>NW_028225179.1:150790772-151534745 GCF_052327205.1 Somniosus microcephalus
GCCCATTCTACACTGACAGATACTCTCCCACTCAGCCCATTCCACACTCACAGATAATCTCACACTCAGCCCATTCCACACTCACAGATATTCTCACACTCAGCCCATTCCACACTCACAGATACTCTCACACTCAGCCCATTCCACACTCACAAATACTCTCACACTCAGCCCATTCCACACTCACAGATACTCTCACACTCAGCCCATTCCACACTCACAGATACTTTCACACTCAGCCCATTCTACACTCACAGATACTCTCACACACAGCCCATTCCACACTCACAGATACTCTCACACTCAGCCCATTCCATACTCACAGATACGCTCACACTCAGCCCATTCCACACTCACAGATACTCTCACACTCAGCCCATTCCACACTCACAGATACTCTCACACTCAGCCCATTCCACACTCACAGATATTCTCACACTCAGCCCATTCCACATTCACAGATACTCTCACACTCAGCCCATTCCACACTCAGATACTCTCACACTCAGCCCATTCCACACTCACAGATACTCTCACACACAGCCCATTCCACACTCACAGATACTCTCACACTCTGCCCATTCCATACTCACAGATACGCTCACACTCAGCCCATTCCACACTCACAGATATTTTCACACTCAGCCCATTCCACAATCACAGATACTCTCAAACTCAGCCCATTCCACACTCAGATACTCTCAAACTCAGCCCATTCCACACTCACAGATACTCTCACACTCAGCCCGTTCCACACTCACAAATACTCTCACACTCAGCACGTTCCACACTCACAGATACACTCAAACTCAGCCCATTCCACACTCACAGATACTCTCACACTCAGCACATTCCACACTCACAGATACTCTCAAAGTCAGCCCATTCCACACTCACAGATACTCTCACACTCAGCCCATTCCACACTCACAAATACACTCACACTCAGCCCGTTCCACACTCACAGATACACTCACACTCAGCCCATTCCACACTCTCACTCTCACACTCAGCCCATTCCACACTCACAGATACTCTCAGACTCAGCCCATTCCACACTCACAGATACTCTCGCACTCAGCCCATTCCACACTCACAGATATACTCACACTCAGCCCATTCCACACTCACAGATACTCTCACACTCAGCCCATTCCACACTCACAGATACTCTCACACTCAGCCCATTCCACACTCACAGATACACTCACACTCAGCCCATTCCACACTCACAGGTACACTCATACTCAGCCCATTCCACACTCACAGATACTCTCACACTCAGCCCGTTCCACACTCACAGATACTCTCACACTCAGCCCATTCCACACTCACAGATACTCTCACACTCAGCCCATTCTACACTGACAGATACTCTCCCACTCAGCCCATTCCACACTCACAGATAATCTCACACTCAGCCCATTCCACACTCACAGATATTCTCACACTCAGCCCATTCCACACTCACACTCTCACACTCAGCCCATTCCACACTCACAGATACTCTCACACTCAGCCCATTCCACACTCACACTCTCACACTCAGCCCATTCCACACTCACAGATACTCTCACACTCAGCCCATTCCACACTCACAAATACTCTCACACTCAGCCCATTCCACACTCACAGATACTCTCACACTCAGCCCATTCCACACTCACAGATACTCTCACACTCAGCCCATTCTACACTCACAGATACTCTCACACACAGCCCATTCCACACTCACAGATACTCTCACACTCAGCCCATTCCATACTCACAGATACGCTCACACTCAGCCCATTCCACTCTCACAGATACTCTCACACTCAGCCCATTCCACACTCACAGATACTCTCACACTCAGCCCATTCCACACTCACAGATACTCTCACACTTAGCCCATTCCACATTCACAGATACTCTCACACTCAGCCCATTCCACACTCAGATACTCTCACACTCAGCCCATTCCACACTCACAGATACTCTCACACTCAGCCCATTCCACACTCACACTCTCACACTCAGCCCATTCCACACTCACAGATACTCTCACACTCATCCCATTCCACTCACAGATACTCTCACACTCAGCCCATTCCATACTCACAGATACACTCAAACTCAGCCCATTCCACACACAGATACTCTCACACTCAGCCCAATCCATACTCACAGATACTCTCACACTTAGCCCAATCCACACTCACAGATACTCTCACACTCAGCCCATTCCACAATCACAGATACTCTCACACTCAACCCATTCCACACTCACAGATACTCTCACACTCAGCCCATTCCACACTCACAGATACTCTCACACTAAGCCCATTCCACACTCACAGATACTCTCACACTCAGCCCATTCCACACTCACACTCTCACACTCAGCCCATTCCACAATCACAGATACTCTCACACTCAGCCCATTCCACACTCACAGATACTCTCACACTCAGCCTATTCCACACTCACAGATACTCTCAAACTCAGCCCATTCCACACTCAGATACTCTCACACTCAGCCCGTTCCACACGCACAAATACTCTCACACTCAGCCCATTCCACACTCACAGATACTCTCACACTCGGCCCATTCTACACTGACAGATACTCTCCCACTCAGCCCATTCCACACTCACAGATAATCTCACACTTAGCCCATTCCACACTCACAAATACTCTCAAATTCAGCCCATTCCACACTCACAGATACTCTCACACTCAGCCCGTTCCACACTCACAAATACTCTCACACTCAGCCCGTTCCACACTCACACATACTCTCACACTCAGCCCGTTCCACAATCACAAATAGACTCACATTCAGCCCGTTCCACACTCACAGATACACTCACACACAGCCCATTCCACACTCACAAATACTCTCACACTCAGCCCGTTCCTCACTCACAGATACACTCACACTCAGCCCATTCCACACTCTCACTCTCACACTCAGCCCATTCTACACTCACAGATACTCTCACATACAGCCCATTCCACACTCACAGATATTCTCACACTCAGCCCATTCCACAATCACACTCTCACACTCAGCCCATTCCACACTCACAGATACTCTCACACTCAGCTCATTCCACACTCACACTCTCACACTCAGCCCATTCCACACTCACAGATACTCTCACACTCAGCCCATTCCACACTCACAAATACTCTCACACTCAGCCCATTCCACACTCACAGATACTCTCACACTCAGCCCTCTCTCTAACAACAACAACCAGCCCATTCCATACTCACAGATACGCTCACACTCAGCCCATTCCACACTCACAGATACTCTCACACTCAGCCCATTGCACACTCACAGATACTCTCACACTCAGCCCATTCCACACTCACAGATACTCTCACAACTCAGCCCATTCCACACTCACACTCTCACACACAGCCCATTCCACAATCACAGATACTCTCACACTCAGCCCATTCCACACTCACACTCTCACACACAGCCCATTCCACAATCACAGATACTCTCACACTCAGCCCCATTCCATACTCACAGATACGCTCACACTCAGCCCATTCCACACTCACAGATACTCTCACACTCAGCCCATTGCACACTCACAGATACTCTCACACTCAGCCCATTCCACACTCACAGATACTCTCACACTCAGCCCATTCCACACTCACACTCTCACACACAGCCCATTCCACAATCACAGATACTCTCAAACTCAGCCCATTCCACACTCAGATACTCTCACACTCAGCCCGTTCCACACTCACAAATACTCTCACACTCAGCCTGTTCCACACTCACAGATACACTCAAACTCAGCCCATTCCACACTCACAGATACTCTCACACTCAGCCCATTCCACACTCACAGATACTCTCAAAGTCAGCCCATTCCACACTCACAGATACTCTCACACTCAGCCCATTCCACACTCACAAATACACTCACACTCAGCCCGTTCCACACTCACAGATACACTCACACTCAGCCCATTCCACACTCTCACTCTCACACTCAGCCCATTCCACACTCACAGATACTCTCAGACTCAGCCCATTCCACACTCACAGATACTCTCGCACTCAGCCCATTCCACACTCACAGATACTCTCACACTCAGCCCGTTACCCACTCACAGATACTCTCACACTCAGCCCATTCCACACTCACAGATACTCTCACACTCAGCCCATTCCACACTCACAGATACACTCACACTCAGCCCATTCCACACTCACAGATACACTCATACTCAGCCCATTCCACACTCACAGATACTCTCACACTCAGCCCGTTCCACACTCACAGATACTCTCACACTCAGCCCATTACACACTCACAGATACTCTCACACTCAGCCCATTCTACACTGACAGATACTCTCCCACTCAGCCCATTCCACTCTCACAGATAATCTCACACTCAGCCCAATCCACACTCACAGATATTCTCACACTCAGCCCATTCCACACTCACACTCTCACACTCAGCCCATTCCACACTCACAGATACTCTCACACTCAGCCCATTCCACACTCACACTCTCACACTCAGCCCATTCAACACTCACAGATACTCTCACACTCAGCCCATTCCACACTCAGAAATACTCTCACACTCAGGCCATTCCACACTCACAGATACTCTCACACTCAGCCCATTCCACACTCATAGATACTCTCACACTCAGCCCATTCTACACTCACACAGATACTCTCACACACAGCCCATTCCACACTCACAGATACTCTCACACTCAGCCCATTCCATACTCACAGATACGCTCACACTCAGCCCATTCCACTCTCACAGATACTCTCACACTCAGCCCATTCCACACTCACAGATACTCTCACACTCAGCCCATTCCACACTCACAGATATTCTCACACTCAGCCCATTCCACATTCACAGATACTCTCACACTCCGCCCATTCCACACTCAGATACTCTCACACTCAGCCCATTCCACACTCACAGATACTCTCACACTCAGCCCATTCCACACTCACACTCTCACACTTAGCCCATTCTACACTCACAGATACTCTCACTCAGCCCATTCCACACTCACAGATACTCTCGCACTCAGCCCATTCCACACTCACAGATACACTCACACTCAGCCCATTCCACACTCACAGATACTCTCACACTCAGCCCATTCCACACTCACAGATACACTCATACTCAGCCCATTCCACGCTCACAGATACTCTCACACTCAGCCCGTTCCACACTCACAGATACTCTCACACTCAGCCCATTCCACACTCACAGATACTCTCACACTCAGCCCATTCTACACTGACAGATACTCTCCCACTCAGCCCATTCCACACTCACAGATAATCTCACACTCAGCCCATTCCACACTCACAGATATTCTCACACTCAGCCCATTCCACACTCACAGATACTCTCACACTCAGCCCATTCCACACTCACAAATACTCTCACACTCAGCCCATTCCACACTCACAGATACTCTCACACTCAGCCCATTCCACACTCACAGATACTTTCACACTCAGCCCATTCTACACTCACAGATACTCTCACACACAGCCCATTCCACACTCACAGATACTCTCACACTCAGCCCATTCCATACTCACAGATACGCTCACACTCAGCCCATTCCACACTCACAGATACTCTCACACTCAGCCCATTCCACACTCACACTCTCACACTTAGCCCATTCTACACTCACAGATACTCTCACACTCAGCCCATTCCACACTCACAGATACTCTCAAACTCAGCCCATTCCACACTCACACTCACACACTCAGCCCATTCCACACTCACAGATACTCTCACACTCATCCCATTCCACTCACTCACAGATACTCTCACACTCAGCCCATTCCACACTCACAGATACACTCAAACTCAGCCCATTCCACACACAGATACTCTCACACTCAGCCCAATCCATACTCACAGATACTCTCACACTTAGCCCAATCCACACTCACAGATACTCTCACACTCAGCCCATTCCACAATCACAGATACTCTCACACTCAACCCATTCCACACTCACAGATACTCTCACACTCAGCCCATTCCACACTCACAGATACTCTCACACTAAGCCCATTCCACACTCACAGATACTCTCACACTCAGCCCATTCCACACTCACACTCTCACACTCAGCCCATTCCACACTCACAGATACTCTCACACTCAGCCCATTCCACACTCACAGATACTCTCACACTCAGCCCATTCCACACTCAGATACTCTCACACTCAGCCCGTTCCACACGCACAAATACTCTCACACTCAGCCCATTCCACACTCACAGATACTCTCACACTCGGCCCATTCTACACTGACAGATACTCTCCCACTCAGCCCATTCCACACTCACAGATAATCTCACACTTTGCCCATTCCACACTCACAAATACTCTCAAACTCAGCTCATTCCACACTCACAGATACTCTCACACTCAGCCCGTTCTACACTCACAAATACTCTCACACTCAGCCCGTTCCACACTCACACATACTCTCACACTCAGCCCGTTCCACAATCACAAATAGACTCACATTCAGCCCGTTCCACACTCACAGATACACTCACACACAGCCCATTCCACACTCACAAATACTCTCACACTCAGCCCGTTCCTCACTCACAGATACACTCACACTCAGCCCATTCCACACTCTCACTCTCACACTCAGCCCATTCTACACTCACAGATACTCTCACATACAGCCCATTCCACACTCACAGATACTCTCACACTCAGCCCATTCCATACTCACAGATACGCTCACACTCAACCATTCCACACTCACAGATACACTCACACTCAGCCCATTCCACACTCTCACTCTCACACTCAGCCCATTCCACACTCACAGATACTCTCACACTCAGCCCATTCCACACTCACAGATACTCTCACACTCAGCCCATTCCACACTCACAGATACTCTCACACTCAGCCCATTGCACACTCACAGATACTCTCACACTCAGCCCATTCCACACTCACAGATACTCTCACACTCAGCCCATTCCACACTCACACTCTCACACACAGCCCATTCCACAATCACAGATACTCTCAAACTCAGCCCATTCCACACTCAGATACTCTCAAACTCAGCCCATTCCACACTCACAGATACTCTCACACTCAGCCCGTTCCAACCTCACAAATACTCTCACACTCAGCCCGTTCCACACTCACAGATACACTCAAACTCAGCCCATTCCACACTCACAGATACTCTCACACTCAGCCCATTCCACACTCACAGATACTCTCAAACTCAGCCCATTCCACACTCACAGATACTCTCACACTCAGCCCATTCCACACTCACAAATACACTCACACTCAGCCCGTTCCACACTCAGAGATACACACACACTCAGCCCATTCCACACTCTCACTCTCACACTCAGCCCATTCCACACTCACAGATACTCTCAGACTCAGCCCATTCCACACTCACAGATACTCTCGCACTCAGCCCATTCCACACTCACAGATACACTCACACTCAGCCCATTCCACACTCACAGATACTCTCACACTCAGCCCATTCCACACTCACAGATACACTCATACTCAGCCCATTCCACGCTCACAGATACTCTCACACTCAGCCCGTTCCACACTCACAGATACTCTCACACTCAGCCCATTCCACACTCACAGATACTCTCACACTCAGCCCATTCTACACTGACAGATACTCTCCCACTCAGCCCATTCCACACTCACAGATAATCTCACACTCAGCCCATTCCACACTCACAGATATTCTCACACTCAGCCCATTCCACACTCACAGATACTCTCACACTCAGCCCATTCCACACTCACAAATACTCTCACACTCAGCCCATTCCACACTCACAGATACTCTCACACTCAGCCCATTCCACACTCACAGATACTTTCACACTCAGCCCATTCTACACTCACAGATACTCTCACACACAGCCCATTCCACACTCACAGATACTCTCACACTCAGCCCATTCCATACTCACAGATACGCTCACACTCAGCCCATTCCACACTCACAGATACTCTCACACTCAGCCCATTCCACACTCACAGATACTCTCACACTCAGCCCATTCCACACTCACAGATATTCTCACACTCAGCCCATTCCACATTCACAGATACTCTCACACTCAGCCCATTCCACACTCAGATACTCTCACACTCAGCCCATTCCACACTCACAGATACTCTCACACACAGCCCATTCCACACTCACAGATACTCTCACACTCTGCCCATTCCATACTCACAGATACGCTCACACTCAGCCCATTCCACACTCACAGATATTTTCACACTCAGCCCATTCCACAATCACAGATACTCTCAAACTCAGCCCATTCCACACTCAGATACTCTCAAACTCAGCCCATTCCACACTCACAGATACTCTCACACTCAGCCCGTTCCACACTCACAAATACTCTCACACTCAGCACGTTCCACACTCACAGATACACTCAAACTCAGCCCATTCCACACTCACAGATACTCTCACACTCAGCACATTCCACACTCACAGATACTCTCAAAGTCAGCCCATTCCACACTCACAGATACTCTCACACTCAGCCCATTCCACACTCACAAATACACTCACACTCAGCCCGTTCCACACTCACAGATACACTCACACTCAGCCCATTCCACACTCTCACTCTCACACTCAGCCCATTCCACACTCACAGATACTCTCAGACTCAGCCCATTCCACACTCACAGATACTCTCGCACTCAGCCCATTCCACACTCACAGATATACTCACACTCAGCCCATTCCACACTCACAGATACTCTCACACTCAGCCCATTCCACACTCACAGATACTCTCACACTCAGCCCATTCCACACTCACAGATACACTCACACTCAGCCCATTCCACACTCACAGGTACACTCATACTCAGCCCATTCCACACTCACAGATACTCTCACACTCAGCCCGTTCCACACTCACAGATACTCTCACACTCAGCCCATTCCACACTCACAGATACTCTCACACTCAGCCCATTCCACACTCACAGATACTCTCACACTCAGCCCATTCCACACTCAGATACTCTCACACTCAGCCCGTTCCACACGCACAAATACTCTCACACTCAGCCCATTCCACACTCACAGATACTCTCACACTCGGCCCATTCTACACTGACAGATACTCTCCCACTCAGCCCATTCCACACTCACAGATAATCTCACACTTTGCCCATTCCACACTCACAAATACTCTCAAACTCAGCTCATTCCACACTCACAGATACTCTCACACTCAGCCCGTTCTACACTCACAAATACTCTCACACTCAGCCCGTTCCACACTCACACATACTCTCACACTCAGCCCGTTCCACAATCACAAATAGACTCACATTCAGCCCGTTCCACACTCACAGATACACTCACACACAGCCCATTCCACACTCACAAATACTCTCACACTCAGCCCGTTCCTCACTCACAGATACACTCACACTCAGCCCATTCCACACTCTCACTCTCACACTCAGCCCATTCTACACTCACAGATACTCTCACATACAGCCCATTCCACACTCACAGATACTCTCACACTCAGCCCATTCCATACTCACAGATACGCTCACACTCAACCCATTCCACACTCACAGATACACTCACACTCAGCCCATTCCACACTCTCACTCTCACACTCAGCCCATTCCACACTCACAGATACTCTCACACTCAGCCCATTCCACACTCACAGATACTCTCACACTCAGCCCATTCCACACTTACAGATACACTCACACTCAGCCCATTCCACACTCACAGATACACTCACTCTCAGCCCATTCCACACTCACAGATACTCTCACACTCAGCCCGTTACACACTCACAGATACTCTCACACTCAGCCCATTCCACACTCACAGATACTCTCACACTCAGCCCATTCCACACTCACAGATACACTCACACTCAGCCCATTCCACACTCACAGATACACTCATACTCAGCCCATTCCACACTCACAGATACTCTCACACTCAGCCCGTTCCACACTCACAGATACTCTCACACTCAGCCCATTCCACACTCACAGATACTCTCACACTCAGCCCATTCTACACTGACAGATACTCTCCCACTCAGCCCATTCCACTCTCACAGATAATCTCACACTCAGCCCATTCCACACTCACAGATATTCTCACACTCAGCCCATTCCACACTCACACTCTCACACTCAGCCCATTCCACACTCACAGATACTCTCACACTCAGCCCATTCCACACTCACTCTCACACTCAGCCCATTCCACACTCACAGATACTCTCACACTCAGCCCATTCCACACTCACAAATACTCTCACACTCAGCCCATTCCACACTCACAGATACTCTCACACTCAGCCCATTCCACACACACACTCACACACTCAGCCCATTCTACACTCACAGATACTCTCACACACAGCCCATTCCACACTCACAGATACTCTCACACTCAGCCCATTCCATACTCACAGATACGCTCACACTCAGCCCATTCCACACTCACAGATACTCTCACACTCAGCCCATTGCACACTCTCAGATACTCTCACACTCAGCCCATTCCACACTCACAGATACTCTCACACTCAGCCCATTCCACACTCACACTCTCACACACAGCCCATTCCACACTCACAGATACTCTCACACTCAGCCCATTCCACACTCACACTCTCAAACTCAGCCCATTCCACACTCAGATACTCTCAAACTCAGCCCATTCCACACTCACAGATACTCTCACACTCAGCCCGTTCCACACTCACAAATACACTCACACTCAGCCCGTTCCACACTCACAGATACACTCACACTCAGCCCATTCCACACTCTCACTCTCACACTCAGCCCATTCCACACTCACAGATACTCTCAGACTCAGCCCATTCCACACTCACAGATACTCTCGCACTCAGCCCATTCCACACTCACAGATACACTCACACTCAGCCCATTCCACACTCACAGATACTCTCACACTCAGCCCATTCCACACTCACAGATACTCTCACACTCAGCCCATTCCACACTCACAGATACACTCACACTCAGCCCATTCCACACTCACAGATACACTCATACTCAGCCCATTCCACACTCACAGATACTCTCACACTCAGCCCGTTCCACACTCACAGATACTCTCACACTCAGCCCATTCTACACTGACAGATACTCTCCCACTCAGCCCATTCCACACTCACAGATAATCTCACACTCAGCCCATTCCACACTCACAGATATTCTCACACTCAGCCCATTCCACACTCACACTCTCACACTCAGCCCATTCCACACTCACAGATACTCTCACACTCAGCCCATTCCACACTCACAAATACTCTCACACTCAGCCCATTCCACACTCACAGATACCCTCACACTCAGCCCATTCCACACTCACAGATACTCTCACACTCAGCCCATTCTACACTCACAGATACTCTCACACACAGCCCATTCCACACACACAGATACTCTCACACTCAGCCCATTCCATACTCACAGATACGCTCACACTCAGCCCATTCCACACTCACAGATACTCTCACACTCAGCCCATTCCACACTCACAGATACTCTCACACTCAGCCCATTCCACACTCACAGATATTCTCACACTCAGCCCATTCCACATTCACAGATACTCTCACACTCAGCCCATTCCACACTCAGATACTCTCACACTCAGCCCATTCCACACTCACAGATACTCTCACACTCAGCCCATTCCACACTCACACTCTCACACTTAGCCCATTCTACACTCACAGATACTCTCAAACTCAGCCCATTCCACACTCACACTCAGCCCATTCCACACTCACAGATACTCTCACACTCAGCCCATTCCACACTCACACTCTCACACTCAGCCCATTCCACACTCACAGATACTCTCACACTCATCCCATTCCACTCACAGATACTCTCACACTCAGCCCATTCCACACTCACAGATACACTCAAACTCAGCCCATTCCACACACAGACACTCTCACACTCAGCCCAATCCATACTCACAGATACTCTCACACTTAGCCCAATCCACACTCACAGATACTCTCACACTCAGCCCATTCCACAATCACAGATACTCTCACACTCAGCCCATTCCACACTCACAGATACTCTCACACTCAGCCCATTCCACACTCACACTCTCACACTCAGCCCATTCCACACTCACAGATACTCTCACACTCAGCCCATTCCACACTCACAGATACTCTCACACTAAGCCCATTCCACACTCACAGATACTCTCAAACTCAGCCCATTCCACACTCAGATACTCTCACACTCAGCCCGTTCCACACGCACAAATACTCTCACACTCAGCCCATTCCACACTCACAGATACTCTCACACTAAGCCCATTCCACACTCACAGATACTCTCAAACTCAGCCCATTCCACACTCAGATACTCTCACACTCAGCCCGTTCCACACGCACAAATACTCTCACACTCAGCCCATTCCACACTCACAGATACTCTCACACTCGGCCCATTCTACACTGACAGATACTCTCCCACTCAGCCCATTCCACCCTCACAAATAATCTCACACTTAGCGCATTCCACACTCACAAATACTCTCAAACTCAGCCCATTCCACACTCACAGATACTCTCACACTCAGCCCGTTCCACACTCACAAATACTCTCACACTCAGCCCGTTCCACACTCACACATACTCTCACACTCAGCCCGTTCCACAATCACAAATAGACTCACATTCAGCCCGTTCCACACTCACAGATACACTCACACACAGCCCATTCCACACTCACAAATACTCTCACACTCAGCCCGTTCCTCACTCACAGATACACTCACACTCAGCCCATTCCACACTCTCACTCTCACACTCAGCCCATTCCACACTCACAGATACTCTCACACTCAGCCCATTCCACACTCACAGATACTCTCACACTCAGCCCATTCCACACTCACAGATACACTCACACTCAGCCCATTCCACACTCACAGATACACTCACTCTCAGCCCATTCCACACTCACAGATACTCTCACACTCAGCCCGTTACACACTCACAGATACTCTCACACTCAGCCCATTCCACACTCACAGATACTCTCACACTCAGCCCATTCCACACTCACAGATATTCTCACACTCAGCCCATTCCACACTCACACTCTCACACTCAGCCCATTCCACACTCACAGATACTCTCACACTCAGCGCATTCCACACTCACACTCTCACACTCAGCCCATTCCACACTCACAGATACTCTCACAATCAGCCCATTCCACACTCACAAATACTCTCACACTCAGCCCATTCCACACTCACAGATACTCTCACACTCAGCCCATTCCACACACACACTCTCACACTCAGCCCATTCTACACTCACAGATACTCTGACACACAGCCCATTCCACACTCACAGATACACTCACACTCAGCCCATTCCACACTCACAGATACACTCATACTCAGCCCATTCCACACTCACAGATACTCTCACACTCAGCCCGTTCCACACTCACAGATACTCTCACACTCAGCCCATTCCACACTCACAGATACTCTCACACTCAGCCCATTCTACACTGACAGATACTCTCCCACTCAGCCCATTCCACACTCACAGATAATCTCACACTCAGCCCATTCCACACTCACAGATATTCTCACACTCAGCCCATTCCACACTCACAATCTCACACTCAGCCCATTCCACACTCACAGATACTCTCACACTCAGCCCATTCCACACTCACACTCTCACACTCAGCCCATTCCACACTCACAAATACTCTCACACTCAGCCCATTCCACACTCACAGATACTCTCACACTCAGCCCATTCCACACACACACTCTCACACTCAGCCCATTCCACACTCACAGATACTCTCACACTCAGCCCATTCCACACTCACACTCTCACACTCAGCCCATTCCACACTCACAGATACTCTCACACTCAGCCCATTCCACACTCACACTCTCACACTCAGCCCATTCCACACTCACAGATACTCTCACACTCAGCCCATTCCACACTCACAAATACTCTCACACTCAGCCCATTCCACACTCACAGATACTCTCACACTCAGCCCATTCCACACACACACTCTCACACTCAGCCCATTCTACACTCACAGATACTCTCACACACAGCCCATTCCACACTCACAGATACTCTCACACTCAGGCCATTCCATACTCACAGATACGCTCACACTCAGCCCATTCCACACTCACAGATACTCTCACACTCAGCCCATTCCACACTCTCAGATACTCTCACACTCAGCCCATTCCACACTCACAGATACTCTCACACTCAGCCCATTCCACACTCACACTCTCACACACAGCCCATTCCACACTCACAGATACTCTCACACTCAGCCCATTCCACACTCACACTCTCAAACTCAGCCCATTCCACACTCAGATACTCTCAAACTCAGCCCATTCCACACTCACAGATACTCTCACACTCAGCCCGTTCCACACTCACAAATACACTCACACTCAGCCCGTTCCACACTCACAGATACACTCACACTCAGCCCATTCCACACTCTCACTCTCACACTCAGCCCATTCCACACTCACAGATACTCTCAGACTCAGCCCATTCCACACTCACAGATACTCTCGCACTCAGCCCATTCCACACTCACAGATACACTCACACTCAGCCCATTCCACACTCACAGATACTCTCACACTCAGCCCATTCCACACTCACAGATACTCTCACACTCAGCCCATTCCACACTCACAGATACACTCACACTCAGCCCATTCCACACTCACAGATACACTCATACTCAGCCCATTCCACACTCACAGATACTCTCACACTCAGCCCGTTCCACACTCACAGATACTCTCACACTCAGCCCATTCTACACTGACAGATACTCTCCCACTCAGCCCATTCCACACTCACAGATAATCTCACACTCAGCCCATTCCACACTCACAGATATTCTCACACTCAGCCCATTCCACACTCACACTCTCACACTCAGCCCATTCCACACTCACAGATACTCTCACACTCAGCCCATTCCACACTCACAAATACTCTCACACTCAGCCCATTCCACACTCACAGATACCCTCACACTCAGCCCATTCCACACTCACAGATACTCTCACACTCAGCCCATTCTACACTCACAGATACTCTCACACACAGCCCATTCCACACTCACAGATACTCTCACACTCAGCCCATTCCATACTCACAGATACGCTCACACTCAGCCCATTCCACACTCACAGATACTCTCACACTCAGCCCATTCCACACTCACAGATACTCTCACACTCAGCCCATTCCACACTCACAGATATTCTCACACTCAGCCCATTCCACATTCACAGATACTCTCACACTCAGCCCATTCCACACTCAGATACTCTCACACTCAGCCCATTCCACACTCACAGATACTCTCACACTCAGCCCATTCCACACTCACACTCTCACACTGAGCCCATTCTACACTCACAGATACTCTCAAACTCAGCCCATTCCACACTCACACTCAGCCCATTCCACACTCACAGATACTCTCACACTCAGCCCATTCCACACTCACACTCTCACACTCAGCCCATTCCACACTCACAGATACTCTCACACTCATCCCATTCCACTCACAGATACTCTCACACTCAGCCCATTCCACACTCACAGATACACTCAAACTCAGCCCATTCCACACACAGACACTCTCACACTCAGCCCAATCCATACTCACAGATACTCTCACACTTAGCCCAATCCACACTCACAGATACTCTCACACTCAGCCCATTCCACAATCACAGATACTCTCACACTCAGCCCATTCCACACTCACAGATACTCTCACACTCAGCCCATTCCACACTCACACTCTCACACTCAGCCCATTCCACACTCACAGATACTCTCACACTCAGCCCATTCCACACTCACAGATACTCTCACACTAAGCCCATTCCACACTCACAGATACTCTCAAACTCAGCCCATTCCACACTCAGATACTCTCACACTCAGCCCGTTCCACATGCACAAATACTCTCACACTCAGCCCATTCCACACTCACAGATACTCTCACACTAAGCCCATTCCACACTCACAGATACTCTCAAACTCAGCCCATTCCACACTCAGATACTCTCACACTCAGCCCGTTCCACACGCACAAATACTCTCACACTCAGCCCATTCCACACTCACAGATACTCTCACACTCGGCCCATTCTACACTGACAGATACTCTCCCACTCAGCCCATTCCACCCTCACAAATAATCTCACACTTAGCCCATTCCACACTCACAAATACTCTCAAACTCAGCCCATTCCACACTCACAGATACTCTCACACTCAGCCCGTTCCACACTCACAAATACTCTCACACTCAGCCCGTTCCACACTCACACATACTCTCACACTCAGCCCGTTCCACAATCACAAATAGACTCACATTCAGCCCGTTCCACACTCACAGATACACTCACACACAGCCCATTCCACACTCACAAATACTCTCACACTCAGCCCGTTCCTCACTCACAGATACACTCACACTCAGCCCATTCCACACTCTCACTCTCACACTCAGCCCATTCCACACTCACAGATACTCTCACACTCAGCCCATTCCACACTCACAGATACTCTCACACTCAGCCCATTCCACACTCACAGATACACTCACACTCAGCCCATTCCACACTCACAGATACACTCACTCTCAGCCCATTCCACACTCACAGATACTCTCACACTCAGCCCATTACACACTCACAGATACTCTCACACTCAGCCCATTCCACACTCACAGATACTCTCACACTCAGCCCATTCCACACTCACACTCTCACACTCAGCCCATTCCACACTCACAGATACTCTCACACTCAGCCCATTCCACACTCACAGATACTCTCACACTAAGCCCATTCCACACTCACAGATACTCTCAAACTCAGCCCATTCCACACTCAGATACTCTCACACTCAGCCCGTTCCACATGCACAAATACTCTCACACTCAGCCCATTCCACACTCACAGATACTCTCACACTAAGCCCATTCCACACTCACAGATACTCTCAAACTCAGCCCATTCCACACTCAGATACTCTCACACTCAGCCCGTTCCACACGCACAAATACTCTCACACTCAGCCCATTCCACACTCACAGATACTCTCACACTCAGCGCATTCCACACTCACACTCTCACACTCAGCCCATTCCACACTCACAGATACTCTCACAATCAGCCCATTCCACACTCACAAATACTCTCACACTCAGCCCATTCCACACTCACAGATACTCTCACACTCAGCCCATTCCACACACACACTCTCACACTCAGCCCATTCTACCCTCACAGATACTCTGACACACAGCCCATTCCACACTCACAGATACACTCACACTCAGCCCATTCCACACTCACAGATACACTCATACTCAGCCCATTCCACACTCACAGATACTCTCACACTCAGCCCGTTCCACACTCACAGATACTCTCACACTCAGCCCATTCCACACTCACAGATACTCTCACACTCAGCCCATTCTACACTGACAGATACTCTCCCACTCAGCCCATTCCACACTCACAGATAATCTCACACTCAGCCCATTCCACACTCACAGATATTCTCACACTCAGCCCATTCCACACTCACAATCTCACACTCAGCCCATTCCACACTCACAGATACTCTCACACTCAGCCCATTCCACACTCACACTCTCACACTCAGCCCATTCCACACTCACAAATACTCTCACACTCAGCCCATTCCACACTCACAGATACTCTCACACTCAGCCCATTCCACACACACACTCTCACACTCAGCCCATTCCACACTCACAGATACTCTCACACTCAGCCCATTCCATACTCACAGATACGCTCACACTCAGCCCATTCCACACTCACAGATACACTCACACTCAGCCCATTCCACACTCTCACTCTCACACTCAGCCCATTCCACACTCACAGATACTCTCACACTCAGCCCATTCCACACTCACAGATACTCTCACACTCAGCCCATTTCACACTCACAGATACACTCACACTCAGCCCATTCCACACTCACAGATACACTCACTCTCAGCCCATTCCACACTCACAGATACTCTCACACTCAGCCCGTTACACACTCACATATACTCTCACACTCAGCCCATTCCACACTCACAGATAATCTCACACTCAGCCCATTCCACACTGACAGATACACTCACACTCAGCCCATTCCACACTCACAGATACACTCATACTCAGCCCATTCCACACTCACAGATACTCTCACACTCAGCCCATTCCACACTCACAGATACTCTCACACTCAGCCCATTCCACACTCACATATACTCTCACACTCAGCCCATTCTACACTGACAGATACTCTCCCACTCAGCCCATTCCACACTCACAAATACTCTCACACTCATCCCATTCCACACTCACAGATACTCTCACACTCTGCCCATTCCACACACACACTCTCACACTCAGCCCATTCTACACTCACAGAGACTCTCACACACAGCCCATTCCACACTCACAGATACTCTCACACTAAGCCCATTCCATACTCACAGATACGCTCACACTCAGCCCATTTCACACTCACAGATACTCTCACACTCAGCCCATTCCACACTCACAGATACACTCACACTCAGCCCATTCCACACTCACAGATATTCTCACACTAAGCCCATTCCACACTCACAGATACTCTCACACTCAGCCCATTCTACACTCACACTCTCACACTCAGCCCATTCCACACTCACAGATACTCTCACACTCAGCCCATTCCACACTCACAGATACTCTCACACTAAGCCCATTCCACACTCACAGATACTCTCAAACTCAGCCCATTCCACACTCAGATACTCTCACACTCAGCCCGTTCCACACGCACAAATACTCTCACACTCAGCCCATTCCACACTCACACATACTCTCACACTCGGCCCATTCTACACTGACAGATACTCTCCCACTCAGCCCATTCCACACTCACAGATACTCTCACACTCAGCCCGTTCCACACTCACAAATACTCTCACACTCAGCCCGTTCCACACTCACACATACTCTCACACTCAGCCCGTTCCACAAACACAAATAGACTCACATTCAGCCCGTTCCACACTCACAGATACACTCACACACAGCCCATTCCACACTCACAAATACTCTCACACTCAGCCCGTTCCTCACTCACAGATACACTCACACTCAGCCCATTCCACACTCTCACTCTCACACTCAGCCCATTCCACACTCACAGATACTCTCACACTCAGCCCATTCCACACTCACAGATACTCTCACACTCAGCCCATTCCACACTCACAGATACACTCACACTCAGCCCATTCCACACTCACAGATACACTCACTCTCAGCCCATTCCACACTCACAGATACTCTCACACTCAGCCCGTTACACACTCACAGATACTCTCACACTCAGCCCATTCCACACTCACAGATACTCTCACACTCAGCCCATTCCACACTCACAGATATTCTCACACTCAGCCCATTCCACACTCACACTCTCACACTCAGCCCACTCCACACTCACAGATACTCTCACACTCAGCGCATTCCACACTCTCACTCTCACACTCAGCCCATTCCACACTCACAGATACTCTCACAATCAGCCCATTCCACACTCACAAATACTCTCACACTCAGCCCATTCCACACTCAAAGATACTCTCACACTCAGCCCATTCCACACACACACTCTCACACTCAGCCCATTCTACACTCACAGATACTCTGACACACAGCCCATTCCACACTCACAGATACACTCACACTCAGCCCATTCCACACTCACAGATACACTCATACTCAGCCCATTCCACACTCACAGATACTCTCACACTCAGCCCGTTCCACACTCACAGCTACTCTCACACTCAGCCCATTCCACACTCACAGATACTCTCACACTCAGCCCATTCTACACTGACAGATACTCTCCCACTCAGCCCATTCCACACTCACAGATAATCTCACACTCAGCCCATTCCACACTCACAGATATTCTCACACTCAGCCCATTCCACACTCACACTCTCACACTCAGCCCATTCCACACTCACAGATACTCTCACACTCAGCCCATTCCACACTCACACTCTCACACTCAGCCCATTCCACACTCACAAATACTCTCACACTCAGCCCATTCCACACTCACAGATACTCTCACACTCAGCCCATTCCACACACACACTCTCACACTCAGCCCATTCCACACTCACAGATACTCTCACACTCAGCCCATTCCATACTCACAGATACGCTCACACTCAGCCCATTCCACACTCACAGATACACTCACACTCAGCCCATTCCGCACTCACACTCTCACAGTTAGCCCATTCTACACTCACAGATACTCTCAAACTCAGCCCATTCCACACTCACACTCTTACACTCAGCCCATTCCACACTCACAGATACTCTCACACTCAGCCCATTCCACACTCACACTCTCACACTCAGCCCATTCCACACTCACAGATACTCTCACACTCATCCCATTCCACTCACAGATACTCTCACACTCAGCCCATTCCACACTCACAGACACACTCAAACTCAGCCCATTCCACACACAGACACTCTCACACTCAGCCCAATCCATACTCACAGATACTCTCACACTTAGCCCAATCCACACTCACAGATACTCTCACACTCTGCCCATTCCACAATCACAGATACTCTCACACTCAACCCATTCCACACTCACAGATACTCTCACACTCAGCCCATTCCACACTCACACTCTCACACTCAGCCCATTCCACACTCACAGATACTCTCACACTCAGCCCATTCCACACTCACAGATACTCTCACACTAAGCCCATTCCACACTCACAGATACTCTCAAACTCAGCCCATTCCACACTCAGATACTCTCACACTCAGCCCGTTCCACACGCACAAATACTCTCACACTCAGCCCATTCCACACTCACAGATACTCTCACACTAAGCCCATTCCACACTCACAGATACTCTCAAACTCAGCCCATTCCACACTCAGATACTCTCACACTCAGCCCGTTCCACACGCACAAATACTCTCACACTCAGCCCATTCCACACTCACAGATACTCTCACACTCGGCCCATTCTACACTGACAGATACTCTCCCACTCAGCCCATTCCACACTCACAAATAATCTCACACTTAGCCCATTCCACACTCACAAATACTCTCAAACTCAGCCCATTCCACACTCACAGATACTCTCACACTCAGCCCGTTCCACACTCACAAATACTCTCACACTCAGCCCGTTCCACACTCACACATACTCTCACACTCAGCCCGTTCCACAATCACAAATAGACTCACATTCAGCCCGTTCCACACTCACAGATACACTCACACACAGCCCATTCCACACTCACAAATACTCTCACACTCAGCCCTTTCCTCACTCACAGATACACTCACACTCAGCCCATTCCACACTCTCACTCTCACACTCAGCCCATTCCACACTCACAGATACTCTCACACTCAGCCCATTCCACACTCACAGATACTCTCACACTCAGCCCATTCCACACTCACAGATACACTCACACACAGCCCATTCCACACTCACAGATACACTCACTCTCAGCCCAATCCACACTCACAGATACTCTCACACTCAGCCCGTTACACACTCACAGATACTCTCACACTCAGCCCATTCCACACTCACAGATACTCTCACACTCAGCCCATTCCACACTCACAGATATTCTCACACTCAGCCCATTCCACACTCACACTCTCACACTCAGCCCATTCCACACTCACAGATACTCTCACACTCAGCGCATTCCACACTCACACTCTCACACTCAGCCCATTCCACACTCACAGATACTCTCACAATCAGCCCATTCCACACTCACAAATACTCTCACACTCAGCCCATTCCACACTCACAGATACTCTCACACTCAGCCCATTCCACACACACACTCTCACACTCAGCCCATTCTACACTCACAGATACTCTGACACACAGCCCATTCCACACTCACAGATACACTCACACTCAGCCCATTCCACACTCACAGATACACTCATACTCAGCCCATTCCACACTCACAGATACTCTCACACTCAGCCCGTTCCACACTCACAGATACTCTCACACTCAGCCCATTCCACACTCACAGATACTCTCACACTCAGCCCATTCTACACTGACAGATACTCTCCCACTCAGCCCATTCCACACTCACAGATAATCTCACACTCAGCCCATTCCACACTCACAGATATTCTCACACTCAGCCCATTCCACACTCACGCTCTCACACTCAGCCCATTCCACACTCACAGATACTCTCACACTCAGCCCATTCCACACTCACACTCTCACACTCAGCCCATTCCACACTCACAGATACTCTCACACTCAGCCCATTCCACACACACACTCTCACACTCAGCCCATTCCACACTCACAGATACTCTCACACTCAGCCCATTCCATACTCACAGATACGCTCACACTCAGCCCATTCCACACTCACAGATACACTCACACTCAGCCCATTCCACACTCTCACTCTCACACTCAGCCCATTCCACACTCACAGATACTCTCACACTCAGCCCATTCCACACTCACAGATACTCTCACACTCAGCCCATTCCACACTCACAGATACACTCACACTCAGCCCATTCCACACTCACAGATACACTCACTCTCAGCCCATTCCACACTCACAGATGCTCTCACACTCAGCCCGTTACACACTCACAGATACTCTCACACTCAGCCCATTCCACACTCACAGATACTCTCACACTCAGCCCATTCCACACTGACAGATACACTCACACTCAGCCCATTCCACACTCACAGATACACTCATACTCAGCCCATTCCACACTCACAGACACTCTCACACTCAGCCCATTCCACACTCACAGATACTCTCACACTCAGCCCATTCCACACTCACATATACTCTCACACTCAGCCCATTCTACACTGACAGATACTCTCCCACTCAGCCCATTCCACACTCACAAATACTCTCACACTCATCCCATTCCACACTCACAGATACTCTCACACTCTGCCCATTCCACACACAGACTCTCACACTCAGCCCATTCTACACTCACAGAGACTCTCACACACAGCCCATTCCACACTCACAGATACTCTCACACTAAGCCCATTCCATACTCACAGATACGCTCACACTCAGCCCATTTCACACTCACAGATACTCTCACACTCAGCCCATTCCACACTCACACTCTCACACTCAGCCCATTCCACACTCACAAATACTCTCACACTCAGCCCATTCCACACTCACAGATACTCTCACACTCAGCCCATTCCACACACACACTCTCACACTCAGCCCATTCCACACTCACAGATACTCTCACACTCAGCCCATTCCATACTCACAGATACGCTCACACTCAGCCCATTCCACACTCACAGATACACTCACACTCAGCCCATTCCACACTCTCACTCTCACACTCAGCCCATTCCACACTCACAGATACTCTCACACTCAGCCCATTCCACACTCACAGATACTCTCACACTCAGCCCATTCCACACTCACAGATACACTCACACTCAGCCCATTCCACACTCACAGATACACTCACTCTCAGCCCATTCCACACTCACAGATACTCTCACACTCAGCCCATTACACACTCACAGATACTCTCACACTCAGCCCATTCCACATTCACAGATACTCTCACACTCAGCCGATTCCACACTGACAGATACACTCACACTCAGCCCATTCCACACTCACAGATACACTCATACTCAGCCCATTCCACACTCACAGATACTCTCACACTCAGCCCATTCCACACTCACAGATACTCTCACACTCAGCCCATTCCACACTCACAGATACTCTCACACTCAGCCCATTCTACACTGACAGATACTCTCCCACTCAGCCCATTCCACACTCACAAATACTCTCACACTCATCCCATTCCACACTCACAGATACTCTCACACTCTGCCCATTCCACACACACACTCTCACACTCAGCCCATTCTACACTCACAGAGACTCTCACACACAGCCCATTCCACACTCACAGATACTCTCACACTAAGCCCATTCCATACTCACAGATACGCTCACACTCAGCCCATTTCACACTCACAGATACTCTCACACTCAGCCCATTCCACACTCACAGATACACTCACACTCAGCCCATTCCACACTCACAGATATTCTCACACTAAGCCCATTCCACACTCACAGATACTCTCACACTCAGCCCATTCCACACTCACACTCTCACACTCAGCCCATTCCACACTCACAGATACTCTCACACTCAGCCCATTCCACACTCACAGATACTCTCACACTAAGCCCATTCCACACTCACAGATACTCTCAAACTCAGCCCATTCCACACTCAGATACTCTCACACTCAGCCCGTTCCACACGCACAAATACTCTCACACTCAGCCCATTCCACGCTCACAGATACTCTCACACTCGGCCCATTCTACACTGACAGATACTCTCCCACTCAGCCCATTCCACACTCACAAATAATCTCACACTTAGCCCATTCCACACTCACAAATACTCTCACACTCAGCCCGTTACACACTCACAGATACTCTCACACTCAGCCCATTCCACACTCACAGATACTCTCACACTCAGCCCATTCCACACTGACAGATACACTCACACTCAGCCCATTCCACACTCACAGATACACTCATACTCAGCCCATTCCACACTCACAGACACTCTCACACTCAGCCCATTCCACACTCACAGATACTCTCACACTCAGCCCATTCCACACTCACATATACTCTCACACTCAGCCCATTCTACACTGACAGATACTCTCCCACTCAGCCCATTCCACACTCACAAATACTCTCACACTCATCCCATTCCACACTCACAGATACTCTCACACTCTGCCCATTCCACACACACACTCTCACACTCAGCCCATTCTACACTCACAGAGACTCTCACACACAGCCCATTCCACACTCACAGATACTCTCACACTAAGCCCATTCCATACTCACAGATACGCTCACACTCAGCCCATTTCACACTCACAGATACTCTCACACTCAGCCCATTCCACACTCACAGATACACTCACACTCAGCCCATTCCACACTCACAGATATTCTCACACTAAGCCCATTCCACACTCACAGATACTCTCACACTCAGCCCATTCCACACTCACACTCTCACACTCAGCCCATTCCACACTCACAGATACTCTCACACTCAGCCCGTTCCACACTCACAAATACTCTCACACTCAGCCCGTTCCACACTCACACATACTCTCACACTCAGCCCGTTCCACAATCACAAATAGACTCACATTCAGCCCGTTCCACACTCACAGATACACTCACACACAGCCCATTCCACACTCACAAATACTCTCACACTCAGCCCGTTCCTCACTCACAGATACACTCACACTCAGCCCATTCCACACTCTCACTCTCACACTCAGCCCATTCCACACTCACAGATACTCTCACACTCAGCCCATTCCACACTCACAGATACTCTCACACTCAGCCCATTCCACACTCACAGATACACTCACACTCAGCCCATTCCACACTCACAGATACACTCACTCTCAGCCCATTCCACACTCACAGATACTCTCACACTCAGCCCGTTACACACTCACAGATACTCTCACACTCAGCCCATTCCACACTCACAGATACTCTCACACTCAGCCCATTCCACACTCACAGATATTCTCACACTCAGCCCATTCCACACTCACACTCTCACACTCAGCCCATTCCACACTCACAGATACTCTCACACTCAGCGCATTCCACACTCACACTCTCACACTCAGCCCATTCCACACTCACAGATACTCTCACAATCAGCCCATTCCACACTCACAAATACTCTCACACTCAGCCCATTCCACACTCACAGATACTCTCACACTCAGCCCATTCCACACACACACTCTCACACTCAGCCCATTCTACACTCACAGATACTCTGACACACAGCCCATTCCACACTCACAGATACACTCACACTCAGCCCATTCCACACTCACAGATACACTCATACTCAGCCCATTCCACACTCACAGATACTCTCACACTCAGCCCGTTCCACACTCACAGATACTCTCACACTCAGCCCATTCCACACTCACAGATACTCTCACACTCAGCCCATTCTACACTGACAGATACTCTCCCACTCAGCCCATTCCACACTCACAGATAATCTCACACTCAGCCCATTCCACACTCACAGATATTCTCACACTCAGCCCATTCCACACTCACACTCTCACACTCAGCCCATTCCACACTCACAGATACTCTCACACTCAGCCCATTCCACACTCACACTCTCACACTCAGCCCATTCCACACTCACAAATACTCTCACACTCAGCCCATTCCACACTCACAGATACTCTCACACTCAGCCCATTCCACACACACACTCTCACACTCAGCCCATTCCACACTCACAGATACTCTCACACTCAGCCCATTCCATACTCACAGATACGCTCACACTCAGCCCATTCCACACTCACAGATACACTCACACTCAGCCCATTCCACACTCTCACTCTCACACTCAGCCCATTCCACACTCACAGATACTCTCACACTCAGCCCATTCCACACTCACAGATACTCTCACACTCAGCCCATTCCACACTCACAGATACACTCACACTCAGCCCATTCCACACTCACAGATACACTCACTCTCAGCCCATTCCACACTCACAGATACTCTCACACTCAGCCCATTACACACTCACAGATACTCTCACACTCAGTCCATTCCACATTCACAGATACTCTCACACTCAGCCGATTCCACACTGACAGATACACTCACACTCAGCCCATTCCACACTCACAGATACACTCATACTCAGCCCATTCCACACTCACAGATACTCTCACACTCAGCCCATTCCACACTCACAGATACTCTCACACTCAGCCCATTCCACACTCACAGATACTCTCACACTCAGCCCATTCTACACTGACAGATACTCTCCCACTCAGCCCATTCCACACTCACAAATACTCTCACACTCATCCCATTCCACACTCACAGATACTCTCACACTCTGCCCATTCCACACACACACTCTCACACTCAGCCCATTCTACACTCACAGAGACTCTCACACACAGCCCATTCCACACTCACAGATACTCTCACACTAAGCCCATTCCATACTCACAGATACGCTCACACTCAGCCCATTTCACACTCACAGATACTCTCACACTCAGCCCATTCCACACTCACAGATACACTCACACTCAGCCCATTCCACACTCACAGATATTCTCACACTAAGCCCATTCCACACTCACAGATACTCTCACACTCAGCCCATTCCACACTCACACTCTCACACTCAGCCCATTCCACACTCACAGATACTCTCACACTCAGCCCATTCCACACTCACAGATACTCTCACACTAAGCCCATTCCACACGCACAAATACTCTCACACTCAGCCCATTCCACGCTCACAGATACTCTCACACTCGGCCCATTCTACACTGACAGATACTCTCCCACTCAGCCCATTCCACACTCACAAATAATCTCACACTTAGCCCATTCCACACTCACAAATACTCTCAAACTCAGCCCATTCCACACTCACAGATACTCTCACACTCAGCCTGTTCCACACTCACAAATACTCTCACACTCAGCCCGTTCCACACTCACACATACTCTCACACTCAGCCCGTTCCACAATCACAAATAGACTCACATTCAGCCCGTTCCACACTCACAGATACACTCACACACAGCCCATTCCACACTCACAAATACTCTCACACTCAGCCCGTTCCTCACTCACAGATACACTCACACTCAGCCCATTCCACACTCTCACTCTCACACTCAGCCCATTCCACACTCACAGATACTCTCACACAAAGCCCATTCCACACTCAGATACTTTCACACTCAGCCCTTTCCACACTCACAGATACTCTCACACTCAGCCCATTCCACACTCACAAATACTCTCACACTCAGCCCATTCCACACTCACAGATACTCTCACACTCAGCCCATTCCACACTCACAGATACTCTCACACTCAGCCCATTCTACACTCACAGATACTCTCACACACAACCCATTCCACACTCACAGATACTCTCACACTCAGCCCATTCCATACTCACAGATACGCTCACGCTCAGCCCATTCCACACTCACAGATACTCTCACACTCAGCCCATTCCACACTCACAGATACTCTCACACTCAGCCCATTCCACACTCACAGATATTCTCACACTCAGCCCATTCCACATTCACAGATACTCTCACACTCAGCCCATTCCACACTCAGATACTCTCACACTCAGCCCATTCCACACTCACAGATACTCTCACACTCAGCCCATTCCACACTCACACTCTCACACTTAGCCCATTCTACACTCACAGATACTCTCAAACTCAGCCCATTCCACACTCACACTCTCACACTCAGCCCATTCCACACTCACAGATACTCTCACACTCATCCCATTCCACTCACAGATACTCTCACACTCAGCCCATTCCACACTCACAGATACACTCAAACTCAGCCCATTCCACACACAGATACTCTCACACTCAGCCCAATCCATACTCACAGATACTCTCACATTTAGCCCAATCCACACTCACAGATACTCTCACACTCAGCCCATTCCACAATCACAGATACTCTCACACTCAACCCATTCCACACTCACAGATACTCTCACACTCAGCCCATTCCATACTCACAGATACTCTCACACTAAGCCCATTCCACACTCACAGATACTCTCACACTCAGCCCATTCCACACTCACACTCTCACACTCAGCCCATTCCACACTCACAGATACTCTCACACTCAGCCCATTCCACACTCACAGATACTCTCACACTAAGCCCATTCCACACTCACAGATACTCTCACACTCAGCCCATTCCACACTCAGAGATACTCTCACACTCGGCCCATTCTGCACTGACAGATACTCTCCCACTCAGCCCATTCCACACTCACAAATAATCTCACACTTAGCCCATTCCACACTCACAAATACTCTCAAACTCAGCCCATTCCACACTCACAGATACTCTCTCACTCAGCCCGTTCCACACTCACAAATACTCTCACACTCAGCCCGTTCCACACTCACACATACTCTCACACTCAGCCCGTTCCACAATCACAAATAGACTCACATTCAGCCCGTTCCACACTGACTGATACACTCACACACAGCCCATTCCACACTCACAAATACTCTCACACTCAGCCCGTTCCTCACTCACAGATACACTCACACTCAGCCCATTCCACACTCTCACTCTCACACTCAGCCCATTCCACACTCACAGATACTCTCACACTCAGCCCATTCCACACTCACAGATACTCACACACTCAGCCCATTCCACACTCACAGATACACTCACACTCAGCCCATTCCACACTCACAGATACACTCACTCTCAGCCCATTCCACACTCACAGATACTCTCACACTCAGCCCGTTACACACTCACAGATACTCTCACACTCAGCCCATTCCACACTCACAGATACTCTCACACTCAGCCCATTCCACACTCACAGATATTCTCACACTCAGCCCATTCCACACTCACACTCTCACACTCAGCCCATTCCACACTCACAGATACTCCCACACTCAGCGCATTCCACACTCACACTCTCACACTCAGCCCATTCCACACTCACAGATACTCTCACAATCAGCCCATTCCACACTCACAAATAATCTCACACTTAGCCCATTCCACACTCACAAATACTCTCAAACTCAGCCCATTCCACACTCACAGATACTCTCACACTCAGCCCGTTCCACACTCACAAATACTCTCACACTCAGCCCGTTCCACACTCACACATACTCTCACACTCAGCCCGTTCCACAATCACAAATAGACTCACATTCAGCCCGTTCCACACTGACTGATACACTCACACACAGCCCATTCCACACTCACAGATACTCTCACACTCAGCCCATTCCACACTCACACTCTCACACTTAGCCCATTCTACACTCACAGATACTCTCAAACTCAGCCCATTCCACACTCACACTCTCACACTCAGCCCATTCCACACTCACAGATACTCTCACACTCATCCCATTCCACTCACAGATACTCTCACACTCAGCCCATTCCACACTCACAGATACACTCAAACTCAGCCCATTCCACACACAGATACTCTCACACTCAGCCCAATCCATACTCACAGATACTCTCACATTTAGCCCAATCCACACTCACAGATACTCTCACACTCAGCCCATTCCACAATCACAGATACTCTCACACTCAACCCATTCCACACTCACAGATACTCTCACACTCAGCCCATTCCATACTCACAGATACTCTCACACTAAGCCCATTCCACACTCACAGATACTCTCACACTCAGCCCATTCCACACTCACACTCTCACACTCAGCCCATTCCACACTCACAGATACTCTCACACTCAGCCCATTCCACACTCACAGATACTCTCACACTAAGCCCATTCCACACTCACAGATACTCTCACACTCAGCCCATTCCACACTCAGAGATACTCTCACACTCGGCCCATTCTGCACTGACAGATACTCTCCCACTCAGCCCATTCCACACTCACAAATAATCTCACACTTAGCCCATTCCACACTCACAAATACTCTCAAACTCAGCCCATTCCACACTCACAGATACTCTCTCACTCAGCCCGTTCCACACTCACAAATACTCTCACACTCAGCCCGTTCCACACTCACACATACTCTCACACTCAGCCCGTTCCACAATCACAAATAGACTCACATTCAGCCCGTTCCACACTGACTGATACTCACACACAGCCCATTCCACACTCACAAATACTCTCACACTCAGCCCGTTCCTCACTCACAGATACACTCACACTCAGCCCATTCCACACTCTCACTCTCACACTCAGCCCATTCCACACTCACAGATACTCTCACACTCAGCCCATTCCACACTCACAGATACTCACACACTCAGCCCATTCCACACTCACAGATACACTCACACTCAGCCCATTCCACACTCACAGATACACTCACTCTCAGCCCATTCCACACTCACAGATACTCTCACACTCAGCCCGTTACACACTCACAGATACTCTCACACTCAGCCCATTCCACACTCACAGATACTCTCACACTCAGCCCATTCCACACTCACAGATATTCTCACACTCAGCCCATTCCACACTCACACTCTCACACTCAGCCCATTCCACACTCACAGATACTCCCACACTCAGCGCATTCCACACTCACACTCTCACACTCAGCCCATTCCACACTCACAGATACTCTCACAATCAGCCCATTCCACACTCACAAATAATCTCACACTTAGCCCATTCCACACTCACAAATACTCTCAAACTCAGCCCATTCCACACTCACAGATACTCTCACACTCAGCCCGTTCCACACTCACAAATACTCTCACACTCAGCCCGTTCCACACTCACACATACTCTCACACTCAGCCCGTTCCACAATCACAAATAGACTCACATTCAGCCCGTTCCACACTGACTGATACACTCACACACAGCCCATTCCACACTCACAAATACTCTCACACTCAGCCCGTTCCTCACTCACAGATACACTCACACTCAGCCCATTCCACACTCTCACTCTCACACTCAGCCCATTCCACACTCACAGATACTCTCACACTCAGCCCATTCCACACTCACAGATACTCACACACTCAGCCCATTCCACACTCACAGATACACTCACACTCAGCCCATTCCACACTCACAGATACACTCACTCTCAGCCCATTCCACACTCACAGATACTCTCACACTCAGCCCGTTACACACTCACAGATACTCTCACACTCAGCCCATTCCACACTCACAGATACTCTCACACTCAGCCCATTCCACACTAACAGATATTCTCACACTCAGCCCATTCCACACTCACACTCTCACACTCAGCCCATTCCACACTCACAGATACTCCCACACTCAGCGCATTCCACACTCACACTCTCACACTCAGCCCATTCCACACTCACAGATACTCTCACACTAAGCCCATTCCATACTCACAGATACGCTCACACTCAGCCCATTTCACACTCACAGATACTCTCACACTCAGCCCATTCCACACTCACAGATACACTCACACTCAGCCCATTCCACACTCACAGATATTCTCACACTAAGCCCATTCCACACTCACAGATACTCTCACACTCAGCCCATTCCACACTCACACTCTCACACTCAGCCCATTCCACACTCACAGATACTCTCACACTCAGCCCATTCCACACTCACAGATACTCTCACACTAAGCCCATTCCACACTCACAGATACTCTCAAACTCAGCCCATTCCACACTCAGATACTCTCACACTCAGCCCGTTCCACACGCACAAATACTCTCACACTCAGCCCATTCCACGCTCACAGATACTCTCACACTCGGCCCATTCTACACTGACAGATACTCTCCCACTCAGCCCATTCCACACTCACAAATAATCTCACACTTAGCCCATTCCACACTCACAAATACTCTCACACTCAGCCCGTTACACACTCAGAGATACTCTCACACTCAGCCCATTCCACACTCACAGATACTCTCACACTCAGCCCATTCCACACTGACAGATACACTCACACTCAGCCCATTCCACACTCACAGATACACTCATACTCAGCCCATTCCACACTCACAGACACTCTCACACTCAGCCCATTCCACACTCACAGATACTCTCACACTCAGCCCATTCCACACTCACATATACTCTCACACTCAGCCCATTCTACACTGACAGATACTCTCCCACTCAGCCCATTCCACACTCACAAATACTCTCACACTCATCCCATTCCACACTCACAGATACTCTCACACTCTGCCCATTCCACACACACACTCTCACACTCAGCCCATTCTACACTCACAGAGACTCTCACACACAGCCCATTCCACACTCACAGATACTCTCACACTAAGCCCATTCCATACTCACAGATACGCTCACACTCAGCCCATTTCACACTCACAGATACTCTCACACTCAGCCCATTCCACACTCACAGATACACTCACACTCAGCCCATTCCACACTCACAGATATTCTCACACTAAGCCCATTCCACACTCACAGATACTCTCACACTCAGCCCATTCCACACTCACACTCTCACACTCAGCCCATTCCACACTCACAGATACTCTCCCACTCAGCCCATTCCACACTCACAGATACTCTCACACTCAGCCCGTTCCACACTCACAAATACTCTCACACTCAGCCCGTTCCACACTCACACATACTCTCACACTCAGCCCGTTCCACAATCACAAATAGACTCACATTCAGCCCGTTCCACACTCACAGATACACTCACACACAGCCCATTCCACACTCACAAATACTCTCACACTCAGCCCGTTCCTCACTCACAGATACACTCACACTCAGCCCATTCCACACTCTCACTCTCACACTCAGCCCATTCCACACTCACAGATACTCTCACACTCAGCCCATTCCACACTCACAGATACTCTCACACACAGCCCATTCCACACTCACAGATACACTCACACTCAGCCCATTCCACACTCACAGATACACTCACTCTCAGCCCATTCCACACTCACAGATACTCTCACACTCAGCCCGTTACACACTCACAGATACTCTCACACTCAGCCCATTCCACACTCACAGATACTCTCACACTCAGCCCATTCCACACTCACAGATATTCTCACACTCAGCCCATTCCACACTCACACTCTCACACTCAGCCCATTCCACACTCACAGATACTCTCACACTCAGCGCATTCCACACTCACACTCTCACACTCAGCCCATTCCACACTCACAGATACTCTCACAATCAGCCCATTCCACACTCACAAATACTCTCACACTCAGCCCATTCCACACTCACAGATACTCTCACACTCAGCCCATTCCACACACACACTCTCACACTCAGCCCATTCTACACTCACAGATACTCCGACACACAGCCCATTCCACACTCACAGATACACTCACACTCAGCCCATTCCACACTCACAGATACACTCATACTCAGCCCATTCCACACTCACAGATACTCTCACACTCAGCCCGTTCCACACTCACAGATACTCTCACACTCAGCCCATTCCACACTCACAGATACTCTCACACTCAGCCCATTCTACACTGACAGATACTCTCCCACTCAGCCCATTCCACACTCACAGATAATCTCACACTCAGCCCATTCCACACTCACAGATATTCTCACACTCAGCCCATTCCACACTCACACTCTCACACTCAGCCCATTCCACACTCACAGATACTCTCACACTCAGCCCATTCCACACTCACACTCTCACACTCAGCCCATTCCACACTCACAAATACTCTCACACTCAGCCCATTCCACACTCACAGATACTCTCACACTCAGCCCATTCCACACACACACTCTCACACTCAGCCCATTCCACACTCACAGATACTCTCACACTCAGCCCATTCCATACTCACAGATACGCTCACACTCAGCCCATTCCACACTCACAGATACACTCACACTCAGCCCATTCCACACTCTCACTCTCACACTCAGCCCATTCCACACTCACAGATACTCTCACACTCAGCCCATTCCACACTCACAGATACTCTCACACTCAGCCCATTCCACACTCACAGATACACTCACACTCAGCCCATTCCACACTCACAGATACACTCACTCTCAGCCCATTCCACACTCACAGATACTCTCACACTCAGCCCATTACACACTCACAGATACTCTCACACTCAGCCCATTCCACATTCACAGATACTCTCACACTCAGCCGATTCCACACTGACAGATACACTCACACTCAGCCCATTCCACACTCACAGATACACTCATACTCAGCCCATTCCACACTCACAGATACTCTCACACTCAGCCCATTCCACACTCACAGATACTCTCACACTCAGCCCATTCCACACTCACAGATACTCTCACACTCAGCCCATTCTACACTGACAGATACTCTCCCACTCAGCCCATTCCACTCACAAATACTCTCACACTCATCCCATTCCACACTCACAGATACTCTCACACTCTGCCCATTCCACACACACACTCTCACACTCAGCCCATTCTACACTCACAGAGACTCTCACACACAGCCCATTCCACACTCACAGATACTCTCACACTAAGCCCATTCCATACTCACAGATACGCTCACACTCAGCCCATTTCACACTCACAGATACTCTCACACTCAGCCCATTCCACACTCACAGATACACTCACACTCAGCCCATTCCACACTCACAGATATTCTCACACTAAGCCCATTCCACACTCACAGATACTCTCACACTCAGCCCATTCCACACTCACACTCTCACACTCAGCCCATTCCACACTCACAGATACTCTCACACTCAGCCCATTCCACACTCACAGATACTCTCACACTAAGCCCATTCCACACTCACAGATACTCTCAAACTCAGCCCATTCCACACTCAGATACTCTCACACTCAGCCCGTTCCACACGCACAAATACTCTCACACTCAGCCCATTCCACACTCACAGATACTCTCACACTCGGCCCATTCTACACTGACAGATACTCTCCCACTCAGCCCATTCCACACTCACAAATAATCTCACACTTAGCCCATTCCACACTCACAAATACTCTCAAACTCAGCCCATTCCACACTCACAGATACTCTCACACTCAGCCTGTTCCACACTCACAAATACTCTCACACTCAGCCCGTTCCACACTCACACATACTCTCACACTCAGCCCGTTCCACAATCACAAATAGACTCACATTCAGCCCGTTCCACACTCACAGATACTCTCACACTCAGCCCGTTCCTCACTCACAGATACACTCACACTCAGCCCATTCCACACTCTCACTCTCACACTCAGCCCATTCCACACTCACAGATACTCTCACACAAAGCCCATTCCACACTCAGATACTTTCACACTCAGCCCTTTCCACACTCACAGATACTCTCACACTCAGCCCATTCCACACTCACAAATACTCTCACACTCAGCCCATTCCACACTCACAGATACTCTCACACTCAGCCCATTCCACACTCACAGATACTCTCACACTCAGCCCATTCTACACTCACAGATACTCTCACACACAACCCATTCCACACTCACAGATACTCTCACACTCAGCCCATTCCATACTCACAGATACGCTCACGCTCAGCCCATTCCACACTCACAGATACTCTCACACTCAGCCCATTCCACACTCACAGATACTCTCACACTCAGCCCATTCCACACTCACAGATATTCTCACACTCAGCCCATTCCACATTCACAGATACTCTCACACTCAGCCCATTCCACACTCAGATACTCTCACACTCAGCCCATTCCACACTCACAGATACTCTCACACTCAGCCCATTCCACACTCACACTCTCACACTTAGCCCATTCTACACTCACAGATACTCTCAAACTCAGCCCATTCCACACTCACACTCTCACACTCAGCCCATTCCACACTCACAGATACTCTCACACTCATCCCATTCCACTCACAGATACTCTCACACTCAGCCCATTCCACACTCACAGATACACTCAAACTCAGCCCATTCCACACACAGATACTCTCACACTCAGCCCAATCCATACTCACAGATACTCTCACACTTAGCCCAATCCACACTCACAGATACTCTCACACTCAGCCCATTCCACAATCACAGATACTCTCACACTCAACCCATTCCACACTCACAGATACTCTCACACTCAGCCCATTCCATACTCACAGATACTCTCACACTAAGCCCATTCCACACTCACAGATACTCTCACACTCAGCCCATTCCACACTCACATTCTCACACTCAGCCCATTCCACACTCACAGATACTCTCACACTCAGCCCATTCCACACTCACAGATACTCTCACACTAAGCCCATTCCACACTCACAGATACTCTCACACTCAGCCCATTCCACACTCAGAGATACTCTCACACTCGGCCCATTCTGCACTGACAGATACTCTCCCACTCAGCCCATTCCACACTCACAAATAATCTCACACTTAGCCCATTCCACACTCACAAATACTCTCAAACTCAGCCCATTCCACACTCACAGATACTCTCTCACTCAGCCCGTTCCACACTCACAAATACTCTCACACTCAGCCCGTTCCACACTCACACATACTCTCACACTCAGCCCGTTCCACAATCACAAATAGACTCACATTCAGCCCGTTCCACACTGACTGATACACTCACACACAGCCCATTCCACACTCACAAATACTCTCACACTCAGCCCGTTCCTCACTCACAGATACACTCACACTCAGCCCATTCCACACTCTCACTCTCACACTCAGCCCATTCCACACTCACAGATACTCTCACACTCAGCCCATTCCACACTCACAGATACTCACACACTCAGCCCATTCCACACTCACAGATACACTCACACTCAGCCCATTCCACACTCACAGATACACTCACTCTCAGCCCATTCCACACTCACAGATACTCTCACACTCAGCCCGTTACACACTCACAGATACTCTCACACTCAGCCCATTCCACACTCACAGATACTCTCACACTCAGCCCATTCCACACTCACAGATATTCTCACACTCAGCCCATTCCACACTCACACTCTCACACTCAGCCCATTCCACACTCACAGATACTCCCACACTCAGCGCATTCCACACTCACACTCTCACACTCAGCCCATTCCACACTCACAGATACTCTCACAATCAGCCCATTCCACACTCACAAATAATCTCACACTTAGCCCATTCCACACTCACAAATACTCTCAAACTCAGCCCATTCCACACTCACAGATACTCTCACACTCAGCCCGTTCCACACTCACAAATACTCTCACACTCAGCCCGTTCCACACTCACACATACTCTCACACTCAGCCCGTTCCACAATCACAAATAGACTCACATTCAGCCCGTTCCACACTGACTGATACACTCACACACAGCCCATTCCACACTCACAAATACTCTCACATTCAGCCCGTTCCTCACTCACAGATACACTCACACTCAGCCCATTCCACACTCTCACTCTCACACTCAGCCCATTCCACACTCACAGATACTCTCACACTCAGCCCATTCCACACTCACAGATACTCACACACTCAGCCCATTCCACACTCACAGATACACTCACACTCAGCCCATTCCACACTCACAGATACACTCACTCTCAGCCCATTCCACACTCACAGATACTCTCACACTCAGCCCGTTACACACTCACAGATACTCTCACACTCAGCCCATTCCACACTCACAGATACTCTCACACTCAGCCCATTCCACACTAACAGATATTCTCACACTCAGCCCATTCCACACTCACACTCTCACACTCAGCCCATTCCACACTCACAGATACTCCCACACTCAGCGCATTCCACACTCACACTCTCACACTCAGCCCATTCCACACTCACAGATACTCTCACAATCAGCCCATTCCACACTCACAAATAATCTCACACTTAGCCCATTCCACACTCACAAATACTCTCAAACTCAGCCCATTCCACACTCACAGATACTCTCACACTCAGCCCGTTCCACACTCACAAATACTCTCACACTCAGCCCGTTCCACACTCACACATACTCTCACACTCAGCCCGTTCCACAATCACAAATAGACTCACATTCAGCCCGTTCCACACTCACAGATACACTCACACACAGACCATTCCACACTCACAAATACTCTCACACTCAGCCCGTTCCTCACTCACAGATACACTCACACTCAGCCCATTCCACACTCTCACTCTCACACTCAGCCCATTCCACACTCACAGATACTCTCACACTCAGCCCATTCCACACTCACAGATACTCTCACACTCAGCCCATTCCACACTCACAGATACACTCACACTCAGCCCATTCCACACTCACAGATACACTCACTCTCAGCCCATTCCACACTCACAGATACTCTCACACTCAGCCCGTTACACACTCACAGATACTCTCACACTCAGCCCATTCCACACTCACAGATACTCTCACACTCAGCCCATTCCACACTCACAGATATTCTCACACTCAGCCCATTCCACACTCACACTCTCACACTCAGCCCATTCCACACTCACAGATACTCTCACACTCAGCGCATTCCACACTCACACTCTCACACTCAGCCCATTCCACACTCACAGATACTCTCACAATCAGCCCATTCCACACTCACAAATACTCTCACACTCAGCCCATTCCACACTCACAGATACTCTCACACTCAGCCCATTCCACACACACACTCTCACACTCAGCCCATTCTACACTCACAGATACTCTGACACACAGCGCATTCCACACTCACAGAAACTCTCACACTCAGCCCATTCCACACTCACAGATACTCTCAAACCCAGCCCATTCCACACTCAGATACTCTCACACTCAGCCCGTTCCACACGCACAAATACTCTCACACTCAGCCCATTCCACACTCACAGATACTCTCACACTCGGCCCATTCTACACTGACAGATACTCTCCCACTCAGCCCATTCCACACTCACAGATAATCTCACACTTAGCCCATTCCACACTCACAAATACTCTCAAACTCAGCCCGTTACACACTCACAGATACTCTCACACACAGCCCATTCCACACTCACAGATACTCTCACACTCAGCCCGTTCCACACTCACAGATACTCTCCAACTCAGCCCATTCCACACTCAGATACTCTCACACTCAGCCCGTTCCACACGCACAAATACTCTCACACTCAGCCCATTCCACACTCACAGATACTCTCACACTCGGCCCATTCTACACTGACAGATACTCTCCCACTCAGCCCAATCCACACTCACAAATAATCTCACACTTAGCCCATTCCACACTCACAAATACTCTCAAACTCAGCCCATTCCACACTCACAGATACACTCACACTCAGCCCGTTCCACACTCACAAATACTCTCACACTCAGCCCGTTCCACACTCACACATACTCTCACACTCAGCCCGTTCCACAATCACAAATAGACTCACATTCAGCCCGTTCCAGACTCACAGATACACTCACACACAGCCCATTCCACACTCACAAATACTCTCACACTCAGCCCGTTCCTCACTCACAGATACACTCACACTCAGCCCATTCCACACTCTCACTCTCACACTCAGCCCATTCCACACTCACAGATACTCTCACACTCAGCCCATTCCACACTCACAGATACTCTCACACTCAGCCCATTCCACACTCACAGATACACTCACACTCAGCCCATTCCACACTCACAGATACACTCACTCTCAGCCCAATCCACACTCACAGATACTCTCACACTCAGCCCGTTACACACTCACAGATACTCTCACACTCAGCCCATTCCACACTCACAGATACTCTCACACTCAGCCCATTCCACACGCACAGATATTCTCACACTCAGCCCATTCCACACTCACACTCTCACACTCAGCCCATTCCACACTCACAGATACTCTCACACTCAGCGCATTCCACACTCACGCTCTCACACTCAGCCCATTCCACACTCACAGATACTCTCACAATCAGCCCATTCCACACTCACACACACTCTCACACTCAGCCCATTCTACACTCACAGATACTCTGACACACAGCCCATTCCACACTCACAGATACACTCACACTCAGCCCATTCCACACTCACAGATACACTCATACTCAGCCCATTCCACACTCACAGATACTCTCACACTCAGCCCGTTCCACACTCACAGATACTCTCACACTCAGCCCATTCCACACTCACAGATACTCTCACACTCAGCCCATTCTACACTGACAGATACTCTCCCACTCAGCCCATTCCACACTCACAGATAATCTCACACTCAGCCCATTCCACACTCACAGATATTCTCACACTCAGCCCATTCCACACTCACACTCTCACACTCAGCCCATTCCACACTCACAGATACTCTCACACTCAGCCCATTCCACACTCACACTCTCACACTCAGCACATTCCACACTCACAAATAATCTCACACTCAGCCCATTCCACACTCACAGATACTCTCACACTCAGCCCATTCCACACACACACTCTCACACTCAGCCCATTCCACACTCACAGATACTCTCACACTCAGCCCATTCCATACTCACAGATACGCTCACACTCAGCCCATTCCACACTCACAGATACACTCACACTCAGCCCATTCCACACTCTCACTCTCACACTCAGCCCATTCCACACTCACAGATACTCTCACACTCAGCCCATTCCACACTCACAGATACTCTCACACTCAGCCCATTCCACACTCACAGATACACTCACAGTCAGCCCATTCCACACTCACAGATACACTCACTCTCAGCCCATTCCACACTCACAGATACTCTCACACTCAGCCCGTTACACACTCACAGATACTCTCACACTCAGCCCATTCCACACTCACAGATACTCTCACACTCAGCCCATTCCACACTGACAGATACACTCACACTCAGCCCATTCCACACTGACAGATACACTCATACTCAGCCCATTCCACACTCACAGATACTCTCACACTCAGCCCATTCCACACTCGCAGATACTCTCACACTCAGCCCATTCCACACTCGCATATACTCTCACACTCAGCCCATTCTACACTGACAGATACTCTCCCACTCAGCCCATTCCACACTCACAAATACTCTCACACTCATCCCATTCCACACTCACAGATACTCTCACACTCTGCCCATTCCACACACACACTCTCACACTCAGCCCATTCTACACTCACAGAGACTCTCACACACAGCCCATTCCACACTCACAGATACTCTCACACTAAGCCCATTCCATACTCACAGATACGCTCACACTCAGCCCATTTCACACTCACAGATACTCTCACACTCAGCCCATTCCACACTCACAGATACACTCACACTCAGCCCATTCCACACTCACAGATATTCTCACACGAAGCCCATTCCACACTCACAGATACTCTCACACTCAGCCCATTCCACACTCACACTCTCACACTCAGCCCATTCCACACTCACAGATACTCTCACACTCAGCCCATTCCACACTCACAGATACTCTCACACTAAGCCCATTCCACACTCACAGATACTCTCAAACTCAGCCCATTCCACACTCAGATACTCTCACACTCAGCCCGTTCCACACGCACAAATACTCTCACACTCAGCCCATTCCACACTCACAGATACTCTCACACTCGGCCCATTCTACACTGACAGATACTCTCCCACTCAGCCCATTCCACACTCACAGATACTCTCACACTCAGCCCGTTCCACACTCACAAATACTCTCACACTCAGCCCATTCCACACTCACACATACTCTCACACTCAGCCCGTTCCACAATCACAAATAGACTCACATTCAGCCCGTTCCACACTCACAGATACACTCACACACAGCCCATTCCACACTCACAAATACTCTCACACTCAGCCCGTTCCTCACTCACAGATACACTCACACTCAGCCCATTCCACACTCTCACTCTCACACTCAGCCCATTCCACACTCACAGATACTCTCACACTCAGCCCATTCCACACTCACAGATACTCTCACACTCAGCCCATTCCACACTCACAGATACACTCACACTCAGCCCATTCCACACTCACAGATACACTCACTCTCAGCCCATTCCACACTCACAGATACTCTCACACTCAGCCCGTTACACACTCACAGATACTCTCACACTCAGCCCATTCCACACTCACACTCTCACACTCAGCCCATTCCACACTCACAGATACTCTCACACTCAGCGCATTCCACACTCACACTCTCACACTCAGCCCATTCCACACTCACAGATACTCTCACAATCAGCCCATTCCACACTCACAAATACTCTCACACTCAGCCCATTCCACACTCACAGATACTCTCACACTCAGCCCATTCCACACACACACTCTCACACTCAGCCCATTCTACACTCACAGATACTCTGACACACAGCCCATTCCACACTCACAGATACACTCACACTCAGCCCATTCCACACTCACAGATACACTCATACTCAGCCCATTCGACACTCACAGATACTCTCACACTCAGCCCGTTCCACACTCACAGATACTCTCACACTCAGCCCATTCCACACTCACAGATACTCTCACACTCAGCCCATTCTACACTGACAGATACTCTCCCACTCAGCCCATTCCACACTCACAGATAATCTCACACTCAGCCCATTCCACACTCACAGATATTCTCACACTCAGCCCATTCCACACTCACACTCTCACACTCAGCCCATTCCACACTCACAGATACTCTCACACTCAGCCCATTCCACACTCACACTCTCACACTCAGCCCATTCCACACTCACAAATACTCTCACACTCAGCCCATTCCACACTCACAGATACTCTCACACTCAGCCCATTCCACACACACACTCTCACACTCAGCCCATTCCACACTCACAGATACTCTCTCACTCAGCCCATTCCATACTCACAGATACGCTCACACTCAGCCCATTCCACACTCACAGATACACTCACACTCAGCCCATTCCACACTCTCACTCTCACACTCAGCCCATTCCACACTCACAGATACTCTCACACTCAGCCCATTCCACACTCACAGATACTCTCACACTCAGCCCATTCCACACTCACAGATACTCTCACACTCAGCCCATTCCACACTCACAGATACACTCACAGTCAGCCCATTCCACACTCACAGATACACTCACTCTCAGCCCATTCCACACTCACAGATACTCTCACACTCAGCCCGTTACACACTCACAGATACTCTCACACTCAGCCCATTCCACACTCACAGATACTCTCACACTCAGCCCATTCCACACTGACAGATACACTCACACTCAGCCCATTCCACACTCACAGATACACTCATACTCAGCCCATTCCACACTCACAGATACTCTCACACTCAGCCCATTCCACACTCGCAGATACTCTCACACTCAGCCCATTCCACACTCACATATACTCTCACACTCAGCCCATTCTACACTGACAGATACTCTCCCACTCAGCCCATTCCACACTCACAAATACTCTCACACTCATCCCATTCCACACTCACAGATACTCTCACACTCTGCCCATTCCACACACACACTCTCACACTCAGCCCATTCTACACTCACAGAGACTCTCACACACAGCCCATTCCACACTCACAGATACTCTCACACTAAGCCCATTCCATACTCACAGATACGCTCACACTCAGCCCATTTCACACTCACAGATACTCTCACACTCAGCCCATTCCACACTCACAGATACACTCACACTCAGCCCATTCCACACTCACAGATATTCTCACACGAAGCCCATTCCACACTCACAGATACTCTCACACTCAGCCCATTCCACACTCACACTCTCACACTCAGCCCATTCCACACTCACAGATACTCTCACACTCAGCCCATTCCACACTCACAGATACTCTCACACTAAGCCCATTCCACACTCACAGATACTCTCAAACTCAGCCCATTCCACACTCAGATACTCTCACACTCAGCCCGTTCCACACGCACAAATACTCTCACACTCAGCCCATTCCACACTCACAGATACTCTCACACTCGGCCCATTCTACACTGACAGATACTCTCCCACTCAGCCCATTCCACACTCACAGATACTCTCACACTCAGCCCGTTCCACACTCACAAATACTCTCACACTCAGCCCATTCCACACTCACACATACTCTCACACTCAGCCCGTTCCACAATCACAAATAGACTCACATTCAGCCCGTTCCACACTCACAGATACACTCACACACAGCCCATTCCACACTCACAAATACTCTCACACTCAGCCCGTTCCTCACTCACAGATACACTCACACTCAGCCCATTCCACACTCTCACTCTCACACTCAGCCCATTCCACACTCACAGATACTCTCACACTCAGCCCATTCCACACTCACAGATACTCTCACACTCAGCCCATTCCACACTCACAGATACACTCACACTCAGCCCATTCCACACTCACAGATACACTCACTCTCAGCCCATTCCACACTCACAGATACTCTCACACTCAGCCCGTTACACACTCACAGATACTCTCACACTCAGCCCATTCCACACTCACACTCTCACACTCAGCCCATTCCACACTCACAGATACTCTCACACTCAGCGCATTCCACACTCACACTCTCACACTCAGCCCATTCCACACTCACAGATACTCTCACAATCAGCCCATTCCACACTCACAAATACTCTCACACTCAGCCCATTCCACACTCACAGATACTCTCACACTCAGCCCATTCCACACACACACTCTCACACTCAGCCCATTCTACACTCACAGATACTCTGACACACAGCCCATTCCACACTCACAGATACACTCACACTCAGCCCATTCCACACTCACAGATACACTCATACTCAGCCCATTCGACACTCACAGATACTCTCACACTCAGCCCGTTCCACACTCACAGATACTCTCACACTCAGCCCATTCCACACTCACAGATACTCTCACACTCAGCCCATTCTACACTGACAGATACTCTCCCACTCAGCCCATTCCACACTCACAGATAATCTCACACTCAGCCCATTCCACACTCACAGATATTCTCACACTCAGCCCATTCCACACTCACACTCTCACACTCAGCCCATTCCACACTCACAGATACTCTCACACTCAGCCCATTCCACACTCACACTCTCACACTCAGCCCATTCCACACTCACAAATACTCTCACACTCAGCCCATTCCACACTCACAGATACTCTCACACTCAGCCCATTCCACACACACACTCTCACACTCAGCCCATTCCACACTCACAGATACTCTCTCACTCAGCCCATTCCATACTCACAGATACGCTCACACTCAGCCCATTCCACACTCACAGATACACTCACACTCAGCCCATTCCACACTCTCACTCTCACACTCAGCCCATTCCACACTCACAGATACTCTCACACTCAGCCCATTCCACACTCACAGATACTCTCACACTCAGCCCATTCCACACTCACAGATACACTCACACTCAGCCCATTCCACACTCACAGATACACTCACTCTCAGCCCATTCCACACTCACAAATACTCTCACACTCAGCCCATTCCACACTCACAGATACTCTCACACTCAGCCCATTCCACACACACACTCTCACACTCAGCCCATTCCACACTCACAGATACTCTCACACTCAGCCCATTCCATACTCACAGATACGCTCACACTCAGCCCATTCCACACTCACAGATACACTCACACTCAGCCCATTCCACACTCACACTCTCACACTTAGCCCATTCTACACTCACAGATACTCTCAATCTCAGCCCATTCCACACTCACACTCTCACACTCAGCCCATTCCACACTCACAGATACTCTCACACTCAGCCCATTCCACACTCACACTCTCACACTCAGCCCATTCCACACTCACAGATACTCTCACACTCATCCCATTCCACTCACAGATACTCTCACACTCAGCCCATTCCACACTCACAGACACACTCAAACTCAGCCCATTCCACACACAGACACTCTCACACTCAGCCCAATCCATACTCACAGATACTCTCACACTTAGCCCAATCCACACTCACAGATACTCTCACACTCTGCCCATTCCACAATCACAGATACTCTCACACTCAACCCATTCCACACTCACAGATACTCTCACACTCAGCCCATTCCACACTCACACTCTCACACTCAGCCCATTCCACACTCACAGATACTCTCACACTCAGCCCATTCCACACTCACAGATACTCTCACACTAAGCCCATTCCACACTCACAGATACTCTCAAACTCAGCCCATTCCACACTCAGATACTCTCACACTCAGCCCGTTCCACACGCACAAATACTCTCACACTCAGCCCATTCCACACTCACAGATACTCTCACACTAAGCCCATTCCACACTCACAGATACTCTCAAACTCAGCCCATTCCACACTCAGATACTCTCACACTCAGCCCGTTCCACACGCACAAATACTCTCACACTCAGCCCATTCCACACTCACAGATACTCTCACACTCGGCCCATTCTACACTGACAGATACTCTCCCACTCAGCCCATTCCACACTCACAAATAATCTCACACTTAGCCCATTCCACACTCACAAATACTCTCAAACTCAGCCCATTCCACACTCACAGATACTCTCACACTCAGCCCGTTCCACACTCACAAATACTCTCACACTCAGCCCGTTCCACACTCACACATACTCTCACACTCAGCCCGTTCCACAATCACAAATAGACTCACATTCAGCCCGTTCCACACTCACAGATACACTCACACACAGCCCATTCCACACTCACAAATACTCTCACACTCAGCCCTTTCCTCACTCACAGATACACTCACACTCAGCCCATTCCACACTCTCACTCTCACACTCAGCCCATTCCACACTCACAGATACTCTCACACTCAGCCCATTCCACACTCACAGATACTCTCACACTCAGCCCATTCCACACTCACAGATACACTCACACTCAGCCCATTCCACACTCACAGATACACTCACTCTCAGCCCAATCCACACTCACAGATACTCTCACACTCAGCCCGTTACACACTCACAGATACTCTCACACTCAGCCCATTCCACACTCACAGATACTCTCACACTCAGCCCATTCCACACTCACAGATATTCTCACACTCAGCCCATTCCACACTCACACTCTCACACTCAGCCCATTCCACACTCACAGATAGTCTCACACTCAGCGCATTCCACACTCACACTCTCACACTCAGCCCATTCCACACTCACAGATACTCTCACAATCAGCCCATTCCACACTCACAAATACTCTCACACTCAGCCCATTCCACACTCACAGATACTCTCACACTCAGCCCATTCCACACACACACTCTCACACTCAGCCCATTCTACACTCACAGATACTCTGACACACAGCCCATTCCACACTCACAGATACACTCACACTCAGCCCATTCCACACTCACAGATACACTCATACTCAGCCCATTCCACACTCACAGATACTCTCACACTCAGCCCGTTCCACACTCACAGATACTCTCACACTCAGCCCATTCCACACTCACAGATACTCTCACACTCAGCCCATTCTACACTGACAGATACTCTCCCACTCAGCCCATTCCACACTCACAGATAATCTCACACTCAGCCCATTCCACACTCACAGATATTCTCACACTCAGCCCATTCCACACTCACGCTCTCACACTCAGCCCATTCCACACTCACAGATACTCTCACACTCAGCCCATTCCACACTCACACTCTCACACTCAGCCCATTCCACACTCACAAATACTCTCACACTCAGCCCATTCCACACTCACAGATACTCTCACACTCAGCCCATTCCACACACACACTCTCACACTCAGCCCATTCCACACTCACAGATAATCTCACACTCAGCCCATTCCATACTCACAGATACGCTCACACTTAGCCCATTCCACACTCACAGATACACTCACACTCAGCCCATTCCACACTCTCACTCTCACACTCAGCCCATTCCACACTCACAGATACTCTCACACTCAGCCCATTCCACACTCACAGATACTCTCACACTCAGCCCATTCCACACTCACAGATACACTCACACTCAGCCCATTCCACACTCACAGATACACTCACTCTCAGCCCATTCCACACTCACAGATGCTCTCACACTCAGCCCGTTACACACTCACAGATACTCTCACACTCAGCCCATTCCACACTCACAGATACTCTCACACTCAGCCCATTCCACACTGACAGATACACTCACACTCAGCCCATTCCACACTCACAGATACACTCATACTCAGCCCATTCCACACTCACAGACACTCTCACACTCAGCCCATTCCACACTCACAGATACTCTCACACTCAGCCCATTCCACACTCACATATACTCTCACACTCAGCCCATTCTACACTGACAGATACTCTCCCACTCAGCCCATTCCACACTCACAAATACTCTCACACTCATCCCATTCCACACTCACAGATACTCTCACACTCTGCCCATTCCACACACACACTCTCACACTCAGCCCATTCTACACTCACAGAGACTCTCACACACAGCCCATTCCACACTCACAGATACTCTCACACTAAGCCCATTCCATACTCACAGATACGCTCACACTCAGCCCATTTCACACTCACAGATACTCTCACACTCAGCCCATTCCACACTCACAGATACACTCACACTCAGCCCATTCCACACTCACAGATATTCTCACACTAAGCCCATTCCACACTCACAGATACTCTCACACTCAGCCCATTCCACACTCACACTCTCACACTCAGCCCATTCCACACTCACAGATACTCTCACACTCAGCCCATTCCACACTCACAGATACTCTCACACTAAGCCCATTCCACACTCACAGATACTCTCAAACTCAGCCCATTCCACACTCAGACACTCTCACACTCAGCCCGTTCCACACGCACAAATACTCTCACACTCAGCCCATTCCACACTCACATCTACTCTCACACTCGGCCCATTCTACACTGACAGATACTCTCCCACTCAGCCCATTCCACACTCACAGATACTCTCACACTCAGCCCGTTCCACACTCACAAATACTCTCACACTCAGCCCGTTCCACACTCACACATACTCTCACACTCAGCCCGTTCCACAATCACAAATAGACTCACATTCAGCCCGTTCCACACTCACAGATACACTCACACACAGCCCATTCCACACTCACAAATACTCTCACACTCAGCCCGTTCCTCACTCACAGATACACTCACACTCAGCCCATTCCACACTCTCACTCTCACACTCAGCCCATTCCACACTCACAGATACTCTCACACTCAGCCCATTCCACACTCACAGATACTCTCACACTCAGCCCATTCCACACTCACAGATACACTCACACTCAGCCCATTCCACACTCACAGATACACTCACTCTCAGCCCATTCCACACTCACAGATACTCTCACACTCAGCCCGTTACACACTCACAGATACTCTCACACTCAGCCCATTCCACACTCACAGATACTCTCACACTCAGCCCATTCCACACTCACAGATATTCTCACACTCAGCCCATTCCACACTCACACTCTCACACTCAGCCCATTCCACACTCACAGATACTCTCACACTCAGCGCATTCCACACTCACACTCTCACACTCAGCCCATTCCACACTCACAGATACTCTCACAATCAGCCCATTCCACACTCACAAATACTCTCACACTCAGCCCATTCCACACTCACAGATACTCTCACACTCAGCCCATTCCACACACACACTCTCACACTCAGCCCATTCTACACTCACAGATACTCTGACACACAGCCCATTCCACACTCACAGATACACTCACACTCAGCCCATTCCACACTCACAGATACACTCATACTCAGCCCATTCCACACTCACAGATACTCTCACACTCAGCCCGTTCCACACTCACAGATACTCTCACACTCAGCCCATTCCACACTCACAGATACTCTCACAGTCAGCCCATTCTACACTGACAGATACTCTCCCACTCAGCCCATTCCACACTCACAGATAATCTCACACTCAGCCCATTCCACACTCACAGATATTCTCACACTCAGCCCATTCCACACTCACACTCTCACACTCAGCCCATTCCACACTCACAGATACTCTCACACTCAGCCCATTCCACACTCACACTCTCACACTCAGCCCATTCCACACTCACAAATACTCTCACACTCAGCCCATTCCACACTCACAGATACTCTCACACTCAGCCCATTCCACACACACACTCTCACACTCAGCCCATTCCACACTCACAGATACTCTCACACTCAGCCCATTCCATACTCACAGATACGCTCACACTCAGCCCATTCCACACTCACAGATACACTCACACTCAGCCCATTCCACACTCTCACTCTCACACTCAGCCCATTCCACACTCACAGATACTCTCACACTCAGCCCATTCCACACTCACAGATACTCTCACACTCAGCCCATTCCACACTCACAGATACACTCACACTCAGCCCATTCCACACTCACAGATACACTCACTCTCAGCCCATTCCACACTCACAGATACTCTCACACTCAGCCCATTACACACTCACAGATACTCTCACACTCAGCCCATTCCACATTCACAGATACTCTCACACTCAGCCGATTCCACACTGACAGATACACTCACACTCAGCCCATTCCACACTCACAGATACACTCATACTCAGCCCATTCCACACTCACAGATACTCTCACACTCAGCCCATTCCACACTCACAGATACTCTCACACTCAGCCCATTCCACACTCACAGATACTCTCACACTCAGCCCATTCTACACTGACAGATACTCTCCCACTCAACCCATTCCACACTCACAAATACTCTCACACTCATCCCATTCCACACTCACAGATACTCTCACACTCTGCCCATTCCACACACACACTCTCACACTCAGCCCATTCTACACTCACAGAGACTCTCACACACAGCCCATTCCACACTCACAGATACTCTCACACTAAGCCCATTCCATACTCACAGATACGCTCACACTCAGCCCATTTCACACTCACAGATACTCTCACACTCAGCCCATTCCACACTCACAGATACACTCACACTCAGCCCATTCCACACTCACAGATATTCTCACACTAAGCCCATTCCACACTCACAGATACTCTCACACTCAGCCCATTCCACACTCACACTCTCACACTCAGCCCATTCCACACTCACAGATACTCTCACACTCAGCCCATTCCACACTCACAGATACTCTCACACTAAGCCCATTCCACACTCACAGATACTCTCAAACTCAGCCCATTCCACACTCAGATACTCTCACACTCAGCCCGTTCCACACGCACAAATACTCTCACACTCAGCCCATTCCACGCTCACAGATACTCTCACACTCGGCCCATTCTACACTGACAGATACTCTCCCACTCAGCCCATTCCACACTCACAAATAATCTCAAACTTAGCCCATTCCACACTCACAAATACTCTCAAACTCAGCCCATTCCACACTCACAGATACTCTCACACTCAGCCTGTTCCACACTCACAAATACTCTCACACTCAGCCCGTTCCACACTCACACATACTCTCACACTCAGCCCGTTCCACAATCACAAATAGACTCACATTCAGCCCGTTCCACACTCACAGATACACTCACACACAGCCCATTCCACACTCACAAATACTCTCACACTCAGCCCGTTCCTCACTCACAGATACACTCACACTCAGCCCATTCCACACTCTCACTCTCACACTCAGCCCATTCCACACTCACAGATACTCTCACACAAAGCCCATTCCACACTCAGATACTTTCACACTCAGCCCTTTCCACACTCACAAATACTCTCACACTCAGCCCATTCCACACTCACAAATACTCTCACACTCAGCCCATTCCACACTCACAGATACTCTCACACTCAGCCCATTCCACACTCACAGATACTCTCACACTCAGCCCATTCTACACTCACAGATACTCTCACACACAACCCATTCCACACTCACAGATACTCTCACACTCAGCCCATTCCATACTCACAGATACGCTCACGCTCAGCCCATTCCACACTCACAGATACTCTCACACTCAGCCCATTCCACACTCACAGATACTCTCACACTCAGCCCATTCCACACTCACAGATATTCTCACACTCAGCCCATTCCACATTCACAGATACTCTCACACTCAGCCCATTCCACACTCAGATACTCTCACACTCAGCCCATTCCACACTCACAGATACTCTCACACTCAGCCCATTCCACACTCACACTCTCACACTTAGCCCATTCTACACTCACAGATACTCTCAAACTCAGCCCATTCCACACTCACACTCTCACACTCAGCCCATTCCACACTCACAGATACACTCAAACTCATCCCATTCCACACACAGATACTCTCACACTCAGCCCAATCCATACTCACAGATACTCTCACACTTAGCCCAATCCACACTCACAGATACTCTCACACTCAGCCCATTCCACAATCACAGATACTCTCACACTCAACCCATTCCACACTCACAGATACTCTCACACTCAGCACATTCCATACTCACAGATACTCTCACACTAAGCCCATTCCACACTCACAGATACTCTCACACTCAGCCCATTCCACACTCACACTCTCACACTCAGCCCATTCCACACTCACAGATACTCTCACACTCAGCCCATTCCACACTCACAGATACTCTCACACTAAGCCCATTCCACACTCACAGATACTCTCACACTCAGCCCATTCCACACTCAGAGATACTCTCACACTCGGCCCATTCTGCACTGACAGATACTCTCCCACTCAGCCCATTCCACACTCACAAATAATCTCACACTTAGCCCATTCCACACTCACAAATACTCTCAAACTCAGCCCATTCCACACTCACACTCTCTCACTCAGCCCGTTTCACACTCACAAATACTCTCACACTCAGCCCGTTCCACACTCACACATACTCTCACACTCAGCCCGTTCCACAATCACAAATAGACTCACATTCAGCCCGTTCCACACTGACTGATACACTCACACACAGCCCATTCCACACTCACAAATACTCTCACACTCAGCCCGTTCCTCACTCACAGATACACTCACACTCAGCCCATTCCACACTCTCACTCTCACACTCAGCCCATTCCACACTCACAGATACTCTCACACTCAGCCCATTCCACACTCACAGATACTCACACACTCAGCCCATTCCACACTCACAGATACACTCACACTCAGCCCATTCCACACTCACAGATACACTCACTCTCAGCCCATTCCACACTCACAGATACTCTCACACTCAGCCCGTTACACACTCACAGATACTCTCACACTCAGCCCATTCCACACTCACAGATACTCTCACACTCAGCCCATTCCACACTCACAGATATTCTCACACTCAGCCCATTCCACACTCACACTCTCACACTCAGCCCATTCCACACTCACAGATACTCCCACACTCAGCGCATTCCACACTCACACTCTCACACTCAGCCCATTCCACACTCACAGATACTCTCACAATCAGCCCATTCCACACTCACAAATAATCTCACACTTAGCCCATTCCACACTCACAAATACTCTCAAACTCAGCCCATTCCACACTCACAGATACTCTCACACTCAGCCCGTTCCACACTCACAAATACTCTCACACTCAGCCCGTTCCACACTCACACATACTCTCACACTCAGCCCGTTCCACAATCACAAATAGACTCACATTCAGCCCGTTCCACACTCACAGATACACTCACACACAGACCATTCCACACTCACAAATACTCTCACACTCAGCCCGTTCCTCACTCACAGATACTCTCACACTCAGCCCATTCCACACACACACTCTCACACTCAGCCCATTCTACACTCACAGATACTCTGACACACAGCGCACTCCACACTCACAGATACTCTCACACTCAGCCCATTCCACACTCACAGATACACTCACACTCAGCCCATTCCACACTCACAGATACACTCACTCTCAGCCCATTCCACACTCACAGATACTCTCACACTCAGCCCGTTACACACTCACAGATACTCTCACACTCAGCCCATTCCACACTCACAGATACTCTCACACTCAGCCCATTCCACACTCACAGATATTCTCACACTCAGCCCATTCCACACTCACACTCTCACACTCAGCCCATTCCACACTCACAGATACTCTCACACTCAGCGCATTCCACACTCACACTCTCACACTCAGCCCATTCCACACTCACAGATACTCTCACAATCAGCCCATTCCACACTCACAAATACTCTCACACTCAGCCCATTCCACACTCACAGATACTCTCACACTCAGCCCATTCCACACACACACTCTCACACTCAGCCCATTCTACACTCACAGATACTCTGACACACAGCGCATTCCACACTCACAGAAACTCTCACACTCAGCCCATTCCACACTCACAGATACTCTCAAACCCAGCCCATTCCACACTCAGATACTCTCACACTCAGCCCGTTCCACACGCACAAATACTCTCACACTCAGCCCATTCCACACTCACAGATACTCTCACACTCGGCCCATTCTACACTGACAGATACTCTCCCACTCAGCCCATTCCACACTCACAGATAATCTCACACTTAGCCCATTCCACACTCACAAATACTCTCAAACTCAGCCCGTTACACACTCACAGATACTCTCACACACAGCCCATTCCACACTCACAGATACTCTCACACTCAGCCCATTCCACACTCACAGATACACTCACACTCAGCCCATTCCACACTCACAGATACACTCATACTCAGCCCATTCCACACTCACAGATACTCTCACACTCAGCCCGTTCCACACTCACAGATACTCTCACACTCAGCCCATTCCACACTCACAGATACTCTCACACTCAGCCCATTCTACACTGACAGATACTCTCCCACTCAGCCCATTCCACACTCACAGATAATCTCACACTCAGCCCATTCCACACTCACAGATATTCTCACACTCAGCCCATTCCACACTCACACTCTCACACTCAGCCCATTCCACACTCACAGATACTCTCACACTCAGCCCATTCCACACTCACACTCTCACACACAGCCCATTCCACACTCACAAATACTCTCACACTCAGCCCATTCCACACTCACAGATACTCTCACACTCAGCCCATTCCACACACACACTCTCACACTCAGCCCATTCCACACTCACAGATACTCTCACACTCAGCCCATTCCACACTCACAGATACACTCACTCTCAGCCCATTCCACACTCACAGATACTCTCACACTCAGCCCGTTACACACTCACAGATACTCTCACACTCAGCCCATTCCACACTCACAGATACTCTCACACTCAGCCCATTCCACACTGACAGATACACTCACACTCAGCCCATTCCACACTCACAGATACACTCATACTCAGCCCATTCCACACTCACAGATACTCTCACACTCAGCCCATTCCACACTCACAGATACTCTCACACTCAGCCCATTCCACACTCACAGATACTCTCACACTCAGCCCATTCTACACTGACAGATACTCTCCCACTCAGCCCATTCCACACTCATAGATAATCTCACACTCAGCCCATTCCACACTCACAGATATTCTCACACTCAGCCCATTCCACACTCACGCTCTCACACTCAGCCCATTCCACACTCACAGATACACTCACACTCAGCCCATTCCACACTCACACTCAGCCCATTCCACACTCACTGATACTCTCACACTCAGCCCATTCCACACTCACAGATACTCTCACACTCAGCCCATTCCACACTCACAGATACACTCACACTCAGCCCATTCCACACTCACAGATACACTCACTCTCAGCCCATTCCACACTCACAGATACTCTCACACTCAGCCCGTTACACACTCACAGATACTCTCACACTCAGCCCATTCCACACTCACAGATACTCTCACACTCAGCCCATTCCACACTCACAGATATTCTCACACTCAGCCCATTCCACACTCACACTCTCACACTCAGCCCATTCCACACTCACAGATACTCTCACACTCAGCGCATTCCACACTCACACTCTCACACTCAGCCCATTCCACACTCACAGATACTCTCACAATCAGCCCATTCCACACTCACAAATACTCTCACACTCAGCCCATTCCACACTCACAGATACTCTCACACTCAGCCCATTCCACACACACACTCTCACACTCAGCCCATTCTACACTCACAGATACTCTGACACACAGCCCATTCCACACTCACAGATACACTCACACTCAGCCCATTCCACACTCACAGATACACTCATACTCAGCCCATTCCACACTCACAGATACTCTCATACTCAGCCCGTTCCACACTCACAGATACTCTCACACTCAGCCCATTCCACACTCACAGATACTCTCACACTCAGCCCATTCTACACTGACAGATACTCTCCCACTCAGCCCATTCCACACTCACAGATAATCTCACACTCAGCCGATTCCACTCTCACAGATATTCTCACACTCAGCCCATTCCACACTCACACTCTCACACTCAGCCCATTCCACACTCACAGATACTCTCACACTCAGCCCATTCCACACTCACACTCTCACACTCAGCCCATTCCACACTCACAAATACTCTCACACTCAGCCCATTCCACACTCACAGATACTCTCACACTCAGCCCATTCCACACACACACTCTCACACTCAGCCCATTCCACACTCACAGATACTCTCACACTCAGCCCATTCCATACTCACAGATACGCTCACACTCAGCCCATTCAACACTCACAGATACACTCACACTCAGCCCATTCCACACTCACACTCTCACACTTAGCCCATTCTACACTCACAGATACTCTCAAACTCAGCCCATTCCACACTCACACTCTCACACTCAGCCCATTCCACACTCACAGATACTCTCACACTCAGCCCATTCCACACTCACACTCTCACACTCAGCCCATTCCACACTCACAGATACTCTCACACTCATCCCATTCCACTCACAGATACTCTCACACTCAGCCCATTCCACACTCACAAATACACTCAAACTCAGCCCATTCCACACACAGACACTATCACACTCAGCCCAATCCATACTCACAGATACTCTCACACTTAGCCCAATCCACACTCACAGATACTCTCACACTCAGCCCATTCCACAATCACAGATACTCTCACACTCAACCCATTCCACACTCACAGATACTCTCACACTCAGCCCATTCCACACTCACACTCTCACACTCAGCCCATTCCACACTCACAGATACTCTCACACTCAGCCCATTCCACACTCACAGATACTCTCACACTAAGCCCATTCCACACTCACAGATACTCTCAAACTCAGCCCATTCCACACTCAGATACTCTCACACTCAGCCCGTTCCACACGCACAAATACTCTCACACTCAGCCCATTCCACACTCACAGATACTCTCACACTAAGCCCATTCCACACTCACAGATACTCTCCAACTCAGCCCATTCCACACTCAGATACTCTCACACTCAGCCCGTTCCACACGCACAAATACTCTCACACTCAGCCCATTCCACACTCACAGATACTCTCACACTCGGCCCATTCTACACTGACAGATACTCTCCCACTCAGCCCATTCCACACTCACAAATAATCTCACACTTAGCCCATTCCACACTCACAAATACTCTCAAACTCAGCCCATTCCACACTCACAGATACACTCACACTCAGCCCGTTCCACACTCACAAATACTCTCACACTCAGCCCGTTCCACACTCACACATACTCTCACACTCAGCCCGTTCCACAATCACAAATAGACTCACATTCAGCCCGTTCCAGACTCACAGATACACTCACACACAGCCCATTCCACACTCACAAATACTCTCACACTCAGCCCGTTCCTCACTCACAGATACACTCACACTCAGCCCATTCCACACTCTCACTCTCACACTCAGCCCATTCCACACTCACAGATACTCTCACACTCAGCCCATTCCACACTCACAGATACTCTCACACTCAGCCCATTCCACACTCACAGATACACTCACACTCAGCCCATTCCACACTCACAGATACACTCACTCTCAGCCCAATCCACACTCACAGATACTCTCACACTCAGCCCGTTACACACTCACAGATACTCTCACACTCAGCCCATTCCACACTCACAGATACTCTCACACTCAGCCCATTCCACACTCACAGATATTCTCACACTCAGCCCATTCCACACTCACACTCTCACACTCAGCCCATTCCACACTCACAGATACTCTCACACTCAGCGCATTCCACACTCACACTCTCACACTCAGCCCATTCCACACTCACAGATACTCCCGCAATCAGCCCATTCCACACTCACAAATACTCTCACACTCAGCCCATTCCACACACACAGATACTCTCACACTCAGCCCATTCCACACACACACTCTCACACTCAGCCCATTCTACACTCACAGATACTCTGACACACAGCCCATTCCACACTCACAGATACACTCACACTCAGCCCATTCCACACTCACAGATACACTCATACTCAGCCTATTCCACACTCACAGATACTCTCACACTCAGCCCGTTCCACACTCACAGATACTCTCACACTCAGCCCATTCCACACTCACAGATACTCTCACACTCAGCCCATTCTACACTGACAGATACTCTCCCACTCAGCCCATTCCACACTCACAGATAATCTCACACTCAGCCCATTCCACACTCACAGATATTCTCACACTCAGCCCATTCCACACTCACACTCTCACACTCAGCCCATTCCACACTCACAGATACTCTCACACTCAGCCCATTCCACACTCACACTCTCACACTCAGCCCATTCCACACTCACAAATAATCTCACACTCAGCCCATTCCACACTCACAGATACTCTCACACTCAGCCCATTCCACACACACACTCTCACACTCAGCCCATTCCACACTCACAGATACTCTCACACTCAGCCCATTCCATACTCACAGATACGCTCACACTCAGCCCATTCCACACTCACAGATACACTCACACTCAGCCCATTCCACACTCACACATACTCTCACACTCAGCCCTTTCCACAATCACAAATAGACTCACATTCAGCCCGTTCCACACTCACAGATACACTCACACACAGCCCATTCCACACTCACAAATACTCTCACACTCAGCCCGTTCCTCACTCACAGATACACTCACACTCAGCCCATTCCACACTCTCACTCTCACACTCAGCCCATTCCACACTCACAGATACTCTCACACAAAGCCCATTCCACACTCAGATACTTTCACACTCAGCCCTTTCCACACTCACAGATACTCTCACACTCAGCCCATTCCACACTCACAAATACTCTCACACTCAGCCCATTCCACACTCACAGATACTCTCACACTCAGCCCATTCCACACTCACAGATACTCTCACACTCAGCCCATTCTACACTCACAGATACTCTCACACACAACCCATTCCACACTCACAGATACTCTCACACTCAGCCCATTCCATACTCACAGATACGCTCACGCTCAGCCCATTCCACACTCACAGATACTCTCACACTCAGCCCATTCCACACTCACAGATACTCTCACACTCAGCCCATTCCACACTCACAGATATTCTCACACTCAGCCCATTCCACATTCACAGATACTCTCACACTCAGCCCATTCCACACTCAGATACTCTCACACTCAGCCCATTCCACACTCACAGATACTCTCACACTCAGCCCATTCCACACTCACACTCTCACACTTAGCCCATTCTACACTCACAGATACTCTCAAACTCAGCCCATTCCACACTCACACTCTCACACTCAGCCCATTCCACACTCACAGATACTCTCACACTCATCCCATTCCACTCACAGATACTCTCACACTCAGCCCATTCCACACTCACAGATACACTCAAACTCAGCCCATTCCACACACAGATACTCTCACACTCAGCCCAATCCATACTCACAGATACTCTCACACTTAGCCCAATCCACACTCACAGATACTCTCACACTCAGCCCATTCCACAATCACAGATACTCTCACACTCAACCCATTCCACACTCACAGATACTCTCACACTCAGCACATTCCATACTCACAGATACTCTCACACTAAGCCCATTCCACACTCACAGATACTCTCACACTCAGCCCATTCCACACTCACACTCTCACACTCAGCCCATTCCACACTCACAGATACTCTCACACTCAGCCCATTCCACACTCACAGATACTCTCACACTAAGCCCATTCCACACTCACAGATACTCTCACACTCAGCCCATTCCACACTCAGAGATACTCTCACACTCGGCCCATTCTGCACTGACAGATACTCTCCCACTCAGCCCATTCCACACTCACAAATAATCTCACACTTAGCCCATTCCACACTCACAAATACTCTCAAACTCAGCCCATTCCACACTCACAGATACTCTCTCACTCAGCCCGTTCCACACTCACAAATACTCTCACACTCAGCCCGTTCCACACTCACACATACTCTCACACTCAGCCCGTTCCACAATCACAAATAGACTCACATTCAGCCCGTTCCACACTGACTGATACACTCACACACAGCCCATTCCACACTCACAAATACTCTCACACTCAGCCCATTCCTCACTCACAGATACACTCACACTCAGCCCATTCCACACTCTCACTCTCACACTCAGCCCATTCCACACTCACAGATACTCACACACTCAGCCCATTCCACACTCACAGATACACTCACACTCAGCCCATTCCACACTCACAGATACACTCACTCTCAGCCCATTCCACACTCACAGATACTCTCACACTCAGCCCGTTACACACTCACAGATACTCTCACACTCAGCCCATTCCACACTCACAGATACTCTCACACTCAGCCCATTCCACACTCACAGATATTCTCACACTCAGCCCATTCCACACTCACACTCTCACACTCAGCCCATTCCACACTCACAGATACTCCCACACTCAGCGCATTCCACACTCACACTCTCACACTCAGCCCATTCCACACTCACAGATACTCTCACAATCAGCCCATTCCACACTCACAAATAATCTCACACTTAGCCCATTCCACACTCACAAATACTCTCAAACTCAGCCCATTCCACACTCACAGATACTCTCACACTCAGCCCGTTCCACACTCACAAATACTCTCACACTCAGCCCGTTCTACACTCACACATACTCTCACACTCAGCCCGTTCCACAATCACAAATAGACTCACATTCAGCCCGTTCCACACTCACAGATACACTCACACACAGACCATTCCACACTCACAAATACTCTCACACTCAGCCCGTTCCTCACTCACAGATACACTCACACTCAGCCAATTCCACACTCTCACTCTCACACTCAGCCCATTCCACACTCACAGATACTCTCACACTCAGCCCATTCCACACTCACAGATACTCTCACACTCAGCCCATTCCACACTCACAGATACACTCACACTCAGCCCATTCCACACTCACAGATACACTCACTCTCAGCCCATTCCACACTCACAGATACTCTCACACTCAGCCCGTTACACACTCACAGATACTCTCACACTCAGCCCATTCCACACTCACAGATACTCTCACACTCAGCCCATTCCACACTCACAGATATTCTCACACTCAGCCCATTCCACACTCACACTCTCACACTCAGCCCATTCCACACTCACAGATACTCTCACACTCAGCGCATTCCACACTCACACTCTCACACTCAGCCCATTCCACACTCACAGATACTCTCACAATCAGCCCATTCCACACTCACAAATACTCTCACATTCAGCCCATTCCACACTCACAGATACTCTCACACTCAGCCCATTCCACACACACACTCTCACACTCAGCCCATTCTACACTCACAGATACTCTGACACACAGCGCATTCCACACTCACAGAAACTCTCACACTCAGCCCATTCCACACTCACAGATACTCTCAAACCCAGCCCATTCCACACTCAGATACTCTCACACTCAGCCCGTTCCACACGCACAAATACTCTCACACTCAGCCCATTCCACACTCACAGATACTCTCACACTCGGCCCATTCTACACTGACAGATACTCTCCCACTCAGCCCATTCCACACTCACAGATAATCTCACACTTAGCCCATTCCACACTCACAAATACTCTCAAACTCAGCCCGTTACACACTCACAGATACTCTCACACACAGCCCATTCCACACTCACAGATACTCTCACACTCAGCCCATTCCACACTCACAGATACACTCACACTCAGCCCATTCCACACTCACAGATACACTCATACTCAGCCCATTCCACACTCACAGATACTCTCACACTCAGCCCGTTCCACACTCACAGATACTCTCACACTCAGCCCATTCCACACTCACAGATACTCTCACACTCAGCCCATTCTACACTGACAGATACTCTCCCACTCAGCCCATTCCACACTCACAGATAATCTCACACTCAGCCCATTCCACACTCACAGATATTCTCACACTCAGCCCATTCCACACTCACACTCTCACACTCAGCCCATTCCACACTCACAGATACTCTCACACTCAGCCCATTCCACACTCACACTCTCACACACAGCCCATTCCACACTCACAAATACTCTCACACTCAGCCCATTCCAAACTCACAGATACTCTCACACTCAGCCCATTCCACACACACACTCTTACACTCAGCCCATTCCACACTCACAGATACTCTCACACTCAGCCCATTCCACACTCACAGATACACTCACTCTCAGCCCATTCCACACTCACAGATACTCTCACACTCAGCCCGTTACACACTCACAGATACTCTCACACTCAGCCCATTCCACACTCACAGATACTCTCACACTCAGCCCATTCCACACTGACAGATACACTCACACTCAGCCCATTCCACACTCACAGATACACTCATACTCAGCCCATTCCACACTCACAGATACTCTCACACTCAGCCCATTCCACACTCACAGATACTCTCACACTCAGCCCATTCCACACTCACAGATACTCTCACACTCAGCCCATTCTACACTGACAGATACTCTCCCACTCAGCCCATTCCACACTCATAGATAATCTCACACTCAGCCCATTCCACACTCACAGATATTCTCACACTCAGCCCATTCCACACTCACGCTCTCACACTCAGCCCATTCCACACTCACAGATACACTCACACTCAGCCCATTCCACACTCACACTCAGCCCATTCCACACTCACAGATACTCTCACACTCAGCCCATTCCACACTCACAAATACTCTCACACTCATCCCATTCCACACTCACAGATACTCTCACACTCTGCCCATTCCACACACACACTCTCACACTCAGCCCATTCCACACTCACAGATACTCTCACACTCAGCCCATTCCACACTCACAGATACTCTCACACTCAGCCCATTCCACACTCACAGATACACTCACACTCAGCCCATTCCACACTCACAGATACACTCACTCTCAGCCCATTCCACACTCACAGATACTCTCACACTCAGCCCGTTACACACTCACAGATACTCTCACACTCAGCCCATTCCACACTCACAGATACTCTCACACTCAGCCCATTCCACACTCACAGATATTCTCACACTCAGCCCATTCCACACTCACACTCTCACACTCAGCCCATTCCACACTCACAGATACTCTCACACTCAGCGCATTCCACACTCACACTCTCACACTCAGCCCATTCCACACTCACAGATACTCTCACAATCAGCCCATTCCACACTCACAAATACTCTCACACTCAGCCCATTCCACACTCACAGATACTCTCACACTCAGCCCATTCCACACACACACTCTCACACTCAGCCCATTCTACACTCACAGATACTCTGACACACAGCCCATTCCACACTCACAGATACACTCACACTCAGCCCATTCCACACTCACAGATACACTCATACTCAGCCCATTCCACACTCACAGATACTCTCACACTCAGCCCGTTCCACACTCACAGATACTCTCACACTCAGCCCATTCCACACTCACAGATACTCTCACACTCAGCCCATTCTACACTGACAGATACTCTCCCACTCAGCCCATTCCACACTCACAGATAATCTCACACTCAGCCCATTCCACTCTCACAGATATTCTCACACTCAGCCCATTCCACACTCACACTCTCACACTCAGCCCATTCCACACTCACAGATACTCTCACACTCAGCCCATTCCACACTCACACTCTCACACTCAGCCCATTCCACACACACAAATACTCTCACACTCAGCCCATTCCACATTCACAGATACTCTCACACTCAGCCCATTCCACACACACACTCTCACACTCAGCCCATTCCACACTCACAGATACTCTCACACTCAGCCCATTCCATACTCACAGATACGCTCACACTCAGCCCATTCCACACTCACAGATACACTCACACTCAGCCCATTCCACACTCACACTCTCACACTTAGCCCATTCTACACTCACAGATACTCTCAAACTCAGCCCATTCCACACTCACACTCTCACACTCAGCCCATTCCACACTCACAGATACTCTCACACTCAGCCCATTCCACACTCACACTCTCACACTCAGCCCATTCCACACTCACAGATACTCTCACACTCATCCCATTCCACTCACAGATACTCTCACACTCAGCCCATTCCACACTCACAAATACACTCAAACTCAGCCCATTCCACACACAGACACTATCACACTCAGCCCAATCCATACTCACAGATACTCTCACACTTAGCCCAATCCACACTCACAGATACTCTCACACTCAGCCCATTCCACAATCACAGATACTCTCACACTCAACCCATTCCACACTCACAGATACTCTCACACTCAGCCCATTCCACACTCACACTCTCACACTCAGCCCATTCCACACTCACAGATACTCTCACACTCAGCCCATTCCACACTCACAGATACTCTCACACTAAGCCCATTCCACACTCACAGATACTCTCAAACTCAGCCCATTCCACACTCAGATACTCTCACACTCAGCCCGTTCCACACGCACAAATACTCTCACACTCAGCCCATTCCACACTCACAGATACTCTCACACTAAGCCCATTCCACACTCACAGATACTCTCCAACTCAGCCCATTCCACACTCAGATACTCTCACACTCAGCCCGTTCCACACGCACAAATACTCTCACACTCAGCCCATTCCACACTCACAGATACTCTCACACTCGGCCCATTCTACACTGACAGATACTCTCCCACTCAGCCCATTCCACACTCACAAATAATCTCACACTTAGCCCATTCCACACTCACAAATACTCTCAAACTCAGCCCATTCCACACTCACAGATACACTCACACTCAGCCCGTTCCACACTCACAAATACTCTCACACTCAGCCCATTCCACACTCACAGATACACTCACACACAGCCCATTCCACACTCACAAATACTCTCACACTCAGCCCGTTCCTCACTCACAGATACACTCACACTCAGCCCATTCCACACTCTCACTCTCACACTCAGCCCATTCCACACTCACAGATACTCTCACACTCAGCCCATTCCACACTCACAGATACTCTCACACTCAGCCCATTCCACACTCACAGATACACTCACACTCAGCCCATTCCACACTCACAGAGACACTCACTCTCAGCCCAATCCACACTCACAGATACTCTCACACTCAGCCCGTTATACACTCACAGATACTCTCACACTCAGCCCATTCCACACTCACAGATACTCTCACACTCAGCCCATTCCACACTCACAGATATTCTCACACTCAGCTCATTCCACACTCACACTCTCACACTCAGCCCATTCCACACTCACAGATACTCTCACACTCAGCGCATTCCACACTCACACTCTCACACTCAGCCCATTCCACACTCACAGATACTCTCACAATCAGCCCATTCCACACTCACAAATACTCTCACACTCAGCCCATTCCACACACACAGATACTCTCACACTCAGCCCATTCCACACACACACTCTCACACTCAGCCCATTCTACACTCACAGATACTCTGACACACAGCCCATTCCACACTCACAGATACACTCACACTCAGCCCATTCCACACTCACAGATACACTCATACTCAGCCCATTCCACACTCACAGATACTCTCACACTCAGCCCGTTCCACACTCACAGATACTCTCACACTCAGCCCATTCCACACTCACAGATACTCTCACACTCAGCCCATTCTACACTGACAGATACTCTCCCACTCAGCCCATTCCACACTCACAGATAATCTCACACTCAGCCCATTCCACACTCACAGATATTCTCACACTCAGCCCATTCCACACTCACACTCTCACACTCAGCCCATTCCACACTCACAGATACTCTCACACTCAGCCCATTCCACACTCACACTCTCACACTCAGCCCATTCCACACTCACAAATAATCTCACACTCAGCCCATTCCACACTCACAGATACTCTCACACTCAGCCCATTCCACACACACACTCTCACACTCAGCCCATTCCACACTCACAGATACTCTCACACTCAGCCCATTCCATACTCACAGATACGCTCACACTCAGCCCATTCCACACTCACAGATACACTCACACTCAGCCCATTCCACACTCTCACTCTCACACTCAGCCCATTCCACACTCACAGATACTCTCACACTCAGCCCATTCCACACTCACAGATACTCTCACACTCAGCCCATTCCACACTCACAGATACACTCACACTCAGCCCATTCCACACTCACAGATACACTCACTCTCAGCCCATTCCACACTCACAGATACTCTCACACTCAGCCCGTTACACACTCACAGATACTCTCACACTCAGCCCATTCCACACTCACAGATACTCTCACACTCAGCCCATTCCACACTGACAGATACACTCACACTCAGCCCATTCCACACTCACAGATACACTCATACTCAGCCCATTCCACACTCACAGATACTCTCACACTCAGCCCATTCCACACTCGCAGATACTCTCACACTCAGCCCATTCCACACTCACATATACTCTCACACTCAGCCCATTCTACACTGACAGATACTCTCCCACTCAGCCCATTCCACACTCACAAATACTCTCACACTCATCCCATTCCACACTCACAGATACTCTCACACTCTGCCCATTCCACACACACACTCTCACACTCAGCCCATTCTACACTCACAGAGACTCTCACACACAGCCCATTCCACACTCACAGATACTCTCACACTAAGCCCATTCCATACTCACAGATACGCTCACACTCAGCCCATTTCACACTCACAGATACTCTCACACTCAGCCCATTCCACACTCACACTCAGCCCATTCCACACTCACAGATATTCTCACACGAAGCCCATTCCACACTCACAGATACTCTCACACTCAGCCCATTCCACACTCACACTCTCACACTCAGCCCATTCCACACTCACAGATACTCTCACACTCAGCCCATTCCACACTCACAGATACTCTCACACTAAGCCCATTCCACACTCACAGATACTCTCAAACTCAGCCCATTCCACACTCAGATACTCTCACACTCAGCCCGTTCCACACGCACAAATACTCTCACACTCAGCCCATTCCACACTCACAGATACTCTCACACTCGGCCCATTCTACACTGACAGATACTCTCCCACTCAGCCCATTCCACACTCACAGATACTCTCACACTCAGCCCGTTCCACACTCACAAATACTCTCACACTCAGCCCATTCCACACTCACACATACTCTCACACTCAGCCCGTTCCACAATCACAAATAGACTCACATTCAGCCCGTTCCACACTCACAGATACACTCACACACAGCCCATTCCACACTCACAAATACTCTCACACTCAGCCCGTTCCTCACTCACAGATACACTCACACTCAGCCCATTCCACACTCTCACTCTCACACTCAGCCCATTCCACACTCACAGATACTCTCACACTCAGCCCATTCCACACTCACAGATACTCTCACACTCAGCCCATTCCACACTCACAGATACACTCACACTCAGCCCATTCCACACTCACAGATACACTCACTCTCAGCCCATTCCACACTCACAGATACTCTCACACTCAGCCCGTTACACACTCACAGATACTCTCACACTCAGCCCATTCCACACTCACAGATACTCTCACACTCAGCCCATTCCACACTCACAGATATTCTCACACTCAGCCCATTCCACACTCACACTCTCACACTCAGCCCATTCCACACTCACAGATACTCTCACACTCAGCGCATTCCACACTCACACTCTCACACTCAGCCCATTCCACACTCACAGATACTCTCACAATCAGCCCATTCCACACTCACAAATACTCTCACACTCAGCCCATTCCACACTCACAGATACTCTCACACTCAGCCCATTCCACACACACACTCTCACACTCAGCCCATTCTACACTCACAGATACTCTGACACACAGCCCATTCCACACTCACAGATACACTCACACTCAGCCCATTCCACACTCACAGATACACTCATACTCAGCCCATTCGACACTCACAGATACTCTCACACTCAGCCCGTTCCACACTCACAGATACTCTCACACTCAGCCCATTCCACACTCACAGATACTCTCACACTCAGCCCATTCTACACTGACAGATACTCTCCCACTCAGCCCATTCCACACTCACAGATAATCTCACACTCAGCCCATTCCACACTCACAGATATTCTCACACTCAGCCCATTCCACACTCACACTCTCACACTCAGCCCATTCCACACTCACAGATACTCTCACACTCAGCCCATTCCACACTCACACTCTCACACTCAGCACATTCCACACTCACAAATACTCTCACACTCAGCCCATTCCACACTCACAGATACTCTCACACTCAGCCCATTCCACACACACACTCTCACACTCAGCCCATTCCACACTCACAGATACTCTCTCACTCAGCCCATTCCATACTCACAGATACGCTCACACTCAGCCCATTCCACACTCACAGATACACTCACACTCAGCCCATTCCACACTCTCACTCTCACACTCAGCCCATTCCACACTCACAGATACTCTCACACTCAGCCCATTCCACACTCACAGATACTCTCACACTCAGCCCATTCCACACTCACAGATACACTCACACTCAGCCCATTCCACACTCACAGATACACTCACTCTCAGCCCATTCCACACTCACAGATACTCTCACACTCAGCCCGTTACACACTCACAGATACTCTCACACTCAGCCCATTCCACACTCACAGATACTCTCACACTCAGCCCATTCCACACTGACAGATACACTCACACTCAGCCCATTCCACACTCACAGATACACTCATACTCAGCCCATTCCACACTCACAGATACTCTCACACTCAGCCCATTCCACACTCACAGATACTCTCACACTCAGCCCATTCCACACTCACAGATACTCTCACACTCAGCCCATTCTACACTGACAGATACTCTCCCACTCAGCCCATTCCACACTCACAAATACTCTCACACTCATCCCATTCCACACTCACAGATACTCTCACACTCTGCCCATTCCACACACACACTCTCACACTCAGCCCATTCTACACTCACAGAGACTCTCACACACAGCCCATTCCAGACTCACAGATACTCTCACACTAAGCCCATTCCATACTCACAGATACGCTCACACTCAGCCCATTTCACACTCACAGATACTCTCACACTCAGCCCATTCCACACTCACAGATACACTCACACTCAGCCCATTCCACACTCACAGATATTCTCACACTAAGCCCATTCCACACTCACAGATACTCTCACACTCAGCCCATTCCACACTCACACTCTCACACTCAGCCCATTCCACACTCACAGATACTCTCACACTCAGCCCATTCCACACTCACAGATACTCTCACACTAAGCCCATTCCACACTCACAGATACTCTCAAACTCAGCCCATTCCACACTCAGATACTCTCACACTCAGCCCGTTCCACACGCACAAATACTCTCACACTCAGCCCATTCCACACTCACAGATACTCTCACACTCGGCCCATTCTACACTGACAGATACTCTCCCACTCAGCCCATTCCACACTCACAAATAATCTCACACTTAGCCCATTCCACACTCAGAAATACTCTCAAACTCAGCCCATTCCACACTCACAGATACTCTCACACTCAGCCTGTTCCACACTCACAAATACTCTCACACTCAGCCCGTTCCACACTCACACATACTCTCACACTCAGCCCGTTCCACAATCACAAATAGACTCACATTCAGCCCGTTCCACACTCACAGATACACTCACACACAGCCCATTCCACACTCACAAATACTCTCACACTCAGCCCGTTCCTCACTCACAGATACACTCACACTCAGCCCATTCCACACTCTCACTCTCACACTCAGCCCATTCCACACTCACAGATACTCTCACACAAAGCCCATTCCACACTCAGATACTTTCACACTCAGCCCTTTCCACACTCACAGATACTCTCACACTCAGCCCATTCCACACTCACAAATACTCTCACACTCAGCCCATTCCACACTCACAGATACTCTCACACTCAGCCCATTCCACACTCACAGATACTCTCACACTCAGCCCGTTCTACACTCACAGATACTCTCACACACAACCCATTCCACACTCACAGATACTCTCACACTCAGCCCATTCCATACTCACAGATACGCTCACGCTCAGCCCATTCCACACTCACAGATACTCTCACACTCAGCCCATTCCACACTCACAGATACTCTCATACTCAGCCCATTCCACACTCACAGATATTCTCACACTCAGCCCATTCCACATTCACAGATACTCTCACACTCAGCCCATTCCACACTCAGATACTCTCACACTCAGCCCATTCCACACTCACAGATACTCTCACACTCAGCCCATTCCACACTCACACTCTCACACTTAGCCCATTCTACACTCACAGATACTCTCAAACTCAGCCCATTCCACACTCACACTCTCACACTCAGCCCATTCCACACTCACAGATACTCTCACACTCATCCCATTCCACTCACAGATACTCTCACACTCAGCCCATTCCACACTCACAGATACACTCAAACTCAGCCCATTCCACACACAGATACTCTCACACTCAGCCCAATCCATACTCACAGATACTCTCACACTTAGCCCAATCCACACTCACAGATACTCTCACACTCAGCCCATTCCACAATCACAGATACTCTCACACTCAACCCATTCCACACTCACAGATACTCTCACACTCAGCCCATTCCATACTCACAGATACTCTCACACTCAGCCCATTCCACACTCACAGATACTCTCACACTCAGCCCATTCCACAATCACAGATACTCTCACACTTAGCCCAATCCACACTCACAGATACTCTCACACTCAGCCCATTCCACAATCACAGATACTCTCACACTCAACCCATTCCACACTCACAGATACTCTCACACTCAGCCCATTCCATACTCACAGATACTCTCACACTCAGCCCATTCCATACTCACAGATACTCTCACACTCAACCCATTCCACACTCACAGATACTCTCACACTCAGCCCATTCCACACTCACAGATACTCTCACACTCAGCCCATTCCACACTCACACTCTCACACTCAGCCCATTCCACACTCACAGATACTCTCACACTCAGCCCATTCCACACTCACAGATACTCTCACACTAAGCCCATTCCACACTCACAGATACTCTCACACTCAGCCCATTCCACACTCAGAGATACTCTCACACTCGGCCCATTCTGCACTGACAGATACTCTCCCACTCAGCCCATTCCACACTCACATATAATCTCACACTTAGCCCATTCCACAATCACAAATACTCTCAAACTCAGCCCATTCCACACTCACAGATACTCTCTCACTCAGCCCGTTCCACACTCACAAATACTCTCACACTCAGCCCGTTCCACACTCACACATACTCTCACACTCAGCCCGTTCCACAATCACAAATAGACTCACATTCAGCCCGTTCCACACTGACTGATACACTCACACACAGCCCATTCCAAACTCACAAATACTCTCACACTCAGCCCGTTCCTCACTCACAGATACACTCACACTCAGCCCATTCCACACTCTCACTCTCACACTCAGCCCATTCCACACTCACAGATACTCTCACACTCAGCCCATTCCACACTCACAGATACTCACACACTCAGCCCATTCCACACTCACAGATACACTCACACTCAGCCCATTCCACACTCACAGATACACTCACTCTCAGCCCATTCCACACTCACAGATACTCTCACACTCAGCCCGTTACACACTCACAGATACTCTCACACTCAGCCCATTCCACACTCACAGATACTCTCACACTCAGCCCATTCCACACTCACAGATATTCTCACACTCAGCCCATTCCACACTCACACTCTCACACTCAGCCCATTCCACACTCACAGATACTCCCACACTCAGCGCATTCCACACTCACACTCTCACACTCAGCCCATTCCACACTCACAGATACTCTCACAATCAGCCCATTCCACACTCACAAATAATCTCACACTTAGCCCATTCCACACTCACAAATACTCTCAAACTCAGCCCATTCCACACTCACAGATACTCTCACACTCAGCCCGTTCCACACTCACAAATACTCTCACACTCAGCCCGTTCCACACTCACACATACTCTCACACTCAGCCCGTTCCACAATCACAAATAGACTCACATTCAGCCCGTTCCACACTCACAGATACACTCACACTCAGCCCGTTCCTCACTCACAGATACACTCACACTCAGCCCATTCCACACTCTCACTCTCACACTCAGCCCATTCCACACTCACAGATACTCTCACACTCAGCCCATTCCACACTCACAGATACTCACACACTCAGCCCATTCCACACTCACAGATACACCCACACTCAGCCCATTCCACACTCACAGGTACACTCACTCTCAGCCTATTCCACACTCACAGATACTCTCACACTCAGCCCGTTACACACTCACAGATACTCTCACACTCAGCCCATTCCACACTCACAGATACTCTCACACTCAGCCCATTCCACACTAACAGATATTCTCACACTCAGCCCATTCCACACTCACACTCTCCCCATTCCACACTCACAGACACTCTCACACTCAGCGCATTCCACACTCACACTCTCACACTCAGCCCATTCCACACTCACAGATACTCTCACAATCAGCCCATTCCACACTCACAAATAATCTCACACTTAGCCCATTCCACACTCACAAATACTCTCAAACTCAGCCCATTCCACACTCACAGATACTCTCACACTCAGCCCGTTCCACACTCACAAATACTCTCACACTCAGCCCGTTCCACACTCACACATACTCTCACACTCAGCCCGTTCCACAATCACAAATAGACTCACATTCAGCCCATTCCACATTCACAGATACACTCACACACAGACCATTCCACACTCACAAATACTCTCACACTCAGCCCGTTCCTCACTCACAGATACACTCACACTCAGTCCATTCCACACTCTCACTCTCACACTCAGCCCATTCCACACTCACAGATACTCTCACACTCAGCCCATTCCACACTCACAGATACTCTCACACTCAACCCATTCCACACTCACAGATACACTCACACTCAGCCCATTCCACACTCACAGAGACTCTCACACTCAGCCCATTCCACACTCACAGATACACTCACACTCAGCCCATTCCACACTCACAGATACACTCACTCTCAGCCCATTCCACACTCACAGATACTCTCACACTCAGCCCGTTACACACTCACAGATACTCTCACACTCAGCCCATTCCACACTCACAGATACTCTCACACTCAGCCCATTCCACACTCACAGATATTCTCACACTCAGCCCATTCCACACTCACACTCTCACACTCAGCCCATTCCACACTCACAGATACTCTCACACTCAGCGCATTCCACACTCACACTCTCACACTCAGCCCATTCCACACTCACAGATACTCTCACAATCAGCCCATTCCACACTCACAAATACTCTCACACTCAGCCCATTCCACACTCACAGATACTCTCACACTCAGCCCATTCCACACACACACTCTCACACTCAGCCCATTCTACACTCACAGATACTCTGACACACAGCGCATTCCACACTCACAGGAACTCTCACACTCAGCCCATTCCACACTCACAGATCCTCTCAAACCCAGCCCATTCCACACTCAGATACTCTCACACTCAGCCCGTTCCACACGCACAAATACTCTCACACTCAGCCCATTCCACACTCACAGATACTCTCACACTCGGCCCATTCTACACTGACAGATACTCTCCCACTCAGCCCATTCCACACTCACAGATAATCTCACACTTAGCCCATTCCACACTCGCAAATACTCTCAAACTCAGCCCGTTACACACTCACAGATACTCTCACACACAGCCCATTCCACACTCACAGATACTCTCACACTCAGCCCATTCCACACTCACAGATACACTCACACTCAGCCCATTCCACACTCACAGATACACTCATACTCAGCCCATTCCACACTCACAGATACTCTCACACTCAGCCCGTTCCACACTCACAGATACTCTCACACTCAGACCATTCCACACTCACAAATACTCTCACACTCAGCCCATTCTACACTGACAGATACTCTCCCACTCAGCCCATTCCACACTCACAGATAATCTCACACTCAGCCCATTCCACACTCACAGATATTCTCACACTCAGCCCATTCCACACTCACACTCTCACACTCAGCCCATTCCACACTCACAGATACTCTCACACTCAGCCCATTCCACACTCACACTCTCACACTCAGCCCATTCCACACTCACAAATACTCTCACACTCAGCACATTCCACACTCACAGATACTCTCACACTCAGCCTATTCCACACACACACTCTCACACTCAGCCCATTCCACACTCACAGATACTCTCACACTCAGCCCATTCCACACTCACAGATACACTCACTCTCAGCCCATTCCACACTCACAGATACTCTCACACTCAGCCTGTTACACACTCACAGATACTCTCACACTCAGCCCATTCCACACTCACAGATACTCTCACACTCAGCCCATTCCACACTGACAGATACACTCACACTCAGCCCATTCCACACTCACAGATACACTCATACTCAGCCCATTCCACACTCACAGATACTCTCACACTCAGCCCATTCCACACTCACAGATACTCTCACACTCAGCCCATTCCACACTCACAGATACTCTCACACTCAGCCCATTCTACACTGACAGATACTCTCCCACTCAGCCCATTCCACACTCACAGATAATCTCACACTCAGCCCATTCCACACTCACAGATATTCTCACACTCAGCCCATTCCACACTCACGCTCTCACACTCAGCCCATTCCACACTCACAGATACACTCACACTCAGCCCATTCCACACTCACACTCAGCCCATTCCACACTCACAGATACTCTCACACTCAGCCCATTCCACACTTACAAATACTCTCACACTCATCCCATTCCACACTCACAGATACTCTCACACTCTGCCCATTCCACACACACACTCTCACACTCAGCCCATTCTACACTCACAGAGACTCTCACACACAGCCCATTCCACACTCACAGATACTCTCACACTAAGCCCATTCCATACTCACAGATACGCTCACACTCAGCCCATTCCACACTCACAGATACTCTCACACTCAGCCCATTCCACACTCAGATACTCTCACACTCAGCCCGTTCCACACGCACAAATACTCTCACACTCAGCCCATTCCACACTCACAGATACTCTCACACTCGGCCCATTCTACACTGACAGATACTCTCCCACTCAGCCCATTCCACACTCACAAATAATCTCACACTTAGCCCATTCCACACTCAGAAATACTCTCAAACTCAGCCCATTCCACACTCACAGATACTCTCACACTCAGCCTGTTCCACACTCACAAATACTCTCACACTCAGCCCGTTCCACACTCACACATACTCTCACACTCAGCCCGTTCCACAATCACAAATAGACTCACATTCAGCCCGTTCCACACTCACAGATACACTCACACACAGCCCATTCCACACTCACAAATACTCTCACACTCAGCCCGTTCCTCACTCACAGATACACTCACACTCAGCCCATTCCACACTCTCACTCTCACACTCAGCCCATTCCACACTCACAGATACTCTCACACAAAGCCCATTCCACACTCAGATACTTTCACACTCAGCCCTTTCCACACTCACAGATACTCTCACACTCAGCCCATTCCACACTCACAAATACTCTCACACTCAGCCCATTCCACACTCACAGATACTCTCACACTCAGCCCATTCCACACTCACAGATACTCTCACACTCAGCCCGTTCTACACTCACAGATACTCTCACACACAACCCATTCCACACTCACAGATACTCTCACACTCAGCCCATTCCATACTCACAGATACGCTCACGCTCAGCCCATTCCACACTCACAGATACTCTCACACTCAGCCCATTCCACACTCACAGATACTCTCACACTCAGCCCATTCCACACTCACAGATATTCTCACACTCAGCCCATTCCACATTCACAGATACTCTCACACTCAGCCCATTCCACACTCAGATACTCTCACACTCAGCCCATTCCACACTCACAGATACTCTCACACTCAGCCCATTCCACACTCACACTCTCACACTTAGCCCATTCTACACTCACAGATACTCTCAAACTCAGCCCATTCCACACTCACACTCTCACACTCAGCCCATTCCACACTCACAGATACTCTCACACTCATCCCATTCCACTCACAGATACTCTCACACTCAGCCCATTCCACACTCACAGATACACTCAAACTCAGCCCATTCCACACACAGATACTCTCACACTCAGCCCAATCCATACTCACAGATACTCTCACACTTAGCCCAATCCACACTCACAGATACTCTCACACTCAGCCCATTCCACAATCACAGATACTCTCACACTCAACCCATTCCACACTCACAGATACTCTCACACTCAGCCCATTCCATACTCACAGATACTCTCACACTCAGCCCATTCCACACTCACAGATACTCTCACACTCAGCCCATTCCACAATCACAGATACTCTCACACTTAGCCCAATCCACACTCACAGATACTCTCACACTCAGCCCATTCCACAATCACAGATACTCTCACACTCAACCCATTCCACACTCACAGATACTCTCACACTCAGCCCATTCCATACTCACAGATACTCTCACACTCAGCCCATTCCATACTCACAGATACTCTCACACTCAACCCATTCCACACTCACAGATACTCTCACACTCAGCCCATTCCACACTCACAGATACTCTCACACTCAGCCCATTCCACACTCACACTCTCACACTCAGCCCATTCCACACTCACAGATACTCTCACACTCAGCCCATTCCACACTCACAGATACTCTCACACTAAGCCCATTCCACACTCACAGATACTCTCACACTCAGCCCATTCCACACTCAGAGATACTCTCACACTCGGCCCATTCTGCACTGACAGATACTCTCCCACTCAGCCCATTCCACACTCACATATAATCTCACACTTAGCCCATTCCACAATCACAAATACTCTCAAACTCAGCCCATTCCACACTCACAGATACTCTCTCACTCAGCCCGTTCCACACTCACAAATACTCTCACACTCAGCCCGTTCCACACTCACACATACTCTCACACTCAGCCCGTTCCACAATCACAAATAGACTCACATTCAGCCCGTTCCACACTGACTGATACACTCACACACAGCCCATTCCAAACTCACAAATACTCTCACACTCAGCCCGTTCCTCACTCACAGATACACTCACACTCAGCCCATTCCACACTCTCACTCTCACACTCAGCCCATTCCACACTCACAGATACTCTCACACTCAGCCCATTCCACACTCACAGATACTCACACACTCAGCCCATTCCACACTCACAGATACACTCACACTCAGCCCATTCCACACTCACAGATACACTCACTCTCAGCCCATTCCACACTCACAGATACTCTCACACTCAGCCCGTTACACACTCACAGATACTCTCACACTCAGCCCATTCCACACTCACAGATACTCTCACACTCAGCCCATTCCACACTCACAGATATTCTCACACTCAGCCCATTCCACACTCACACTCTCACACTCAGCCCATTCCACACTCACAGATACTCCCACACTCAGCGCATTCCACACTCACACTCTCACACTCAGCCCATTCCACACTCACAGATACTCTCACAATCAGCCCATTCCACACTCACAAATAATCTCACACTTAGCCCATTCCACACTCACAAATACTCTCAAACTCAGCCCATTCCACACTCACAGATACTCTCACACTCAGCCCGTTCCACACTCACAAATACTCTCACACTCAGCCCGTTCCACACTCACACATACTCTCACACTCAGCCCGTTCCACAATCACAAATAGACTCACATTCAGCCCGTTCCACACTCACAGATACTCACACACAGCCCATTCCACACTCACAAATACTCTCACACTCAGCCCGTTCCTCACTCACAGATACACTCACACTCAGCCCATTCCACACTCTCACTCTCACACTCAGCCCATTCCACACTCACAGATACTCTCACACTCAGCCCATTCCACACTCACAGATACTCACACACTCAGCCCATTCCACACTCACAGATACACCCACACTCAGCCCATTCCACACTCACAGGTACACTCACTCTCAGCCTATTCCACACTCACAGATACTCTCACACTCAGCCCGTTACACACTCACAGATACTCTCACACTCAGCCCATTCCACACTCACAGATACTCTCACACTCAGCCCATTCCACACTAACAGATATTCTCACACTCAGCCCATTCCACACTCACACTCTCACACTCAGCCCATTCCACACTCACAGACACTCTCACACTCAGCGCATTCCACACTCACACTCTCACACTCAGCCCATTCCACACTCACAGATACTCTCACAATCAGCCCATTCCACACTCACAAATAATCTCACACTTAGCCCATTCCACACTCACAAATACTCTCAAACTCAGCCCATTCCACACTCACAGATACTCTCACACTCAGCCCGTTCCACACTCACAAATACTCTCACACTCAGCCCGTTCCACACTCACACATACTCTCACACTCAGCCCGTTCCACAATCACAAATAGACTCACATTCAGCCCATTCCACATTCACAGATACACTCACACACAGACCATTCCACACTCACAAATACTCTCACACTCAGCCCGTTCCTCACTCACAGATACACTCACACTCAGTCCATTCCACACTCTCACTCTCACACTCAGCCCATTCCACACTCACAGATACTCTCACACTCAGCCCATTCCACACTCACAGATACTCTCACACTCAACCCATTCCACACTCACAGATACACTCACACTCAGCCCATTCCACACTCACAGAGACTCTCACACTCAGCCCATTCCACACTCACAGATACACTCACACTCAGCCCATTCCACACTCACAGATACACTCACTCTCAGCCCATTCCACACTCACAGATACTCTCACACTCAGCCCGTTACACACTCACAGATACTCTCACACTCAGCCCATTCCACACTCACAGATACTCTCACACTCAGCCCATTCCACACTCACAGATATTCTCACACTCAGCCCATTCCACACTCACACTCTCACACTCAGCCCATTCCACACTCACAGATACTCTCACACTCAGCGCATTCCACACTCACACTCTCACACTCAGCCCATTCCACACTCACAGATACTCTCACAATCAGCCCATTCCACACTCACAAATACTCTCACACTCAGCCCATTCCACACTCACAGATACTCTCACACTCAGCCCATTCCACACACACACTCTCACACTCAGCCCATTCTACACTCACAGATACTCTGACACACAGCGCATTCCACACTCACAGGAACTCTCACACTCAGCCCATTCCACACTCACAGATCCTCTCAAACCCAGCCCATTCCACACTCAGATACTCTCACACTCAGCCCGTTCCACACGCACAAATACTCTCACACTCAGCCCATTCCACACTCACAGATACTCTCACACTCGGCCCATTCTACACTGACAGATACTCTCCCACTCAGCCCATTCCACACTCACAGATAATCTCACACTTAGCCCATTCCACACTCGCAAATACTCTCAAACTCAGCCCGTTACACACTCACAGATACTCTCACACACAGCCCATTCCACACTCACAGATACTCTCACACTCAGCCCATTCCACACTCACAGATACACTCACACTCAGCCCATTCCACACTCACAGATACACTCATACTCAGCCCATTCCACACTCACAGATACTCTCACACTCAGCCCGTTCCACACTCACAGATACTCTCACACTCAGACCATTCCACACTCACAAATACTCTCACACTCAGCCCATTCTACACTGACAGATACTCTCCCACTCAGCCCATTCCACACTCACAGATAATCTCACACTCAGCCCATTCCACACTCACAGATATTCTCACACTCAGCCCATTCCACACTCACACTCTCACACTCAGCCCATTCCACACTCACAGATACTCTCACACTCAGCCCATTCCACACTCACACTCTCACACTCAGCCCATTCCACACTCACAAATACTCTCACACTCAGCACATTCCACACTCACAGATACTCTCACACTCAGCCTATTCCACACACACACTCTCACACTCAGCCCATTCCACACTCACAGATACTCTCACACTCAGCCCATTCCACACTCACAGATACACTCACTCTCAGCCCATTCCACACTCACAGATACTCTCACACTCAGCCTGTTACACACTCACAGATACTCTCACACTCAGCCCATTCCACACTCACAGATACTCTCACACTCAGCCCATTCCACACTGACAGATACACTCACACTCAGCCCATTCCACACTCACAGATACACTCATACTCAGCCCATTCCACACTCACAGATACTCTCACACTCAGCCCATTCCACACTCACAGATACTCTCACACTCAGCCCATTCCACACTCACAGATACTCTCACACTCAGCCCATTCTACACTGACAGATACTCTCCCACTCAGCCCATTCCACACTCACAGATAATCTCACACTCAGCCCATTCCACACTCACAGATATTCTCACACTCAGCCCATTCCACACTCACGCTCTCACACTCAGCCCATTCCACACTCACAGATACACTCACACTCAGCCCATTCCACACTCACACTCAGCCCATTCCACACTCACAGATACTCTCACACTCAGCCCATTCCACACTTACAAATACTCTCACACTCATCCCATTCCACACTCACAGATACTCTCACACTCTGCCCATTCCACACACACACTCTCACACTCAGCCCATTCTACACTCACAGAGACTCTCACACACAGCCCATTCCACACTCACAGATACTCTCACACTAAGCCCATTCCATACTCACAGATACGCTCACACTCAGCCCATTTCACACTCACAGATACTCTCACACTCAGCCCATTCCACACTCACAGATACACTCACACTCAGCCCATTCCACACTCACAGATATTCTCACACTCAGCCCATTCCACACTCACAGATACTCTCACACAAAGCCCATTCCACACTCACAAATACTCTCACACTCAGCCCATTCCACACTCACAGGTACTCTCACACTCAGCCCATTCCACACTCACAAATACTCTCACACTCAGCCCATTCCACACTCACAGATACTCTCACACTCAGCCCATTCCACACTCACAGATACTCTCACACTCAGCCCATTCTACACTCACAGATACTCTCACACACAGCCCATTCCACACTCACAGATACTCTCACACTCAGCCCATTCCATACTCACAGATACGCTCACACTCAGCCCATTCCACACTCACAGATACTCTCACACTCAGCCCATTCCACACTCACAGATACTCTCACACTCAGCCCATTCCACACTCACAGATATTCTCACACTCAGCCCATTCCACATTCACAGATACTCTCACACTCAGCCCATTCCACACTCAGATACTCTCACACTCAGCCCATTCCACACTCACAGATACTCTCACACTCAGCCCATTCCACACTCACACTCTCACACTTAGCCCATTCTACACTCACAGATACTCTCAAACTCAGCCCATTCCACACTCACACTCTCACACTCAGCCCATTCCACACTCACAGATACTCTCACACTCAGCCCATTCCACACTCACACTCTCACACTCAGCCCATTCCACACTCACAGATACTCTCACACTCATCCCATTCCACTCACAGATACTCTCACACTCAGCCCATTCCACACTCACAGATACACTCAAACTCAGCCCATTCCACACACAGATACTCTCACACTCAGCCCAATCCATACTCACAGATACTCTCACACTTAGCCCAATCCACACTCACAGATACTCTCACACTCAGCCCATTCCACAATCACAGATACTCTCACACTCAACCCATTCCACACTCACAGATACTCTCACACTCAGCCCATTCCATACTCACAGATACTCTCACACTAAGCCCATTCCACACTCACAGATACTCTCACACTCAGCCCATTCCACACTCACACTTTCACACTCAGCCCATTCCACACTCACAGATACTCTCACACTCAGCCCATTCCACACTCACAGATACTCTCACACTAAGCCCATTCCACACTCACAGATACTCTCAAACTCAGCCCATTCCACACTCAGATACTCTCACACTCAGCCCGTTCCACACGCACAAATACTCTCACACTCAGCCCATTCCACACTCACAGATACTCTCACACTCGGCCCATTCTGCACTGACAGATACTCTCCCACTCAGCCCATTCCACACTCACAAATAATCTCACACTTAGCCCATTCCACACTCACAAATACTCTCAAACTCAGCCCATTCCACACTCACAGATACTCTCACACTCAGCCCGTTCCACACTCACAAATACTCTCACACTCAGCCCGTTCCACACTAACACATACTCTCACACTCAGCCCGTTCCACAATCACAAATAGACTCACATTCAGCCCGTTCCACACTCACAGATACACTCACACACAGCCCATTCCACACTCACAAATACTCTCACACTCAGCCCGTTCCTCACTCACAGATACACTCACACTCAGCCCATTCCACACTCTCACTCTCACACTCAGCCCATTCCACACTCACAGATACTCTCACACAAAGCCCATTCCACACTCACAAATACTCTCACACTCAGCCCATTCCACACTCACAGATACTCTCACACTCAGCCCATTCCACACTCACAAATACTCTCACACTCAGCCCATTCCACACTCACAGATACTCTCACACTCAGCCCATTCCACACTCACAGATACTCTCACACTCAGCCCATTCTACACTCACAGATACTCTCACACACAGCCCATTCCACACTCACAGATACTCTCACACTCAGCCCATTCCATACTCACAGATATGCTCACACTCAGCCCATTCCACACTCACAGATACTCTCACACTCAGCCCATTCCACACTCACAGATACTCTCACACTCAGCCCATTCCACACTCACAGATATTCTCACACTCAGCCCATTCCACATTCACAGATACTCTCACACTCAGCCCATTCCACACTCAGATACTCTCACACTCAGACCATTCCACACTCACAGATACTCTCACACTCAGCCCATTCCACACTCACACTCTCACACTTAGCCCATTCTACACTGACAGATACTCTCAAACTCAGCCCATTCCACACTCACACTCTCACACTCAGCCCATTCCACACTCACAGATACTCTCACACTCAGCCCATTCCACACTCACACTCTCACACTCAGCCCATTCCACACTCACAGATACTCTCACACTCATCCCATTCCACTCACAGATACTCTCACACTCAGCCCATTCCACACTCACAGATACACTCAAACTCAGCCCATTCCACACACAGATACTCTCACACTCAGCCCAATCCATACTCACAGATACTCTCACACTTAGCCCAATCCACACTCACAGATACTCTCACACTCAGCCCATTCCACAATCACAGATACTCTCACACTCAACCCATTCCACACTCACAGATACTCTCACACTCAGCCCATTCCATACTCACAGATACTCTCACACTAAGCCCATTCCACACTCACAGATACTCTCACACTCAGCCCATTCCACACTCACACTCTCACACTCAGCCCATTCCACACTCACAGATACTCTCACACTCAGCCCATTCCACACTCACAGATACTCTCACACTAAGCCCATTCCACACTCACAGATACTCTCAAACTCAGCCCATTCCACACTCAGATACTCTCACACTCAGCCCGTTCCACACGCACAAATACTCTCACACTCAGCCCATTCCACACTCACAGATACTCTCACACTCGGCCCATTCTGCACTGACAGATACTCTCCCACTCAGCCCATTCCACACTCACAAATAATCTCACACTTAGCCCATTCCACACTCACAAATACTCTCAAACTCAGCCCATTCCACACTCACAGATACTCTCACACTCAGCCCGTTCCACACTCACAAATACTCTCACACTCAGCCCGTTCCACACTCACACATACTCTCACACTCAGCCCGTTCCACAATCACAAATAGACTCACATTCAGCCCGTTCCACACTCACAGATACACTCACACACAGCCCATTCCACACTCACAAATACTCTCACACTCAGCCCATTCCTCACTCACAGATACACTCACACTCAGCCCATTCCACACTCTCACTCTCACACTCAGCCCATTCCACACTCACAGATACTCTCACACAAAGCCCATTCCACACTCAGATACTTTCACACTCAGCCCTTTCCATACTCACAGATACTCTCACACTCAGCCCATTCCACACTCACAAATACTCTCACACTCAGCCCATTCCACACTCACAGATACTCTCACACTCAGCCCATTCCACACTCACAGATACTCTCACACTCAGCCCATTCTACACTCACAGATACTCTCACACACAGCCCATTCCACACTCACAGATACTCTCACACTCAGCCCATTCCATACTCACAGATACGCTCACGTTCAGCCCATTCCACACTCACAGATACTCTCACACTCAGCCCATTCCACACTCACAGATACTCTCACACTCAGCCCATTCCACACTCACAGATATTCTCACACTCAGCCCATTCCACATTCACAGATACTCTCACACTCAGCCCATTCCACACTCAGATACTCTCACACTCAGCCCATTCCACACTCACAGATACTCTCACACTCAGCCCATTCCACACTCACACTCTCACACTTAGCCCATTCTACACTCAGAGATACTCTCAAACTCAGCCCATTCCACACTCACACTCTCACACTCAGCCCATTCCACACTCACAGATACTCTCACACTCATCCCATTCCACTCACAGATACTCTCACACTCAGCCCATTCCACACTCACAGATACACTCAAACTCAGCCCATTCCACACACAGATACTCTCACACTCAGCCCAATCCATACTCACAGATACTCTCACACTTAGCCCAATCCACACTCACAGATACTCTCACACTCAGCCCATTCCACAATCACAGATACTCTCACACTCAACCCATTCCACACTCACAGATACTCTCACACTCAGCCCATTCCATACTCACAGATACTCTCACACTAAGCCCATTCCACACACACAGATACTCTCACACTCAGCCCATTCCACACTCACACTCTCACACTCAGCCCATTCCACACTCACAGATACTCTCACACTCAGCCCATTCCACACTCACAGATACTCTCACACTAAGCCCATTCCACACTCACAGATACTCTCAAACTCAGCCCATTCCACACTCAGATACTCTCACACTCAGCCCGTTCCACACGCACAAATACTCTCACACTCAGCCCATTCCACACTCAGAGATACTCTCACACTCGGCCCATTCTACACTGACAGATACTCTCCCACTCAGCCCATTCCACACTCACAAATAATCTCACACTTAGCCCATTCCACACTCACAAATACTCTCAAACTCAGCCCATTCCACACTCACAGATACTCTCACACTCAGCCCGTTCCACACTCACAAATACTCTCACACTCAGCCCGTTCCACACTCACACATACTCTCACACTCAGCCCGTTCCACACTCACAAATACTCTCACACTCAGCCCATTCCATACTCACACTCTCACACTTGGCCCATTCTACACTCACAGATACTCTCACACTCAGCCCATTCCACACTCACACTCTCACACTCAGCCCATTCCACACTCACAGATACTCTCACACTCAGCCCATTCCATATTCACAGATACGCTCATACTCAGCCCATTCCACACTCACAGATACTCTCACACTCAGCCCATTCCACACTCACAGATACTCTCACACTCAGCCCATTCCACACTCACAGATACTCTCACACTCAGCCCATTCCACACTCACACTCTCACACTCAACCCATTCCACACTCACAGATACTCTCACACTCAGCCCATTCCACACTCACAGATACTCTCACACTTAGCCCATTCCACACTCACAGATACTCTCACACTCAGCCCATTCCACACTCACAGATACTCTCACACTCAGCCCATTCCACACTCACAGATACTCTCACACTCAGCCCGTTCCACAATCACAAATACACTCACACTCAGCCCGTTCCACACACACACTCTCACACTCAGCCAATTCCACACTCACAAATACTCTCACACTCAGCCCGTTCCACACTCACACATACTCTCACACTCAGCCCGTTCCACAATCACAAATAGACTCACATTCAGCCCGTTCCACACTCACAGATACACTCACACTCAGCCAATTCCACACTCACAAATACTCTCACACTCAGCCCGTTCCTCACTCACAGATACACTCACACTCAGCCCATTCCACACTCTCACTCTCACACTCAGCCCATTCCACACTCACAGATACTCTCACACGAAGCCCATTCCACACTCACAGATACTCTCACACTCAGCCCACTCCACACTCACAGATACACTCACACTCAGCCCATTCCACACTCACAGATTCACTCACTCTCAACCCATTCCACACTCACAGATACTCTCACACTCAGCCCATTCCACACTCACAGATACTCTCACACTCAGCGCATTCCACACTCACAGATATTCTCACACTCAGCCCATTCCACACTCACACTCTCACACTCAGCCCATTCCACACTCACAGATACTCTCACACTCAGCGCATTCCACACTCACACTCTCACACTCAGCCCATTCCACACTCACAGATACTCTCACAATCAGCCCATTCCACACTCACAAATACTCTCACACTCAGCCCATTCCACACTCACAGATACTCTCACACTCAGCCCATTCCACACACACACTCTCACACTCAGCCCATTCTACACTCACAGATACTCTGACACACAGCCCATTGCACACTCACAGAAACTCTCACACTCAGCCCATTCCACACTCACAGATACTCTCAAACCCAGCCCATTCCACACTCAGATACTCTCACACTCAGCCCGTTCCACACGCACAAATACTCTCACACTAAGCCCATTCCACACTCACAGATACTCTCAAACTCAGCCCATTCCACACTCAGATACTCTCACACTCAGCCCGTTCCACACGCACAAATACTCTCACACTCAGCCCATTCCACACTCAGAGATACTCTCACACTCGGCCCATTCTACACTGACAGATACTCTCCCACTCAGCCCATTCCACACTCACAAATAATCTCACACTTAGCCCATTCCACACTCACAAATACTCTCAAACTCAGCCCATTCCACACTCACAGATACTCTCACACTCAGCCCGTTCCACACTCACAAATACTCTCACACTCAGCCCGTTCCACACTCACACATACTCTCACACTCAGCCCGTTCCACACTCACAAATACTCTCACACTCAGCCCATTCCATACTCACACTCTCACACTTGGCCCATTCTACACTCACAGATACTCTCACACTCAGCCCATTCCACACTCACAGATACTCTCAAACTCAGCCCATTCCACACTCACACTCTCACACTCAGCCCATTCCACACTCACAGATACTCTCACACTCAGCCCATTCCATATTCACAGATACGCTCACACTCAGCCCATTCCACACTCACAGATACTCTCACACTCAGCCCATTCCACATTCACAGATACTCTCACACTCAGCCCATTCCACTCACAGATACTCTCACACTCAGCCCATTCCACACTCACACTCTCACACTCAACCCATTCCACACTCACAGATACTCTCACACTCAGCCCATTCCACACTCACAGATACTCTCACACTTAGCCCATTCCACACTCACAGATACTCTCACACTCAGCCCATTCCACACTCACAGATACTCTCACACTCAGCCCATTCCACACTCACAGATACTCTCACACTCAGCCCGTTCCACAATCACAAATACACTCACACTCAGCCCGTTCCACACACACACTCTCACACTCAGCCAATTCCACACTCACAAATACTCTCACACTCAGCCCGTTCCACACTCACACATACTCTCACACTCAGCCCGTTCCACAATCACAAATAGACTCACATTCAGCCCGTTCCACACTCACAGATACACTCACACTCAGCCAATTCCACACTCACAAATACTCTCACACTCAGCCCGTTCCTCACTCACAGATACACTCACACTCAGCCCATTCCACACTCTCACTCTCACACTCAGCCCATTCCACACTCACAGATACTCTCACACGAAGCCCATTCCACACTCACAGATACTCTCACACTCAGCCCACTCCACACTCACAGATACACTCACACTCAGCCCATTCCACACTCACAGATTCACTCACTCTCAACCCATTCCACACTCACAGATACTCTCACACTCAGCCCATTCCACACTCACAGATACTCTCACACTCAGCGCATTCCACACTCACAGATATTCTCACACTCAGCCCATTCCACACTCACACTCTCACACTCAGCCCATTCCACACTCACAGATACTCTCACACTCAGCGCATTCCACACTCACACTCTCACACTCAGCCCATTCCACACTCACAGATACTCTCACAATCAGCCCATTCCACACTCACAAATACTCTCACACTCAGCCCATTCCACACTCACAGATACTCTCACACTCAGCCCATTCCACACACACACTCTCACACTCAGCCCATTCTACACTCACAGATACTCTGACACACAGCCCATTGCACACTCACAGAAACTCTCACACTCAGCCCATTCCACACTCACAGATACTCTCAAACCCAGCCCATTCCACACTCAGATACTCTCACACTCAGCCCGTTCCACACGCACAAATACTCTCACACTCAGCACATTCCACACTCACAGATACTCTCACACTCGGCCCATTCTACACTGACAGATACTCTCCCACTCAGCCCATTCCACACTCACAGATAATCTCACACTTAGCCCATTCCACACTCACAAATACTCTCAAACTCAGCCCGTTACACACTCACAGATACTCTCACACACAGCCCATTCCACACTCACAGACTCTCTCACACTCAGCCCATTCCACACTCACAGATACACTCACACTCAGCCCATTCCACACTCACAGATACACTCATACTCAGCCCATTCCACACTCACAGATACTCTCACACTCAGACCGTTCCACACTCACAGATACTCTCACTCTCAGCCCATTCCACACTCACAGATACTCTCACACTCAACCCATTCTACACTGACAGATACTCTCCCACTCAGCCCATTCCACACTCACAGATAATCTCACACTCAGCCCATTCCACACTCACAGATATTCTCACACTCAGCCCATTCCACACTCACACTCTCACACTCAGCCCATTCCACACTCACAGATACTCTCACACTCAGCCCATTCCACACTCACACTCTCACACTCAGCCCATTCCACACTCACAAATACTCTCACACACAGCCCATTCCACACTCACAGATACTCTCACACTCAGCCCATTCCACACACACACTCTCACACTCAGCCCATTCCACACTCACAGATACTCTCACACTCAGCCCATTCCATATTCACAGATACGCTCACACTCAGCCCATTCCACACTCACAGATACACTCACACTCAGCCCATCCCACACTCTCACTCTCACACTCAGCCCATTCCACACTCACAGATACTCTCACACTCAGCCCATTCCACATGCACAGATACTCTCACACTCAGCCCATTCCACACTCACAGATACACTCATACTCAGCCCATTCCACACTCACAAATACACTCACTCTCAGCCCATTCCACACTCACAGATACTCTGACACTCAGCCCGTTACACACTCACAGATACTCTCACACTCAGCCCATTCCACACTCACAGATACTCTCACACTCAGCCCATTCCACACTGACAGATACACTCACACTCAGCCCATTCCACACTCACAGATACACTCATACTCAGACCATTCCACACTCACAGATACTCTCACACTCAGCCCATTCCACACTCACAGATACTCTCACACTCAGCCCATTCCACACTCACAGATACTCTCACACTCAGCCCATTCTACACTGACAGATACTCTCCCAATCAGCCCATTCCACACTCACAGATAATCTCACACTCAGCCCATTCCACACTCACAGATATTCTCACACTCAGCCCATTCCACACTCAGACTCTCACACTCAGCCCATTCCACACTCACAGATACACTCACACTCAGCCCATTCCACACTCACACTCTCACACTCAGCCCATTCCACACTCACAGATACTCTCACACTCAGCCCATTCCACACTCACAAATACTCTCACACTCATCCCATTCCACACTCACAGATACTCTCACACTCTGCCCATTCCACACACAAACTCTCACACTCAGCCCATTCTACACTCACAGAGACTCTCACACACAGCCCATTCCACACTCACAGATACTCTCACACTCAGCCCATTCCACACTCACAGATATTCTCACACTCAGCCCATTCCACACTCACAGATACGCTCACACTCAGCCCATTTCACACTCACAGATACTCTCACACTCAGCCCATTCCACACTCACAGATACACTCACACTCAGCCCATTCCACACTCACAGATATTCTCACACTCAGCCCATTCCACACTCACAGATACTCTCACACAAAGCCCATTCCATACTCACACTCTCACACTTGGCCCATTCTACACTCACAGATACTCTCACACTCAGCCCATTCCACACTCACAGATACCCTCAAACTCAGCCCATTCCACACTCACACTCTCACACTCAGCCCATTCCACACTCACAGATACTCTCACACTCAGCCCATTCCATATTCACAGATACGCTCACACTCAGCCCATTCCACACTCACAGATACTCTCACACTCAGCCCATTCCACACTCACAGATACTCTCACACTCAGCCCATTCCACACTCACAGATACTCTCACACTCAGCCCATTCCACACTCACACTCTCACACTCAACCCATTCCACACTCACAGATACTCTCACACTCAGCCCATTCCACACTCACAGATACTCTCACACTTAGCCCATTCCACACTCACAGATACTCTCACACTCAGCCCATTCCACACTCACACATACTCTCACACTCAGCCCGTTCCACAATCACAAATAGACTCACATTCAGCCCGTTCCACACTCACAGATACACTCACACTCAGCCAATTCCACACTCACAAATACTCTCACACTCAGCCCGTTCCTCACTCACAGATACACTCACACTCAGCCCATTCCACACTCTCACTCTCACACTCAGCCCATTCCACACTCACAGATACTCTCACACTCAGCCCATTCCACACACACACTCTCACACTCAGCCCATTCTACACTCACAGATACTCTGACACACAGCCCATTGCACACTCACAGAAACTCTCACACTCAGCCCATTCCACACTCACAGATACTCTCAAACCCAGCCCATTCCACACTCAGATACTCTCACACTCAGCCCGTTCCACACGCACAAATACTCTCACACTCAGCACATTCCACACTCACAGATACTCTCACACTCGGCCCATTCTACACTGACAGATACTCTCCCACTCAGCCCATTCCACACTCACAGATAATCTCACACTTAGCCCATTCCACACTCACAAATACTCTCAAACTCAGCCCGTTACACACTCACAGATACTCTCACACACAGCCCATTCCACACTCACAGACTCTCTCACACTCAGCCCATTCCACACTCACAGATACACTCACACTCAGCCCATTCCACACTCACAGATACACTCATACTCAGCCCATTCCACACTCACAGATACTCTCACACTCAGCCCGTTCCACACTCACAGATACTCTCACACTCATCCCATTCTACACTCACAGATACTCTCACACTCAACCCATTCTACACTGACAGATACTCTCCCACTCAGCCCATTCCACACTCACAGATAATCTCACACTCAGCCCATTCCACACTCACAGATATTCTCACACTCAGCCCATTCCACACTCACACTCTCACACTCAGCCCATTCCACACTCACAGATACTCTCACACTCAGTCCATTCCACACTCACAATCTCACACTCAGCCCATTCCACACTCACAAATACTCTCACACACAGCCCATTCCACACTCACAGATACTCTCACACTCAGCCCATTCCACACACACACTCTCACACTCAGCCCATTCCACACTCACAGATACTCTCACACTCAGCCCATTCCATATTCACAGATACGCTCACACTCAGCCCATTCCACACTCACAGATACACTCACACTCAGCCCATCCCACACTCTCACTCTCACACTCAGCCCATTCCACACTCACAGATACTCTCACACTCAGCCCATTCCACATGCACAGATACTCTCACACTCAGCCCATTCCACACTCACAGATACACTCATACTCAGCCCATTCCACACTCACAAATACACTCACTCTCAGCCCATTCCACACTCACAGATACTCTGACACTCAGCCCGTTACACACTCACAGATACTCTCACACTCAGCCCATTCCACACTCACAGATACTCTCACACTCAGCCCATTCCACACTGACAGATACACTCACACTCAGCCCATTCCACACTCACAGATACACTCATACTCAGCCCATTCCACACTCACAGATACTCTCACACTCAGCCCATTCTACACTGACAGATACTCTCCCAATCAGCCCATTCCACACTCACAGATAATCTCACACTCAGCCCATTCCACACTCACAGATATTCTCACACTCAGCCCATTCCACACTCACACTCTCACACTCAGCCCATTCCACACTCACAGATACACTCACACTCAGCCCATTCCACACTCACACTCTCACACTCAGCCCATTCCACACTCACAGATACTCTCACACTCAGCCCATTCCACACTCACAAATACTCTCACACTCATCCCATTCCACACTCACAGATACTCTCACACTCTGCCCATTCCACACACAAACTCTCACACTCAGCCCATTCTACACTCACAGAGACTCTCACACACAGCCCATTCCACACTCACAGATACTCTCACACTCAGCCCATTCCACACTCACAGATATTCTCACACTCAGCCCATTCCACACTCACAGATACGCTCACACTCAGCCCATTTCACACTCACAGATACTCTCACACTCAGCCCATTCCACACTCACAGATACACTCACACTCAGCCCATTCCACACTCACAGATATTCTCACACTCAGCCCATTCCACACTCACAGATACTCTCACACAAAGCCCATTCCATACTCACACTCTCACACTTGGCCCATTCTACACTCACAGATACTCTCACACTCAGCCCATTCCACACTCACAGATACCCTCAAACTCAGCCCATTCCACACTCACACTCTCACACTCAGCCCATTCCACACTCACAGATACTCTCACACTCAGCCCATTCCATATTCACAGATACGCTCACACTCAGCCCATTCCACACTCACAGATACTCTCACACTCAGCCCATTCCACACTCACAGATACTCTCACACTCAGCCCATTCCACACTCACAGATACTCTCACACTCAGCCCATTCCACACTCACACTCTCACACTCAACCCATTCCACACTCACAGATACTCTCACACTCAGCCCATTCCACACTCACAGATACTCTCACACTTAGCCCATTCCACACTCACAGATACTCTCACACTCAGCCCATTCCACACTCACAGATACTCTCACACTCAGCCCATTCCACTCACAGATACTCTCACACTCAGCCCGTTCCACAATCACAAATACACTCACACTCAGCCCATTCCACACACACACTCTCACACTCAGCCAATTCCACACTCACAAATACTCTCACACTCAGCCCGTTCCACACTCACACATACTCTCACACTCAGCCCGTTCCACAATCACAAATAGACTCACATTCAGCCCGTTCCACACTCACAGATACACTCACACTCAGCCCATTCCACACTCACAAATACTCTCACACTCAGCCCGTTCCTCACTCACAGATACACTCACACTCAGCCCATTCCACACTCTCACTCTCACACTCAGCCCATTCCACACTCACAGATACTCTCACACGAAGCCCATTCCACACTCACAGATACTCTCACACTCAGCCCATTCCACACTCACAGATACACTCACACTCAGCCCATTCCACACTCACAGATTCACTCACTCTCAACCCATTCCACACTCACAGATACTCTCACACTCAGCCCATTCCACACTCACAGATACTCTCACACTCAGCCCATTCCACACTCGCAGATATTCTCACACTCAGCCCATTCCACACTCACACTCTCACACTCAGCCCATTCCACACTCACAGATACTCTCACACTCAGCGCATTCCACACTCACACTCTCACACTCAGCCCATTCCACACTCACAGATACTCTCACACTCAGCCCATTCCACACTCACAAATACTCTCACACTCAGCCCGTTCCTCACTCACAGATACACTCACACTCAGCCCATTCCACACTCTCACTCTCACACTCAGCCCATTCCACACTCACAGATACTCTCACACTCAGCCCATTCCACACTCACAGATACTCTCACACTCAGCCCATTCCACACTCACAGATACACTCACACTCAGCCCATTCCACACTCACAGATACACTCACTCTCAGCCCATTCCACACCCACAGATACTCTCACACTCAGCCCGTTACACACTCACAGATACTCTCACACTCAGCCCATTCCACACTCACACTCTCACACTCAGCCCATTCCACACTCACAGATACTCTCACACTCAGCGCATTCCACACTCACACTCTCACACTCAGCCCATTCCACACTCACAGATATTCTCACAATCAGCCCATTCCACACTCACAGATACTCTCACACTCAGCCCATTCCATACTCACAGATACGCTCACACTCAGCCCATTCCACACTCACAGATACACTCACACTCAGCCCATTCCACACTCTCACTCTCACACTCAGCCCATTCCACACCCACAGATACTCTCACACTCAGCCCGTTACACACTCACAGATATTCTCACACTCAGCCCATTCCACACTCACACTCTCACACTCAGCCCGTTCCTCACTCACAGATACACTCACACTCAGCCCATTCCACACACTCACTCTCACACTCAGCCCATTCTACACTCACAGATACTCTCACATACAGCCCATTCCACACTCACAGATACTCTCACACTCAGCCCATTCCATACTCACAGATACGCTCACACTCAGCCCATTCCACACTCACAGATACACTCACACTCAGCCCATTCCACACTCTCACTCTCACACTCAGCCCATTCCACACTCACAGATACTCTCACACTCAGCCTATTCCACACTCACAGATACTCTCAAACTCAGCCCATTCCACACTCACAGATACACTCACACTCAGCCCATTCCACACTCACAGATACACTCACTCTCAGCCCATTCCACACTCACAGATACTCTCACACTCAGCCTGTTACACACTCACAGATACTCTCACACTCAGCCCATTCCACACTCACAGATACTCTCACACTCAGCCCATTCCACACTCACAGATACACTCACACTCAGCCCATTCCACACTCACAGATACACTCATACTCAGCCCATTCCACACTCACAGATCCTCTCACACTCAGCCCGTTCCACACTCACAGATACTCTCACATTCAGCCCATTCCACACTCACAGATACTCTCACACTCAGCCCATTCTACACTGACAGATACTCTCCCACTCAGCCCATTCCACTCTCACAGATAATCTCACACTCAGCCCATTCCACACTCACAGATATTCTCACACTCAGCCCATTCCACACTCACACTCTCACACTCAGCCCATTCCACACTCACAGATACTCTCACACTCAGCCCATTCCACACTCACACTCTCACACTCAGCCCATTCCACACTCACAGATACTCTCACACTCAGCCCATTCCACACTCACAAATACTCTCACACTCAGCCCATTCCACACTCACAGATACTCTCACACTCAGCCCATTCCACACACACACTCTCACACTCAGCCCATTCTACACTCACAGATACTCTCACACACAGCCCATTCCACACTCACAGATACTCTCACACTCAGCCCATTCCATACTCACAGATCCGCTCACACTCAGCCCATTCCACACTCACAGATACTCACACACTCAGCCCATTGCACACTCACAGATACTCTCACACTCAGCCCATTCCACACTCACAGATACTCTCACACTCAGCCCATTCCACACTCGCACTCTCACACACAGCCCATTCCACAATCAGAGATACTCTCAAACTCAGCCCATTCCACACTCAGATACTCTCAAACTCAGCCCATTCCACACTCACAGATACTCTCACACTCAGCCCGTTCCACACTCACAAATACTCTCACACTCAGCCCGTTCCACACTCACAGATACACTCAAACTCAGCCCATTCCACACTCACAGATACTCTCACACTCAGCCCATTCCACACTCACAGATACTCTCAAACTCAGCCCATTCCACACTCACAAATACTCTCACACTCAGCCCATTCCACACTCACAGATACTCTCACACTCAGCCCATTCCACACTCAGATACTCTCACACTCAGCCCGTTCCACACGCACAAATACTCTCACACTCAGCCCATTCCACACTCACAGATACTCTGACACACAGCCCATTCCACACTCACAGAAACTCTCACACTCAGCCCATTCCACACTCACAGATACTCTCAAACTCAGCCCATTCCACACTCAGATACTTTCACACTCAGCCCGTTCCACACGCACAAATACTCTCACACTCAGCCCATTCCACACTCACAAATACTCTCAAACTCAGCCTGTTACACACTCACAGATACTCTCACACTCAGCCCATTCCACACTCACAGATACTCTCACACTTAGCCCATTCCACACTCATAGATACACTCACACTCAGCCCATTCCACACTCACAGATACACTCATACTCAGCCCATTCCACACTCACAGATACTCTCACACTCAGCCCGTTCCACACTCACAGATACTCTCACACTCAGCCCATTCCACACTCACAGATACTCTCACACTCAGCCCATTCTACACTGACAGATACTCTCCCACTCAGCCCATTCCACACTCACAGATAATCTCACACAGCCCATTCCACACTCACAGATATTCTCACACTCAGCCCATTCCACACTCAGACTCTCACACTCAGCCCATTCCACACTCACAGATACTCTCACACTCAGCCCATTCCACACTCACACTCTCACACTCAGCCCATTACACACTCACAAATACTCTCACACTCAGCCCGTTCCACACTCACACATACTCTCACACTCAGCCCGTTCCACAATCACAAATAGACTCACATTCAGCCCGTTCCACACTCACAGATACACTCACACACAGCCCATTCCACACTCACAAATACTCTCACACTCAGCCCGTTCCTCACTCACAGATACACTCACACTCAGCCCATTCCACACTCTCACTCTCACACTCAGCCCATTCTACACTCACAGATACTCTCACATACAGCCCATTCCACACTCACAGATACTCTCACACTCAGCCCATTCCATACTCACAGATACGCTCACACTCAGCCCATTCCACACTCACAGATACACTCACACTCAGCCCATTCCACACTCTCACTCTCAGCCCATTCCACACTCACAGATACTCTGACACTCAGCCTATTCCACACTCACAGATACTCTCAAACTCAGCCCATTCCACACTCACAGATACACTCACACTCAGCCCATTCCACACTCACAGATACACTCACTCTCAGCCCATTCCACACTCACAGATACTCTCACACTCAGCCCGTTACACACTCACAGATACTCTCACACTCAGCCCATTCCACACTCACAGATACTCTCACACTCAGCCCATTCCACACTCACAGATACACTCACACTCAGCCCATTCCACACTCACAGATACACTCATACTCAGCCCATTCCACACTCACAGATCCTCTCACACTCAGCCCGTTCCACACTCACAGATACTCTCACATTCAGCCCATTCCACACTCACAGATACTCTCACACTCAGCCCATTCTACACTGACAGATACTCTCCCACTCAGCCCATTCCACTCTCACAGATAATCTCACACTCAGCCCATTCCACACTCACAGATATTCTCACACTCAGCCCATTCCACACTCACACTCTCACACTCAGCCCATTCCACACTCACAGATACTCTCACACTCAGCCCATTCCACACTCACACTCTCACACTCAGCCCATTCCACACTCACAGATACTCTCACACTCAGCCCATTCCACACTCACAAATACTCTCACACTCAGCCCATTCCACACTCACAGATACTCTCACACTCAGCCCATTCCACACACATACTCTCACACTCAGCCCATTCTACACTCACAGATACTCTCACACACAGCCCATTCCACACTCACAGATACTCTCACACTCAGCCCATTCCATACTCACAGATCCGCTCACACTCAGCCCATTCCACACTCACAGATACTCACACACTCAGCCCATTGCACACTCACAGATACTCTCACACTCAGCCCATTCCACACTCACAGATACTCTCACACTCAGCCCATTCCACACTCGCACTCTCACACACAGCCCATTCCACAATCAGAGATACTCTCAAACTCAGCCCATTCCACACTCAGATACTCTCAAACTCAGCCCATTCCACACTCACAGATACTCTCACACTCAGCCCGTTCCACACTCACAAATACTCTCACACTCAGCCCGTTCCACACTCACAGATACACTCAAACTCAGCCCATTCCACACTCACAGATACTCTCACACTCAGCCCATTCCACACTCACAGATACTCTCAAACTCAGCCCATTCCACACTCACAGATACTCTCACACTCAGCCCATTCCACACTCACAAATACACTCACACTCAGCCCGTTCCACACTCACAGATACACTCACACTCAGCCCATTGCACACTCTCACTCTCACACTCAGCCCATTCCACACTCACAGATACTCTCGCACTCAGCCCATTCCACACTCACAGATACACTCACACTCAGCCCATTCCACACTCACAGATACTCTCACACTCAGCCCATTCCACACTCACAGATACTCTCACACTCAGCCCATTCCACACTCACAGATACACTCACACTCAGCCCATTCCACACTCACAGATACACTCATACTCAGCCCATTCCACACTCACAGATACTCTCACACTCAGCCCGTTCCACACTCACAGATACTCTCACACTCAGCCCATTCCACATTCACAGATACTCTCACAATCAGCCCATTCTACACTGACAGATACTCTCCCACTCAGCCCATTCCACACTCACAGATAATCTCACACTCAGCCCATTCCACACTCACACTCTCACACTCAGCCCATTCCACACTCACAGATACTCTCACACTCAGCCCATTCCACACTCACACTCTCATACTCAGCCCATTCCACACTCACAGATACTCTCACACTCAGCCCATTCCACACTCACAGATACTCTCACACTCAGCCCATTCCACACTCACAGATACTCTCACACACAGCCCATTCCACACTCACATATACTCTCACACTCAGCCCATTCCATACTCACAGATACGCTCACACTCAGCCCATTCCACACTCACAGATACTCTCACACTCAGCCCATTCCACACTCACAGATACTCTCACACTCAGCCCATTCCACACTCACAGATATTCTCACACTCAGCCCATTCCACATTCACAGATACTCTCACACTCAGCCCATTCCACACTCAGATACTCTCACACTCAGCCCATTCCACACTCACAGATACTCTCACACTCAGCCCATTCCACACTCACACTCTCACACTTAGCCCATTCCACACTCACAGATACTCTCACACTCAGCCCATTCCACACTCACAGATATTCTCACACTCAGCCCATTCCACATTCACAGATACTCTCACACTCAGCCCATTCCACACTCAGATACTCTCACACTCAGCCCATTCCACACTCACAGATACTCTCACACTCAGCCCATTCCACACTCACACTCTCACACTTAGCCCATTCTACACTCACAGATACTCTCAAACTCAACCCATTCCACACTCACACTCTCACACTCAGCCCATTCCACACTCACAGATACTCTCACACTCAGCCCATTCCCCACACACACTCTCACACTCAGCCCATTCAACACTCACAGATACACTCAAACTCAGCCCATTCCACACACAGATACTCTCACACTCAGCCCAATCCATACTCATAGATACTCTCACACTCAGCCCATTCCACAATCACAGATACTCTCACACTCAGCCCATTCCATACTCACAGATACTCTCACACTAAGCCCATTCCACACTCACAGATACTCTCACACTCAGCCCATTCCACACTCACACTCTCACACTCAGCCCATTCCACACTCACAGATAATCTCACACTCAGCCCATTCCACACTCACAGATACTCTCACACTCAGCCCATTCCACACTCACAGATACTCTCAAACTCAGCCCATTCCACACTCAGATACTCTCACACTCAGCCCGTTCCACACGCACAAATACTCTCACACTCAGCCCATTCCACACTCACAGATACTCTCACACTCGGCCCATTCTACACTGACAGATACTCTCCCACTCAGCCCATTCCACACTCACAGATAATCTCACACTTAGCCCATTCCACACTCACAAATACTCTCAAACTCAGCCCATTCCACACTCACAGATACTCTCACACTCAGCCCGTTCCACACTCACAAATACTCTCACACTCAGCCCGTTCCACACTCACACATACTCTCACACTCAGCCCGTTCCACAATCACAAATAGACTCACATTCAGCCCGTTCCACACTCACAGATACACTCACACACAGCCCATTCCACACTCACAAATACTCTCACACTCAGCCCGTTCCTCACTCACAGATACACTCACACTCAGCCCATTCCACACTCTCACTCTCACACTCAGCCCATTCCACACTCACAGATACTCTCACACTCAGCCCATTCCACACTCACAGATACTCTCACACTCAGCCCATTCCACACTCACAGATACACTCACACTCAGCCCATTCCACACTCACAGATACACTCACTCTCAGCCCATTCCACACCCACAGATACTCTCACACTCAGCCCGTTACACACTCACAGATACTCTCACACTCAGCCCATTCCACACTCACACTCTCACACTCAGCCCATTCCACACTCACAGATACTCTCACACTCAGCGCATTCCACACTCACACTCTCACACTCAGCCCATTCCACACTCACAGATATTCTCACAATCAGCCCATTCCACACTCACAGATACTCTCACACTCAGCCCATTCCATACTCACAGATACGCTCACACTCAGCCCATTCCACACTCACAGATACACTCACACTCAGCCCATTCCACACTCTCACTCTCACACTCAGCCCATTCCACACCCACAGATACTCTCACACTCAGCCCGTTACACACTCACAGATATTCTCACACTCAGCCCATTCCACACTCACACTCTCACACTCAGCCCGTTCCTCACTCACAGATACACTCACACTCAGCCCATTCCACACTCTCACTCTCACACTCAGCCCATTCTACACTCACAGATACTCTCACATACAGCCCATTCCACACTCACAGATACTCTCACACTCAGCCCATTCCATACTCACAGATACGCTCACACTCAGCCCATTCCACACTCACAGATACACTCACACTCAGCCCATTCCACACTCTCACTCTCACACTCAGCCCATTCCACACTCACAGATACTCTCACACTCAGCCTATTCCACACTCACAGATACTCTCAAACTCAGCCCATTCCACACTCACAGATACACTCACACTCAGCCCATTCCACACTCACAGATACACTCACTCTCAGCCCATTCCACACTCACAGATACTCTCACACTCAGCCCGTTACACACTCACAGATACTCTCACACTCAGCCCATTCCACACTCACAGATACTCTCACACTCAGCCCATTCCACACTCACAGATACACTCACACTCAGCCCATTCCACACTCACAGATACACTCATACTCAGCCCATTCCACACTCACAGATCCTCTCACACTCAGCCCGTTCCACACTCACAGATACTCTCACATTCAGCCCATTCCACACTCACAGATACTCTCACACTCAGCCCATTCTACACTGACAGATACTCTCCCACTCAGCCCATTCCACTCTCACAGATAATCTCACACTCAGCCCATTCCACACTCACAGATATTCTCACACTCAGCCCATTCCACACTCACACTCTCACACTCAGCCCATTCCACACTCACAGATACTCTCACACTCAGCCCATTCCACACTCACACCCTCACACTCAGCCCATTCCACACTCACAGATACTCTCACACTCAGCCCATTCCACACTCACAAATACTCTCACACTCAGCCCATTCCACACTCACAGATACTCTCACACTCAGCCCATTCCACACACACACTCTCACACTCAGCCCATTCTACACTCACAGATACTCTCACACACAGCCCATTCCACACTCACAGATACTCTCACACTCAGCCCATTCCATACTCACAGATCCGCTCACACTCAGCCCATTCCACACTCACAGATACTCACACACTCAGCCCATTGCACACTCACAGATACTCTCACACTCAGCCCATTCCACACTCACAGATACTCTCACACTCAGCCCATTCCACACTCGCACTCTCACACACAGCCCATTCCACAATCAGAGATACTCTCAAACTCAGCCCATTCCACACTCAGATACTCTCAAACTCAGCCCATTCCACACTCACAGATACTCTCACACTCAGCCCGTTCCACACTCACAAATACTCTCACACTCAGCCCGTTCCACACTCACAGATACACTCAAACTCAGCCCATTCCACACTCACAGATACTCTCACACTCAGCCCATTCCACACTCAGAGATACTCTCAAACTCAGCCCATTCCACACTCACAAATACTCTCACACTCAGCCCATTCCACACTCACAGATACTCTCACACTCAGCCCATTCCACACTCAGATACTCTCACACTCAGCCCGTTCCACACGCACAAATACTCTCACACTCAGCCCATTCCACACTCACAGATACTCTGACACACAGCCCATTCCACACTCACAGAAACTCTCACACTCAGCCCATTCCACACTCACAGATACTCTCAAACTCAGCCCATTCCACACTCAGATACTTTCACACTCAGCCCGTTCCACACGCACAAATACTCTCACACTCAGCCCATTCCACACTCACAAATACTCTCAAACTCAGCCTGTTACACACTCACAGATACTCTCTCACTCAGCCCATTCCACACTCACAGATACTCTCACACTTAGCCCATTCCACACTCATAGATACACTCACACTCAGCCCATTCCACACTCACAGATACACTCATACTCAGCCCATTCCACACTCACAGATACTCTCACACTCAGCCCGTTCCACACTCACAGATACTCTCACACTCAGCCCATTCCACACTCACAGATACTCTCACACTCAGCCCATTCTACACTGACAGATACTCTCCCACTCAGCCCATTCCACACTCACAGATAATCTCACACAGCCCATTCCACACTCACAGATATTCTCACACTCAGCCCATTCCACACTCACACTCTCACACTCAGCCCATTCCACACTCACAGATACTCTCACACTCAGCCCATTCCACACTCACACTCTCACACTCAGCCCATTCCACACTCACAAATACTCTCACACTCAGCCCGTTCCACACTCACACATACTCTCACACTCAGCCCGTTCCACAATCACAAATAGACTCACATTCAGCCCGTTCCACACTCACAGATACACTCACACACAGCCCATTCCACACTCACAAATACTCTCACACTCAGCCCGTTCCTCACTCACAGATACACTCACACTCAGCCCATTCCACACTCTCACTCTCACACTCAGCCCATTCTACACTCACAGATACTCTCACATACAGCCCATTCCACACTCACAGATACTCTCACACTCAGCCCATTCCATACTCACAGATACGCTCACACTCAGCCCATTCCACACTCACAGATACACTCACACTCAGCCCATTCCACACTCTCACTCTCACACTCAGCCCATTCCACACTCACAGATACTCTGACACTCAGCCTATTCCACACTCACAGATACTCTCAAACTCAGCCCATTCCACACTCACAGATACACTCACACTCAGCCCATTCCACACTCACAGATACACTCACTCTCAGCCCATTCCACACTCACAGATACTCTCACACTCAGCCCGTTACACACTCACAGATACTCTCACACTCAGCCCATTCCACACTCACAGATACTCTCACACTCAGCCCATTCCACACTCACAGATACACTCACACTCAGCCCATTCCACACTCACAGATACACTCATACTCAGCCCATTCCACACTCACAGATCCTCTCACACTCAGCCCGTTCCACACTCACAGATACTCTCACATTCAGCCCATTCCACACTCACAGATACTCTCACACTCAGCCCATTCTACACTGACAGATACTCTCCCACTCAGCCCATTCCACTCTCACAGATAATCTCACACTCAGCCCATTCCACACTCACAGATATTCTCACACTCAGCCCATTCCACACTCACACTCTCACACTCAGCCCATTCCACACTCACAGATACTCTCACACTCAGCCCATTCCACACTCACACTCTCACACTCAGCCCATTCCACACTCACAGATACTCTCACACTCAGCCCATTCCACACTCACAAATACTCTCACACTCAGCCCATTCCACACTCACAGATACTCTCACACTCAGCCCATTCCACACACACACTCTCACACTCAGCCCATTCTACACTCACAGATACTCTCACACACAGCCCATTCCACACTCACAGATACTCTCACACTCAGCCCATTCCATACTCACAGATCCGCTCACACTCAGCCCATTCCACACTCACAGATACTCACACACTCAGCCCATTGCACACTCACAGATACTCTCACACTCAGCCCATTCCACACTCACAGATACTCTCACACTCAGCCCATTCCACACTCGCACTCTCACACACAGCCCATTCCACAATCAGAGATACTCTCAAACTCAGCCCATTCCACACTCAGATACTCTCAAACTCAGCCCATTCCACACTCACAGATACTCTCACACTCAGCCCGTTCCACACTCACAAATACTCTCACACTCAGCCCGTTCCACACTCACAGATACACTCAAACTCAGCCCATTCCACACTCACAGATACTCTCACACTCAGCCCATTCCACACTCACAGATACTCTCAAACTCAGCCCATTCCACACTCACAGATACTCTCACACTCAGCCCATTCCACACTCACAAATACACTCACACTCAGCCCGTTCCACACTCACAGATACACTCACACTCAGCCCATTGCACACTCTCACTCTCACACTCAGCCCATTCCACACTCACAGATACTCTCGCACTCAGCCCATTCCACACTCACAGATACACTCACACTCAGCCCATTCCACACTGACAGATACTCTCACACTCAGCCCATTCCACACTCACAGATACTCTCACACTCAGCCCATTCCACACTCACAGATACACTCACACTCAGCCCATTCCACACTCACAGATACACTCATACTCAGCCCATTCCACACTCACAGATACTCTCACACTCAGCCCGTTCCACACTCACAGATACTCTCACACTCAGCCCATTCCACATTCACAGATACTCTCACAATCAGCCCATTCTACACTGACAGATACTCTCCCACTCAGCCCATTCCACACTCACAGATAATCTCACACTCAGCCCATTCCACACTCACACTCTCACACTCAGCCCATTCCACACTCACAGATACTCTCACACTCAGCCCATTCCACACTCACACTCTCATACTCAGCCCATTCCACACTCACAGATACTCTCACACTCAGCCCATTCCACACTCACAGATACTCTCACACTCAGCCCATTCCACACTCACAGATACTCTCACACACAGCCCATTCCACACTCACATATACTCTCACACTCAGCCCATTCCATACTCACAGATACGCTCACACTCAGCCCATTCCACACTCACAGATACTCTCACACTCAGCCCATTCCACACTCACAGATACTCTCACACTCAGCCCATTCCACACTCACAGATATTCTCACACTCAGCCCATTCCACATTCACAGATACTCTCACACTCAGCCCATTCCACACTCAGATACTCTCACACTCAGCCCATTCCACACTCACAGATACTCTCACACTCAGCCCATTCCACACTCACACTCTCACACTTAGCCCATTCCACACTCACAGATACTCTCACACTCAGCCCATTCCACACTCACGGATATTCTCACACTCAGCCCATTCCACATTCACAGATACTCTCACACTCAGCCCATTCCACACTCAGATACTCTCACACTCAGCCCATTCCACACTCACAGATACTCTCACACTCAGCCCATTCCACACTCACACTCTCACACTTAGCCCATTCTACACTCACAGATACTCTCAAACTCAACCCATTCCACACTCACACTCTCACACTCAGCCCATTCCACACTCACAGATACTCTCACACTCAGCCCATTCCCCACACACACTCTCACACTCAGCCCATTCAACACTCACAGATACACTCAAACTCAGCCCATTCCACACACAGATACTCTCACACTCAGCCCAATCCATACTCACAGATACTCTCACACTCAGCCCATTCCACAATCACAGATACTCTCACACTCAGCCCATTCCATACTCACAGATACTCTCACACTAAGCCCATTCCACACTCACAGATACTCTCACACTCAGCCCATTCCACACTCACACTCTCACACTCAGCCCATTCCACACTCACAGATAATCTCACACTCAGCCCATTCCACACTCACAGATACTCTCACACTCAGCCCATTCCACACTCACAGATACTCTCAAACTCAGCCCATTCCACACTCAGATACTCTCACACTCAGCCCGTTCCACACGCACAAATACTCTCACACTCAGCCCATTCCACACTCACAGATACTCTCACACTCGGCCCATTCTACACTGACAGATACTCTCCCACTCAGCCCATTCCACACTCACAGATAATCTCACACTTAGCCCATTCCACACTCACAAATACTCTCAAACTCAGCCCATTCCACACTCACAGATACTCTCACACTCAGCCCGTTCCACACTCACAAATACTCTCACACTCAGCCCGTTCCACACTCACACATACTCTCACACTCAGCCCGTTCCACAATCACAAATAGACTCACATTCAGCCCGTTCCACACTCACAGATACACTCACACACAGCCCATTCCACACTCACAAATACTCTCACACTCAGCCCGTTCCTCACTCACAGATACACTCACACTCAGCCCATTCCACACTCTCACTCTCACACTCAGCCCATTCCACACTCACAGATACTCTCACACTCAGCCCATTCCACACTCACAGATACTCTCACACTCAGCCCATTCCACACTCACAGATACACTCACACTCAGCCCATTCCACACTCACAGATACACTCACTCTCAGCCCATTCCACACTCACAGATACTCTCACACTCAGCCCGTTACACACTCACAGATACTCTCACACTCAGCCCATTCCACACTCACAGATACTCTCACACTCAGCCCATTCCACACTCACAGATATTCTCACACTCAGCCCATTCCACACTCACACTCTCACACTCAGCCCATTCCACACTCACAGATACTCTCACACTCAGCGCATTCCACACTCACACTCTCACACTCAGCCCACTCCACACTCACAGATACTCTCACAATCAGCCCATTCCACACTCACAAATACTCTCACACTCAGCCCATTCCACACTCACAAATACTCTCACACTCAGCCCATTCCATACTCACAGATCCGCTCACACTCAGCCCATTCCACACTCACAGATACTCACACACTCAGCCCATTGCACACTCACAGATACTCTCACACTCAGCCCATTCCACACTCACAGATACTCTCACACTCAGCCCATTCCACACTCGCACTCTCACACACAGCCCATTCCACAATCAGAGATACTCTCAAACTCAGCCCATTCCACACTCAGATACTCTCAAACTCAGCCCATTCCACACTCACAGATACTCTCACACTCAGCCCGTTCCACACTCACAAATACTCTCACACTCAGCCCGTTCCACACTCACAGATACACTCAAACTCAGCCCATTCCACACTCACAGATACTCTCACACTCAGCCCATTCCACACTCACAGATACTCTCAAACTCAGCCCATTCCACACTCACAGATACTCTCACACTCAGCCCATTCCACACTCACAAATACACTCACACTCAGCCTGTTCCACACTCACAGATACACTCACACTCAGCCCATTCCACACTCTCACTCTCACACTCAGCCCATTCCACACTCACAGATACTCTCGCACTCAGCCCATTCCACACTCACAGATACACTCACACTCAGCCCATTCCACACTCACAGATACTCTCACACTCAGCCCATTCCACACTCACAGATACTCTCACACTCAGCCCATTCCACACTCACAGATACACTCACACTCAGCCCATTCCACACTCACAGATACACTCATACTCAACCCATTCCACACTCACAGATACTCTCACACTCAGCCCGTTCCACACTCACAGATACTCTCACACTCAGCCCATTCCACATTCACAGATACTCTCACAATCAGCCCATTCTACACTGACAGATACTCTCCCACTCAGCCCATTCCACACTCACAGATAATCTCACACTCAGCCCATTCCACACTCACACTCTCACACTCAGCCCATTCCACACTCACAGATACTCTCACACTCAGCCCATTCCACACTCACACTCTCATACTCAGCCCATTCCACACTCACAGATACTCTCACACTCAGCCCATTCCACACTCACAGATACTCTCACACTCAGCCCATTCCACACTCACAGATACTCTCACACACAGCCCATTCCACACTCACATATACTCTCACACTCAGCCCATTCCATACTCACAGATACGCTCACACTCAGCCCATTCCACACTCACAGATACTCTCACACTCAGCCCATTCCACACTCACAGATACTCTCACACTCAGCCCATTCCACACTCACAGATATTCTCACACTCAGCCCATTCCACATTCACAGATACTCTCACACTCAGCCCATTCCACACTCAGATACTCTCACACTCAGCCCATTCCACACTCACAGATACTCTCACACTCAGCCCATTCCACACTCACACTCTCACACTTAGCCCATTCCACACTCACAGATACTCTCACACTCAGCCCATTCCACACTCACAGATATTCTCACACTCAGCCCATTCCACATTCACAGATACTCTCACACTCAGCCCATTCCACACTCAGATACTCTCACACTCAGCCCATTCCACACTCACAGATACTCTCACACTCAGCCCATTCCACACTCACACTCTCACACTTAGCCCATTCTACACTCACAGATACTCTCAAACTCAACCCATTCCACACTCACACTCTCACACTCAGCCCATTCCACACTCACAGATACTCTCACACTCAGCCCATTCCCCACACACACTCTCACACTCAGCCCATTCAACACTCACAGATACACTCAAACTCAGCCCATTCCACACACAGATACTCTCACACTCAGCCCAATCCATACTCACAGATACTCTCACACTCAGCCCATTCCACAATCACAGATACTCTCACACTCAGCCCATTCCATACTCACAGATACTCTCACACTAAGCCCATTCCACACTCACAGATACTCTCACACTCAGCCCATTCCACACTCACACTCTCACACTCAGCCCATTCCACACTCACAGATAATCTCACACTCAGCCCATTCCACACTCACAGATACTCTCACACTCAGCCCATTCCACACTCACAGATACTCTCAAACTCAGCCCATTCCACACTCAGATACTCTCACACTCAGCCCGTTCCACACGCACAAATACTCTCACACTCAGCCCATTCCACACTCACAGATACTCTCACACTCGGCCCATTCTACACTGACAGATACTCTCCCACTCAGCCCATTCCACACTCACAGATAATCTCACACTTAGCCCATTCCACACTCACAAATACTCTCAAACTCAGCCCATTCCACACTCACAGATACTCTCACACTCAGCCCGTTCCACACTCACAAATACTCTCACACTCAGCCCGTTCCACACTCACACATACTCTCACACTCAGCCCGTTCCACAATCACAAATAGACTCACATTCAGCCCATTCCACACTCACAGATACACTCACACACAGCCCATTCCACACTCACAAATACTCTCACACTCAGCCCGTTCCTCACTCACAGATACACTCACACTCAGCCCATTCCACACTCTCACTCTCACACTCAGCCCATTCCACACTCACAGATACTCTCACACTCAGCCCATTCCACACTCACAGATACTCTCACACTCAGCCCATTCCACACTCACAGATACACTCACACTCAGCCCATTCCACACTCACAGATACACTCACTCTCAGCCCATTCCACACTCACAGATACTCTCACACTCAGCTCGTTACACACTCACAGATACTCTCACACTCAGCCCATTCCACACTCACAGATACTCTCACACTCAGCCCATTCCACACTCACAGATATTCTCACACTCAGCCCATTCCACACTCACACTCTCACACTCAGCCCATTCCACACTCACAGATACTCTCACACTCAGCGCATTCCACACTCACACTCTCACACTCAGCCCATTCCACACTCACAGATACTCTCACAATCAGCCCATTCCACACTCACAAATACTCTCACACTCAGCCCATTCCACACTCATAGAAACTCTCACACTCAGCCCATTCCACACTCACAGATACTCTCAAACTCAGCCCATTCCACACTCAGATACTCTCACACTCAGCCCGTTCCACACGCACAAATACTCTCACACTCAGCCCATTCCACACTCACAGATACTCTCACACTCGGCCCATTCTACACTGACAGATACTGTCCCACTCAGCCCATTCCACACTCACAGATAATCTCACACTTAGCCCATTCCACACTCACAAATACTCTCAAACTCAGCCCGTTACACACTCACAGATACTCTCACACTCAGCCCATTCCACACTCACAGATACTCTCACACTCAGCCCATTCCACACTCACAGATACACTCACACTCAGCCCATTCCACACTCACAGATACACTCATACCCAGCCCATTCCACACTCACAGATACTCTCACACTCAGCCCGTTCCACACTCACAGATACTCTCACACTCAGCCCATTCCACACTCACAGATACTCTCACACTCAGCCCATTCCACCCTCACAGATAATCTCACACTCAGCCCATTCCACACTCACAGATATTCTCACACTCAGCCCATTCCACACTCACACTCTCACACTCAGCCCATTCCACACTCACAGATACTCTCACACTCAGCCCATTCCACACTCACACTCTCACACTCAGCCCATTCCACACTCACAAATACTCTCACACTCAGCCCATTCCACACTCACAGATACTCTCACACTCAGCCCATTCCACACACACACTCTCACACTCAGCCCATTCCACACTCACAGATACTCTCACACTCAGCCCATTCCACACTCACAGATACTCTCACACTCAGCCCATTCCACACTCACAGATACACTCACACTCAGCCCATTCCACACTCACAGATACTCTCACACTCAGCCCATTCCACACTCACAGATACACTCACACTCAGCCCATTCCACACTCACAGATACACTCACTCTCAGCCCATTCCACACTCACAGATACTCTCACACTCAGCCCGTTACACACTCACAGATACTCTCACACTCAGCCCATTCCACACTCACAGATACTCTCACACTCAGCCCATTCCACACTCACAGATACTCTCACACTCAGCCCATTCCACACTCACAGATACTCTCACACTCAGCCCATTCCACACTCACAGATACACTCATACTCAGCCCATTCCACACTCACAGATACTCTCACACTCAGCCCATTCCACACTCACAGATACACTCACACTCAGCCCATTCCACACTCACAGATACACTCATACTCAGCCCATTCCACACTCACAGATACTCTCACACTCAGCCCATTCCACACTCACAGATACTCTCACACTCAGCCCATTCCACACTCACAGATACTCTCACACTCAGCCCATTCTACACTGACAGATACTCTCCCACTCAGCCCATTCCACACTCACAGATAATCTCACACTCAGCCCATTCCACACTCACAGATATTCTCACACTCAGCCCATTCCACACTCACACTCTCACACTCAGCCCATTCCACACTCACAGATACACTCACACTCAGCCCATTCCACACTCACACTCTCACACTCAGCCCATTCCACACTCACAGATACTCTCACACTCAGCCCATTCCACACTCACAAATACTCTCACACTCAGCCCGTTCCACACTCACAAATACTCTCACACTCAGCCCGTTCCACACTCACAGATACACTCAAACTCAGCCCATTCCACACTCACAGATACTCTCACACTCAGCCCATTCCACACTCACAGATACTCTCAAACTCAGCCCATTCCACACTCACAGATACTCTCACACTCAGCCCATTCCACACTCACAAATACACTCACACTCAGCCTGTTCCACACTCACACATACACTCACACTCAGCCCATTCCACACTCTCACTCTCACACTCAGCCCATTCCACACTCACAGATACTCTCGCACTCAGCCCATTCCACACTCACAGATACACTCACACTCAGCCCATTCCACACTCACAGATACTCTCACACTCAGCCCATTCCACACTCACAGATACTCTCACACTCAGCCCATTCCACACTCACAGATACACTCACACTCAGCCCATTCCACACTCACAGATACACTCATACTCAGCCCATTCCACACTCACAGATACTCTCACACTCAGCCCGTTCCACACTCACAGATACTCTCACACTCAGCCCATTCCACATTCACAGATACTCTCACAATCAGCCCATTCTACACTGACAGATACTCTCCCACTCAGCCCATTCCACACTCACAGATAATCTCACACTCAGCCCATTCCACACTCACACTCTCACACTCAGCCCATTCCACACTCACAGATACTCTCACACTCAGCCCATTCCACACTCACACTCTCATACTCAGCCCATTCCACACTCACAGATACTCTCACACTCAGCCCATTCCACACTCACAGATACTCTCACACTCAGCCCATTCCACACTCACAGATACTCTCACACACAGCCCATTCCACACTCACATATACTCTCACACTCAGCCCATTCCATACTCACAGATACGCTCACACTCAGCCCATTCCACACTCACAGATACTCTCACACTCAGCCCATTCCACACTCACAGATACTCTCACACTCAGCCCATTCCACACTCACAGATATTCTCACACTCAGCCCATTCCACATTCACAGATACTCTCACACTCAGCCCATTCCACACTCAGATACTCTCACACTCAGCCCATTCCACACTCACAGATACTCTCACACTCAGCCCATTCCACACTCACACTCTCACACTTAGCCCATTCAACACTCACAGATACTCTCACACTCAGCCCATTCCTCACTCACAGATATTCTCACACTCAGCCCATTCCACATTCACAGATACTCTCACACTCAGCCCATTCCACACTCAGATACTCTCACACTCAGCCCATTCCACACTCACAGATACTCTCACACTCAGCCCATTCCACACTCACACTCTCACACTTAGCCCATTCTACACTCACAGATACTCTCAAACTCAACCCATTCCACACTCACACTCTCACACTCAGCCCATTCCACACTCACAGATACACTCATACTCAGCCCATTCCACACTCACAGATACTCTCACACTCAGCCCGTTCCACACTCACAGATACTCTCACACTCAGCCCATTCCACATTCACAGATACTCTCACAATCAGCCCATTCTACACTGACAGATACTCTCCCACTCAGCCCATTCCACACTCACAGATAATCTCACACTCAGCCCATTCCACACTCACACTCTCACACTCAGCCCATTCCACACTCACAGATACTCTCACACTCAGCCCATTCCACACTCACACTCTCATACTCAGCCCATTCCACACTCACAGATACTCTCACACTCAGCCCATTCCACACTCACAGATACTCTCACACTCAGCCCATTCCACACTCACAGATACTCTCACACACAGCCCATTCCACACTCACATATACTCTCACACTCAGCCCATTCCATACTCACAGATACGCTCACACTCAGCCCATTCCACACTCACAGATACTCTCACACTCAGCCCATTCCACACTCACAGATACTCTCACACTCAGCCCATTCCACACTCACAGATATTCTCACACTCAGCCCATTCCACATTCACAGATACTCTCACACTCAGCCCATTCCACACTCAGATACTCTCACACTCAGCCCATTCCACACTCACAGATACTCTCACACTCAGCCCATTCCACACTCACACTCTCACACTTAGCCCATTCAACACTCACAGATACTCTCACACTCAGCCCATTCCTCACTCACAGATATTCTCACACTCAGCCCATTCCACATTCACAGATACTCTCACACTCAGCCCATTCCACACTCAGATACTCTCACACTCAGCCCATTCCACACTCACAGATACTCTCACACTCAGCCCATTCCACACTCACACTCTCACACTTAGCCCATTCTACACTCACAGATACTCTCAAACTCAACCCATTCCACACTCACACTCTCACACTCAGCCCATTCCACACTCACAGATACTCTCACACTCAGCCCATTCCCCACACACACTCTCACACTCAGCCCATTCAACACTCACAGATACACTCAAACTCAGCCCATTCCACACACAGATACTCTCACACTCAGCCCAATCCATACTCACAGATACTCTCACACTCAGCCCATTCCACAATCACAGATACTCTCACACTCAGCCCATTCCATACTCACAGATACTCTCACACTAAGCCCATTCCACACTCTCAGATACTCTCACACTCAGCCCATTCCACACTCACACTCTCACACTCAGCCCATTCCACACTCACAGATAATCTCACACTCAGCCCATTCCACACTCACAGATACTCTCACACTCAGCCCATTCCACACTCACAGATACTCTCAAACTCAGCCCATTCCACACTCAGATACTCTCACACTCAGCCCGTTCCACACGCACAAATACTCTCACACTCAGCCCATTCCACACTCACAGATACTCTCACACTCGGCCCATTCTACACTGACAGATACTCTCCCACTCAGCCCATTCCACACTCACAGATAATCTCACACTTAGCCCATTCCACACTCACAAATACTCTCAAACTCAGCCCATTCCACACTCACAGATACTCTCACACTCAGCCCATTCCACACTCACAGATATTCTCACACTCAGCCCATTCCACACTCACACTCTCACACTCAGCCCATTCCACACTCACAGATACACTCACACTCAGCCCATTCCACACTCACACTCTCACACTCAGCCCATTCCACACTCACAGATACTCTCACACTCAGCCCATTCCACACTCACAAATACTCTCACACTCAGCCCATTCCACACTCACAGATACTCTCACACTCAGCCCATTCCACACACACACTCTCACACTCAGCCCATTCTACACTCACAGATACTCTCACACACAGCCCATTCCACACTCACAGATACTCTCACACTCAGCCCATTCCACACTCACAGATACTCTCACACTCAGCCCATTCCATACTCACACTCTCACACTTGGCCCATTCTACACTCACAGATACTCTCACACTCAGCCCATTCCACACTCACAGATACTCTCAAACTAAGCCCATTCCACACTCACACTCTCACACTCAGCCCATTCCACACTCACAGATACTCTCACACTCAGCCCATTCCATATTCACAGATACGCTCACACTCAGCCCATTCCACACTCACAGATACTCTCACACTCAGCCCATTCCACACTCACAGATACTCTCACACTCAGCCCATTCTACACTCACAGATACTCTCACACTCAGCCCATTCCACACTCACACTCTCACACTCAACCCATTCCACACTCACAGATACTCTCACACTCAGCCCATTCCACACTCACAGATACTCTCACACTTAGCCCATTCCACACTCACAGATACTCTCACACTCAGCCCATTCCACATTCACAGATACTCTCACACTCAGCCCATTCCACACTCACAGATACTCTCACACTCAGCCCGTTCCACAATCACAAATACACTCACACTCAGCCCGTTCCACACACACACTCTCACACTCAGCCAATTCCACACTCACAAATACTCTCACACTCAGCCCGTTCCACACTCACACATACTCTCACACTCAGCCCGTTCCACAATCACAAATAGACTCACATTCAGCCCGTTCCACACTCACAGATACACTCACACTCAGCCCATTCCACACTCACAAATACTCTCACACTCAGCCCGTTCCTCACTCACAGATACACTCACACTCAGCCCATTCCACACTCTCACTCTCACACTCAGCCCATTCCACACTCACAGATACTCTCACACTAAGCCCATTCCACACTCACAGATACTCTCACACTCAGCCCATTCCACACTCACAGATACACTCACACTCAGCCCATTCCACACTCACAGATACACTCACTCTCAGCCCATTCCACACTCACAGATACTCTCACACTCAGCCCATTCCACACTCACATATACTCTCACACTCAGCCCATTCCACACTCACAGATATTCTCACACTCAGCCCATTCCACACTCACACTCTCACACTCAGCCCATGCCACACTCACAGATACTCTCACACTCAGCGCATTCCACACTCACACTCTCACACTCAGCCCATTCCACACTCACAGATACTCTCACACTCAGCCCATTCCACACTCACAAATACTCTCACACTCAGCCCGTTCCTCACTCACAGATACACTCACACTCAGCCCATTCCACACTCTCACTCTCACACTCAGCCCATTCCACACTCACAGATACTCTCACACTCAGCCCATTCCACACTCACAGATACTCTCACACTCAGCCCATTCCACACTCACAGATACACTCACACTCAGCCCATTCCACACTCACAGATACACTCACTCTCAGCCCATTCCACACTCACAGATACTCTCACACTCAGCCCGTTACACACTCACAGATACTCTCACACTCAGCCCATTCCACACTCACAGATACTCTCACACTCAGCCAATTCCACACGCACAGATATTCTCACACTCAGCCCATTCCACACTCACACTCTCACACTCAGCCCATTCCACACTCACAGATACTCTCACACTCAGCGCATTCCACACTCACACTCTCACACTCAGCCCATTCCACACTCACAGATACTCTCACAATCAGCCCATTCCAAACTCACAAATACTCTCACACTCAGCCCATTCCACACTCACAGATACTCTCACACTCAGCCCATTCCACACACACACTCTCACACTCAGCCCATTCTACACTCACAGATACTCTGACACACAGCCCATTCCACACTCACAGATACTCTCACACTCAGCCCATTCCACACTCACAGATACTCTCACACTTAGCCCATTCCACACTCACAGATCATCTCACACTCAGCCCATTCCACACTCACAGATACTCTCACACTCAGCCCATTCCACACTCACACTCTCACACTCAGCCCATTCCACACTCACAAATACTCTCACACTCAGCCTATTCCACACTCACAGATACTCTCACACTCAGTTCATTCCACACACACACTCTCACACTCAGCCCATTCCACACTCACAGATACTCTCACACTCAGCCCATTCCATACTCAGAGATACGCTCACACTCAGCCCATTCCACACTCACAGATACACTCACACTCAGCCCATTCCACACTCTCACTCTCACACTCAGCCCATTCCACACTCACAGATACTCTCACACTCAGCCCATTCCACACTCACAGATACTCTCACACTCAGCCCATTCCACACTCACAGATACACGCACACTCAGCCCATTCCACACTCACAGATACACTCACTCTCAGCCCGTTACACACTCACAGATACTCTCACACTCAGCCCATTCCACACTCACAGATACTCTCACACTCAGCCCATTCCACACTGACAGATACACTCACACTCAGCCCATTCCACACTCACAGATACACTCATACTCAGCCCATTCCACACTCACAGATATTCTCACACTCAGCCCATTCCACACTCACAGATACTCTCACACTCAGCCCATTCCACACTCACAGATACTCTCACACTCAGCCCATTCTACACTGACAGATACTCTCCCACTCAGCCCATTCCACACTCACAGATAATCTCACACTCAGCCCATTCCACACTCACAGATACACTCACACTCAGCCCATTCCACACTCACACTCTCACACTCAGCCCATTCCACACTCACAGATACTCTCACACTCAGCCCATTCCACACTCACAAATACTCTCACACTCAGCCCATTCCACACTCACAGATACTCTCACACTCAGCCCATTCCACACACACACTCTCAAACTCAGCCCATTCTACACTCACAGATACTCTCACACACAGCCCATTCCACACTCACAGATATTCTCACACTCAGCCCATTCCATACTCAGATACACTCACACTCAGCCCATTTCACACTCACAGATACTCTCACACTCAGCCCATTCCACACTCACAGATACACTCACACTCAGCCCATTCCACACTCACAGATATTCTCACACTCAGCCCATTCCACACTCACAGATACTCTCACACACAGCCCATTCCACACTCAGATACTCTCACACTCAGCCCTTTCCACACTCACAGATACTCTCACACTCAGCCCATTCCATACTCACACTCTCACACTTGGCCCATTCTACACTCACAGATACTCTCACACTCAGCCCATTCCACACTCACAGATACTCTCAAACTCAGCCCATTCCACACTCACACTCTCACACTCAGCCCATTCCACACTCACAGATACTCTCACACTCAGCCCATTCCATATTCACAGATACGCTCACACTCAGCCCATTCCACACTCACAGATACTCTCACACTCAGCCCATTCCACACTCACAGATACTCTCACACTCAGCCCATTCCACACTCACAGATACTCTCACACTCAGCCCAATCCACACTCACACTCTCACACTCAACCCATTCCACACTCACAGATACTCTCACACTCAGCCCATTCCACACTCACAGATACTCTCACACTTAGCCCATTCCACACTCACAGATACTCTCACACTCAGCCCATTCCACACTCACAGATACTCTCACACTCAGCCCATTCCACACTCACAGATACTCTCACACTCAGCCCGTTCCACAATCACAAATACACTCACACTCAGCCCGTTCCACACACACACTCTCACACTCAGCCAATTCCACACTCACAAATACTCTCACACTCAGCCCGTTCCACACTCACACATACTCTCACACTCAGCCCGTTCCACAATCACAAATAGACTCACATTCAGCCCGTTCCACACTCACAGATACACTCACACTCAGCCCATTCCACACTCACAAATACTCTCACACTCAGCCCGTTCCTCACTCACAGATACACTCACACTCAGCCCATTCCACACTCTCACTCTCACACTCAGCCCATTCCACACTCACAGATACTCTCACACTCAGCCCATTCCACACTCACAGATACTCTCACACTCAGCCCATTCCACACACACACTCTCACACTCAGCCCATTCTACACTCACAGATACTCTGACACACAGCCCATTCCACACTCACAGAAACTCTCACACTCAGCCCATTCCACACTCACAGATACTCTCAAACTCAGCCCATTCCACACTCAGATACTCTCACACTCAGCCCGTTCCACACGCACAAATACTCTCACACTCAGCCCATTCCACACTCACAGATACTCTCACACTCGGCCCATTCTACACTGACAGATACTCTCCCACTCAGCCCATTCCACACTCACAGATAATCTCACACTCAGCCCATTCCACACTCACAGATATTCTCACACTCAGCCCATTCCACACTCACACTCTCACACTCAGCCCATTCCACACTAACAGATACTCTCACACTCAGCCCATTCCACACTCACACTCTCACACTCAGCCCATTCCACACTCACAAATACTCTCACACTCAGCCCATTCCACACTCACAGATACACTCACACTTAGCCCATTCCACACTCTCACTCTCACACTCAGCCCATTCCACACTCACAGATACTCTCACACTCAGCCCATTCCACACTCACAGATACTCTCACACTCAGCCCATTCCACACTCACAGATACACTCACACTCAGCCCATTCCACACTCACAGATACACTCACTCTCAGCCCATTCCACACTCACAGATACTCTCACACTCAGCCCGTTACACACTCACAGATACTCTCACACTCAGCCCATTCCACACTCACAGATACTCTCACACTCAGCCCATTCCACACCGACAGATACACTCACACTCAGCCCATTCCACACTCACAGATACACTCATACTCAGCCCATTCCACACTCACAGATACTCTCACACTCAGCCCATTCCACACTCACAGATACTCTCACACTCAGCCCATTCCACACTCACAGATACTCTCACACTCAGCCCATTCTACACTGATAGATACTCTCCCACTCAGCCCATTCCACACTCAGAGATAATCTCACACTCAGCCCATTCCACTCACAGATATTCTCACACTCAGCCCATTCCACACTCACACTCTCACACTCAGCCCATTCCACACTCACAGATACACTCACACTCAGCCCATTCCACACTCACACTCTCACACTCAGCCCATTCCACACTCACAGATACTCTCACGCTCAGCCCATTCCTCACTCACAAATACTCTCACACTCAGCCCATTCCACACTCACAGATACTCTCACACTCAGACCATTCCACACACACACTCTCACACTCAGCCCATTCTCCACTCACAGATACTCTCACACACAGCCCATTCCACACTCACAGATACTCTCACACTCAGCCCATTCCATACTCACAGATACGCTCACACTCAGCCCATTTCACACTCACAGATACTCTCACACTCAGCCCATTCCACACTCACAGATACACTCACACTCAGCCCATTCCACACTCACAGATACTCTCACACACAGCCCATTCCACACTCAGATACTCTCACACTCAGCCCTTTCCACACTCACAGATACTCTCACACTCAGCCCATTCCATACTCACACTCTCACACTTGGCCCATTCTACACTCACAGATACTCTCACACTCAGCCCATTCCACACTCACAGATACTATCAAACTAAGCCCATTCCACACTCACACTCTCACACTCAGCCCATTCCACACTCACGGATACTCTCACACTCAGCCCATTCCATATTCACAGATACGCTCACACTCAGCCCATTCCACACTCACAGATACTCTCACACTCAGCCCATTCCACACTCACAGATACTCTCACACTCAGCCCATTCCACACTCACAGATACTCTCACACTCAGCCCATTCCACACTCACACTCTCACACTCAACCCATTCCACACTCACAGATACTCTCACACTCAGCCCATTCCACACTCACAGATACTCTCACACTTAGCCCATTCCACACTCACAGATACTCTCACACTCAGCCCATTCCACACTCACAGATACACTCACACTCAGCCCATTCCACACTCACAGATATTCTCACACTCAGCCCATTCCACACTCACAGATACTCTCACACACAGCCCATTCCACACTCAGATACTCTCACACTCAGCCCTTTCCACACTCACAGATACTCTCACACTCAGCCCATTCCATACTCACACTCTCACACTTGGCCCATTCTACACTCACAGATACTCTCACACTCAGCCCATTCCACACTCACAGATACTCTCAAACTAAGCCCATTCCACACTCACACTCTCACACTCAGCCCATTCCACACTCACAGATACTCTCATACTCAGCCCATTCCATATTCACAGATACGCTCACACTCAGCCCATTCCACACTCACAGATACTCTCACACTCAGCCCATTCCACACTCACAGATACTCTCACACTCAGCCCATTCCACACTCACAGATACTCTCACACTCAGCCCATTCCACACTCACACTCTCACACTCAGCCCGTTCCACAATCACAAATACACTCACACTCAGCCCGTTCCACACACACACTCTCACACTCAGCCAATTCCACACTCACAAATACTCTCACACTCAGCCCGTTCCACACTCACACATACTCTCACACTCAGCCCATTCCACAATCACAAATAGACTCACATTCAGCCCGTTCCACACTCACAGATACACTCACACACAGCCCATTCCACACTCACAAATACTCTCACACTCAGCCCGTTCCTCACTCACAGATACACTCACACTCAGCCCATTCCACACTCTCACTCTCACACTCAGCCCATTCCACACTCACAGATACTCTCACACTAAGCCCATTCCACACTCACAGATACTCTCACACTCAGCCCATTCCACACTCACAGATACACTCACACTCAGCCCATTCCACACTCACAGATACACTCACTCTCAGCCCATTCCACACTCAGATACTCTCACACTCAGCCCATTCCACACTCACACTCTCACACTCAGCCCATGCCACACTCACAGATACTCTCCCACTCAGCCCATTCCACACTCACAGATAATCTCACACTCAGCCCATTCCACACTCACAGATATTCTCACACTCAGCCCATTCCACACTCACACTCTCACACTCAGCCCATTCCACACTCACAGATACACTCACACTCAGCCCATTCCACACTCACACTCTCACACTCAGCCCATTCCACACTCACAGATACTCTCACACTCAGCCCATTCCACACTCACAAATACTCTCACACTCAGTCCATTCCACACTCACAGATACTCTCACACTCAGCCCATTCCACACACACACTCTCAAACTCAGCCCATTCTACACTCACAGATACTCTCACACACAGCCCATTCCACACTCACAGATACTCTCACACTCAGCCCATTCCATACTCAGATACGCTCACACTCAGCCCATTTCACACTCACAGATACTCTCACACTCAGCCCATTCCACACTCACAGATACACTCACACTCAGCCCATTCCACACTCACAGATATTCTCACACTCAGCCCATTCCACACTCACAGATACTCTCACACACAGCCCATTCCACACTCAGATACTCTCACACTCAGCCCTTTCCACACTCACAGATACTCTCACACTCAGCCCATTCCATACTCACACTCTCACACTTGGCCCATTCTACACTCACAGATACTCTCACACTCAGCCCATTCCACACTCACAGATACTCTCAAACTCAGCCCATTCCACACTCACACTCTCACACTCAGCCCGTTCCACAATCACAAATACACTCACACTCAGCCCGTTCCACACACACACTCTCACACTCAGCCAATTCCACACTCACAAATACTCTCACACTCAGCCCGTTCCACACTCACACATACTCTCACACTCAGCCCATTCCACAATCACAAATAGACTCACATTCAGCCCGTTCCACACTCACAGATACACTCACACACAGCCCATTCCACACTCACAAATACTCTCACACTCAGCCCGTTCCTCACTCACAGATACACTCACACTCAGCCCATTCCACACTCTCACTCTCACACTCAGCCCATTCCACACTCACAGATACTCTCACACTAAGCCCATTCCACACTCACAGATACTCTCACACTCAGCCCATTCCACACTCACAGATACACTCACACTCAGCCCATTCCACACTCACAGATACACTCACTCTCAGCCCATTCCACACTCAGATACTCTCACACTCAGCCCATTCCACACTCACACTCTCACACTCAGCCCATGCCACACTCACAGATACTCTCCCACTCAGCCCATTCCACACTCACAGATAATCTCACACTCAGCCCATTCCACACTCACACACTCACACTCAGCCCATTCCACACTCACAGATACACTCACACTCAGCCCATTCCACACTCACACTCTCACACTCAGCCCATTCCACACTCACAGATACTCTCACACTCAGCCCATTCCACACTCACAAATACTCTCACACTCAGTCCATTCCACACTCACAGATACTCTCACACTCAGCCCATTCCACACACACACTCTCAAACTCAGCCCATTCTACACTCACAGATACTCTCACACACAGCCCATTCCACACTCACAGATACTCTCACACTCAGCCCATTCCATACTCAGATACGCTCACACTCAGCCCATTTCACACTCACAGATACTCTCACACTCAGCCCATTCCACACTCACAGATACACTCACACTCAGCCCATTCCACACTCACAGATATTCTCACACTCAGCCCATTCCACACTCACAGATACTCTCACACACAGCCCATTCCACACTCAGATACTCTCACACTCAGCCCTTTCCACACTCACAGATACTCTCACACTCAGCCCATTCCATACTCACACTCTCACACTTGGCCCATTCTACACTCACAGATACTTTCACACTCAGCCCATTCCACACTCACAGATACTCTCAAACTCAGCCCATTCCACACTCACACTCTCACACTCAGCCCATTCAACACTCACAGATACTCTCACACTCAGCCCATTCCATATTCACAGATACGCTCACACTCAGCCCATTCCACACTCACAGATACTCTCACACTCAGCCCATTCCACACTCACAGATACTCTCACACTCAGCCCATTCCACACTCACAGATACTCTCACACTCAGCCCATTCCACACTCACACTCTCACACTCAACCCATTCCACACTCACAGATACTCTCACACTCAGCCCATTCCACACTCACAGATACTCTCACACTTAGCCCATTCCACACTCACAGATACTCTCACACTCAGCCCATTCCACACTCACAGATACTCTCACACTCAGCCCATTCCACACTCACAGATACTCTCACACTCAGCCCGCTCCACAATCACAAATACACTCACACTCAGCCCGTTCCACACACACACTGTCACACTCAGCCAATTCCACACTCACAAATACTCTCACACTCAGCCCGTTCCACACTCACACATACTCTCACACTCAGCCCGTTCCACAATCACAAATAGACTCACATTCAGCCCGTTCCACACTCACAGATACACTCACACTCAGCCCATTCCACACTCACAAATACTCTCACACTCAGCCCGTTCCTCACTCACAGATACACTCACACTCAGCCCATTCCACACTCTCACTCTCACACTCAGCCCATTCTACACTCACAGATACTCTGACACACAGCCCATTCCACACTCACAGAAACTCTCACACTCAGCCCATTCCACACTCACAGATACTCTCAAACTCAGCCCATTCCACACTCAGATACTCTCACACTCAGCCCGTTCCACACGCACAAATACTCTCACACTCAGCCCATTCCACACTCACAGATACTCTCACACTCGGCCCATTCTACACTGACAGATACTCTCCCACTCAGCCCATTCCACACTCACAGATAATCTCACCCTCAGCCCATTCCACACTCACAGATATTCTCACACTCAGCCCATTCCACACTCACACTCTCACACTCAGCCCATTCCACACTCACAGATACTCTCACACTCAGCCCATTCCACACTCACACTCTCACACTCAGCCCATTCCACACTCACAAATACTCTCACACTCAGCCCATTCCACACTCACAGATACACTCACACTCAGCCCATTCCACACTCTCACTCTCACACTCAGCCCATTCCACACTCACAGATACTCTCACACTCAGCCCATTCCACACTCACAGATACTCTCACACTCAGCCCATTCCACACTCACAGATACACTCACACTCAGCCCATTCCACACTCACAGATACACTCATTCTCAGCCCATTCCACACTCACAGATACTCTCACACTCAGCCCGTTACACACTCACAGATACTCTCACACTCAGCCCATTCCACACTCACAGATACTCTCACACTCAGCCCATTCCACACTGACAGATACACTCACACTCAGCCCATTCCACACTCACAGATACACTCATACTCAGCCCATTCCACACTCACAGATACTCTCACACTCAGCCCATTCCACACTCACAGATACTCTCACACTCAGCCCATTCCACACTCACAGATACTCTCACACTCAGCCCATTCTACACTGATAGATACTCTCCCACTCAGCCCATTCCACACTCAGAGATAATCTCACACTCAGCCCATTCCACACTCACAGATATTCTCACACTCAGCCCATTCCACACTCACACTCTCACACTCAGCCCATTCCACACTCACAGATACACTCACACTCAGCCCATTCCACACTCACACTCTCACACTCAGCCCATTCCACTCACAGATACTCTCACACTCAGCCCATTCCACACTCACAAATACTCTCACACTCAGCCCATTCCACACTCACAGATACTCTCACACTCAGCCCATTCCACACACACAGATACTCTCACACTCAGCCAATTCCATACTCACAGATACTCTCACACTCAGCCCATTCTCCACTCACAGATACTCTCACGCACAGCCCATTCCACACTCACAGATACTCTCACACTCAGCCAATTCCATACTCACAGATACGCTCAGACTCAGCCCATTTCACACTCACAGATACTCTCACACTCAGTCCATTCCACACTCACAGATACACTCACACTCAGCCAATTCCACACTCACAGATATTCTCACACTCAGCCCATTCCACACTCACAGATACTCTCACACACAGCCCATTCCACACTCAGATACTCTCACACTCAGCCCTTTCCACACTCACAGATACTCTCACACTCAGCCCATTCCATACTCACACTCTCACACTTGGCCCATTCTACACTCACAGATACTCTCACACTCAGCCCATTCCACACTCACAGATGCTATCAAACTAAGCCCATTCCACACTCACACTCTCACACTCAGCCCATTCCACACTCACAGATACTCTCACACTCAGCCCATTCCATATTCACAGATACGCTCACACTCAGCCCATTCCACACTCACAGATACTCTCACACTCAGCCCATTCCACACTCACAGATACTCTCACACTCAGCCCATTCCACACTCACAGATACTCTCACACTCAGCCCATTCCACACTCACACTCTCACACTCAACCCATTCCACACTCACAGATACTCTCACACTCAGCCCATTCCACACTCACAGATACTCTCACACTTAGCCCATTCCACACTCACAGATACTCTCACACTCAGCCCATTCCACACTCACAGATACACTCACACTCAGCCCATTCCACACTCACAGATATTCTCACACTCAGCCCATTCCACACTCACAGATACTCTCACACACAGCCCATTCCACACTCAGATACTCTCACACTCAGCCCTTTCCACACTCACAGATACTCTCACACTCAGCCCATTCCATACTCACACTCTCACACTTGGCCCATTCTACACTCACAGATACTCTCACACTCAGCCCATTCCACACTCACAGATACTCTCAAACTAAGCCCATTCCACACTCACACTCTCACACTCAGCCCATTCCACACTCACAGATACTCTCACACTCAGCCCATTCCATATTCACAGATACGCTCACACTCAGCCCATTCCACACTCACAGATACTCTCACACTCAGCCCATTCCACACTCACAGATACTCTCACACTCAGCCCATTCCACACTCACAGATACTCTCACACTCAGCCCATTCCACACTCACACTCTCACACTCAGCCCGTTCCACAATCACAAATACACTCACACTCAGTCCGTTCCACACACACACTCTCACACTCAGCCAATTCCACACTCACAAATACTCTCACACTCAGCCCGTTCCACACTCACACATACTCTCACACTCAGCCCGTTCCACAATCACAAATAGACTCACATTCAGCCCATTCCACACTCACAGATACACTCACACACAGCCCATTCCACACTCACAAATACTCTCACACTCAGCCCGTTCCTCACTCACAGATACACTCACACTCAGCCCATTCCACACTCACAGATACTCTCACACTAAGCCCATTCCACACTCACAGATACTCTCACACTCAGCCCATTCCACACTCACAGATACACTCACACTCAGCCCATTCCACACTCACAGATACACTCACTCTCAGCCCATTCCACACTCAGATACTCTCACACTCAGCCCATTCCACACTCACAGATATTCTCACACTCAGCCCATTCCACACTCACACTCTCACACTCAGCCCATGCCACACTCACAGATACTCTCACACTCAGCGCATTCCACACTCACACTCTCACACTCAGCCCATTCCACACTCACAGATACTCTCACACTCAGCCCATTCCACACTCACAAATACTCTCACACTCAGCCCGTTCCTCACTCACAGATACACTCACACTCAGCCCATTCCACACTCTCACTCTCACACTCAGCCCATTCCACACTCACAGATACTCTCACACTCAGCCCATTCCACACTCACAGATACTCTCACTCTCAGCTCATTCCACACTCACAGATACACTCACACTCAGCCCATTCCACACTCACAGATATACTCATTCTCAGCCCATTCCACACTCACAGATACTCTCACACTCAGCCCGTTACACACTCACAGATACTCTCACACTCAGCCCATTCCACACTCACAGATACTCTCACACTCAGCCCTTTCCACACGCACAGATATTCTCACACTCAGCCCATTCCACACTCACACTCTCACACTCAGCCCATTCCACACTCACAGATACTCTCACACTCAGCGCATTCCACACTCACACGCTCACACTCAGCCCATTCCACACTCACAGATACTCTCGCAATCAGCCCATTCCACACTCACAAATACTCTCACACTCAGCCCATTCCACACTCACAGATACTCTCACACTCAGCCCATTCCACACACACACTCTCACACTCAGCCCATTCTACACTCACAGATACTCTGACACACAGCCCATTCCACACTCACAGAAACTCTCACACTCAGCCCATTCCACACTCACAGATACTCTCAAACTCAGCCCATTCCACACTCAGATACTCTCACACTCAGCCCGTTCCACACGCACAAATACTCTCACACTCAGCCCATTCCACACTCACAGATACTCTCACACTCGGCCCATTCTACACTGACAGATACTCTCCCACTCAGCCCATTCCACACTCACAGATAATCTCACACTTAGACCATTCCACACTCACAAATACTCTCAAACTCAGCCCGTTACACACTCACAGATACTCTCACACTCAGCCCATTCCACACTCACAGATACTCTCACACTCAGCCCATTCCACACTCACAGATACACTCACACTCAGCCCATTCCACACTCACAGATACACTCATACTCAGCCCATTCCACACTCACAGATACTCTCACACTCAGCCCGTTCCACACTCACAGATACTCTCACACTCAGCCCATTCCACACTCACAGATACTCTCACACTCAGCCCATTCCACACTGACAGATACTCTCCCACTCAGCCCATTCCACACTCACAGATAATCTCACACTCAGCCCATTCCACACTCACAGATATTCTCACACTCAGCCCATTCCACACTCACACTCTCACACTCAGCCCATTCCACACTCACAGATACTCTCACACTCAGCCCATTCCACAATCACACTCTCACACTCAGCCCATTCCACACTCACAAAAACTCTCACACTCAGCCCATTCCACACTCACAGATACTCTCACACTCAGTCCATTCCACACAGACACTCTCACACTCAGCCCATTCCACACTCACAGATACTCTCACACTCAGCCCATTCCATACTCAGAGATACGCTCACACTCAGCCCATTCCACACTCACAGATACACTCACACTCAGCCCATTCCACACTCTCACTCTCACACTCAGCCCATTCCACACTCACAGATACTCTCACACTCAGCCCATTCCACACTCACAGATACTCTCACACTCAGCCCATTCCACACTCACAGATACACTGACTCTCAGCCCATTCCACACTCACAGATACTCTCACACCCAGCCCGTTACACACTCACAGATACTCTCACACTCAGCCCATTCCACACTCACAGATACTCTCACACTCAGCCCATTCCACACTGACAGATACACTCACACTCAGCCCATTCCACACTCACAGATACACTCATACTCAGCCCATTCCACACTCACAGATATTCTCACACTCAGCCCATTCCACACTCACAGATACTCTCACACTCAGCCCATTCCACACTCACAGATACTCTCACACTCAGCCCATTCTACACTGACAGATACTCTCCCACTCAGCCCATTCCACACTCACAGATAATCTCACACTCAGCCCATTCCACACTCACAGATATTCTCACACTCAGCCCATTCCACACTCACACTCTCACACTCAACCCATTCCACACTCACAGATACACTCACACTCAGCCCATTCCACACTCACACTCTCACACTCAGCCCATTCCACACTCACAGATACTCTCACACTCAGCCCATTCCACACTCACAAATACTCTCACACTCAGCCCATTCCACACTCACAGATACTCTCACACTCAGCCCATTCCACACTCACAGATACTCTCACACACAGCCAATTCCACACTCACAGATACTCTCACACTCAGCCCATTCCATACTCACAGATACGCTCACACTCAGCCCATTTCACACTCACAGATACTCTCACACTCAGCCCATTCCACACTCACAGATACACTCACACTCAGCCCATTCCACACTCACAGATATTCTCACACTCAGCCCATTCCACACTCACAGATACACTCACACACAGCCCATTCCACACTCAGATACTCTCACACTCAGCCCTTTCCACACTCACAGATACTCTCACACTCAGCCCATTCCATACTCACACTCTCACACTTGGCCTATTCTACACTCACAGATACTCTCACACTCAGTCCATTCCACACTCACAGATACTCTCAAACTCAGCCCATTCCACACTCACACTCTCACACTCAGCCCATTCCACACTCACAGATACTCTCACACTCAGCCCATTCCATATTCACAGATACGCTCACACTCAGCCCATTCCACACTCACAGATACTCTCACACTCAGCCCATTCCTCACTCACAGATACTCTCACACTCAGCCCATTCCACACTCAGAGATACTCTCACACTCAGCCCATTCCACACTCACAGATATTCTCACACTCAGCCCATTCCACACTCACAGATACTCTCACACTCAGCCCATTCCACACTCACAGATACTCTCACACTCAGCCCATTCCACACTCACACTCTCACACTCAGCCCATTCTACACTCACAGATACTCTCACACTCAGCCCATTCCACATTCACAGATACTCTCACACTCAGACCATTCCACACTCACAGATACATTCACACTAAGCCCATTCCACACTCACACTCACACACTCAGCCCTTTCCACCCTCACAGATACTCTCACACTCAGCCCATTCCACACACACAGATACTCTCACACTCAGCCCATTCTACACTCACAGATACTCTCACACTCAGCCCATTCCACACTCACAGATACTCTCACACTCGGCCCATTCTACACTCACAGATACTCAAACACTCAGCCCTTTCCACACTCACAGATACTCTCACACTCAGCCCATTCCACACTCACAGATACTCTCACACTCTGCCCATTCCACACTCACAGATACTCTCACACTCAGCCCATTCCACACTCACAGATACTCTCATACTCAGCCCATTCAACACTCACAGATATTCTCAAACTCAGCCCATTCCACACTCACAGATACTCTCACACTCAGCCCATTCCACAATCACAGATACTCTCACACTCAACCCATTCCACACTCACAGATACACTCACACTAAGCCCATTCCAAACTCACACTCTCACACTCAGCCCATTCCACACTCACAGATACTCTCACACTCAGCCCATTCCACACTCAGATACTCTCACACTCAGCCCATTCCACACTCACAGATACTCTCACACTCAGCCCACTCCACACTCACAGATACTCTCACACTCGGCCCATTCTACACTGACAAATACTCTCACACTCAGCCCATTCCACACTCACAGATACTCTCACACTCAGCCCGTTCCACACTCACTCTCTCACACTCAGCCTATTCCACACTCACAGATACTCTCACACTCAGCCCATTCCACACTCACAGATACTCTCTCACCCAGCCCATTCCACACTCACAGATACTCACAGTCAGCCCATTCCACACTCACAGATACTCTCACACTCTGCCCATTCCACACTCACAGATACTCTCACACTCAGCCCATTCCACACTCTCAGATACACTCAAACTCAGCCCATTCCACACTCAGATACTCTCACACTCAGCCCATTCCAAACTCAGATACTCTCACACTCAGCCCATTCCACACTCACAGATACTCTCACACTCAGCCCACTCCACACTCACAGATACTCTCACACTCGGCCGATTCTACACTCACAGATACTCACACTCAGCACATTCCACACTCACAGATACTCGCACACTCAGCCCATTCCACACTCACAGATACTCTCACACTCAGCCCATTCCACACACAGGTACTCTCACACTCAGCCCATTCCACACTCACAGATACTCTCACACTCAGCCCATTCCACACTCACAGATACTATCACACTCAGCCCATTCCACACTCACAGATACTCTCACACTAAGCCCATTCCACAATCACAGATACTCTCACACTCGGCCCATTCCACACTCACAGATAATTTCATACTTAGCCCATTCCACACTCAGATACTCTCACACTCAGCCCATTCCACACTCACAGATACTCTCAAACTCAGCCCATTCCACTCACAGATACTCTCACACTCAGTCCATTCCACACTCACAGATAATCTCACACTCAGCCCATTCCACACTCACAGATACTCTCACACTCAGTCCATTCCACACTCACAGATACTCTCACACTCAGCCCATTCCACACTCACAGATACTCACAGTCAGCCCATTCCACACTCACAGATACTCTCACACTCAGCCCATTCCACACTCACAGATACTCTCACACTCAGCCCATTCCACACTCACACTCACAAACTCAGCCCATTCCACACTCACAGATACACTCACACTCAGCCCATTCCACACTCACAGATACTCTCACACTCAGCCCATTCCACACTCACAGATACTCTCATGCTCAGCCCATTCCACACTCACAGATACTCTCACACTCAACCCATTCCACACTCACAGATACTCTCCCACTCAGCCCATTCCACACTCACAGATACACTCACACTAAGCCCATTCCACACTCACAGATACTCTCACACTAAGCCCATTCCACACTCACAGATACACTCACACTAAGCCCATTCCAAACTCACACTCTCACACTCAGCCCATTCCACACTCACAGATACTCTCACACTCAGCCCGTTCCACACTCAATCTCTCACTCTCAGCCTATTCCACACTCACAGATACTCTCACACTCAGCCCATTCCACACTCACAGATACTCACAGTTAGCCCATTCCACACTCACAGATACTCTCACACACAGCCCATTCCACACTCACAGATACTCTCTCACCCAGCCCATTCCACACTCACAGATACTCACAGTCAGCCCATTCCACACTCACAGATACTCTCACACACAGCCCATTCCACACTCACAGATACTCTCTCACCCAGCCCATTCCACACTCACAGATACTCACAGTCAGCCCATTCCACACTCACAGATACTCTCACACTCAGCCCATTCCACACTCACAGATACTCTCACACTCGGCCGATTCTACACTCACAGATACTCACACTCAGCCCATTCCACACTCACAGATACTCGCACACTCAGCCCATTCCACACTCACAGATACTCTCACATTCAGCACATTCCACACACAGATACTCTCACACTCAGCCCATTCCACACTCACAGATACTCTCACAATCAGCCCATTCCACACTCACAGATACTCTCACACTCAGCCAATTCCACACTCACAGATAATCTCACACTCAGCCCATTCCACACTCACAGATACTCTCACACTCAGCCCATTCCACACTCACACTCTCACACTCAGCCCATTCCACACTCACAGATATTCTCACACTCAGCCCATTCCACACTCACAGATACTCTCACACTCAGCCCATTCCACACTCACAGATACTCTCACACTCAGCCCATTCCACACTCACAGATACACTCACACTCAGCCCATTCTACACTCACAGATACTGTCGCACTCAGCCCATTCCACATTCACAGATACTCTCACACTCGGCCCATTCTACACTCACAGATACTCACACACTCAGCCCTTTCCACACTCACAGATACTCAAACACTCAGCCCATTCCACACTCACAGATACTCTCACACTCTGCCCATTCCACACTCACAGATACTCTCACACTCAGCCCATTCCACATTCACAGATACTCTCATACTCAGCCCATTCCACACTCACAGATATTCTCAAACTCAGCCCATTCCACACTCACAGATACTCTCACACTCAGCCCATTCCACAATCAGAGATACTCTCACACTCAACCCATTCCACACTCACAGATACACTCACACTAAGCCCATTCCACACTCACACTCTCACACTCAGCCCATTCCACACTCAGAGATACTCTCACACTCTGCCCATTCCACACTCAGATACTCTCACACTCAGCCCATTCCACACTCACAGATACTCTCACACTCAGCCCACTCCACACTCACAGATACTCTCACACTCGGCCCATTCTACACTGACAAATACACTCACACTCAGCCCATTCCACACTCACAGATACTCTCACACTCAGCCCGTTCAACACTCACTCTCTCACACTCAGCCTATTCCACACTCACAGATACTCTCACACTCAGCCCATTCCACACTCACAGATAATCACAGTCAGCCCATTCCACACTCACAGATACTCTCACATTCAGCCCATTCCACACACAGGTACTCTCACACTCAGCCCATTCCACACTCACAGATACTCTCACACTCAGCCCATTCCACACTCACAGATACTCTCACACTCAGCCCATTCCACACTCACAGATATTCTCACACTCAGCCCATTCCACACTCACAGATACTCTCACACTCAGCCCATTCCACACTCACAGATACTCTCACACACAGCCCATTCCACACTCACAGATACTCTCTCACCCAGCCCATTCCACACTCACAGATACTCACAGTCAGCCCATTCCTCACTCACAGATACTCCCACACTCAGCCCATTCCACACTCACAGATACTCTCACACTCGGCCGATTCTACACTCACAGATACTCACACTCAGCCCATTCCACACTCACAGATACTCGCACACTCAGCCCATTCCACACTCACAGATACTCTCACATTCAGCACATTCCACACACAGATACTCTCACACTCAGCCCATTCCACACTCACAGATACTCTCACAATCAGCCCATTCCACACTCACAGATAATCTCACACTCAGCCAATTCCACACTCACAGATAATCTCACACTCAGCCCATTCCACACTCACAGATACTCTCACACTCAGCCCATTCCACACTCACACCCTCACACTCAGCCCATTCCACACTCAGAGATACTCTCACACTCAGCCCATTCCACACTCACAGATATTCTCACACTCAGCCCATTCCACACTCACAGATACTCTCACACTCAGCCCATTCCACACTCACAGATACTCTCACACTCAGCCCATTCCACACTCACAATCTCACACTCAGCCCATTCTACACTCACAGATACTCTCACACTCAGCCCATTCCACATTCACAGATACTCTCACACTCAGCCCATTCCACACTCACAGATACACTCACACTCAGCCCATTCAACACTCACACTCTCACACTCAGCCCTTTCCATCCTCACAGATACTCTCACACTCAGCCCATTCCACTCTCACAGATACTCTCACACTCAGCCCATTCCACACTCACAGATACTCTCACACTCAGCCCATTCCACACTCACAGATACTCTCACACTCGGCCCATTCTACACTCACAGATACTCACACACTCAGCCTTTTCCACACTCACAGATACTCTCACACTCAGCCCATTCCACACTCACAGATACTCTCACACTCTGCCCATTCCACACTCACATATACTCTCACACTCAGCCCATTCCACACTCACAGATACTCTCATACTCAGCCCATTCCACACTCACAGATATGCTCAAACTCAGCCCATTCCACACTCACAGATACTCTCACACTCAGCCCATTCCACAATCACAGATACTCTCACACTCAGCCCATTCCACACTCACAGATACTCTCACACTCAGCCCATTCCACACTCACAGATACTTTCACACTTAGCCCATTCCACACTCACACTCTCACACTCAACCCATTCCACACTCACACTCTCACACTCAGCACATTCCACACTCAGATACTCTCAAACTCAGCCCATTCCACACTCACAAGTATTGTCACACTCAGCCCATTCCACACGCACAGATACTCTCACACTCAGCCCATTCCACACTCACACTCTCACACTCAGCCCATTCTACACTCACAGATACTCTCACACACAGCCCATTCCACATTCACAGATACTCTCACACTCAGCCCATTCCACACTCACAGATACTCTCACACTCAGCCCATTCCACACTCTCACTCTCACACTCAGCCCATTCCACACTCACAGATACTCTCACACTCAGCCCATTCCACACTCACAGATACTCTCATGCTCAGCCCATTCCACACTCACAGATACTCTCACACTCAACCCATTCCACACTCACAGATACTCTCCCACTCAGCCCATTCCACACTCACAGATACACTCACACTAAGCCCATTCCACACTCACAGATACTCTCACACTAAGCCCATTCCACACTCACAGATACACTCACACTAAGCCCATTCCAAACTCACACTCTCACACTCAGCCCATTCCACACTCACAGATACTCTCACACTCAGCCCGTTCCACACTCAATCTCTCACTCTCAGCCTATTCCACACTCACAGATACTCTCACACTCAGCCCATTCCACACTCACAGATACTCACAGTTAGCCCATTCCACACTCACAGATACTCTCACACACAGCCCATTCCACACTCACAGATACTCTCTCACCCAGCCCATTCCACACTCACAGATACTCACAGTCAGCCCATTCCACACTCACAGATACTCTCACACACAGCCCATTCCACACTCACAGATACTCTCTCACCCAGCCCATTCCACACTCACAGATACTCACAGTCAGCCCATTCCACACTCACAGATACTCTCACACTCAGCCCATTCCACACTCACAGATACTCTCACACTCGGCCGATTCTACACTCACAGATACTCACACTCAGCCCATTCCACACTCACAGATACTCGCACACTCAGCCCATTCCACACTCACAGATACTCTCACATTCAGCACATTCCACACACAGATACTCTCACACTCAGCCCATTCCACACTCACAGATACTCTCACAATCAGCCCATTCCACACTCACAGATACTCTCACACTCAGCCAATTCCACACTCACAGATAATCTCACACTCAGCCCATTCCACACTCACAGATACTCTCACACTCAGCCCATTCCACACTCACACTCTCACACTCAGCCCATTCCACACTCACAGATATTCTCACACTCAGCCCATTCCACACTCACAGATACTCTCACACTCAGCCCATTCCACACTCACAGATACTCTCACACTCAGCCCATTCCACACTCACAGATACACTCACACTCAGCCCATTCTACACTCACAGATACTGTCGCACTCAGCCCATTCCACATTCACAGATACTCTCACACTCGGCCCATTCTACACTCACAGATACTCACACACTCAGCCCTTTCCACACTCACAGATACTCAAACACTCAGCCCATTCCACACTCACAGATACTCTCACACTCTGCCCATTCCACACTCACAGATACTCTCACACTCAGCCCATTCCACATTCACAGATACTCTCATACTCAGCCCATTCCACACTCACAGATATTCTCAAACTCAGCCCATTCCACACTCACAGATACTCTCACACTCAGCCCATTCCACAATCAGAGATACTCTCACACTCAACCCATTCCACACTCACAGATACACTCACACTAAGCCCATTCCACACTCACACTCTCACACTCAGCCCATTCCACACTCAGAGATACTCTCACACTCTGCCCATTCCACACTCAGATACTCTCACACTCAGCCCATTCCACACTCACAGATACTCTCACACTCAGCCCACTCCACACTCACAGATACTCTCACACTCGGCCCATTCTACACTGACAAATACACTCACACTCAGCCCATTCCACACTCACAGATACTCTCACACTCAGCCCGTTCAACACTCACTCTCTCACACTCAGCCTATTCCACACTCACAGATACTCTCACACTCAGCCCATTCCACACTCACAGATAATCACAGTCAGCCCATTCCACACTCACAGATGCTCTCACATTCAGCCCATTCCACACACAGGTACTCTCACACTCAGCCCATTCCACACTCACAGATACTCTCACACTCAGCCCATTCCACACTCACAGATACTCTCACACTCAGCCCATTCCACACTCACAGATATTCTCACACTCAGCCCATTCCACACTCACAGATACTCTCACACTCAGCCCATTCCACACTCACAGATACACTCACACTCAGCCCATTCCACACTCACTCTCTCACACTCAGCCCATTCCACACTCACAGATACTCTCACACACAGCCCATTCCACACTCACAGATACTCTCTCACCCAGCCCATTCCACACTCACAGATACTCACAGTCAGCCCATTCCTCACTCACAGATACTCCCACACTCAGCCCATTCCACACTCACAGATACTCTCACACTCGGCCGATTCTACACTCACAGATACTCACACTCAGCCCATTCCACACTCACAGATACTCGCACACTCAGCCCATTCCACACTCACAGATACTCTCACATTCAGCACATTCCACACACAGATACTCTCACACTCAGCCCATTCCACACTCACAGATACTCTCACAATCAGCCCATTCCACACTCACAGATACTCTCACACTCAGCCAATTCCACACTCACAGATAATCTCACACTCAGCCCATTCCACACTCACAGATACTCTCACACTCAGCCCATTCCACACTCACACCCTCACACTCAGCCCATTCCACACTCAGAGATACTCTCACACTCAGCCCATTCCACACTCACAGATATTCTCACACTCAGCCCATTCCACACTCACAGACACTCTCACACTCAGCCCATTCCACACTCACAGATACTCTCACACTCAGCCCATTCCACACTCACAATCTCACACTCAGCCCATTCTACACTCACAGATACTCTCACACTCAGCCCATTCCACATTCACAGATACTCTCACACTCAGCCCATTCCACACTCACAGATACACTCACACTCAGCCCATTCAACACTCACACTCTCACACTCAGCCCTTTCCATCCTCACAGATACTCTCACACTCAGCCCATTCCACTCTCACAGATACTCTCACACTCAGCCCATTCCACACTCACAGATACTCTCACACTCAGCCCATTCCACACTCACAGATACTCTCACACTCGGCCCATTCTACACTCACAGATACTCACACACTCAGCCTTTTCCACACTCACAGATACTCTCACACTCAGCCCATTCCACACTCACAGATACTCTCACACTCTGCCCATTCCACACTCACAGATACTCTCACACTCAGCCCATTCCACACTCACAGATACTCTCATACTCAGCCCATTCCACACTCACAGATATGCTCAAACTCAGCCCATTCCACACTCACAGATACTCTCACACTCAGCCCATTCCACAATCACAGATACTCTCACACTCAGCCCATTCCACACTCACAGATACTCTCACACTCAGCCCATTCCACACTCACAGATACTTTCACACTTAGCCCATTCCACACTCACACTCTCACACTCAACCCATTCCACACTCACACTCTCACACTCAGCACATTCCACACTCAGATACTCTCAAACTCAGCCCATTCCACACTCACAAGTATTGTCACACTCAGCCCATTCCACACGCACAGATACTCTCACACTCAGCCCATTCCACACTCACACTCTCACACTCAGCCCATTCTACACTCACAGATACTCTCACACACAGCCCATTCCACATTCACAGATACTCTCACACTCAGCCCATTCCACACTCACAGATACTCTCACACTCAGCCCATTCCACACTCTCACTCTCACACTCAGCCCATTCCACACTCACAGATACTCTCACACTCAGCCAATTCCACACTCACAGATAATCTCACACTCAGTCCATTCCACACTCACAGATACTCTCACACTCAGCCCATTCCACACTCACAGATACTCTCATACTCAGCCCATTCCACACTCACAGATATTCTCAAACTCACCCCATTCCACACACAGATACTCTCAAACTCAGCCCATTCCTCACTCACAGATACTCTCACAATCAGCCCATTCCACACTCACAGATACTCTCACACTCAGCCCAGTCCACACTCACAGATACTCTCACACTCAGCCCATTCTACACTCATACTCTCACACTCAGCCCATTCCACACTTACAGATACTCTCACACTCAGCCCATTCCACACTCACAGACACTCTCACACTCATCCCATTCCACACTCAAAGATACTCTCAAACTCAGCCCATTCCAAACTCAGATACTCTCACACTCAGCTCATTCCACACTCTCACTCTCACACTCAGCCCATTCCACACTCACAGATACTCTCACACTCAGACCATTCCACACTCACAGATACTCTCACACTCAGCCCATTCCAGACTCACACTCTCACACTCAGCCCATTCCACACTCACAGATACTCTCACACTCAGCCCATTCCACACTCACAGATACTCTCACACTCAGCCCATTCTACACTCCCAGATACCCTCACACTCAGCCCATTCCACACTCACAGATACTCTCACACTCAGCCCATTCCACACTCATACTCTCACACTCAGCCCATTCCACACTCACAGATACTCTCACACTCAGCCCATTCCACACTCACAGATACACTCACACTCAGCCCATTCTACACTCCCAGATACTCTCACACTCAGCCCATTCCACACTCACAGATACTCTCACACTCAGCCCATTCCACACTCACAGATACTCTCACACTCAGCCCATTCCACACTCACAGATACTCTCACACTTAGCCCATTCCACACTCACAGATACTCTCACAATCAACCCATTCCACACTCACACATACTCTCACACTCAGCCCATTCCACACTCACACATACTCTCACACACAGCCCATTCCAAACTCACAGATACTCTCACACTCAGCCCATTCCACACTCACACTCTCACACTCAGCCCATTCCACACTCACAGATATTCTCACACTCAGCCCATTCCACACTCACAGACACTCTCACACTCACCCCATTCCACACACAGACACTCTCAAACTCAGCCCATTCCACACTCACAGATCCTCTCACACTCAGCCCATTCCACACTCACAGATACTCTCACACTCAGCCCAGTCCACACTCACAGATTCTCTCACACTCAGCCCATTCCACACTCACAGATACTCTCACACTCCGCCCATTCCACACTCACAGATATACTCACACTCAGCCCATTCCACACTCACAGATACTCTCACTCTCAACCCATTCCACACTCACAGATACTATCACACTCAGCCCATTCCACACTCACAGATACTCTCACACTCAGCCCATTCCACTCACAGATACTCTCACACTCAGCACATTCCACACTCAGATACTCTCACACTCAGCCCATTCTACACTCACAGATACTCTCACACTCAGCCCACTCCACACTCACAGATAGTCTCACACTCAGCCCATTCCACACTCACACTCTCACACTCAGCCCATTCCACACTCACAGATACTCTCGCACTCAGCCCAATCTACACTCACAGATACTCTCACACTCAGCCCACTCCACACTCACAGATTCTCTCACACTCAGCCCATTCCACACTCAGATACTCTCACACTCAGCCCATTCCACACTCAAAAATACTCTCAAACTCAGCCCATTCCACACTCAGATACTCTCACACTCAGGCCATTCCACACTCACAGATGCTGTCGCACTCAGCCTATTCCACACTCAGACACTCTCACACTCACCCCATTCCACACTCACAGATACTCTCAAACTCAGCCCATTCCAAACTCAGATACTCTCACACTCAGCCCATTCCACATTCACAGATACTCTCACACTCAGCCCATTCCACACTCACAGATACTCTCACACTCAGCCCATTCCACACTCACAGATACTCTCACACTCAGACCATTCCACACTCACAAACACTCTCACACTCAGCCCATTCCACACTCAGACACTCACACTCAGACCATTCCACACTCACAGACACTCTCACACTCAGCCCATTCTACAGTCACAGACACTCTCACACTCAGCCCATTCCACACTCACACTCTCACACTCAGCCCATTCCATACTCACAGATACTCTCACACTCATCCCTTTCCACACTCAAAGATACTCTCACACTCAGCCCAATCTACACTCACAGATACTCTCACACTCAGCCCACTCCACACTCACAGATTCTCTCACACTCAGCCCATTCCACACTCACAGACACTGTCACAATCAGCCCATTCCACACTCACAGACACTCCCACACTCAGCCCATTCCACACTCACAGATACTCTCACACTCAGCCCATTCCACACTCACAGATACTCTAACACTCAGTCCACTCCACACTCACAGATACTCTCACACACAGCCCATTCCCCACTCAGATACTCTCACACTCAGCCCACTCCACACTCACATATACACTTACACTCAGCCCATTCCACACTCACAGATACTCTCACACTCAGCCCATTCTACACTCACAGATACTCTCACACACAACCCATTCCACACTCATACTCTCACACTCAGCCCATTCCACACTCACAGATAGTCTCACACTCTGCCCATTCCACACTCACAGATACTCTCACACTCAGCCCATTCTACACTCACAGATACTCTCACACTCAACCCATTCCACACTCATACTCTCACACTCAGCCCATTCCACACTCACAGATTCTCTCACACTCAGCCCATTCCACACTCACAGATACTCTCACATTCAGCCCATTCCACACTCACAGACACTCTCACACTCAGCCCATTCTACACTCGCACTCTCATACTCAGACCATTCCACACTCACAGATACTCTCAAACTCAGCCCATTCCAAACTCACAGATACTGTCACACTCAGCCCATTCCACACTCACAGATACTCTCACACTCAGCCCATTCCACACTCACAGACACTCTCACACTCACCCATTTCCACACACAGATACTCTCACACTCAGCCCATTCCACACTCACAGATACTCTCACACTCAGCCCATTCCACACTCACAGATACTCTCACACTCAGCCCATTCCACACTCACAGATACTGTCACACTCAGCCCATTCCACACTCACAGATACTCTCACACTCAGCCCATTCCACACTCACAGACACTCTCACACTCACCCCATTCCACACAGACACTCTCACACTCAGCCCATTTAGCACTCACAGATACTCTCACATTCAGCCCATTACACACTCAGATACTCTCACACTCAGCCCACTCCACACTCACAGATACTCTCACACTCAGCCCATTCCACGCTCACAAATACTCTCACACTCAGCCAATTCCACACTCACAGATACTCTCACACTCAGCCAATTCCACACTCACAGATACTCTCACACTCAGCCCACTCCACACTCACAGATACTCTTACACTCTCAGCCCATTCCACACTCACAAATACACTCACACTCAGCCCATTCCACACTCACAGACACTCTCACACTCACCCCATTCCACACTCACAGATACTCTCACACTCAGCCCATTCTACACTCACAGATACTTTCACACTCAGCCCATTCCACACTCACAGATACTCTCACACTCAGCCCATTCTACACTCACAGATACTCTCACACTCAGCCCATTCTACACTCCCAGATACTCTCACACTCAGCCCATTCCACACTCACAGATACTCTGACACTCAGCCCATTCCACACACATACTCTCACACTCAGCCCATTCCACACTCACAGATACTCTCACACTCAGACCATTCCACTCACAGACACTCTCACACTTACCCCATTCCACACTCACAGATACTCTCAAACTCAGCCCATTCCAAACTCACAGATACTCTCACACTCAGCCCATTCTACACTCACAGACACTCTCACACTCAGCCCATTCCACACTCACACTCTCACACTCAGCCCATTCCACACTCACAGATACTCTCACACTCAGCCGATTCCACACTCACAGATACTCTCATACTCAGCCCATTTAGCACTCACAGATACTCTTACACTCAGCCCATTCCACACTCACAGATACTCTCACACTCAGCCCATTCCACGCTCACAGATACTCTCACACTCAGCCCACTCCACACTCACAGATACTCTCACACTCAGCCCATTCCACACTCACAAATACTCTCACACTCAGCCCATTCCACACTCACAGACACTCTCACACTCACCCCATTCCACACTCACAGATACTCTCACACTCAGCCCATTCTACACTCACAGATACTCTCTCACTCAGCCCATTCCACACTCACAGATACTCTCACACTCAGCCCATTCTACACTCACAGATACTCTCACACTCAGCCCATTCTACACTCCCAGATACTCTCACACTCAGCCCATTCCACACACATACTCTCACACTCAGCCCATTCCACAGTCACAGATACTCTCACACTCAGCCCATTCCACTCACAGACACTCTCACACTCACCCCATTCCACACTCACAGATACTCTCAAACTCAGCCCATTCCAAACTCACAGATACTCTCACACTCAGCCCATTCCACACTCACAGATACTCTCACACTCAGCCCATTCCACACTCACAGATACTCTCACACTCAGCCATTCCACACTCACACTCTCACACTCAGCCCATCCCACACTCACAGATACTCTCACACTCAGCCCATTCCACACTCACAGATACTCTCACACTCAGCCCATTCCACACTCACAGATACTCTCACACTCAGCCCAATCTACACTCACAGATACTCTCACACTCAGCTCACTCCACACTCACAGATTCTCTCACACTCAGCCCATTCCACTCTCAGATACTCTCACACTCAGCCCATTCCACACTCACAGATACTGTCACACTCAGCCCATTCAACACTCAGACACTCACACTCAGACCATTCCACACTCACAGACACTCTCACACTCACCCCATTCCACACTCACAGATACTCTCAAACTCAGCCCATTCCAAACTCAGATACTCTCACACTCAGCCCATTCCACATTCACAGATACTCACACTCAGCCCATTCCACACTCACAGATACTCTCACACTCAGCCCATTCCAAACTCACAGATACTCTCACACTCAGTCCATTCCACACTCACAGACACTCTCACACTCAGCCCATTCTACACTCACAGTCACTCTCACACTCATCCCATTCCACACTCACACTCTCACACTCAGCCCATTCCACACTCACAGATACTCTCACACTCAGCCCATTCCACACTCACAGATACTCTCACACTCAGCCCATTCCACACTCACTCTCTCACACTCAGCCCATTCCACACTCACAGATACTCTCATACTCAGCCCATTCCACACTCACAGATACTCACAGTCAGCCCATTCCACACTCACAGATACTCTCACACACAGCCCATTCCACACTCACAGATACTCTCTCACCCAGCCCATTCCACACTCACAGATACTCACAGTCAGCCCATTCCACACTCACAGATACTCTCACACTCAGCCCATTCCACACTCACAGATACTCTCACACTCGGCCGATTCTACACTCACAGATACTCACACTCAGCCCATTCCACACTCACAGATACTCGCACACTCAGCCCATTCCACACTCACAGATACTCTCACATTCAGCACATTCCACACACAGATACTCTCACACTCAGCCCATTCCACACTCACAGATACTCTCACAATCAGCCCATTCCACACTCACAGATACTCTCACACTCAGCCAATTCCACACTCACAGATAATCTCACACTCAGCCCATTCCACACTCACATATACTCTCACACTCAGCCCATTCCACACTCACACTCTCACACTCAGCCAATTCCACACTCAGAGATACTCTCACACTCAGCCCATTCCACACTCACAGATACTCTCACACTCAGCCCATTCCACATTCACACTCTCACACTCAGCCCATTCTACACTCACAGATACTCTCACACTCAGCCCATTCCACATTCACAGATACTCTCACACTCAGCCCATTCCACACTCACAGATACACTCACACTCAGCCCATTCAACACTCACACTCTCACACTCAGCCCTTTCCACCCTCACAGATACTCTCACACTCAGCCCATTCCACACTCACAGATACTCTCACACTCAGCCCAATCCACACTCACAAATACTCTCAAACTCAGCCCATTCCACACTCACAGATACTCTCACACTCAGCCCATTCCACACTCACAGATACTCTCACACTCAGCCCATTCCACACTCACAGATACTCTCACACTAAGCCCATTCCACACTCACAGATACTCTCACACTAAGCCCATTCCACACTCAGAGATACACTCACACTCAGCCCATTCCACACTCACACTCTCACACTCAGCCCATTCCACACTCACAGATACTCTCACACTCAGCCCATTCCACACTCACAGATACTCTCACACTCAGCCCATTCCACACTCAGATACTCTCACACTCAGCCCATTCCACACTCACAGATACTCTCACACTCGGCCGATTCTACACTCACAGATACTCACACTCAGCACATTCCACACTCACAGATACTCGCACACTCAGCCCATTCCACACACAGGTACTCTCACACTCAGCCCATTCCACACTCACAGATACTCTCACACTCAGCCCATTCCACACTCACAGATACTCTCACACTCAGCCCATTCCACACTCACAGATATTCACACACTCAGCCCATTCCACACTCACAGATACTCTCACACTCAGCCCATTCCACACTCACAGATACACTCACACTCAGCCCATTCCACACTCACTCTCTCACACTCAGCCCATTCCACACTCACAGATACTCTCACACTCAGCCCATTCCACACTCACAGATACTCTCACACTCGGCCGATTCTACACTCACAGATACTCACACTCAGCCCATTCCACACTCACAGATACTCGCACACTCAGCCCATTCCACACTCACAGATACTCTCACATTCAGCACATTCCACACACAGATACTCTCACACTCAGCCCATTCCACACTCACAGATACTCTCACAATCAGCCCATTCCACACTCACAGATACTCTCACACTCAGCCAATTCCACACTCACAGATAATCTCACACTCAGCCCATTCCACACTCACAGATACTCTCACACTCAGCCCATTCCACACTCACACTCTCACACTCAGCCCATTCCACACTCGCAGATACTCTCACACTCAGCCCATTCCACATTCACACTCTCACACTCAGCCCATTCCACACTCACAGATACTCTCACACTCAGCCCATTCAACACTCACACTCTCACACTCAGCCCTTTCCACCCTCACAGATACTCTCACACTCAGCCCATTCCACCCTCACAGATACTCTCACACTCATCCCATTCCACACTCACAGATACTCTCACACTCAGCCCATTCCACACTCACAGATACTCTCACACTCAGCCCATTCCACACTCAAAGATACTCTCACACTCGGCCCTTTCTACACTCACAGATACTCACACACTCAGCCCTTTCCACACTCACAGATACTCTCACACTCAGCCCATTCCACACTCACAGATACTCTCACACTCTGCCCATTCCACACTCACAGATACTCTCACACTCAGCCCATTCCACACTCACAGATACTCTCATACTCAGCCCATTCCACACTCACAAATATTCTCAAACTCAGCCCATTCCACACTCACAGATACTCTCACACTCAGCCCATTACACAATCACAGATACTCTCCCACTCAACCCATTCCACACTCACAGATACACTCACACTAAGCCCATTCCACACTCACACTCTCACACTCAGCCCATTCCACACTCACAGATACTCTCACACTCGGCACATTCCACATTCATAGATACTCTCACACTCAGCCCATTCCACACTCAGATACTCTCACACTCAGCCCATTCCACACTCACAGATACTCTCACACTCAGCCCACTCCACACTCACAGATACTCTCACACTCGGCCCATTCTACACTGACAGATACTCTCACACTCAGCCCATTCCACACTCACAGATACTCTCACACTCAGCCCGTTCCACACTCACTCACTCACACTCAGCCTATTCCACACTCACAGATACTCTCACACTCAGCCCATTCCACACTCACAGATACTCACAGTCAGCCCATTCCACACTCACAGATACTCTCACACTCAGCCCATTCCACACTCACAGATACTCTCACACTCAGCCCATTCCACACTCACAGATACACTCAAACTCATCCCATTCCACACTCAGATACTCTCACACTCAGCCCAATCCACACTCACAGATACTCTCACACTCAGCCCAATCCACACTCACAAATACTCTCACACTCAGCCCATTCCACACTCACAGATACTCTCACACTCAGCCCATTCCACACTCACAGATACTCTCACAATCAGCCCATTCCACACTTACAGATACTCTCACACTAAGCCCATTCCACACTCACAGATACTCTCACACTAAGCCCATTCCACACTCACAGATACACTCACACTCAGCCCATTCCACACTCACACTCTCACACTCAGCCCATTCCACACTCACAGATACTCTCACACTCAGCCCATTCCACACTCACAGATACTCTCACACTCAGTCCATTCCACACTCAGATACTCTCACACTCAGCCCATTCCACACTCACAGATACTCTCACACTCAGCCCACTCCACACTCACAGATACTCTCACACTCGGCCGATTCTACACTCACAGATAATCACACTCAGCACATTCCACACTCACAGATACTCGCACACTCAGCCCATTCCACACTCACAGATACTCTCACACTCAGCCCATTCCACACACAGGTACTCTCACACTCAGCCCATTCCACACTCACAGATACTCTCACACTCAGCCCATTCCACACTCACAGATACTCTCACACTCAGCCCATTCCACACTCACAGATATTCTCACACTCAGCCCATTCCACACTCACAGATACTCTCACACTCAGCCCATTCCACACTCACAGATACACTCACACACAGCCCATTCCACACTCACTCTCTCACACTCAGCCCATTCCACACTCACAGATACTCTCACACTCAGCCCATTCCACACTCACAGATACTCACAGTCAGCCCATTCCACACTCACAGATACTCTCACACACAGCCCATTCCACACTCAAAGATACTCTCTCACCCAGCCCATTCCACACTCACAGATACTCACAGTCAGCCCATTCCACACTCACAGATACTCTTACACTCAGCCGATTCTACACTCACAGATACTCACACTCAGCCCATTCCACACTCACAGATACTCGCACACTCAGCCCATTCCACACTCACAGATACTCTCACATTCAGCACATTCCACACACAGATACTCTCACACTCAGCCCATTCCACACTCACAGATACTCTCACAATCAGCCCATTCCACACTCACAGATACTCTCACACTCTGCCAATTCCACACTCACAGATAATCTCACACTCAGCCCATTCCACACTCACAGATACTCTCACAATCAGCCCATTCCACACTCACAGATACTCTCACACTCTGCCCATTCCACACTCACAGATACTCTCACACTCAGTCCATTCCACACTCACAGATACCCTCACACTCAGTCCATTCCACACTCACAGATACTCTCACACTCAGCCCATTCCACACTCACAGATACTCTCACACTCAGCCCATTCTACACTCACAGATACTCTCACACACAGCCCATTCCACACTCACAGATGCTCTCACACTCAGCCCATTCCACACTCACAGATACTCTCACACTCAGCCCATTCCACACTCACACTCTCACACTCAGCCCATTCCACACTCACAGATACCCTCACACTCAGTCCATTCCACACTCACAGATACTCTCACACTCAGCCCATTCCACACTCACAGATACTCTCACACTCAGCCTATTCCAGACTCACAGATACTCTCACACTCAACCCATTCCACACTCAAAGATACTCTCACACTCAGCCCATTCCACACTCACACTCTCACACTCAGCCCATTCTACACTCACAGATACTCTCACACTCAGCCCATTCCACATTCACAGATACTCTCACACTCAGCCCATTCCAGACTCACAGATACTCTCACACTCAGCCCATTCCACACTCACAGATACACTCAAACTCAGCCCATTCCACACTCAGATACTCTCACACTCAGCCCAATCCACACTCACAGATACTCTCACACTCAGCCCATTCCACACTCACAGATACTCTCACACTCAGCCCATTCCACACTCACAGATACTCTCACACTCAGCCCATTCCACACTCACACTCTCACACTCAGCCCATTCCACACTCACAGATACTCTCACACTCAGCCCATTCCACACTCACAGATACTCTCACACTCAGCCCATTCTGTACTCACAGATACTCTCACACTCAGCCCATTCCACACTCACAGATACTCTCACACTCAGCCCATTCTACACTGACAGATACTCTCACACTCAGCCCTTTCCACACTCACAGATAATCTCACACTCAGCCCATTCCACACTCACAGATACTCTCACACTCAGCCCATTCCACACTCACAGATACTCTCACACTCAGCCCATGCCACACTCACACTCTCACACTCAGCCCATTCCACACTCACAGATACTCTCACACTCAGCCCATTCCACACTCACAAATACTCTCACACTTATCCCATTCCACACTCAAACTCTCACACTCAGCCCATTCCACACTCACACTCAGTCCATTCCACACTCAGATACTCTCAAACTCAGCCCATTCCACACTCACAAATACTGTCACACTCAGCCCATTCCACACTCACAGATACACTCACACTCAGCCCATTCCACACTCACTCTCTCACACTCAGACCATTCCACACTCACAGATACTCTCACACTCAGCGCATTCAACACTCACAGATACTCTCACACTCAGCCCATTCCACACTCACAGATACTCACAAACTCAGCGCATTCAACACTCACAGATACTCTCACACTCAGCCCATTCCACACTCACAGATACTCACACACTCAGCCCATTCCACACTGACAGATACTCTCACACTCAGCCCATTCCACACTCACAGATACTCTCACACCCAGCCCATTCCACACTCACAGATACTCTCACACTCAGCCCATTCCACACTCACAGATACTCTCACACTAAGCCCATTCCACACTCACAGATACTCTCACACTAAGCCCATTCCACACTCACAGATACACTCACACTCAGCCCATTCCACACTCACACTCTCACACTCAGCCCATTCCACACTCACAGATACTCTCACACTCAGCCCATTCCACACTCACAGATACTCTCACACTCAGCCCATTCCACACTCAGATACTCTCACACTCAGCCCATTCCACACTCACAGATACTCTCACACTCAGCCCACTCCACACTCACAGATACTCTCACACTTGGCCCATTCTACACTGACAGATACTCTTACACTCAGCCCATTCCACACTCACAGATAATCTCACACTCAGCCCATTCCACACTCACAGATACTCACACTCAGCCCATTCCACACTCACAGATACTCGCACACTCAGCCCATTCCACACACAGATATTCTCACACTCAGCCCATTCTACACTCACAGATACCCTCACACTCAGCCCATTCCACACTCACAGATAATCTCACACTCAGTTCATTCCACACTCACAGATACTCTCACACTCAGTCCATTCCACACTCACACATACTCTCACACTCAGCCCATTCCACTCTCAGATACTCTCACACTCAGCCCATTCCACACTCACAGATATTCTCACACTCAGCCCATTCCACACTCACAGATACTCTCACACTCAGCCCATTCCACAATCACAGATACTCTCACACTCAGCCCATTCCACACTCACAGATACTCTCACACTCAGCCCATTCCACACTCACATATACTCTCACACTCAGACCATTCCACACTCACACTCTCACACTCAGCCCATTCCACACTCACAGATACACTCACACTCAGCCCATTCCACACTCACAAATACTCTCACACTCAGCCCATTCCACACTCACAGATACTCTCACACTCAGCCCATTCCACACTCACACTCTCACACTCAGACCATTCCACACTCACAGACACTCTCACACTCACCCCATTCCACACTCACAGATACTCTCACACTCAGCCCATTCTACACTCACAGATACTCTCACACTCAGCTCAATCCACACTCACAGATACTCTCACACTCAGCCCATTCTACACTCCAAGATACTCTCACACTCAGCCCATTCCACACTCACAGATACTCTCACACTCAGCCCATTCCACACTCATACTCACACACTCAGCCCATTCCACACTCAGATACTCTCACACTCAGCCCATTCCAAACTCACAGATACTCTCACACTCAGCCCATTCCACACTCACAGATACTCTCACACTCAGCCCATTCCACACTCACAGACACTCTCACACTCACCCCATTCCACACTCACAGATACTCTCACACTCAGCCCATTCTACACTCATACTCTCACACTCAGCCCATTCCACACTCACAGATACTGTCATACTTAGCCCATTCCAGACTCACAGATACTCTCACACTCATCCCATTCCACACTCACAGATACTCTCAAACATAACCCATTTCACACTAACAGGTACTCTCACACTCAGCCCATTCCAGACTCACAGATACTCTCACACTCAGCCCATTCCACACTCACAGATACTCTCATACTTAGCCCATTCCAGACTCACAGATACTCTCACAATCAGCCCATTCCACACTCACAGATACTCTCAAACTTAACCCATTTCACACTAACAGGTACTCTCACACTCAGCCCATTCCACACTCCCAGATACTCTCACACTCAGCCCACTCCACACTCACAGATACTCTCATACTCAGCCCATTCCGCACTCATAATCTCACACTCAGCCCATTCCACACTCACAGATACTCTCACACTCAGCCCATTTCACACTCACAGATACTCTCACACTCAGCCCATTCCACACTCACAGATACTCTCACACTCAGCCCATTCCACACTCACACTCTCATACTCAGACCATTCCACACTCACAGATACTCTCACACTCAGCCCATTCCAAACTCACAGATACTGTCACACTCAGCCCATTCCACACTCACAGATACTCTCACACTCAGCCCATTCCACACTCACAGACACTCTCACACTCACCCCATTCCACACACAGATACTCTCAAACTCAGCCCATTCCACACTCACAGATACTCTCACACTCAGCCCAGTCCACACTCACAGATACTCTCACACTCAGCCCATTCTACACTCATACTCTCACACTCAGCCCATTCCACACTTACAGATACTCTCACACTCAGCCCATTCCACACTCACAGATACTCTCACACTCAGCCCATTCCACACTCACAGATACTCTCACACTCAGCCCATTCCACACTCACAGATACTCTCACACTCAGCCCACTCTACACTCATACTCTCACACTCAGCCCATTCCACACTTACAGATACTCTCACACTCACCCCATTCCACACTCACAAATATTCTCACACTCAGCCAATTCCACACTCACAAATACTCTCACTCTCAGCCCACTCCACACTCACAGATACTCTCACACTCAGCCCATTCCACACTCACAAATACTCTGACACTCAGCCCATTCCACACTCACAGATATTCTCACACTCACCCCATTCCACACTCACAGATACTCTCAAACTCAGCCCATTCCGAACTCACAGACACTCTCACACTCACCCCATTCCACACTCACAGATACTCTCACACTCAGCCCATTCCACACTCAGATAATCTCACACTCAGCCCATTCCACACTCACAGATACTCTCACACTCAGCCCATTCCACACTCACAGATACTCTCACATTCAGCCCATTCCACTCTCACAGATACTCTCACACTCAGCCCATTCGACACTCACACTCTCACACTCAGACCATTCCACACTCACAGATACTCTCAAACTCAGCCCATTCCAAGCTCACAGATACTGTCACACTCAGCCCATTCCACACTCACAGATACTCTCACACTCAGCCCATTCCACACTCACAGACACTCTCACACTCACTCCATTCCACACTCACAGATACTCTCACACTCAGCCCATTCTACACTCATACTCTCACACTCAGCCCATTCCACACTTACAGACACTCTCACACTCAGCACATTCCACACTTACAGATACTGTCGCATCCAGCCCATTCCACATTCCCAGATACTCTCACACTCAGCCCATTCCACACTCACAGATACTCTCATACTTAGCCCATTCCAGACTCACAGATACTCTCACTCTCAACCCATTCCACACTCATAGATGCTGTCACACTAAGCCCATTCCAGACTCACAGATCCTCTCACTCTCAACCCATTCCACACTCACAGATACTCTCACACTCAGCACATTCCACACTCACAGATACTCTCACATTCAGCCCATTCTACATTCAGATGCTCTCACATCCAGCCCATTCTGCACTCACAGATACTCTCACACTCAGCCCATTCCACACTCACAAATACTCTCACACTCAGGCCATTCCACACTCAGATACTCTCAAACTAAGCCCATTCCACACTCATACTCTCACACTCAGCCCATTCCACACTCACAGATACTCTCACACTCAGCCCATTCCACACTCACAGATACTCTCACATTCTGCCCATTCTACACTCCCAGATACTCTCACACTCAGCCCATTCCACACTCACGGATACTCTCACACTCAGCCCATTCCACACTCATACTCTCACACTCAGCCGATTCCACACTCACAGACACTGTCACACTCAGCCCATTCCAAACTCAGATACTCTCACACTCAGCCCATTCCACATTCACAGATACTCTCACACTCAGCCCATTCCACACTCACAGATACTCTCACACTCAGCCCATTCCACACTCACAGATACTCTCACACTCAGCCCATTCCACACTTTCACTCTCATACTCAGACCATTCCACACTCACAGGTACTCTCAAACTCAGCCCATTCCAAACTCACAGATACTGTCACACTCAGCCCATTCCACACTCACAGATACTCTCACACTGAGCCTACTCCACACTCACAGACACTCTCACACTCACCCCATTCCACACACAGATACTCTCAAACTCAGCCCATTCCTCACTCACAGATACTCTCACAATCAGCCCATTCCACACTCACAGATACTCTCACACTCAGCCCAGTCCACACTCACAGATACTCTCACACTCAGCCCATTCTACACTCATACTCTCACACTCAGCCCATTCCACACTTACAGATACTCTCACACTCAGCCCATTCCACACTCACAGACACTCTCACACTCATCCCATTCCACACTCACACTCTCACACTCAGCCCATTCCACACTCACAGACACTCTCACACTCACCCCATTCCACACTCAAAGATACTCTCAAACTCAGCCCATTCCAAACTCAGATACTCTCACACTCAGCTCATTCCACACTCTCACTCTCACACTCAGCCCATTCCACACTCACAGATACTCTCACACTCAGACCATTCCACACTCACAGATACTCTCACACTCAGCCCATTCCAGACTCACACTCTCACACTCAGCCCATTCCACACTCACAGATACTCTCACACTCAGCCCATTCCACACTCACAGATACTCTCACACTCAGCCCATTCTACACTCCCAGATACCCTCACACTCAGCCCATTCCACACTCACAGATACTCTCACACTCAGCCCATTCCACACTCATACTCTCACACTCAGCCCATTCCACACTCACAGATACTCTCACACTCAGCCCATTCCACACTCACAGATACACTCACACTCAGCCCATTCTACACTCCCAGATACTCTCACACTCAGCCCATTCCACACTCACAGATACTCTCACACTCAGCCCATTCCACACTCACAGATACTCTCACACTCAGCCCATTCCACACTCACAGATACTCTCACACTTAGCCCATTCCACACTCACAGATACTCTCACAATCAACCCATTCCACACTCACACATACTCTCACACTCAGCCCATTCCACACTCACACATACTCTCACACACAGCCCATTCCAAACTCACAGATACTCTCACACTCAGCCCATTCCACACTCACACTCTCACACTCAGCCCATTCCACACTCACAGATATTCTCACACTCAGCCCATTCCACACTCACAGACACTCTCACACTCACCCCATTCCACACACAGACACTCTCAAACTCAGCCCATTCCACACTCACAGATCCTCTCACACTCAGCCCATTCCACACTCACAGATACTCTCACACTCAGCCCAGTCCACACTCACAGATTCTCTCACACTCAGCCCATTCCACACTCACAGATACTCTCACACTCCGCCCATTCCACACTCACAGATATACTCACACTCAGCCCATTCCACACTCACAGATACTCTCACTCTCAACCCATTCCACACTCACAGATACTATCACACTCAGCCCATTCCACACTCACAGATACTCTCACACTCAGCCCATTCCACTCACAGATACTCTCACACTCAGCACATTCCACACTCAGATACTCTCACACTCAGCCCATTCTACACTCACAGATACTCTCACACTCAGCCCACTCCACACTCACAGATAGTCTCACACTCAGCCCATTCCACACTCACACTCTCACACTCAGCCCATTCCACACTCACAGATACTCTCGCACTCAGCCCAATCTACACTCACAGATACTCTCACACTCAGCCCACTCCACACTCACAGATTCTCTCACACTCAGCCCATTCCACACTCAGATACTCTCACACTCAGCCCATTCCACACTCAAAAATACTCTCAAACTCAGCCCATTCCACACTCAGATACTCTCACACTCAGGCCATTCCACACTCACAGATGCTGTCGCACTCAGCCTATTCCACACTCAGACACTCTCACACTCACCCCATTCCACACTCACAGATACTCTCAAACTCAGCCCATTCCAAACTCAGATACTCTCACACTCAGCCCATTCCACATTCACAGATACTCTCACACTCAGCCCATTCCACACTCACAGATACTCTCACACTCAGCCCATTCCACACTCACAGATACTCTCACACTCAGACCATTCCACACTCACAAACACTCTCACACTCAGCCCATTCCACACTCAGACACTCACACTCAGACCATTCCACACTCACAGACACTCTCACACTCAGCCCATTCTACAGTCACAGACACTCTCACACTCAGCCCATTCCACACTCACACTCTCACACTCAGCCCATTCCATACTCACAGATACTCTCACACTCAGCCCATTCCACACTCACAGATACTCTCACACTCATCCCTTTCCACACTCAAAGATACTCTCACACTCAGCCCAATCTACACTCACAGATACTCTCACACTCAGCCCACTCCACACTCACAGATTCTCTCACACTCAGCCCATTCCACACTCACAGACACTGTCACAATCAGCCCATTCCACACTCACAGACACTCCCACACTCAGCCCATTCCACACTCACAGATACTCTCACACTCAGCCCATTCCACACTCACAGATACTCTAACACTCAGCCCATTCCACACTCAGATACTCTCACACTCAGTCCACTCCACACTCACAGATACTCTCACACACAGCCCATTCCACACTCAGATACTCTCACACTCAGCCCACTCCACACTCACATATACACTTACACTCAGCCCATTCCACACTCACAGATACTCTCACACTCAGCCCATTCTACACTCACAGATACTCTCACACACAACCCATTCCACACTCATACTCTCACACTCAGCCCATTCCACACTCAGATAGTCTCACACTCTGCCCATTCCACACTCACAGATACTCTCACACTCAGCCCATTCTACACTCACAGATACTCTCACACTCAACCCATTCCACACTCATACTCTCACACTCAGCCCATTCCACACTCACAGATTCTCTCACACTCAGCCCATTCCACACTCACAGATACTCTCACATTCAGCCCATTCCACACTCACAGACACTCTCACACTCAGCCCATTCTACACTCGCACTCTCATACTCAGACCATTCCACACTCACAGATACTCTCAAACTCAGCCCATTCCAAACTCACAGATACTGTCACACTCAGCCCATTCCACACTCACAGATACTCTCACACTCAGCCCATTCCACACTCACAGCCACTCTCACACTCACCCATTTCCACACACAGATACTCTCACACTCAGCCCATTCCACACTCACAGATACTCTCACACTCAGCCCATTCCACACTCACAGATACTCTCACACTCAGCCCATTCCACACTCACAGATACTGTCACACTCAGCCCATTCCACACTCACAGATACTCTCACACTCAGCCCATTCCACACTCACAGACACTCTCACACTCACCCCATTCCACACAGACACTCTCACACTCAGCCCATTTAGCACTCACAGATACTCTCACATTCAGCCCATTACACACTCAGATACTCTCACACTCAGCCCACTCCACACTCACAGATACTCTCACACTCAGCCCATTCCACGCTCACAAATACTCTCACACTCAGCCAATTCCACACTCACAGATACTCTCACACTCAGCCAATTCCACACTCACAGATACTCTCACACTCAGCCCACTCCACACTCACAGATACTCTTACACTCTCAGCCCATTCCACACTCACAAATACACTCACACTCAGCCCATTCCACACTCACAGACACTCTCACACTCACCCCATTCCACACTCACAGATACTCTCACACTCAGCCCATTCTACACTCACAGATACTTTCACACTCAGCCCATTCCACACTCACAGATACTCTCACACTCAGCCCATTCTACACTCACAGATACTCTCACACTCAGCCCATTCTACACTCCCAGATACTCTGACACTCAGCCCATTCCACACTCACAGATACTCTGACACTCAGCCCATTCCACACACATACTCTCACACTCAGCCCATTCCACACTCACAGATACTCTCACACTCAGACCATTCCACTCACAGACACTCTCACACTTACCCCATTCCACACTCACAGATACTCTCAAACTCAGCCCATTCCAAACTCACAGATACTCTCACACTCAGCCCATTCTACACTCACAGACACTCTCACACTCAGCCCATTCCACACTCACACTCTCACACTCAGCCCATTCCACACTCACAGATACTCTCACACTCAGCCGATTCCACACTCACAGATACTCTCATACTCAGCCCATTTAGCACTCACAGATACTCTTACACTCAGCCCATTCCACACTCACAGATACTCTCACACTCAGCCCATTCCACGCTCACAGATACTCTCACACTCAGCCCACTCCACACTCACAGATACTCTCACACTCAGCCCATTCCACACTCACAAATACTCTCACACTCAGCCCATTCCACACTCACAGACACTCTCACACTCACCCCATTCCACACTCACAGATACTCTCACACTCAGCCCATTCTACACTCACAGATACTCTCTCACTCAGCCCATTCCACACTCACAGATACTCTCACACTCAGCCCATTCTACACTCACAGATACTCTCACACTCAGCCCATTCTACACTCCCAGATACTCTCACACTCAGCCCATTCCACACACATACTCTCACACTCAGCCCATTCCACAGTCACAGATACTCTCACACTCAGCCCATTCCACTCACAGACACTCTCACACTCACCCCATTCCACACTCACAGATACTCTCAAACTCAGCCCATTCCAAACTCACAGATACTCTCACACTCAGCCCATTCCACACTCACAGATACTCTCACACTCAGCCCATTCCACACTCACAGATACTCTCACACTCAGCCATTCCACACTCACACTCTCACACTCAGCCCATCCCACACTCACAGATACTCTCACACTCAGCCCATTCCACACTCACAGATACTCTCACACTCAGCCCATTCCACACTCACAGATACTCTCACACTCAGCCCAATCTACACTCACAGATACTCTCACACTCAGCTCACTCCACACTCACAGATTCTCTCACACTCAGCCCATTCCACTCTCAGATACTCTCACACTCAGCCCATTCCACACTCACAGATACTGTCACACTCAGCCCATTCAACACTCAGACACTCACACTCAGACCATTCCACACTCACAGACACTCTCACACTCACCCCATTCCACACTCACAGATACTCTCAAACTCAGCCCATTCCAAACTCAGATACTCTCACACTCAGCCCATTCCACATTCACAGATACTCACACTCAGCCCATTCCACACTCACAGATACTCTCACACTCAGCCCATTCCAAACTCACAGATACTCTCACACTCAGTCCATTCCACACTCACAGACACTCTCACACTCAGCCCATTCTACACTCACAGTCACTCTCACACTCATCCCATTCCACACTCACACTCTCACACTCAGCCCATTCCACACTCACAGATACTCTCACACTCAGCCCATTCCACACTCACAGATACTCTCACACTCAGCCCATTCCACACTAACAGATACTCTCACACTCAGCCCAATCTACACTCACAGATACTCTCAAACTCAGCCCAATCTACACTCACAGATACTCTCACACTCAGCCCACTCCACACTCACAGATTCTCTCGCACTCAGCCCATTCCACACTCAAAAATACTCTCAAACTCAGACCATTCCACACTCAGATACTCTCACACTCAGCCCATTCCACACTCAGATACTCTCACACTCAGCCCATTCCACACTCACAAATACACTCACACTCAGCCCATTCCACACTCACAGACACTCTCACACTCACCCCATTCCACACTCACAGATACTCTCACACTCAGCCCATTCTACACTCACAGATACTTTCACACTCAGCCCATTCCACACTCACAGATACTCTCACACTCAGCCCATTCTACACTCACAGATACTCTCACACTCAGCCCATTCTACACTCCCAGATACTCTCACACTCAGCCCATTCCACACTCACAGATACTCTGACACTCAGCCCATTCCACACACATACTCTCACACTCAGCCCATTCCACACTCACAGATACTCTCACACTCAGACCATTCCACTCACAGACACTCTCACACTTACCCCATTCCACACTCACAGATACTCTCAAACTCAGCCCATTCCAAACTCACAGATACTCTCACACTCAGCCCATTCTACACTCACAGACACTCTCACACTCAGCCCATTCCACACTCACACTCTCACACTCAGCCCATTCCACACTCACAGATACTCTCACACTCAGCCGATTCCACACTCACAGATACTCTCATACTCAGCCCATTTAGCACTCACAGATACTCTTACACACAGCCCATTCCACACTCACAGATACTCTCACACTCAGCCCATTCCACGCTCACAGATACTCTCACACTCAGCCCACTCCACACTCACAGATACTCTCACACTCAGCCCATTCCACACTCACAAATACTCTCACACTCAGCCCATTCCACACTCACAGACACTCTCACACTCACCCCATTCCACACTCACAGATACTCTCACACTCAGCCCATTCTACACTCACAGATACTCTCTCACTCAGCCCATTCCACACTCACAGATACTCTCACACTCAGCCCATTCTACACTCACAGATACTCTCACACTCAGCCCATTCTACACTCCCAGATACTCTCACACTCAGCCCATTCCACACACATACTCTCACACTCAGCCCATTCCACAGTCACAGATACTCTCACACTCAGCCCATTCCACTCACAGACACTCTCACACTCACCCCATTCCACACTCACAGATACTCTCAAACTCAGCCCATTCCAAACTCACAGATACTCTCACACTCAGCCCATTCCACACTCACAGATACTCTCACACTCAGCCCATTCCACACTCACAGATACTCTCACACTCAGCCATTCCACACTCACACTCTCACACTCAGCCCATCCCACACTCACAGATACTCTCACACTCAGCCCATTCCACACTCACAGATACTCTCACACTCAGCCCATTCCACACTCACAGATACTCTCACACTCAGCCCAATCTACACTCACAGATACTCTCACACTCAGCTCACTCCACACTCACAGATTCTCTCACACTCAGCCCATTCCACTCTCAGATACTCTCACACTCAGCCCATTCCACACTCACAGATACTGTCACACTCAGCCCATTCAACACTCAGACACTCACACTCAGACCATTCCACACTCACAGACACTCTCACACTCACCCCATTCCACACTCACAGATACTCTCAAACTCAGCCCATTCCAAACTCAGATACTCTCACACTCAGCCCATTCCACATTCACAGATACTCACACTCAGCCCATTCCACACTCACAGATACTCTCACACTCAGCCCATTCCAAACTCACAGATACTCTCACACTCAGTCCATTCCACACTCACAGACACTCTCACACTCAGCCCATTCTACACTCACAGTCACTCTCACACTCATCCCATTCCACACTCACACTCTCACACTCAGCCCATTCCACACTCACAGATACTCTCACACTCAGCCCATTCCACACTCACAGATACTCTCACACTCAGCCCATTCCACACTAACAGATACTCTCACACTCAGCCCAATCTACACTCACAGATACTCTCAAACTCAGCCCAATCTACACTCACAGATACTCTCACACTCAGCCCACTCCACACTCACAGATTCTCTCGCACTCAGCCCATTCCACACTCAAAAATACTCTCAAACTCAGACCATTCCACACTCAGATACTCTCACACTCAGCCCATTCCACACTCACAGATACTGTCACACTCAGCCCATTCCACACTCACAGATACTCTCACACTCAGCGCATTCCACACTCACAGATACTCTCACACTCACCCCATTCCACACTCACAGATACTCTCACACTCAGCGCATTCCACACTCACAGATACTCTCACACTCAGCCCATTCCACACTCACAGATACTCTCACACTCAGCCCATTCCAAACTCACAAATACTGTCACACTCAGCCCATTCCACACTCACAGATACTCTCACACTCAGCCCATTCCACACTCACAGACACTCGCACACTCACCCCATTCCACACACAGATACTCTCACACTCAGCCCATTCCACACTCACAGATACTCTCACACTCAGCCCATTCCACACTCACACTCTCACACTCAGACCATTCCACACTCACAGATACTCTCACACTCAGCCCATTCTACACTCACAGACACTCTCACACTCAGCTCATTCCACACTCACAGATACTCTCACACTCACCCCATTCCACACTCACAGATACTCTCAAACTCAGCCCATTCCAAACTCAGATACTCTCACACTCAGCCCATTCCACATTCACAGATACTCTCACACTCAGCGCATTCCACACTCACTGATACTCTCACACTCAGCCCATTCCACACTCACAGATACTCTCACACTCAGCCCATTCCACACTCACAGATACTCTCACACTCAGCCCATTTAGCACTCACAGATACACTCACACTCAGCCCATTCCACACTCAGATACTCTCACACTCAGCCCACTCCACACTCACAGATACTCTCACACTCAGCCCATTCCACGCTCACAGATACTCTCACACTCAGCCAATTCCACACTCACAGATACTCTCACACTCAGCCCACTCCACACTCACAGATACTCTCACACTCAGCCCATTCCAGACTCACAGATCCTCTCACTCTCAACCCATTCCACACTCACAGATACTCTCACACTCAGCACATTCCACACTCACAGATACTCTCACATTCAGCCCATTCTACATTCAGATGCTCTCACATCCAGCCCATTCTGCACTCACAGATACACTCACACTCACCCCATTCCACACTCACAGATACTCTCACACTCAGCCCATTCCACACTCACAGATACTCTCACACTCAGGCCATTCCACTCACAGACACTCTCACACTCAGCCCATTCCACACTCACAGATACTCTCACACTCAGGCCATTCCACTCACAGATACTCTCACACTCACCCCATTCCACACTCACAGATACTCTCACACTGACCCCATTCCACACTCACAGATACTCTCAAACTCAGCTCATTCCAAACTCACAGATACTCTCACAATCAGCCCATTCCACACTCTCAGATACTCTCACACTAAGCCCATTCCACACTCACAGACACTCTCACACTCAGCCCATTCCACATTCACACTCTCACACTCAGCCCATTCCACACTCACAGATACTCTCACACTCAGCCCATTCCACACTCACAGATACTCTCACACTCAGCCCATTCCACACTCACAGATACTCTCAAACTCAGCCCATTCCAAACTCAGATACTCTCACACTCAGCCCATTCCACATTCACAGATACTCTCACACTCAGCGCATTCCACACTCACAGATACTCTCACACTCAGCCCATTCCACACTCACAGATACTCTCACACTCAGCCCATTCCACACTCACAGATACTCTCACACTCAGCCCATTTAGCACTCACAGATACACTCACACTCAGCCCATTCCACACTCAGATACTCTCACACTTAGCCCATTCCACACTCACAGATACTCTCAAACTCAGCCCATTCCACACTCACAGATACTCTCAAACTCAGCCCATTTCACACTCACAGATACTCTCACACTCAGCCCACTCCACACTCACAGATACTCTCACACTCAGCCCATTCCACGCTCACAGATACTCTCACACTCAGCCAATTCCACACTCACAGATACTCTCACACTCAGCCCACTCCACACTCACAGATACTCTCACACTCAGCCCATTCCAGACTCACAGATCCTCTCACTCTCAACCCATTCCACACTCACAGATACTCTCACACTCAGCACATTCCACACTCACAGATACTCTCACATTCAGCCCATTCTACATTCAGATACTCTCACACTCAGCCCATTCTGCACTCACAGATACTCTCACACTCAGCCCATTCCACACTCACAAATACTCTCACACTCAGGCCATTCCACACTCAGATACTCTCAAACTAAGCCCATTCCACACTCACACTCTCACACTCACCCCATTCCACACTCACAGATACTCTCACACTCAGCCCATTCCACACTCACACATACTCTCACACTCAGGCCATTCCACTCACAGACACTCTCACACTCACCCCATTCCACACTCACAGATACTCTCACACTCAGCCCATTCCACACTCACACATACTCTCACACTCAGGCCATTCCACTCACAGACACTCTCACACTGACCCCATTCCACACTCACAGATACTCTCAAACTCAGCTCATTCCAAACTCTCAGATACTCTCACAATCAGCCCATTCCCACACTCTCAGATACTCTCACAATCAGCCCATTCCACACTCTCAGATACTCTCACACTAAGCCCATTCCACACTCACAGACACTCTCACACTCAGCCCATTCCACACTCACAGATACACTCACACTCAGCCCATTCCACACTCACAGATACTCTCACACTCAGCCCATTCCACACTCACAGATACTCTCACACTCAGCCCATTCCACACTCACACTCAGCCCATTCCACATTCACAGATACTCTCACACTCAGCCCAATCTACACTCACAGATACTCTCACACTCAGCCCACTCCACACTCAGATACTCTCACACTCAGCCCATTCCACACTCACAAATACTCTCAAACTCAGCCCATTCCACACTCAGATACTCACACTCAGACCATTCCACACTCACAGACACTCTCACACTCACCCCATTCCACACTCACAGATACTCTCAAACTCAGCCGATTCCACCCTCACAGATACTCTCACACTCAGCCCATTCCACACTCACAGACACTCTCACACTCAGCCCATTCCACACTCATACTCTCACACTCAGCCCATTCCACACTCACAGATACTCTCACACTCAGCCCATTCCACACTCACAGATACTCTCACATTCTGCCCATTCTACACTCCCAGATACTCTCACACTCAGCCCATTCCACACTCACGGATACTCTCACACTCAGCCCATTCCACACTCATACTCTCACACTCAGCCGATTCCACACTCACAGACACTGTCACACTCAGCCCATTCCAAACTCAGATACTCTCACACTCAGCCCATTCCACATTCACAGATACTCTCACACTCAGCCCATTCCACACTCACAGATACTCTCACACTCAGCCCATTCCACACTTGCACTCTCATACTCAGACCATTCCACACTCACAGGTACTCTCAAACTCAGCCCATTCCAAACTCACAGATACTGTCACACTCAGCCCATTCCACACTCACAGATACTCTCACACTGAGCCTACTCCACACTCACAGACACTCTCACACTCACCCCATTCCACACACAGATACTCTCAAACTCAGCCCATTCCTCACTCACAGATACTCTCACAATCAGCCCATTCCACACTCACAGATACTCTCACACTCAGCCCAGTCCACACTCACAGATACTCTCACACTCAGCCCATTCTACACTCATACTCTCACACTCAGCCCATTCCACACTTACAGATACTCTCACACTCAGCCCATTCCACACTCACAGACACTCTCACACTCATCCCATTCCACACTCACACTCACACTCAGCCCATTCCACACTCACAGACACTCTCACACTCACCCCATTCCACACTCACAGATACTCTCAAACTCAGCCCATTCCAAACTCAGATACTCTCACACTCAGCTCATTCCACACTCTCACTCTCACACTCAGCCCATTCCACACTCACAGATACTCTCACACTCAGACCATTCCACACTCACAGATACTCTCACACTCAGCCCATTCCACACTCACACTCTCACACACTCAGCCCATTCCACACTCACAGATACCCTCACACTCAGCCCATTCCACACTCACAGATACACTCACACTCAGCCCATTCTACACTCCCAGATACTCTCACACTCAGCCCATTCCACACTCACAGATACTCTCACACTCAGCCCATTCCACACTCACAGATACTCTCACACTCAGCCCATTCCACACTCACAGATACTCTCACACTCAGCCCATTCCACACTCACAGATACTCTCACAATCAACCCATTCCACACTCTCACATACTCTCACACTCAGCCCATTCGACACTCACACATATTCTCACACACAGCCCATTCCAAACTCACAGATACTCTCACACTCAGCCCATTCCACACTCACACTCTCACACTCAGCCCATTCCACACTCACAAATACTCTCACACTCAGCCCATTCCACACTCACAGACACTCTCACACTCACCCCATTCCACACTCACAGATACTCTCACACTCAGCCCATTCTACACTCACAGATACTTTCACACTCAGCCCATTCCACACTCACAGATACTCTCACACTCAGCCCATTCTACACTCACAGATACTCTCACACTCAGCCCATTCGACACTCCCAGATACTCTCACACTCAGCCCATTCCACACTCACAGATACTCTGACACTCAGCCCATTCCACACACATACTCTCACACTCAGCCCATTCCACACTCACAGATACTCTCACACTCAGACCATTCCACTCACAGACACTCTCACACTTACCCCATTCCACACTCACAGATACTCTCAAACTCAGCCCATTCCAAACTCACAGATACTCTCACACTCAGCCCATTCTACACTCACAGACACTCTCACACTCAGCCCATTCCACACTCACACTCTCACACTCAGCCCATTCCACACTCACAGATACTCTCACACTCAGCCGATTCCACACTCACAGATACTCTCATACTCAGCCCATTTAGCACTCACAGATACTCTTACACTCAGCCCATTCCACACTCACAGATACTCTCACACTCAGCCCATTCCACGCTCACAGATACTCTCACACTCAGCCCACTCCACACTCACAGATACTCTCACACTCAGCCCATTCCACACTCACAGACACTCTCACACTCACCCCATTCCACACTCACAGATACTCTCACACTCAGCCCATTCTACACTCACAGATACTCTCTCACTCAGCCCATTCCACACTCACAGATACTCTCACACTCAGCCCATTCTACACTCACAGATACTCTCACACTCAGCCCATTCTACACTCCCAGATACTCTCACACTCAGCCCATTCCACACACATACTCTCACACTCAGCCCATTCCACAGTCACAGATACTCTCACACTCAGCCCATTCCACTCACAGACACTCTCACACTCACCCCATTCCACACTCACAGATACTCTCAAACTCAGCCCATTCCAAACTCACAGATACTCTCACACTCAGCCCATTCCACACTCACAGATACTCTCACACTCAGCCCATTCCACACTCACAGATACTCTCACACTCAGCCATTCCACACTCACACTCTCACACTCAGCCCATCCCACACTCACAGATACTCTCACACTCAGCCCATTCCACACTCACAGATACTCTCACACTCAGCCCATTCCACACTCACAGATACTCTCACACTCAGCCCAATCTACACTCACAGATACTCTCACACTCAGCTCACTCCACACTCACAGATTCTCTCACACTCAGCCCATTCCACTCTCAGATACTCTCACACTCAGCCCATTCCACACTCACAGATACTGTCACACTCAGCCCATTCAACACTCAGACACTCACACTCAGACCATTCCACACTCACAGACACTCTCACACTCACCCCATTCCACACTCACAGATACTCTCAAACTCAGCCCATTCCAAACTCAGATACTCTCACACTCAGCCCATTCCACATTCACAGATACTCACACTCAGCCCATTCCACACTCACAGATACTCTCACACTCAGCCCATTCCAAACTCACAGATACTCTCACACTCAGTCCATTCCACACTCACAGACACTCTCACACTCAGCCCATTCTACACTCACAGTCACTCTCACACTCATCCCATTCCACACTCACACTCTCACACTCAGCCCATTCCACACTCACAGATACTCTCACACTCAGCCCATTCCACACTCACAGATACTCTCACACTCAGCCCATTCCACACTAACAGATACTCTCACACTCAGCCCAATCTACACTCACAGATACTCTCAAACTCAGCCCAATCTACACTCACAGATACTCTCACACTCAGCCCACTCCACACTCACAGATTCTCTCGCACTCAGCCCATTCCACACTCAAAAATACTCTCAAACTCAGACCATTCCACACTCAGATACTCTCACACTCAGCCCATTCCACACTCACAGATACTGTCACACTCAGCCCATTCCACACTCACAGATACTCTCACACTCAGCGCATTCCACACTCACAGATACTCTCACACTCACCCCATTCCACACTCACAGATACTCTCACACTCAGCGCATTCCACACTCACAGATACTCTCACACTCAGCCCATTCCACACTCACAGATACTCTCACACTCAGCCCATTCCAAACTCACAAATACTGTCACACTCAGCCCATTCCACACTCACAGATACTCTCACACTCAGCCCATTCCACACTCACAGACACTCGCACACTCACCCCATTCCACACACAGATACTCTCACACTCAGCCCATTCCACACTCACAGATACTCTCACACTCAGCCCATTCCACACTCACACTCTCACACTCAGACCATTCCACACTCACAGATACTCTCACACTCAGCCCATTCTACACTCACAGACACTCTCACACTCAGCTCATTCCACACTCACAGATACTCTCACACTCACCCCATTCCACACTCACAGATACTCTCAAACTCAGCCCATTCCAAACTCAGATACTCTCACACTCAGCCCATTCCACATTCACAGATACTCTCACACTCAGCGCATTCCACACTCACTGATACTCTCACACTCAGCCCATTCCACACTCACAGATACTCTCACACTCAGCCCATTCCACACTCACAGATACTCTCACACTCAGCCCATTTAGCACTCACAGATACACTCACACTCAGCCCATTCCACACTCAGATACTCTCACACTCAGCCCACTCCACACTCACAGATACTCTCACACTCAGCCCATTCCACGCTCACAGATACTCTCACACTCAGCCAATTCCACACTCACAGATACTCTCACACTCAGCCCACTCCACACTCACAGATACTCTCACACTCAGCCCATTCCAGACTCACAGATCCTTTCACTCTCAACCCATTCCACACTCACAGATACTCTCACACTCAGCACATTCCACACTCACAGATACTCTCACATTCAGCCCATTCTACATTCAGATGCTCTCACATCCAGCCCATTCTGCACTCACAGATACTCTCACACTCAGCCCATTCCACACTCACAAATACTCTCACACTCAGGCCATTCCACACTCAGATACTCTCAAACTAAGCCCATTCCACACTCACACTCTCACACTCACCCCATTCCACACTCACAGATACTCTCACACTGACCCCATTCCACACTCACAGATACTCTCAAACTCAGCTCATTCCAAACTCACAGATACTCTCACAATCAGCCCATTCCACACTCTCAGATACTCTCACACTAAGCCCATTCCACACTCACAGACACTCTCACACTCAGCCCATTCCACATTCACACTCTCACACTCAGCCCATTCCACACTCACAGATACTCTCACACTCAGCCCATTCCACACTCACAGATGCTCTCACACTCAGCCCATTCCACACTCACAGATACTCTCACACTCAGCCCATTCCACATTCACAGATACTCTCACACTCAGCCCAATCTACACTCACAGATACTCTCACACTCAGCCCACTCCACACTCAGATACTCTCACACTCAGCCCATTCCACACTCACAAATACTCTCAAACTCAGCCCATTCCACACTCAGATACTCACACTCAGACCATTCCACACTCACAGACACTCTCACACTCACCCCATTCCACACTCACAGATACTCTCAAACTCAGCCGATTCCACCCTCACAGATACTCTCACACTCAGCCCATTCCACACTCACAGATACTCTCACACTCAGACCATTCCACACTCACAGACACTCTCACACTCAGCCCATTCCACACTCATACTCTCACACTCAGCCCATTCCACACTCACAGATACTCTCACACTCAGCCCATTCCACACTCACAGATACTCTCACATTCTGCCCATTCTACACTCCCAGATACTCTCACACTCAGCCCATTCCACACTCACGGATACTCTCACACTCAGCCCATTCCACACTCATACTCTCACACTCAGCCGATTCCACACTCACAGACACTGTCACACTCAGCCCATTCCAAACTCAGATACTCTCACACTCAGCCCATTCCACATTCACAGATACTCTCACACTCAGCCCATTCCACACTCACAGATACTCTCACACTCAGCCCATTCCACACTCACAGATACTCTCACACTCAGCCCATTCCACACTTGCACTCTCATACTCAGACCATTCCACACTCACAGGTACTCTCAAACTCAGCCCATTCCAAACTCACAGATACTGTCACACTCAGCCCATTCCACACTCACAGATACTCTCACACTGAGCCTACTCCACACTCACAGACACTCTCACACTCACCCCATTCCACACACAGATACTCTCAAACTCAGCCCATTCCTCACTCACAGATACTCTCACAATCAGCCCATTCCACACTCACAGATACTCTCACACTCAGCCCAGTCCACACTCACAGATACTCTCACACTCAGCCCATTCTACACTCATACTCTCACACTCAGCCCATTCCACACTTACAGATACTCTCACACTCAGCCCATTCCACACTCACAGACACTCTCACACTCATCCCATTCCACACTCACACTCACACTCAGCCCATTCCACACTCACAGACACTCTCACACTCACCCCATTCCACACTCACAGATACTCTCAAACTCAGCCCATTCCAAACTCAGATACTCTCACACTCAGCTCATTCCACACTCTCACTCTCACACTCAGCCCATTCCACACTCACAGATACTCTCACACTCAGACCATTCCACACTCACAGATACTCTCACACTCAGCCCATTCCACACTCACACTCTCACACTCAGCCCATTCCACACTCACAGATACTCTCACACTCAGCCCATTCCACACTCACAGATACTCTCACACTCAGCCCATTCTACACTCCCAGATACCCTCACACTCAGCCCATTCCACACTCACAGATACACTCACACTCAGCCCATTCTACACTCCCAGATACTCTCACACTCAGCCCATTCCACACTCACAGATACTCTCACACTCAGCCCATTCCACACTCACAGATACTCTCACACTCAGCCCATTCCACACTCACAGATACTCTCACACTCAGCCCATTCCACACTCACAGATACTCTCACAATCAATCCATTCCACACTCACACATACTCTCACACTCAGCCCATTCGACACTCACACATATTCTCACACACAGCCCATTCCAAACTCATAGATACTCTCACACTCAGCCCATTCCACACTCACACTCTCACACTCAGCCCATTCCACACTCACAGATATTCTCACACTCAGCCCATTCCACACTCACAGACACTCTCACACTCACCCCATTCCACACACAGACACTCTCAAACTCAGCCCATTCCACACTCACAGATCCTCTCACACTCAGCCCATTCCACACTCTCAGATACTCTCACACTCAGCCCAGTCCACACTCACAGATTCTCTCACACTCAGCCCATTCCACACTCACAGATACTCTCACACTCCGCCCATTCCACACTCACAGATATACTCACACTCAGCCCATTCCACACTCACAGATACTCTCACTCTCAACCCATTCCACACTCACAGATACTATCACACTCAGCCCATTCCACACTCACAGATACTCTCACACTCAGCCCATTCCACTCACAGATACTCTCACACTCAGCACATTCCACACTCAGATACTCTCACACTCAGCCCATTCTACACTCACAGATACTCTCACACTCAGCCCACTCCACACTCACAGATACTCTCACACTCAGCCCATTCCACACTCACACTCTCACACTCAGCCCATTCCACACTCACAGATACTCTCGCACTCAGCCCAATCTACACTCACAGATACTCTCACACTCAGCCCACTCCACACTCACAGATTCTCTCACACTCAGCCCATTCCACACTCAGATACTCTCACACTCAGCCCATTCCACACTCAAAAATACTCTCAAACTCAGCCCATTCCACACTCAGATACTCTCACACTCAGGCCATTCCACACTCACAGATGCTGTCGCACTCAGCCTATTCCACACTCAGACACTCTCACACTCACCCCATTCCACACTCACAGATACTCTCAAACTCAGCCCATTCCAAACTCAGATACTCTCACACTCAGCCCATTCCACATTCACAGATACTCTCACACTCAGCCCATTCCACACTCACAGATACTCTCACACTCAGCCCATTCCACACTCACAGATACTCTCACACTCAGACCATTCCACACTCACAAACACTCTCACACTCAGCCCATTCCACACTCAGACACTCACACTCAGACCATTCCACACTCACAGACACTCTCACACTCAGCCCATTCTACAGTCACAGACACTCTCACACTCAGCCCATTCCACACTCACACTCTCACACTCAGCCCATTCCATACTCACAGATACTCTCACACTCAGCCCATTCCACACTCACAGATACTCTCACACTCATCCCTTTCCACACTCAAAGATACTCTCACACTCAGCCCAATCTACACTCACAGATAATCTCACACTCAGCCCACTCCACACTCACAGATTCTCTCACACTCAGCCCATTCCACACTCACAGACACTGTCACAATCAGCCCATTCCACACTCACAGATACTCCCACACTCAGCCCATTCCACACTCACAGATACTCTCACACTCAGCCCATTCCACACTCACAGATACTCTAACACTCAGCCCATTCCACACTCAGATACTCTCACACTCAGTCCACTCCACACTCACAGATACTCTCACACTCAGCCCATTCCACACTCAGATACTCTCACACTCAGCCCACTCCACACTCACATATACACTTACACTCAGCCCATTCCACACTCACAGATACTCTCACACTCAGCCCATTCTACACTCACAGATACTCTCACACTCAACCCATTCCACACTCATACTCTCACACTCAGCCCATTCCACACTCACAGATAGTCTCACACTCTGCCCATTCTACACTCACAGATACTCTCACACTCAACCCATTCCACACTCATACTCTCACACTCAGCCCATTCCACACTCACAGATTCTCTCACACTCAGCCCATTCCACACTCACAGATACTCTCACATTCAGCCCATTCCACACTCACAGACACTCTCACACTCAGCCCATTCTACACTCGCACTCTCATACTCAGACCATTCCACACTCACAGATACTCTCAAACTCAGCCCATTCCAAACTCACAGATACTGTCACACTCAGCCCATTCCACACTCACAGATACTCTCACACTCAGCCCATTCCACACTCACAGACACTCTCACACTCACCCCATTCCACACACAGATACTCTCAAACTCAGCCCATTCCACACTCACAGATACTCTCACACTCAGCCCATTCCACACTCACAGATACTCTCACACTCAGCCCATTCCACACTCACAGATACTGTCACACTCAGCCCATTCCACACTCACAGATACTCTCACACTCAGCCCATTCCACACTCACAGACACTCTCACACTCACCCCATTCCACACAGACACTCTCACACTCAGCCCATTTAGCACTCACAGATACTCTCACATTCAGCCCATTACACACTCAGATACTCTCACACTCAGCCCACTCCACACTCACAGATACTCTCACACTCAGCCCATTCCACACTCACAGATACTGTCACACTCAGCCCATTCCACACTCACAGATACTCTCACACTCAGCCCATTCCACACTCACAGACACTCTCACACTCACCCCATTCCACACAGACACTCTCACACTCAGCCCATTTAGCACTCACAGATACTCTCACATTCAGCCCATTACACACTCAGATACTCTCACACTCAGCCCACTCCACACTCACAGATACTCTCACACACAGCCAATTCCACACTCACAGATACTCTCACACTCAGCCCACTCCACACTCACAGATACTCTCACACTCAGCCCATTCCACACTCACAAATACTCTCACACTCAGCCCATTCCACACTCACAGACACTCTCACACTCACCCCATTCCACACTCACAGATACTCTCACACTCAGCCCATTCTACACTCACAGATACTTTCACACTCAGCCCATTCCACACTCACAGATAATCTCACACTCAGCCCATTCTACACTCACAGATACTCTCACACTCAGCCCATTCTACACTCCCAGATACTCTCACACTCAGCCCATTCCACACTCACAGATACTCTGACACTCAGCCCATTCCACACACATACTCTCACACTCAGCCCATTCCACACTCACAGATACTCTCACACTCAGACCATTCCACTCACAGACACTCTCACACTTACCCCATTCCACACTCACAGATACTCTCAAACTCAGCCCATTCCAAACTCACAGATACTCTCACACTCAGCCCATTCTACACTCACAGACACTCTCACACTCAGCCCATTCCACACTCACTCTCTCACACTCAGCCCATTCCACACTCACAGATACTCTCACACTCAGCCGATTCCACACTCACAGATACTCTCATACTCAGCCCATTTAGCACTCACAGATACTCTCACACTCAGCCCATTCCACACTCACAGATACTCTCCCACTCAGCCCATTCCACACTCACAAATACTCTCACACTCAGCCCATTCCACGCTCACAAATACTCTCACACTCAGCCAATTCCACACTCACAGATACTCTCACACTCAGCCAATTCCACACTCACAGATACTCTCACACTCAGCCCACTCCACACTCACAGATACTCTCACACTCAGCCCATTCCACACTCACAAATACTCTCACACTCAGCCCATTCCACACTCACAGACACTCTCACACTCACCCCATTCCACACTCACAGATACTCTCACACTCAGCCCATTCTACACTCACAGATACTCTCTCACTCAGCCCATTCCACACTCACAGATACTCTCACACTCAGCCCATTCTACACTCACAGATACTCTCACACTCAGCCCATTCTACACTCCCAGATACTCTCACACTCAGCCCATTCCACACACATACTCTCACACTCAGCCCATTCCACAGTCACAGATACTCTCACACTCAGCCCATTCCACTCACAGACACTCTCACACTCACCCCATTCCACACTCACAGATACTCTCAAACTCAGCCCATTCCAAACTCACAGATACTCTCACAGTCAGCCCATTCCACACTCACAGATACTCTCACACTCAGCCCATTCCACACTCACAGATACTCTCACACTCAGCCATTCCACACTCACACTCTCACACTCAGCCCATCCCACACTCACAGATACTCTCACACTCAGCCCATTCCACACTCACAGATACTCTCACACTCAGCCCATTCCACACTCACAGATACTCTCACACTCAGCCCAATCTACACTCACAGATACTCTCACACTCAGCTCACTCCACACTCACAGATTCTCTCACACTCAGCCCATTCCACTCTCAGATACTCTCACACTCAGCCCATTCCACACTCACAGATACTGTCACACTCAGCCCATTCAACACTCAGACACTCACACTCAGACCATTCCACACTCACAGACACTCTCACACTCACCCCATTCCACACTCACAGATACTCTCAAACTCAGCCCATTCCAAACTCAGATACTCTCACACTCAGCCCATTCCACATTCACAGATACTCACACTCAGCCCATTCCACACTCACAGATACTCTCACACTCAGCCCATTCCAAACTCACAGATACTCTCACACTCAGTCCATTCCACACTCACAGACACTCTCACACTCAGCCCATTCTACACTCACAGTCACTCTCACACTCATCCCATTCCACACTCACACTCTCACACTCAGCCCATTCCACACTCACAGATAATCTCACACTCAGCCCTTTCCACACTCACAGATACTCTCACACTCAGCCCATTCCACACTAACAGATACTCTCACACTCAGCCCAATCTACACTCACAGATACTCTCACACTCAGCCCAATCTACACTCACAGATACTCTCACACTCAGCCCACTCCACACTCACAGATTCTCTCACACTCAGCCCATTCCACACTCAAAAATACTCTCAAACTCAGACCATTCCACACTCAGATACTCTCACACTCAGCCCATTCCACACTCACAGATACTGTCACACTCAGCCCATTCCACACTCACAGATACTCTCACACTCAGCGCATTCCACACTCACAGATACTCTCACACTCACCCCATTCCACACTCACAGATACTCTCACACTCAGCGCATTCCACACTCACAGATACTCTCACACTCAGCCCATTCCACACTCACAGATACTCTCACACTCAGCCCATTCCAAACTCACAAATACTGTCACACTCAGCCCATTCCACACTCACAGATACTCTCACACTCAGCCCATTCCACACTCACAGACACTCGCACACTCACCCCATTCCACACACAGATACTCTCACACTCAGCCCATTCCACACTCACAGATACTCTCACACTCAGCCCATTCCACACTCACACTCTCACACTCAGACCATTCCACACTCACAGACACTCTCACACTCAGCTCATTCCACACTCACAGATACTCTCACACTCACCCCATTCCACACTCACAGATACTCTCAAACTCAGCCCATTCCAAACTCAGATACTCTCACACTCAGCCCATTCCACATTCACAGATACTCTCACACTCAGCGCATTTCACACTCACAGATACTCTCACACTCAGCCCATTCCACACTCACAGATACTCTCACACTCAGCCCATTCCACACTCACAGATACTCTCACACACAGCCCATTTAGCACTCACAGATACATTCACACTCAGCCCATTCCACACTCAGATACTCTCACACTCAGCCCACTCCACACTCACAGATACTCTCACACTCAGCCCATTCCACGCTCACAGATACTCTCACACTCAGCCAATTCCACACTCACAGATACTCTCACACTCAGCCCACTCCACACTCACAGATACTCTCACACTCAGCCCATTCCACACTCACAAATACTCTCACACTCAGCCCATTCTACACTCACAGATACTCTCTCACTCAGCCCATTCCACACTCACAGATACTCTCAAACTCAGTCCATTCTACACTCACAGATACTCTCACACTCAGCCCATTCTGCACTCCCAGATACTCTCACACTCAGCCCATTCCACACACATACTCTCACACTCAGCCCATTCCACACTCACAGATACTCTCACACTCAGCCCATTCCACTCTCACAGATACTCTCACACTCAGCCCATTCCACACTAACAGATACTCTCACACTCAGCCCAATCTACACTCACAGATACTCTCACACTCAGCCCAATCTACACTCACAGATACTCTCACACTCAGCCCACTCCACACTCACAGATTCTCTCACACTCAGCCCATTCCACACTCAAAAATACTCTCAAACTCAGACCATTCCACACTCAGATACTCTCACACTCAGCCCATTCCACACTCACAGATACTGTCACACTCAGCCCATTCCACACTCACAGATACTCTCACACTCAGCACATTCCACACTCAAAGATACTCTCACACTCAGCCCATTCCACCCTCACAGATACTCTCACACTCAGCCCATTCCACACTCACAGATACTCTCATACTCAGCCCATTTAGCACTCACAGATACTCTCACACTCAGCCCATTCCACACTCAGATACTCTCACACTCAGCCCATTCCAAACTCACAGATACTGTCACACTCAGCCCATTCCACACTCACAGATACTCTCACACTCAGCCCATTCCACACTCACAGACACTCTCACACTCACCCCATTCCACACACAGATACTCTCACACTCAGCCCATTCCACACACATACTCTCACACTCAGCCCATTCCACAGTCACAGATATTCTCCCACTCAGCCCATTCCACTCACAGACACTCTCACACTCACCCCATTCCACACTCACAGATACTCTCAAACTCAGCCCATTCCAAACTCACAGATACTCTCACACTCAGCCCATTCCACACTCACAGATACTCTCACACTCAGCCCATTCCACACTCACAGATACTCTCACACTCAGCCATTCCACACTCACACTCTCACACTCAGCCCATCCCACACTCACAGATACTCTCACACTCAGCCCATTCCACACTCACAGATACTCTCACACTCAGCCCATTCCACACTCACAGATACTCTCACACTCAGCCCAATCTACACTCACAGATACTCTCACACTCAGCTCACTCCACACTCACAGATTCTCTCACACTCAGCCCATTCCACTCTCAGATACTCTCACACTCAGCCCATTCCACACTCACAGATACTGTCACACTCAGCCCATTCAACACTCAGACACTCACACTCAGACCATTCCACACTCACAGACACTCTCACACTCACCCCATTCCACACTCACAGATACTCTCAAACTCAGCCCATTCCAAACTCAGATACTCTCACACTCAGCCCATTCCACATTCACAGATACTCACACTCAGCCCATTCCACACTCACAGATACTCTCACACTCAGCCCATTCCAAACTCACAGATACTCTCACACTCAGTCCATTCCACACTCACAGACACTCTCACACTCAGCCCATTCTACACTCACAGTCACTCTCATACTCATCCCATTCCACACTCACACTCTCACACTCAGCCCATTCCACACTCACAGATACTCTCACACTCAGCCCATTCCACACTCACAGATACTCTCACACTCAGCCCATTCCACACTAACAGATACTCTCACACTCAGCCCAATCTACACTCACAGATACTCTCACACTCAGCCCAATCTACACTCACAGATACTCTCACACTCAGCCCACTCCACACTCACAGATTCTCTCACACTCAGCCCATTCCACACTCAAAAATACTCTCAAACTCAGACCATTCCACACTCAGATACTCTCACACTCAGCCCATTCCACACTCACAGATACTGTCACACTCAGCCCATTCCACACTCACAGATACTCTCACACTCAGCGCATTCCACACTCACAGATACTCTCACACTCAGCCCATTCCACCCTCACAGATACTCTCACACTCAGCCCATTCCACACTCACAGATACTCTCATACTCAGCCCATTTAGCACTCACAGATACTCTCACACTCAGCCCATTCCACACTCAGATACTCTCACACTCAGCCCATTCCAAACTCACAGATACTGTCACACTCAGCCCATTCCACACTCACAGATACTCTCACACTCAGCCCATTCCACACTCACAGACACTCTCACACTCACCCCATTCCACACACAGATACTCTCACACTCAGCCCATTCCACACTCACAGATACTCTCACACTCAGCCCATTCCACACTCACACTCTCACACTCAGACCATTCCACACTCAGACACTCTCACACTCAGCCCATTCCACACTCACAGATACTCTCACACTCAGCCCATTCTACACTCACAGACACTCTCACACTCAGCTCATTCCACACTCACAGATACTCTCACACTCACCCCATTCCACACTCACAGATACTCTCAAACTCAGCCCATTCCAAACTCAGATACTCTCACACTCAGCCCATTCCACATTCACAGATACTCTCACACTCAGCGCATTCCACACTCACAGATACTCTCACACTCAGCCCATTCCACACTCACAGATACTCTCACACTCAGCCCATTCCACACTCACAGATACTCTCACACTCAGCCCATTTAGCACTCACAGATACACTCACACTCAACCCATTCCACACTCAGATACTCTCACACTCAGCCCACTCCACACTCACAGATACTCTCACACTCAGCCCATTCCACGCTCTCAAATACTCTCACACTCAGCCAATTCCACACTCACAGATACTCTCACACTCAGCCAATTCCACACTCACAGATACTCTCACACTCAGCCCACTCCACACTCACAGATACTCTCACACTCAGCCCATTCCACACTCACAAATACTCTCACACTCAGCCCATTCCACACTCACAGACACTCTCACACTCACCCCATTCCACACTCACAGATACTCTCACACTCAGCCCATTCTACACTCACAGATACTTTCACACTCAGCCCATTCCACACTCACAGATACTCTCACACTCAGCCCATTCTACACTCACAGATACTCTCACACTCAGCCCATTCTACACTTCCAGATACTCTCACACTCAGCCCATTCCACACTCACAGATACTCTCACACTCAGCCCATTCCACACACATACTCTCACACTCAGCCCATTCCACACTCACAGATACTCTCACACTCAGACCATTCCACTCACAGACACTCTCACACTTACCCCATTCCACACTCACAGATACTCTCAAACTCAGCCCATTCCAACCTCACAGATACTCTCACACTCAGCCCATTCTACACTCACAGACACTCTCACACTCAGCCCATTCCACACTCACACTCTCACACTCAGCCCATTCCACACTCACAGATACTCTCACACTCATCCCTTTCCACACTCAAAGATACTCTCACACTCAGCCCAATCTACACTCACAGATACTCTCACACTCAGCCCACTCCACACTCACAGATTCTCTCACACTCAGCCCATTCCACACTCACAGATACTGTCACAATCAGCCCATTCCACACTCACAGATACTCCCACACTCAGCCCATTCCACACTCACAGATACTCTCACACTCAGCCCATTCCACACTCAGATACTCTCACACTCAGTCCACTCCACACTCACAGATACTCTCACACTCAGCCCATTCCACACTCAGATACTCTCACACTCAGCCCACTCCACACTCATACTCTCACACTCAGCCCATTCCACACTCACAGATACTCTCACACTCAGCCCATTCCACACTCACAGATTCTCTCACACTCAGCCCATTCCACACTCACAGATACTCTCACATTGAGCCCATTCCACACTCACAGATACTCTCACACTCAGCCCATTCTACACTCGCACTCTGATACTCAGACCATTCCACACTCACAGATACTGTCACACTCAGCCCATTCCACACTCACAGATACTCTCACACTCAGCCCATTCCACACTCACAGACACTCTCACACTCACCCCATTCCACACACAGATACTCTCACACTCAGCCCATTCCACACTCACAGATACTCACACACTCAGCCCATTCCACACTCACACTCTCACACTCAGACCATTCCACACTCACAGACACTCTCACACTCACCCCATTCCACACAGATACTCTCACACTCAGCCCATTCCACACTCACACTCTCACACTCAGACCATTCCACACTCAGACACTCTCACACTCAGCCCATTCCACACTCACAGATACTCTCACACTCAGCCCATTCTACACTCACAGACACTCTCACACTCAGCTCATTCCACACTCACAGATACTCTCACACTCACCCCATTCCACACTCACAGATACTCTCAAACTCAGCCCATTCCAAACTCAGATACTCTCACACTCAGCCCATTCCACATTCACAGATACTCTCACACTCAGCGCATTCCACACTCACAGATACTCTCACACTCAGCCCATTCCACACTCACAGATACTCTCACACTCAGCCCATTCCACACTCACAGATACTCTCATACTCAGCCCATTTAGCACTCACAGATACTCTCACACTCAGCCCATTCCACACTCAGATACTCTCACACTCAGCCCACTCCACACTCACAGATACTCTCACACTCAGCCCATTCCACGCTCACAAATACTCTCACACTCAGCCAATTCCACACTCACAGATACTCTCACACTCAGCCAATTCCACACTCACAGATACTCTCACACTCAGCCCACTCCACACTCACAGATACTCTCACACTCAGCCCATTCCACACTCACAAATACTCTCACACTCAGCCCATTCCACACTCACAGACACTCTCACACTCACCCCATTCCACACTCACAGATACTCTCACACTCAGCCCATTCTACACTCACAGATACTCTCTCACTCAGCCCATTCCACACTCACAGATACTCTCACACTCAGCCCATTCTACACTCACAGATACTCTCACACTCAGCCCATTCTACACTCCCAGATACTCTCACACTCAGCCCATTCCACACTCACAGATACTCTCACACTCAGCCCATTCCACAGTCACAGATACTCTCCCACTCAGCCCATTCCACTCACAGACACTCTCACACTCACCCCATTCCACACTCACAGATACTCTCAAACTCAGCCCATTCCAAACTCACAGATACTCTCACACTCAGCCCATTCCACACTCACAGATACTCTCACACTCAGCCCATTCCACACTCACAGATACTCTCACACTCAGCCCAATCTACACTCACAGATACTCTCACACTCAGCTCACTCCACACTCACAGATTCTCTCACACTCAGCCCATTCCACTCTCAGATACTCTCACACTCAGCCCATTCCACACTCACAGATACTGTCACACTCAGCCCATTCAACACTCAGACACTCACACTCAGACCATTCCACACTCACAGACACTCTCACACTCACCCCATTCCACACTCACAGATACTCTCAAACTCAGCCCATTCCAAACTCAGATACTCTCACACTCAGCCCATTCCACATTCACAGATACTCACACTCAGCCCATCCCACACTCACAGATACTCTCACACTCAGCCCATTCCAAACTCACAGATACTCTCACACTCAGTCCATTCCACACTCACAGACACTCTCACACTCAGCCCATTCTACACTCACAGTCACTCTCACACTCATCCCATTCCACACTCACACTCTCACACTCAGCCCATTCCACACTCACAGATACTCTCACACTCAGCCCATTCCACACTCACAGATACTCTCACACTCAGCCCATTCCACACTAACAGATACTCTCACACTCAGCCCAATCTACACTCACAGATACTCTCACACTCAGCCCACTCCACACTCACAGATTCTCTCACTCTCAGCCCATTCCACACTCAGATACTCTCACACTCAGCCCATTCCACACTCAAAAATACTCTCAAACTCAGACCATTCCACACTCAGATACTCTCACACTCAGCCCATTCCACACTCACAGATACTGTCACACTCAGCCCATTCCACACTCAGACACTCACACTCAGACCATTCCACACTCACAGACACTCTCACACTCACCCCATTCCACACTCACAGATACTCTCACACTCAGCGCATTCCACACTCACAGATACTCTCACACTCAGCCCATTCCACACTCACAGATACTCTCACACTCAGCCCATTCCACACTCACAGATACTCTCATACTCAGCCCATTTAGCACTCACAGATACTCTCACACTCAGCCCATTCCACACTCAGATACTCTCACACTCAGCCCACTCCACACTCACAGATACTCTCACACTCAGCCCATTCCACGCTCACAAATACTCTCACACTCAGCCAATTCCACACTCACAGATACTCTCACACTCAGCCAATTCCACACTCACAGATACTCTCACACTCAGCCCACTCCACACTCACAGATACTCTCACACTCAGCCCATTCCACACTCACAAATACTCTCACACTCAGCCCATTCCACACTCACAGACACTCTCACACTCACCCCATTCCACACTCACAGATACTCTCACACTCAGCCCATTCTACACTCCCAGATACTCTCACACTCAGCCCATTCCACACTCACAGATACTCTCACACTCAGCCCATTCCACACACATACTCTCACACTCAGCCCATTCCACAGTCACAGATACTCTCCCACTCAGCCCATTCCACTCACAGACACTCTCACACTCACCCCATTCCACACTCACAGATACTCTCAAACTCAGCCCATTCCAAACTCACAGATACTCTCACACTCAGCCCATTCCACACTCACAGATACTCTCACACTCAGCCCATTCCACACTCACAGATACTCTCACACTCAGCCATTCCACACTCACACTCTCACACTCAGCCCATCCCACACTCACAGATACTCTCACACTCAGCCCATTCCACACTCACAGATACTCTCACACTCAGCCCATTCCACACTCACAGATACTCTCACACTCAGCCCAATCTACACTCACAGATACTCTCACACTCAGCTCACTCCACACTCACAGATTCTCTCACACTCAGCCCATTCCACTCTCAGATACTCTCACACTCAGCCCATTCCACACTCACAGATACTGTCACACTCAGCCCATTCAACACTCAGACACTCACACTCAGACCATTCCACACTCACAGACACTCTCACACTCACCCCATTCCACACTCACAGATACTCTCAAACTCAGCCCATTCCAAACTCAGATACTCTCACACTCAGCCCATTCCACATTCACAGATACTCACACTCAGCCCATTCCACACTCACAGATACTCTCACACTCAGCCCATTCCAAACTCACAGATACTCTCACACTCAGTCCATTCCACACTCACAGACACTCTCACACTCAGCCCATTCTACACTCACAGTCACTCTCACACTCATCCCATTCCACACTCACACTCTCACACTCAGCCCATTCCACACTCACAGATACTCTCACACTCAGCCCATTCCACACTCACAGATACTCTCACACTCAGCCCATTCCACACTAACAGATACTCTCACACTCAGCCCAATCTACACTCACAGATACTCTCACACTCAGCCCACTCCACACTCACAGATTCTCTCACTCTCAGCCCATTCCACACTCAGATACTCTCACACTCAGCCCATTCCACACTCAAAAATACTCTCAAACTCAGACCATTCCACACTCAGATACTCTCACACTCAGCCCATTCCACACTCACAGATACTGTCACACTCAGCCCATTCCACACTCAGACACTCACACTCAGACCATTCCACACTCACAGACACTCTCACACTCACCCCATTCCACACTCACAGATACTCTCAAACTCAGCCCATTCCAAAATCAGATACTCTCACACTCAGCCCATTCCACACTCACAGATAGTCTCACACTCAGCCCATTCTACACTCATACTCTCACACTCAGCCCATTCCACAGTTACAGATACTCTCACACTCAGCACATTCCACACTTACAGATACTGTCACACTCAGCCCATTCCACATTCCCAGATACTCTCACACTCAGCCCATTCCACACTCACAGATACTCTCACACTCAGCCCATTCTACACTCCCAGATACTCTCACACTCAGCCCATTCCACACTTACAGATACTCTCACACTCAGCACATTCCACACTTACAGATACTGTCACACTCAGCCCATTCCACATTCCCAGATACTCTCACACTCAGCCCATTCCACACTCACAGATACTCTCACACTGAGCCAATTCCACACTCACAGATACTCTCACTGTCAGCCCATTCCACACTTACAGATACTCTCACACTCAGCCCATTCCACACTCACAGATACTCTCACAATCAGCCTGTGATAATAATAATAACTTCCGGGAAGTGATGTCATCACTTCCCGTGAACTATGAACTGTGTACATACCTCACTTCCTGTCATATGTCACTTCCTGTTGGACTGGTATAAATACTGGTCTGTTCAGTATTGTAAGAGGCTTCTACCAGAGGCATGGTAAAGACCTCTCTTGTATATAGTGTGTTTATAAGTTACTTAAAGCTTACTTTAAAGTTACTTGATGGTAAGACTCCTTTTTCTTACATCAATTTAAGTAACTTAGTATTTACACTCACAAATACTAGACCTTCGGACAAACTCGGAGTTAAGGATCCAGGGAACCACCCATCATGGAGAGAATACTTAGACCTATTCGTCTGGACTTGGACCCGAATACACCAGCAGCTGGCAGGGTATGGAAGCATTGGTACCGTACTTTTGAGAATTTTCTGGATGAATGTGAAGTGGATGCTCCTGCTAGATTGAGGATACTTATCAATTATGTGACCCCAAAAGTGTTCGAATATGTTGATGAATGGGATAATTACGATGAAGTGATTCGGGCACTTAAGAAACTGTATGCCAAGACCCCAAATGAGGTCTATGCTAAACATCTACTGGCCACAGCCCAACAAGGGCCAGGGGAATCAATTGATGATTTCCTGCAAGAACTTCGCAGGCTCAGCATAGATTGTAACTTTCAGGCAGCCTCAGCTGAGCTGTACCGCAATGAAATGATTCATGATGCTTTCATCTGCGGGATTGCCTCTCCATTTATACGCCAGCGTCTACTAGAAAGTAAAACACTTGAGCTACAAAAAGCTTTTGACCTAGCTTGTTCTCTGGATTTGGCAAAGAGAAATGCAGACCTCTATCAGCTGCCCAGATCTGGATCTGCTGCTGTAGCTGCAACCAGACAATTCAAGCAGTCTCAGGTGAACCCTATCATGGGGGAATCCAATTCTGATAATTCTGATGAAGAAGAGGAGGACCACCCCACTTTAGCAGCCTCTTGGCAATCTAGGAAGGAGTGCTTCTTTTGTGGAGATGCTTTTCACCCTAGGAAAACCTGCCCTGCTCGCAATGCAATCTGCAGTTATTGCAAAAAAAAAGGACACTTTGCTAAAGTTTGCCTATCAAGGGCCTCTACGAGGGCCAATCCAGCTAAGGCCTACCGAACTGCCCCAATTAGGGCCTATCAAGATGCTTCAGCTAGGACCTATCAAGCTTCCTCTCGAGCTCTCTCCCGAGGAAGCACACCGAGAGTTTTAGCCACTCTCTGTGCAACGACACCAATTATAGCTGCTTGCCCACAGAACCTGTCTCATGCAGCCACAAAAGTTTCAATTAAAGGGCATACCTTAGATGCCTTAATTGACTCAGGAAGTACTGATAGTTTCATTAAGGAACAGATTGTTGCAAAATTGAAACTACATGTCTTCCCATCGGACCAGGCAATTGCGATGGCTCAGTCATCACTTAATACCAGAACCTCCGGCTTTTGTGTTGTTGATATGACACTTCATGGTCGCATGTATCCCTCCACCCAACTTTCGGTGCTCAAGGACTTATGTAGTGATCTCCTCTTAGGGCTGGACTTCCAAAAACAGCATAAGAAACTCACCATTGAGTTCGGTGGATCCAAACCCGGACTTACTGTTTCTAATATACCGTCTAAATTACCGTTTTGTGCATTGTCAGCAGCTTCACTTGATGAACCCTCATTATTTGCCAGTATTCCGCCTCGATGCAAACCAATAATAATGAAATTGCGGCGCTTTAATCAGGAAGACCAATCTTTTATTGCGGCTGAAATCTCTCGACTTCTAGCAGAGGATATCATCGAACCATGTTCGTCGCCCTGGCGGGCTCAAGTCGTCATTGTCAAGAACCCTCTAAAACCTAACAAACAGCGACTATGCATCGATTATTCGCAAACCATCAATCAATATACCGACTTGGACGCCTACCCATTGCCACGCATTGATGATATGGTTAATAAACTGGCCGAATACAAAGTGTTCTCAACTTACGATTTAAAAAGTGCCTATCATCAGGTACCCTTGAAGGTCTCAGATAAGCAGTACACGGCCTTTGAGGCTAATGGACGGCTGTACCAATTTCGTCGCCTCCCATTCGGGGTTACTAATGGAGTGGCTGTCTTCCAATGGGCAATGGGTGGCCTGGTTAAGCAGGAAAACCTAAGGGACACCTTTCCCTATCTTGATAACATTACCATTGCAGGTCACGATCAACAGGAACATGACGCCAACCTCCAAAAATTTCGGGATGCCCTCCATCGCCGTAATTTGACCCTGAATGAATCCAAATCTGTTGAGTCGCAACCGACCATCAACATCCTTGGCTACTGCGTAGGCAATGGTATCATTAAGCCAGACCCAGAAAGACTTCGCCCGCTCCAAGAGCTCCCGTCACCTAAGAATCCGGCTTCTTTACGTCGGGCTCTCGGTCTGTTTGCATACTACGCTAAATGGATTCCTCATTTTTTGGACAAAATCCAACCCTTGCTGCATGCTAGATCATTTCCACTGGGAACAGCGGCTGTTGCAGCCTTTAACCTTCTCAAAAAACAGTTGGAGAAAGCGGCTCTTCACTCCATCGATGAGAATCTCCCTTTCGTGGTTGAATGTGATGCCTCGGAGGTGGCGATCTCGGCTACTCTGAATCAGGAAGGTCGTCCTGTAGCATTTATGTCCAGGACCTTACAAGATGCCGAGCTACATTATCCTCCGGTTGAGAAAGAAGCCACAGCCATCATAGAGGCAGGACGGAAGTGGAACCATTTTCTAGCTCGCCAGCACTTTACATTGATCACAGACCAACGATCAGTCGCTTTCATGCTCGATAATCGAAAACGAACCAAAATTAAGAATAATAAAATACAACTTTGGAGGATGGAACTGGCCTCTTTTGGTTATACCATTCTCTATCAGCCTGGCAAGGAGAATGTGGCCCCGGACGCCCTCACATGGGCATTCTGCTCCACTATGTCATCCTCTACTCTCATGGATGTCCACACTGGATTGTGTCATCCTGACATTACGCGCATGCTACATTTCGTACGATCACGGAATCTCCCTTTTTCCACTGGAGATGTAAAGAAAATATGCTCAGAATGCCGGCTTTGTGTGGAATTAAAACCTCAGTTCTTCCGCCCCTCAGCTGGTATACTCCAACATGCAACCCAACCGATGCAACGACTTAGCATCGATTTTAAGGGCCCAGTGCCCTCTTCAACTCGGAACACATATTTGCTCACCATGATCGATGAATATTCACGTTTCCCGTTTGCCTTCCCCTGCTCCAATATGCTGGCGTCCACAGTAATCTGCTGCCTTGAGCAGGTATTTTCTCTCTGTGGCATGCCGGCTTATATTCACTCAGATCGGGGTCCATCCTTTATGTCAAGGGAACTCAAGGACTACCTCTCAGAACGGGGAATTGCTACAAGTAAAACAACACCATACCATCCCATCGGAAATGGGCAGGTAGAGAGGTATAACGGTATCATCTGGAATTCCGTACGTCTCGCTTTAAGATCTCGGGGCCTACCAGACCAGCAATGGGAAACAGTGCTTCCGGATGCATTGCACTCTATACGGTCCCTGCTTTCTACAGCCACAAATATTACACCTCATGAGCGGTTCTTTGGATTCCAGCGTCGCTCATCTCATGGGACATCACTCCCGTCATGGCTAACTACTCCTGGACCTGTATTACTCCGAAGATACGTTCGGACATCTAAAAATGACCCTCTCGTAGATGAGGTCGAACTAACCGATGCCAACCCCACCTATGCAAACATACGATATTCCGACGGCCGAGAATCTACCGTATCATTACGGGAACTGGCTCCCTGCCCACCAGGACCTAGTGGGACATCGGGTGATGGCATTTCACCAGGAAACTCTTGGGACCTATCGGGTACCCCTCTCCAGGATCCTGATCGGACACCAACTAGCTTGGTGCCGGTAGAACTCCGTACTCAAGGTTGCGACCCTCCCAGTACCGCACATGAAAGTACTGATCCGCCACAGACCAGCTCTGCACCTCCCTCTGAACAGAGGCAGTCTGACTTTGAACCTATTGGGGCTCGTACTCGAAGCCATGATCTCCCCGACCCTTCACAGGGCAATCCAGGCCACACAGACTCTGACCAATGGCCAACCGCATGTAAACGGAGCAGCGACCCTCTACGATGGGAATCCAAACGGGTGCGACTCTTCCTTGTTCGGCGGCTGCGGACCAAAAGGTAGACCACAGCCTCCTAATCCTGCAGCAGGGAAGAATGTGATAATAATAATAACTTCCGGGAAGTTATGTCATCACTTCCTGTGAACTATGAACTATGAACTATGAACTGTGTACATACCTCACTTCCTGTCATATGTCACTTCCTGTTGGACTGGTATACATACTGGTCTGTTCAGTATTGTAAGAGGCTTCTACCAGAGGCATGGGAAAGACCTCTCTTGTATATACTGTGTTTATAAGTTACTTAAAGCTTACTTTAAAGTTACTTGATGGTAAGACTCCTTTTTCTTACATCACAGCCCATTCCACACTCACAGATACTCTCACACTCAGCCCATTCCACACTCACACTCTCATACTCAGACCATTCCACACTCACAGATACTCTCAAACTCAGCCGATTCCACACTCACAGATATTGTCACTCAGCCCATTCCACACTCACAGACACTCTCACACTGAGCCCATTCCACACACAGATACTCTCACACTCAGCCCATTCCACACTCACAGATACTCTCACACTCAGCCCATTCCACACTCACAGATCCTCTCACACTCAGCCCATTCCACACTCAAAGATACTCTCACACTCAGCCCAGTCCACACTCACAGATACTCACACACTCAGCCCATTCCAAACTCACAGATACTCTCACACTCAGCCCATTCCACACTCACAGATATACTCACACTCAGCCCATTCCACACTCACAGATACTCTCAAACTCAGCCCATTCCACACTCACACTCTCACACTCAGCCCATTCCACACTCACAGATACTCTCACACTCAGCCCACTCCACACTCACAGATTCTCTCACACTCAGCCCATTCCACACTCACAGATACTCTCACACTCAGCCCATTCCACACTCACAGATACTCTCACACTCAGCCCATTCCACACTCACAGATACTCTCACACTCAGCCTATTCCACACTCAGACACTCCCACACTCAGCCCATTCCACACTCACAGATACTCTCACACTCAGTCCATTCCACACTCACAGATACTCCCACACTCAGCCCATTCCACACTCCCAGATACTCTCACACTCAGCCCATTCCACACTTACAGATACTCTCACACTCAGCACATTCCACACTTACAGATACTGTCACACTCAGCCCATTCCACATTCCCAGATACTCTCACACTCAGCCCATTCCACACTCACAGATACTCTCACACTGAGCCAATTCCACACTCACAGATACTCTCACTGTCAGCCCATTCCACACTTACAGATACTCTCACACTCAGCCCATTCCACACTCACAGATACTCTCACAATCAGCCTGTGATAATAATAATAACTTCCGGGAAGTGATGTCATCACTTCCCGTGAACTATGAACTATGAACTGTGTACATACCTCACTTCCTGTCATATGTCACTTCCTGTTGGACTGGTATAAATACTGGTCTGTTCAGTATTGTAAGAGGCTTCTACCAGAGGCATGGTAAAGACCTCTCTTGTATATAGTGTGTTTATAAGTTACTTAAAGCTTACTTTAAAGTTACTTGATGGTAAGACTCCTTTTTCTTACATCAATTTAAGTAACTTAGTATTTACACTCACAAATACTAGACCTTCGGACAAACTCGGAGTTAAGGATCCAGGGAACCACCCATCATGGAGAGAATACTTAGACCTATTCGTCTGGACTTGGACCCGAATACACCAGCAGCTGGCAGGGTATGGAAGCATTGGTACCGTACTTTTGAGAATTTTCTGGATGAATGTGAAGCGGATGCTCCTGCTAGATTGAGGATACTTATCAATTATGTGACCCCAAAAGTGTTCGAATATGTTGATGAATGGGATAATTACGATGAAGTGATTCGGGCACTTAAGAAACTGTATGCCAAGACCCCAAATGAGGTCTATGCTAAACATCTACTGGCCACAGCCCAACAAGGGCCAGGGGAATCAATTGATGATTTCCTGCAAGAACTTCGCAGGCTCAGCATAGATTGTAACTTTCAGGCAGCCTCAGCTGAGCTGTACCGCAATGAAATGATTCATGATGCTTTCATCTGCGGGATTGCCTCTCCATTTATACGCCAGCGTCTACTAGAAAGTAAAACACTTGAGCTACAAAAAGCTTTTGACCTAGCTTGTTCTCTGGATTTGGCAAAGAGAAATGCAGACCTCTATCAGCTGCCCAGATCTGGATCTGCTGCTGTAGCTGCAACCAGACAATTCAAGCGGTCTCAGGTGAACCCTATCATGGGGGAATCCAATTCTGATAATTCTGATGAAGAAGAGGAGGACCACCCCACTTTAGCAGCCTCTTGGCAATCTAGGAAGGAGTGCTTCTTTTGTGGAGATGCTTTTCACCCTAGGAAAACCTGCCCTGCTCGCAATGCAATCTGCAGTTATTGCAAAAAAAAAGGACACTTTGCTAAAGTTTGCCTATCAAGGGCCTCTACGAGGGCCAATCCAGCTAAGGCCTACCGAACTGCCCCAATTAGGGCCTATCAAGATGCTTCAGCTAGGACCTATCAAGCTTCCTCTCGAGCTCTCTCCCGAGGAAGCACACCGAGAGTTTTAGCCACTCTCTGTGCAACGACACCAATTATAGCTGCTTGCCCACAGAACCTGTCTCATGCAGCCACAAAAGTTTCAATTAAAGGGCATACCTTAGATGCCTTAATTGACTCAGGAAGTACTGATAGTTTCATTAAGGAACAGATTGTTGCAAAATTGAAACTACATGTCTTCCCATCGGACCAGGCAATTGCGATGGCTCAGTCATCACTTAATACCAGAACCTCCGGCTTTTGTGTTGTTGATATGACACTTCATGGTCGCATGTATCCCTCCACCCAACTTTCGGTGCTCAAGGACTTATGTAGTGATCTCCTCTTAGGGCTGGACTTCCAAAAACAGCATAAGAAACTCACCATTGAGTTCGGTGGATCCAAACCCGGACTTACTGTTTCTAATATACCGTCTAAATTACCGTTTTGTGCATTGTCAGCAGCTTCACTTGATGAACCCTCATTATTTGCCAGTATTCCGCCTCGATGCAAACCAATAATAATGAAATTGCGGCGCTTTAATCAGGAAGACCAATCTTTTATTGCGGCTGAAATCTCTCGACTTCTAGCAGAGGATATCATCGAACCATGTTCGTCGCCCTGGCGGGCTCAAGTCGTCATTGTCAAGAACCCTCTAAAACCTAACAAACAGCGACTATGCATCGATTATTCGCAAACCATCAATCAATATACCGACTTGGACGCCTACCCATTGCCACGCATTGATGATATGGTTAATAAACTGGCCGAATACAAAGTGTTCTCAACTTACGATTTAAAAAGTGCCTATCATCAGGTACCCTTGAAGGTCTCAGATAAGCAGTACACGGCCTTTGAGGCTAATGGACGGCTGTACCAATTTCGTCGCCTCCCATTCGGGGTTACTAATGGAGTGGCTGTCTTCCAATGGGCAATGGGTGGCCTGGTTAAGCAGGAAAACCTAAGGGACACCTTTCCCTATCTTGATAACATTACCATTGCAGGTCACGATCAACAGGAACATGACGCCAACCTCCAAAAATTTCGGGATGCCCTCCATCGCCGTAATTTGACCCTGAATGAATCCAAATCTGTTGAGTCGCAACCGACCATCAACATCCTTGGCTACTGCGTAGGCAATGGTATCATTAAGCCAGACCCAGAAAGACTTCGCCCGCTCCAAGAGCTCCCGTCACCTAAGAATCCGGCTTCTTTACGTCGGGCTCTCGGTCTGTTTGCATACTACGCTAAATGGATTCCTCATTTTTTGGACAAAATCCAACCCTTGCTGCATGCTAGATCATTTCCACTGGGAACAGCGGCTGTTGCAGCCTTTAACCTTCTCAAAAAACAGTTGGAGAAAGCGGCTCTTCACTCCATCGATGAGAATCTCCCTTTCGTGGTTGAATGTGATGCCTCGGAGGTGGCGATCTCGGCTACTCTGAATCAGGAAGGTCGTCCTGTAGCATTTATGTCCAGGACCTTACAAGATGCCGAGCTACATTATCCTCCGGTTGAGAAAGAAGCCACAGCCATCATAGAGGCAGGACGGAAGTGGAACCATTTTCTAGCTCGCCAGCACTTTACATTGATCACAGACCAACGATCAGTCGCTTTCATGCTCGATAATCGAAAACGAACCAAAATTAAGAATAATAAAATACAACTTTGGAGGATGGAACTGGCCTCTTTTGGTTATACCATTCTCTATCAGCCTGGCAAGGAGAATGTGGCCCCGGACGCCCTCACATGGGCATTCTGCTCCACTATGTCATCCTCTACTCTCATGGATGTCCACACTGGATTGTGTCATCCTGACATTACGCGCATGCTACATTTCGTACGATCACGGAATCTCCCTTTTTCCACTGGAGATGTAAAGAAAATATGCTCAGAATGCCGGCTTTGTGTGGAATTAAAACCTCAGTTCTTCCGCCCCTCAGCTGGTATACTCCAACATGCAACCCAACCGATGCAACGACTTAGCATCGATTTTAAGGGCCCAGTGCCCTCTTCAACTCGGAACACATATTTGCTCACCATGATCGATGAATATTCACGTTTCCCGTTTGCCTTCCCCTGCTCCAATATGCTGGCGTCCACAGTAATCTGCTGCCTTGAGCAGGTATTTTCTCTCTGTGGCATGCCGGCTTATATTCACTCAGATCGGGGTCCATCCTTTATGTCAAGGGAACTCAAGGACTACCTCTCAGAACGGGGAATTGCTACAAGTAAAACAACACCATACCATCCCATCGGAAATGGGCAGGTAGAGAGGTATAACGGTATCATCTGGAATTCCGTACGTCTCGCTTTAAGATCTCGGGGCCTACCAGACCAGCAATGGGAAACAGTGCTTCCGGATGCATTGCACTCTATACGGTCCCTGCTTTCTACAGCCACAAATATTACACCTCATGAGCGGTTCTTTGGATTCCAGCGTCGCTCATCTCATGGGACATCACTCCCGTCATGGCTAACTACTCCTGGACCTGTATTACTCCGAAGATACGTTCGGACATCTAAAAATGACCCTCTCGTAGATGAGGTCGAACTAACCGATGCCAACCCCACCTATGCAAACATACGATATTCCGACGGCCGAGAATCTACCGTATCATTACGGGAACTGGCTCCCTGCCCACCAGGACCTAGTGGGACATCGGGTGATGGCATTTCACCAGGAAACTCTTGGGACCTATCGGGTACCCCTCTCCAGGATCCTGATCGGACACCAACTAGCTTGGTGCCGGTAGAACTCCGTACTCAAGGTTGCGACCCTCCCAGTACCGCACATGAAAGTACTGATCCGCCACAGACCAGCTCTGCACCTCCCTCTGAACAGAGGCAGTCTGACTTTGAACCTATTGGGGCTCGTACTCGAAGCCATGATCTCCCCGACCCTTCACAGGGCAATCCAGGCCACACAGACTCTGACCAATGGCCAACCGCATGTAAACGGAGCAGCGACCCTCTACGATGGGAATCCAAACGGGTGCGACTCTTCCTTGTTCGGCGGCTGCGGACCAAAAGGTAGACCACAGCCTCCTAATCCTGCAGCAGGGAAGAATGTGATAATAATAATAACTTCCGGGAAGTTATGTCATCACTTCCTGTGAACTATGAACTATGAACTATGAACTGTGTACATACCTCACTTCCTGTCATATGTCACTTCCTGTTGGACTGGTATACATACTGGTCTGTTCAGTATTGTAAGAGGCTTCTACCAGAGGCATGGGAAAGACCTCTCTTGTATATACTGTGTTTATAAGTTACTTAAAGCTTACTTTAAAGTTACTTGATGGTAAGACTCCTTTTTCTTACATCACAGCCCATTCCACACTCACAGATACTCTCACACTCAGCCCATTCCACACTCACACTCTCATACTCAGACCATTCCACACTCACAGATACTCTCAAACTCAGCCGATTCCACACTCACAGATATTGTCACACTCAGCCCATTCCACACTCACAGACACTCTCACACTGAGCCCATTCCACACACAGATACTCTCACACTCAGCCCATTCCACACTCACAGATACTCTCACACTCAGCCCATTCCACACTCACAGATCCTCTCACACTCAGCCCATTCCACACTCAAAGATACTCTCACACTCAGCCCAGTCCACACTCACAGATACTCACACACTCAGCCCATTCCAAACTCACAGATACTCTCACACTCAGCCCATTCCACACTCACAGATATACTCACACTCAGCCCATTCCACACTCACAGATACTCTCAAACTCAGCCCATTCCACACTCACACTCTCACACTCAGCCCATTCCACACTCACAGATACTCTCACACTCAGCCCACTCCACACTCACAGATTCTCTCACACTCAGCCCATTCCACACTCACAGATACTCTCACACTCAGCCCATTCCACACTCACAGATACTCTCACACTCAGCCCATTCCACACTCACAGATACTCTCACACTCAGCCTATTCCACACTCAGACACTCCCACACTCAGCCCATTCCACACTCACAGATACTCTCACACTCAGTCCATTCCACACTCACAGATACTCCCACACTCAGCCCATTCCACACTCACAGATACTCTCACACGCAGCCCACTCCACACTCTCAGATGCTCTCACATTCAGCCCATTCTACACTCACAGATACTCTCACACTCAACCCATTCCACACTCATACTCTCACACTCAGCCCATTCCACACTCACAGGTACTCTCACACTCAGCCCATTCCACACTCACAGATACTCTCACACTCAGCCCATTCCACACTCAGATACTCTCACACTCAGCCCACTCCACACTCACAGATACTCTCACACTCAGCTCATTCCACACTCACAAATACTCTCACACTCAGCCAATTCCACACTCACAGATACTCTCACACTCAGCCCACTCCACACTCACAGATACTCTCACACTCAGCCCATCCACACTCACAAACACTCTCACACTCAGCCCATTCCACTCTCACAGATACTTTCACACTCAGCCCATTCCACACTCACACTCTCACACTCAGACCATTCTACACTCAGACACTCTCTCACTCACCCGATTCCACACTCACAGATACTCTCACACTCTGCCCATTCTACACTCACAGATACTCTCACACTCAGCTCATTCCACACTCACAGATACTCTCACACTCAGCCCATTCTACACTCCCAGATACTCTCACACTCAGCCCATTCCACACTCACAGATACTCTCACACTCATCCCTTTCCACACTCAAAGATACTCTCACACTCAGCCCATTCCACACTCACAGATACTCTCACACTCAGCCCATTCCACACTCACAGATACTCTCACACTCAGCCCATTCCACACTCACAGATTCTCTCACACTCAGCCCATTCCACACTCACAGATACTCTCACATTCAGCCCATTCCACACTCACAGATACTCTCACACTCAGCCCATTCTACACTCGCACTCTCACTCAGCCCATTCCACACTCACAGATACTCTCAAACTCAGCCCATTCCACACTCACAGATACTCTCACACTCAGCCCATTCCACACTCACAAATTCTCTCACACTCAGCCCATTCCACACTCACAGATACTCTCACACTCAGCCCATTCCACACTCACAGATACTCTCACACTCAGTCCATTCCACACTCACAGACACTCTCACACTCACCCCATTCCACACACAGATACTCTCACACTCAGCCCATTCCACACTCACAGATACTCTCACACTCAGCCCATTCCACACTCACACTCTCACACTCAGACCATTCCACACTCACAGACACTCTCACACTCACCCCATTCCACACACAGATACTCTCACACTCAGCCCATTCCACACTCACACTCTCACACTCAGACCATTCCACACTCATACACTCTCACACTCACCCCATTCCAGACTCACAGATACGCTCACACTCAGCCCATTCTACACTCACAGATACTCTCACACTCAGCTCATTCCACACTCACAGATACTCTCACAGTCCCCCCATTCCACACTCACAGATACTCTCAAACTCAGCCCATTCCAAACTCAGATACTCTCACACTCAGCCCATTCCACATTCACAGATACTCTCACACTCAGCGCATTCCACACTCACAGATACTCTCACACTCAGCCCATTCCACACTCACAGATACTCTCACACTCAGCCCATTCCACACTCACAGATACTCTCACACTCAGCCCATTCTACACTCACAGATACTCTCACACTCAGACCATTCCACACTCACAGATACTCTCACACTCAGCCCATTCCACACTCACAGATACTGTCAAACTCAGCCCATTCCACACTCACACTCTCACACTCAGCCCATTCCACACTCACAGATACTCTCACACTCAGCCCATTTCACACTCACAGATCCTCTCACACTCAGCCCATTCCACACTCAAAGATACTCTCACACTCAGCCCAGTCCACACTCACAGATACTCACACACTCAGCCCATTCCAAACTCACAGATACTCTCACACTCAGCCCATTCCACACTCACAGATATACTCACACTCAGCCCATTCCACACTCACAGATACTCTCAAACTCAGCCCATTCCACACTCACACTCTCACACTCAGCCCATTCCACACTCACAGATACTCTCACACTCAGCCCACTCCACACTCACAGATTCTCTCACACTCAGCCCATTCCACACTCACAGATACTCTCACACTCAGCCCATTCCACACTCACAGATACTCTCACACTCAGCCCATTCCACACTCACAGATACTCTCACACTCAGCCTATTCCACACTCAGACACTCCCACACTCAGCCCATTCCACACTCACAGATACTCTCACACTCAGTCCATTCCACACTCACAGATACTCCCACACTCAGCCCATTCCACACTCACAGATACTCTCACACTCAGCCCACTCCACACTCTCAGATGCTCTCACATTCAGCCCATTCTACACTCACAGATACTCTCACACTCAACCCATTCCACACTCATACTCTCACACTCAGCCCATTCCACACTCACAGGTACTCTCACACTCAGCCCATTCCACACTCACAGATACTCTCACACTCAGCCCATTCCACACTCAGATACTCTCACACTCAGCCCACTCCACACTCACAGATACTCTCACACTCAGCTCATTCCACACTCACAAATACTCTCACACTCAGCCAATTCCACACTCACAGATACTCTCACACTCAGCCCACTCCACACTCACAGATACTCTCACACTCAGCCCATCCACACTCACAAACACTCTCACACTCACCCCATTCCACTCTCACAGATACTTTCACACTCAGCCCATTCCACACTCACAGATACTCTCACACTCAGCCGATTCCACACTCACACTCTCACACTCAGACCATTCTACACTCAGACACTCTCTCACTCACCCGATTCCACACTCACAGATACTCTCACACTCAGCCCATTCTACACTCACAGATACTCTCACACTCAGCTCATTCCACACTCACAGATACTCTCACACTCAGCCCATTCTACACTCCCAGATACTCTCACACTCAGCCCATTCCACACTCACAGATACTCTCACACTCATCCCTTTCCACACTCAAAGATACTCTCACACTCAGCCCATTCCACACTCACAGATACTCTCACACTCAGCCCATTCCACACTCACAGATACTCTCACACTCAGCCCATTCCACACTCACAGATTCTCTCACACTCAGCCCATTCCACACTCACAGATACTCTCACATTCAGCCCATTCCACACTCACAGATACTCTCACACTCAGCCCATTCTACACTCGCACTCTCACTCAGCCCATTCCACACTCACAGATACTCTCAAACTCAGCCCATTCCACACTCACAGATACTCTCACACTCAGCCCATTCCACACTCACAAATTCTCTCACACTCAGCCCATTCCACACTCACAGATACTCTCACACTCAGCCCATTCCACACTCACAGATACTCTCACACTCAGTCCATTCCACACTCACAGACACTCTCACACTCACCCCATTCCACACACAGATACTCTCACACTCAGCCCATTCCACACTCACAGATACTCTCACACTCAGCCCATTCCACACTCACACTCTCACACTCAGACCATTCCACACTCACAGACACTCTCACACTCACCCCATTCCACACACAGATACTCTCACACTCAGCCCATTCCACACTCACACTCTCACACTCAGACCATTCCACACTCATACACTCTCACACTCACCCCATTCCAGACTCACAGATACTCTCACACTCAGCCCATTCTACACTCACAGATACTCTCACACTCAGCTCATTCCACACTCACAGATACTCTCACAGTCCCCCCATTCCACACTCACAGATACTCTCAAACTCAGCCCATTCCAAACTCAGATACTCTCACACTCAGCCCATTCCACATTCACAGATACTCTCACACTCAGCACATTCCACACTCACAGATACTCTCACACTCAGCCCATTCCACACTCACAGATACTCTCACACTCAGCCCATTCCACACTCACAGATACTCTCACACTCAGCCCATTCTACACTCACAGATACTCTCACACTCAGACCATTCCACACTCACAGATACTCTCACACTCAGCCCATTCCACACTCACAGATACTGTCAAACTCAGCCCATTCCACACTCACACTCTCACACTCAGCCCATTCCACACTCACAGATACTCTCACACTCAGCCCACTCCACACTCACAGATTCTCTCACACTCAGCCCATTCCACACTCACAGATACTCTCACACTCAGCCCATTCCACACTCACAGATACTCTCACACTCAGCCCATTCCACACTCACAGATACTCTCACACTCAGCCTATTCCACACTCACAGACACTCCCACACTCAGCCCATTCCACACTCACAGATACTCTCACATTCAGCCCATTCTACACTCAGATACTCTCACACTCAGCCCACTCCACACTCACAAATACTCTCACACTCAGCCCATCCACACTCACAAATACTCTCACACTCAGCCCATTCCACTCTCACAGATACTTTCACACTCAGCCCATTCCACACTCACAGATACTCTCACACTCAGCCGATTCCACACTCACACTCTCACACTCAGACCATTCTACACTCAGACACTCTCTCACTCACCCCATTCCACACACAGATACTCTCACACTCAGCCCATTCTACACTCACAGATACTCTCACACTCAGCTCATTCCACACTCACAGATACTCTCACACTCAGCCCATTCTACACTCCCAGATACTCTCACACTCAGCCCATTCCACACTCACAGATACTCTCACACTCAACCCATTCCACACTCATACTCTCACACTCTGCCCATTCCACACTCACAGATACTCTCACTCTCAGCCCATTCCACACTCACAGATACTCTCACACTCAGCGCATTCCACACTCACATATACTCTCACATTCAGCCCATTCCACACTCACAGATACTCTCACACTCAGCCCATTCTACACTCACACTCTCATACTCAGACCATTCCACACTCACAAACACTCTCACACTCACCCCATTCCACAGTCACAGATACTATCACACCCAGCCCATTCCACACTCACAGATACTCTCACACTCAGCCCATTCCACTCACAGATACTCTCACACTCAGCACATTCAACACTCAGATACTCTCACACTCAGCCCATTCTACACTCAGATACTCTCACATCCAGCCCATTCTACACTCACAGATACTCTCACACTCAGCCCATTCCACACTCACAGGTTCTCTCACACTCAGCCCATTCCACACTCAGATACTCTCACACTCAGGCCATTCCACACTCACAGATACTGTCGCACTCAGCCTATTCCACACTCAGACACTCACACTCAGACCATTCCACACTCACAGACACTCTCACACTCAGCCCATTCTACACTCACAGACACTCTCACACTCAGCCCATTCCACACTCACACTCTCACACTCAGCCCATTCCACACTCACAGATACTCTCACACTCAGCCCATTCCACACTCACAGATACTCTCACACTCATCCCTTTCCACACTCAAAGATACCCTCACACTCAGCCCAATCTACACTCACAGATACTCTCACACTCAGCCCACTCCACACTCACAGATTCTCTCACACTCAGCCCATTCCACACTCACAGATACTGTCACAATCAGCCCATTCCACACTCACAGATACTCCCACACTCAGCCCATTCCACACTCACAGATACTCTCACACTCAGCCCATTCCACACTCACAGATACTCTCACACTCATCCCTTTCCACACTCAAAGATACCCTCACACTCAGCCCAATCTACACTCACAGATACTCTCACACTCAGCCCACTCCACACTCACAGATTCTCTCACACTCAGCCCATTCCACACTCACAGATACTGTCACAATCAGCCCATTCCACACTCACAGATACTCTCACACTCAGCCCAATCCACACTCAGATACTCTCACACTCAGTCCACTCCACACTCACAGATACTCTCACAGTCAGCCCATTCCACACTCAGATACTCTCACACTCAGCCCACTCCACACTCACAGATACTCTTACACTCAGCCCATTCCACACTCACAGATACTCTCACACTCAGCCCATTCTACACTCACAGATACTCTCACACTCAACCCATTCCACACTCATACTCTCACACTCAGCCCATTCCACACTCACAGATACTCTCACACTCAGCCCATTCCACACTCACAGATACTCTCACACTCAGCCCATTCCACACTCACAGATTCTCTCACACTCAGCCCATTCCACACTCACAGATACTCTCACATTCAGCCCATTCCACACTCACAGATACTCTCACACTCAGCCCATTCTACACTCGCACTCTCACTCAGCCCATTCCACACTCACAGATACTCTCAAACTCAGCCCATTCCACACTCACAGATACTCTCACACTCAGCCCATTCCACACTCACAAATTCTCTCACACTCAGCCCATTCCACACTCACAGATACTCTCACACTCAGCCCATTCCACACTCACAGATACTCTCACACTCAGCCCATTCCACACTCACAGACACTCTCACACTCACCCCATTCCACACACAGATACTCTCACACTCAGCCCATTCCACACTCACAGATACTCTCACACTCAGCCCATTCCACACTCACACTCTCACACTCAGACCATTCCACACTCACAGACACTCTCACACTCACCCCATTCCACACACAGATACTCTCACACTCAGCCCATTCCACACTCACACTCTCACACTCAGACCATTCCACACTCAGACACTCTCACACTCACCCCATTCCAGACTCACAGATACTCTCACACTCAGCCCATTCTACACTCACAGATACTCTCACACTCAGCTCATTCCACGCTCACAGATACTCTCACAGTCACCCCATTCCACACTCACAGATACTCTCAAACTCAGCCCATTCCAAACTCAGATACTCTCACACTCAGCCCATTCCACATTCAAAGGTACTCTCACACTCAGCGCATTCCACACTCACAGATACTCTCACACTCAGCCCATTCCACACTCAGAGATACTCTCACACTCAGCCCATTCCACACTCAGATACTCTCACACTCAGCCCATTCTACACTCACAGATACTCTCACACTCAGCCCATTCCACACTCACAGATACTCTCACACTCAGCCCATTCCACACTCACAGATACTCTCACACTCAGCCAATTCCACACTCACACTCTCACACTCAGCCCATTCCACACTCACAGATACTCTCACACTCAGCCCATTCCACACTCACAAATACTCTCACACTCAGCCCATTCCACACTCACAGACACTCTCACACTCACCCCATTCCACACTCACAGATACTCTCACACTCAGCCCATTCTACACTCACAGATACTCTCACACTCAGCCCATTCCACACTCACAGATACTCTCACACTCAGCCCATTCTACACTCCCAGGTACTCTCACACTCAGCCCATTCCACACTCACAGATACTCTCACACTCAGCCCATTCCACACACATACTCTCACACTCAGCCCATTCCACACTCACAGATACTCTCAAACTCAGCCCATTCCAAGCTCACAGATGCTCTCACACTCAGCCCATTCCACACTCACAGATACTCTCACACTCAGCCCATTCCACACTCACAGATACTCTCACACTCACCCCAATCCACACTCACAGATACTCTCACACTCAGCTTACTCCACACTCACAGATTCTCTCACACTCAGCCCATTCCACACTCAGATACTCTCATACTCAGCCCATTCCACACTCACAGATACTGTCACACTCAGCCCATTCAACACTCAGACACTCACACTCAGACCATTCCACACTCACAGACACTCTCACACTCACCCCATTCCATACTCACAGATACTCTCAAACTCAGCCCATTCCAAACTCAGATACTCTCACACTCACCCCATTCCACATTCACAGATACTCTCACACTCAGCCCATTCCACACTCACAGATACTCTCACACTCAGCCCATTCCACACTCACAGACACTCTCACACTCAGCCCATTCTACACTCACAGTCACTCTCACACTCAGCCCATTCCACACTCACACTCTCACACTCAGCCCATTCCACACTCACAGATACTCTCACACTCAGCCCAATCTACACTCACAGATACTCTCACACTCAGCCCACTCCACACTCACAGATTCTCTCACACTCAGCCCATTCCACACTCAGATACTCTCACACTCAGCCCATTCCACACTCAAAAATACTCTCACACTCAGCCCATTCCACACTCAGATACTCTCACACTCAGCCCATTCCACACTCAAAAATACTCTCAAACTCAGCCCATTCCAAACTCACAGATACTCTCACACTCAGCCCATTCCACACTCAGATACTCTCACACTCAGACCATTCCACACTCACAGACACTCTCACACTCACCCCATTCCACACTCACAGATACTCTCAAACTCAGCCCATTCCAAACTCAGATACTCTCACACTCAGCCCATTCCACACTCACAGATACTCTCACACTCAGCCCATTTTCCACTCATACTCTCACACTCAGCCCATTCCACACTTACAGATACTCTCACACTCAGCACATTCCACACTTACAGATACTGTCACACTCAGCCCATTCCACATTCCCAGATACTCTCACACTCAGCCCATTCCACACTCACAGATACTCTCACTGTCAGCCCATTCCACACTTACAGATACTCTCACACTCAGCCCATTCCACACTCACAGATACTCTCACAATCAGCCTGTGATAATAATAATAACTTCCGGGAAGTGATGTCATCATTCCCGTGAACTATGAACTATGAACTGTGTACATACCTCACTTCCTGTCATATGTCACTTCCTGTTGGACTGGTATAAATACTGGTCTGTTCAGTATTGTAAGAGGCTTCTACCAGAGGCATGGTAAAGACCTCTCTTGTATATAGTGTGTTTATAAGTTACTTAAAGCTTACTTTAAAGTTACTTGATGGTAAGACTCCTTTTTCTTACATCAATTTAAGTAACTTAGTATTTACACTCACAAATACTAGACCTTCGGACAAACTCGGAGTTAAGGATCCAGGGAACCACCCATCATGGATAGAATACTTAGACCTATTCGTCTGGACTTGGACCCGAATACACCAGCAGCTGGCAGGGTATGGAAGCATTGGTACCGTACTTTTGAGAATTTTCTGGATGAATGTGAAGCGGATGCTCCTGCTAGATTGAGGATACTTATCAATTATGTGACCCCAAAAGTGTTCGAATATGTTGATGAATGGGATAATTACGATGAAGTGATTCGGGCACTTAAGAAACTGTATGCCAAGACCCCAAATGAGGTCTATGCTAAACATCTACTGGCCACAGCCCAACAAGGGCCAGGGGAATCAATTGACGAATTCCTGCAAGAACTTCGCAGGCTCAGCATAGATTGTAACTTTCAGGCAGCCTCAGCTGAGCTGTACCGCAATGAAATGATTCGTGATGCTTTCATCTGCGGGATTGCCTCTCCATTTATACGCCAGCGTCTACTAGAAAGTAAAACACTTGAGCTACAAAAGGCTTTTGACCTAGCTTGTTCTCTGGATTTGGCAAAGAGAAATGCAGACCTCTATCAGCTGCCCAGATCTCGATCTGCTGCTGTAGCTGCAACCAGACAATTCAAGCGGTCTCAGGTGAACCCTATCATGGGGGAATCTAATTCTGATAATTCTGATGAAGAAGAGGAGGACCACCCCACTTTAGCAGCCTCTTGGCAATCTAGGAAGGAGTGCTTCTTTTGTGGAGATGCTTTTCACCCTAGGAAAACCTGCCCTGCTCGCAATGCAATCTGCAGTTATTGCAAAAAAAAAGGACACTTTGCTAAAGTTTGCCTATCAAGGGCCTCTACGAGGGCCAATCCAGCTAAGGCCTACCGAACTGCCCCAATTAGGGCCTATCAAGATGCTCCAGCTAGGACCTATCAAGCTTCCTCTCGAGCTCTCTCCCGAAGAAGCACACCGAGAGTTTTAGCCACTCTCTGTGCAACGACACCAATTATAGCTGCTTGCCCACAGAACCTGTCTCATGCAGCCACAAAAGTTTCAATTAAAGGGCATACCTTAGATGCCTTAATTGACTCAGGAAGTACTGATAGTTTCATTAAGGAACAGATTGTTGCAAAATTGAAACTACATGTCTTCCCATCGGACCAGGCAATTGCGATGGCTCAGTCATCACTTAATACCAGAATCTCCGGCTTTTGTGTTGTTGATATGACACTTCATGGTCGCATGTATCCCTCCACCCAACTTTCGGTGCTCAAGGACTTATGTAGTGATCTCCTCTTAGGGCTGGACTTCCAAAAACAGCATAAGAAACTCACCATTGAGTTCGGTGGATCCAAACCCAGACTTACTGTTTCTAATATACCGTCTAAATTACCGTTTTGTGCATTGTCAGCAGCTTCACTTGATGAACCCTCATTATTTGCCAGTATTCCGCCTCGATGCAAACCAATAATAACGAAATTGCGGCGCTTTAATCAGGAAGACCAATCTTTTATTGCGGCTGAAATCTCTCGACTTCTAGCAGAGGATATCATCGAACCATGTTCGTCGCCCTGGCGGGCTCAAGTCGTCATTGTCAAGAACCCTCTAAAACCTAACAAACAGCGACTATGCATCGATTATTCGCAAACCATCAATCAATATACCGACTTGGACGCCTACCCATTGCCACGCATTGATGATATGGTTAATAAACTGGCCGAATACAAAGTGTTCTCAACTTACGATTTAAAAAGTGCCTATCATCAGGTACCCTTGAAGGTCTCAGATAAGCAGTACACGGCCTTTGAGGCTAATGGACGGCTGTACCAATTTCGTCGCCTCCCATTCGGGGTTACTAATGGAGTGGCTGTCTTCCAATGGGCAATGGATGGCCTGGTTAAGCAGGAAAACCTAAGGGACACCTTTCCCTATCTTGATAACATTACCATTGCAGGTCACGATCAACAGGAACATGACGCCAACCTCCAAAAATTTCGGGATGCCCTCCATCGCCGTAATTTGACCCTGAATGAATCCAAATCTGTTGAGTCGCAACCGACCATCAACATCCTTGGCTACTGCGTAGGCAATGGTATCATTAAGCCAGACCCAGAAAGACTTCGCCCGCTCCAAGAGCTCCCGTCACCTAAGAATCCGGCTTCTTTACGTCGGGCTCTCGGTCTGTTTGCATACTACGCTAAATGGATTCCTCATTTTTTGGACAAAATCCAACCCTTGCTGCATGCTAGATCATTTCCACTGGGAACAGCAGCTGTTGCAGCCTTTAACCTTCTCAAAAAACAGTTGGAGAAAGCGGCTCTTCACTCCATCGATGAGAATCTCCCTTTCGTGGTTGAATGTGATGCCTCGGAGGTGGCGATCTCGGCTACTCTGAATCAGGAAGGTCGTCCTGTAGCATTTATGTCCAGGACCTTACAAGATGCCGAGCTACATTATCCTCTGGTTGAGAAAGAAGCCACAGCCATCATAGAGGCAGGACGGAAGTGGAACCATTTTCTAGCTCGCCAGCACTTTACATTGATCACAGACCAACGATCAGTCACCTTCATGCTCGATAATCGAAAACGAACCAAAATTAAGAATAATAAAATACAACTTTGGAGGATGGAACTGGCCTCTTTTGGTTATACCATTCTCTATCGGACTGGCAAGGAGAATGTGGCCCCGGACACCCTCACACGGGCATTCTGCTCCACTATGTCATCCTCTACTCTCATGGATGTCCACAATGGATTGTGTCATCCTGGCGTTACGCGCATGCTACATTTCGTACGATCACGGAATCTCCCTTTTTCCACTGGAGATGTAAAGAAAATATGCTCAGAATGCCGGCTTTGTGTGGAATTAAAACCTCAGTTCTTCCGCCCCTCAGCTGGTATACTCCTACATGCAACCCAACCGATGCAACGACTTAGCATCGATTTTAAGGGCCCAGTGCCCTCTTCAACTCGGAACACATATTTGCTCACCATGATCGACGAATATTCACATTTCCCGTTTGCCTTCCCCTGCTCCAATATGCTGGCGTCCACAGTAATCTGCTGCCTTGAGCAGGTATTTTCTCTCTGTGGCATGCCGGCTTATATTCACTCAGATCGGGGTCCATCCTTTATGTCAAGGGAACTCAAGGACTACCTCTCAGAACGGGGAATTGCCACAAGTAAAACAACACCATACCATCCCATCGGAAATGGGCAGGTAGAGAGGTATAACGGCATCATCTGGAATTCCGTACGTCTCGCTTTAAGATCTCGGGGCCTACCAGACCGGCAATGGGAAACAGTGCTTCCGGATGCATTGCACTCTATACGGTCCCTGCTTTCTACAGCCACAAATATTACACCTCATGAGCGGTTCTTTGGATTCCAGCGTCGCTCATCTCATGGGACATCAGTCCCGTCATGGCCAACTACTCCTGGATCTGTATTACTCCGAAGATACGTTCGGACATCTAAAAATGACCCTCTCGTAGATGAGGTCGAACTAACTGATGCCAACCCCACCTATGCAAACATACGATATTCCGACGGCCGAGGATCTACCGTATCATTACGGGATCTGGCTCCCTGCCCACCAGGACCTAGTGGGACATCGGGTGATGGCATTTCACCAGGAAACTCTTGGGACCTATCGGGTACCCCTCTCCAGGATCCTGATCGGACACCAACTAGCTTGGTGCCGGTAGAACCCCGTACTCAAGGTTGCGACCCTCCCAGTACCACACATGAAAGTACTGATCCGCCACAGACCAGCTCTGCACCTCCCTCTGAACAGAGGCAGTCTGACTTTGAACCTATTGGGGCTCGTACTCGAAGCCATGATCTCCCCGACCCTTCACAGGGCAATCCAGTCCACACAGACTCTGACCAATGGCCAACCGCATGTAAACGGAGCAGCGACCCTCTACGATGGGAATCCAAACGGGTGCGACTCTTCCTTGTTCGGCGGCTGCGGACCAAAAGGTAGACCACAGCCTCCTAATCCTGCAGCAGGGAAGAATGTGATAATAATAATAACTTCCGGGAAGTTATGTCATCACTTCCTGTGAACTATGAACTATGAACTATGAACTGTATACATACCTCACTTCCTGTCATATGTCACTTCCTGTTGGACTGGTATACATACTGGTCTGTTCAGTATTGTAAGAGGCTTCTACCAGAGGCATGGGAAAGACCTCTCTTGTATATAGTGTGTTTATAAGTTACTTAAAGCTTACTTTAAAGTTACTTGATGATAAGACTCCTTTTTCTTACATCACAGCCCATTCCACACTCACAGATACTCTCACACTCAGCCCATTCCACACTCACACTCTCATACTCAGACCATTCCACACTCACAGATACTCTCAAACTCAGCCGATTCCACACTCACAGATATTCTCACACTCAGCCCATTCCACACTCACAGACACTCTCACACTGAGCCCATTCCACACACAGATACTCTCACACTCAGCCCATTCCACACTCACAGATACTCTCACACTCAGCCCATTCCACACTCAGAGATACTCTCACACTCAGCCCATTCCACACTCACAGATACTCTCACACTCAGACCATTCCACACTCACAGATACTCTCACACTCAGCCCAGTCCACACTCACGGATACTCACACACTCAGCCCATTCCACACTCACAGATACTCTCACACTCAGCCCATTCCACACTCACAGATACTCTCACACTCAGCCCATTCCACACGAACACTCCCACACTCAGACCATTCCACACTCACAGACACTCTCACACTCACCCCATTCCACACTCACAGATACTCTCACACTCAGCCCATTCCACACTAACACTCTCACACTCAGCCCATTCCACACTCACAGATACTCTCACACTCACCCCATTCCACACTCACAGATACTCTCACAATCAGCCCATTCCACACTCACAGATACTCTCACACTCAGCCCATTCCACACTCACACCCTCATACTCAGACCATTCCACACTCACATATACTCTCAAACTCAGCCCATTCCAAACTCACAGATACTCTCACACTCAGCCCATTCCACACTCACAGATACTCTCACACTCAGCCCATTCCACACTCAGATACTCTCACACTCAGCCCATTCCACACTCACAGATATTCTCACATTCAGCCCATTCCACACTCACAGATACTCTCACACTCAGCCCATTCCACACTCACAGATACTCTCACACTCAGCCCATTCCACACTCACAGATACTCTCACACTCAGCCCATTCCACACTCACAGATACTCTCACACTCAGCCCATTCCACACTCACACTCTCACACTCACTCCATTCCACACTCACAGATACTCTCACACTCAGCTCATTCCACATTCACAGATACTCTCTCACTCAGACCATTCCACACTCACAGATACTCTCACACTCAGCGCATTCCACACTCACAGATACTCTCATACTCAGCCCATTCCACACTCACAGATACTCTCACACTCAGCCCATTCCACACTCACAGATACTCTCACACTCAGCCCATTCCACACTCACAGATATACTCAAACTCAGCCCATTCCACACTCACAGATACTCTCACTCTCAACCCATTCCACACTCACAGATACTCTCACACTCAGCCCATTCCACACTCACAGATACTCTCACACTCAGCCCATTCCACACTCACACTCTCACACTCAGCCCATTCCACACTCACAGATACTCTCACACTCAGCCCATTCCACACTCACAGATACTCTCACACTCAGCCCATTCCACACTCACAGATACTCTCATACTCAGCCCATTCCACACTCACAGACACTCTTACACTCAGCCCATTCCACACTCACAGTTACTCTCACACTCAGCCCATTCCACACTCACAGATATTCTCACACTCAGCCCATTCCACACTCACAGATATACTCATACTCAGCCCATTCCACACTCACAGATACTCTCACTCTCAACCCATTCCACACTCACAGATACTCTCACACTCAGCCCATTCCACCCTGACAGGTACTCTCATACTCAGCACATTCCACACTCACAGATACTCTCACACTCAGCCCATTCCACACTCACACTCTCACACTCAGCCCATTCCACACTCACAGATACTCTCACACTCAGCCCATTCCACACTCAGATACTCTCACACTCAGCCCATTCCACACTCAGATACACTAACACTCAGACCATTCCACACTCATACTCTCACACTCAGCCCATTCCACACTCACAGATACTCTCAAACTCAGCCCATTCCACACTCATACTCTCACACTCACCCCATTCCACACTCAGATACTCTCACACTCAGCCCATTCCACTCACAGACACTCTCACACACAGCCCATTCCACACTCACAGATACTCTCACACGCAGCCCATTCCACACTCACAGATACTTTCCAACTCAGCCCATTACACACTCACACTCTCACACTCACTCCATTCCACACTCACAGATACTCTCACACTCAGCTCATTCCACATTCACAGATACTCTCTCACTCAGACCATTCCACACTCACTGATACTCTCAAACTCAGCCCATTCCAAACTCACAGATACTCTCACACTCAGCCCATTCCACACTCACAGATACTCTCACACTCAGCCCATTCCACACTCACACTCTCACATTCAGCCCATTCCACACTCACAGATACTCTCACACTCAGCCCATTCCACACTCACAGATACTCTCACACTCAGCCCATTCCACACTCACAGATACTCTCACACTCAGCCCAATCTACACCCACAGATACTCGCACACTCAGCCCACTCCACACTCAAAAATACTCTCAATCTCAGCCCATTCCACACTCAGATACTCTCACACTCAGCCCATTCCACACTCACAGATACTGTCACACTCAGCCCATTCCACACTCACAGACACTCTCACACTCAACCCATTCCACATTCACAGATACTCTCACACTCAGCCCATTCCAAACTCAGATACTCTCACACTCAGCCCATTCCACATTCACAGATACTCTCACACTCAGCCCATTCCACACTCACAGATACTCTCACACTCAGCCCATTCCACTCACAGACACTCTCACACTCAACCCATTCCACACTCACAGACACTCTCACACTCAGCCCGTTCCACACTCACAGATAATCTCACATTCAGCCCATTCCACACTCACAGATACTCTCACATACAGCCCATTCCACAGTCACAGATACTCTCACATACAGCCCATTCCACAGTCACAGATACTCTCACACTCAGCCCATTCGACACTCACAGATACTCTCACACTCAGCCCATTCCACCCTTACAGGTACTCTCACACTCAGCACATCCCACACTCACAGACACTCTCACACTCAGCCCATTCCACACTCACAGATACTCTCACACTCAGCCCATTCCACACTCACAGATACTCTCACACTCAGCCCATTCCACACTCACAGATATTCTCACATTCAGCCCATTCCACCCTTACATGTACTCTCACACTCAGCACATCCCACACTCACAGACACTCTCACACTCAGCCCATTCCACACTCACAGATACTCTCACACTCAGCCCATTCCACACTCACAGATACTCTCACACTCAGCCCATTCCACACTCACAGATACTCTCACACTCAGCCCATTCCACACTCACAGATACTCTCACACTCAGCCCATTCCACACTCACAGATACTCTCACACTCAGCCCATTCCACACACAGGTACTCTCAAACTCAGCCCATTCCACACTCAGATACTCTCACACTCAGCCCATTCCACACTCACAGATACACTCACATTCAGACCATTCCACACTCATACTCTCACACTCACCCCATTCCACACTCACAGAAACTCTCACACTCAGCCCATTCCACTCACAGACACTCTCACACTCACCCCATTCCACACTCACAGATACTCTCAAACTCAGCCCATTCCAAACTCACAGATACTCTCACACTCAGCCCACTCCACACTCATACATTCTCTCACACTCAGCCCATTCCACACTCAGATACTCTCACACTCAGCCCATTCCACACTCAAAAATACTCTCAAACTCAGCCCATTCCACACTCAGATACTCACACTCAGCCCATTCCACACTCAGATACTTTCACTCTCAACCCATTCCACACTCACAGATACTCTCACACACAGCCCATTCCACACTCAGATACTCTGACGCTCAGCCCATTCCACACTCAGATACTCTCACACTCAGCCAATTCCACACTCACAGATACTCTCACACTCAGCCCATTCCACACTCACTCTCTCACACTCAGCCCATTCCACCCTGACAGATACTCTCACACTCAGCACAACCCACACTCACAGACACTCTCACACTCAGCCCATTCCACACTCACAGATACTCTCACACTCAGCCCATTCCACACTCACAGATACTCTCACACTCAGCCCATTCCACACTCACAGGTACTCTCACACTCAGCCCATTCCACACTCACAGATACTCTCACACTCAGCCCATTCCACACTCACAGATACTCTCACACTCAGCCCATTCCACACTCACAGATATTCTCACACTCAGCCCATTCCACACTCACAGATATACTCACACTCAGCCCATTCCACACTCACAGATACTCTCACACTCAGCCCATTCCACACTCAGATACACTCACACTCAGACCATTCCACACTCATACTCTCACACTCACCCCATTCCACACTCAGATACTCTCACACTCAGCCCATTCCACTCACAGACACTCTCACACACAGCCCATTCCACACTCACAGATACTCTCACATGCAGCCCATTCCACACTCACAGATACTCTCTAACTCAGCCCATTACACACTCACACTCTCACACTCACTCCATTCCACACTCAGATACTCTCACACTCAGCTCATTCCACATTCACAGATACTCTCTCACTCAGACCATTCCACACTCACTGGTACTCTCAAACTCAGCCCATTCCAAACTCACAGATACTCTCACACTCAGCCCATTCCACACTCACAGATACTATCACACTCAGCCCATTGCACACTCACACTCTCACATTCAGCCCATTCCACACTCACAGATACTCTCACACTCAGCCCATTCCACACTCACAGATACTCTCACACTCAGCCCATTCCACACTCACAGATACTCTCACACTCAGCCCAATCTACACCCACAGATACTCGCACACTCAGCCCACTCCACACTCAGATACTCTCACACTCAGCGCATTCCACACTCAAAAATACTCTCAATCTCAGCCCATTCCACACTCAGATACTCTCACACTCAGCCCATTCCACACTCACAGATACTGTCACACTCAGCCCATTCCACACTCACAGACACTCTCACACTCAGCCCATTCCACATTCACAGATACTCTCACACTCAGCCCATTCCACACTCACAGATACTCTCACACTCAGCCCATTCCACACTCACAGATAATCTCACACTCAGACCATTCCACACTCACAGACACTCTCACACTCAACCCATTCCACTCTCACAGACACTCTCACACTCAGCCCATTCCACACTCATACTCTCACACTCAGCCCATTCCACACTCATACTCTCACACTCAGCCCATTCTGCACTCACAGATAATCTCACATTCAGCCCATTCCACACTCACAGATACTCTCACATACAGCCCATTCCACAGTCACAGATACTCTCACATACAGCCCATTCCACAGTCACAGATACTCTCACACTCAGCCCATTCCACATTCACAGATACTCTCACACTCAGCCCATTCCACACTCACAGATACTCTCACACTCAGACCATTCCACACTCACAGATACTCTCACAGTCAGCCCATTCCACACTCACAGATACTCTCACACTCAGCCCATTCCACACTCACAGTATCTGGAAGTGCAGAATGGGCTGAGTGTGAGAGTATCTGTGAGTGTGGAATGGGCTGAGTGTGAGCGTATCTGTCAGTGTGGAATGGGCTCAGTGCGAGAGTATCTGTGAGTGTGGAATGGGCTGAGTGTGAGAGTATCTGTCACACGCAGCCCATTCCACATTCACAAATACTCTCACACTCAGACCATTCCACACTCAGATACTCGCACAATCAGCCCATTCCAAACTCACGGATACTCTCACAGTGAGCCTATTCCACACTCACAGATACTCTCACACTCAACCCATTCCACACTCACAGATACTCTCACACTCAGCCCATTACACACTCACAGATACTCTCACACTCGGCGCATTCCACACTCACAGATACTCTCACACTCAGCCCATTCCACACTCACAGATACTCTCGCACTAAGCCCATTCCACACTCACAGATACTCTCACACTCAGCCCATTTCACATTCACAAACACTCTCACACTCAGCCCATTCCACACTCACAGATACTCTCACACTCAGCCCATTCTGCGCTTCCAAATACTGTCACACGCTGCCCATTCCACATTCACAAATACTCTCACACTCAGCCCATTCCACACTCACAAATACTCTCACAATCAGCCCATTCCACATTCACAGATACTCTCACAATCTGCCCATTCCATAATCACAGATACTCTCACACTCAGCCCATTCCACACTCACAGATACTCTCACACTAAGCCCATTCCACACTCACAGATACTCACACTCAGCCCATTCCACACTCACACATACTCTCATACTCAGCCCATTCCACACTCACAGATACTCTCATACTCAGCCCATTCCACACTCACAGATACTTTCACACTCAACCCATTCCACACTCACAGATACTCTCACACTCAGCCCATTCCACACTCACAGATTCTCTCACACTCAGCCAAATCCACACTCACAGAAACCCTCACACTCAGCCCATTCCACACTCAGATTCTCTCACACTCAGTCGAATCCACACTCAGATACTCTCACAACCAGCCCATCCACATTCACAAATACTCTCACACTCAGCCCATTCCACACTCACAGATACTCTCACACTCAGCCCATTCCACACTCACAAATACTCCCACACTCAGCCAATTCCACACTCACAGATCCTCTCACACTCAGCCCATTCCACACTCACACTCTCACACTCAGACCATTCCACACTCACAGATGCACTCACACTCAGCCCATTCCACACACAGATACTCTCACACTCAGCCCAATCTACACTCCCAGATACTCTCACACTCAGCCCATTCCACACTCACAGATACTCTCACACTCAGCCCATTCCATACTCACAGATACTCTCACACTCTGCCCATTCCACACTCACAGATACTCTCACAATCAGCCCATTCCACACTCACAGATACTCTCACACTCAGCCCATTCCACACTCACACCCTCATACTCAGACCATTCCACACTCACAGATACTCTCAAACTCAGCCCATTCCAAACTCACAACTACTGTCACACTCAGCCCATTCCACACTCACAGATACTCTCAAACTCAGCCCATTCCAAACTCACAACTACTGTCACACTCAGCCCATTCCACACTCACAGATACTCACACTCAGCCCATTCCACACTCACAGATACTCTCACACTCAGCCCATTCTACACTCATACTCTCACACTCAGCCCATTCCACACTTACAGATACTCTCACACTCAGCCCATTCCACACTCACAGATACTCTCACACTCAGCCCATTCCACACTCACAGATACTCTCACACTCAGCCCATTCCACACTCTCACTCTCATACTCACACAGTTCCACACTCACAGACACTCTCACACACAGCCCATTCCACACTCACATGCACTCTTACACTCACCCCATTCCACACTCACAGATACTCTCAAACTCAGCCCATTCCAAACTCAGATACTCTGACACTCAGCTCATTCCACACTCACACTCTCACACTCAGCCCATTCCACAGTCACAGATACTCTCACACTCAGCCCATTCGACACTCACAGATATTCTCACACTCAGCCAATTCGACACTCACAGATACTCTCACACTCAGCCCATTCCACACTCACAGATACTCTCACACTCAGCCCATTCCACCCTTACAGATACTCTCACACTCAGCACATTCCACACTCACAGATACTCTCACACTCAGCCCATTCCACACTCACAGGTACTCTCAAACTCAGCCCATTCCACACTCACAGACACTCTCACACTCAGCCCATTCCACACTCACAGATACTCTCATACTCAGCCCATTCCACACTCACAGATACTCTCACACTCAGCCCATTCCACACTCACACTCTCACACTCAGCCCATTCCACACTCACAGATACTCTCACAATCAGCCCATTCCAAACTCATGGATACTCTCACAGTCAGCCTATTCCACACTCACAGATACTCTCACACTCAACCCATTCCACCCTTACAGGTACTCTCACACTCAGCAAATTCCACACTCACAGATACTCTCACACTCAGCCCATTCCACACTCACAGACACTCTCACACTCAGCCCATTCCACACTCACAGATACTCTCACACTCAGCACTTTCCACACTCACAGATACTCTCACACTCAGCCCATTCCACACTCACAGATACTCTCGCACTTAGCCCATTCCACACTCACAGATACTCTCACACTCAGCCCATTCCACATTCACAAATACTCTCACACTCAGCCCATTCCACACACACAGATACTCTCTCACTCAGCCCAATCCGCACTCACAGATACTCTCACACTCAGCTCAATGCACACTCAGATACTCTCACACTCAGCCCATTCCACACTCACAGATACTCTAACACTCAACCCATTCCACACTCACAGATACTCTCAGACTCAGCCCATTCCACACTCACACTCTCAAACTCAGCCCATTCCACACTCACAGATACTCTCACACTCAGCCCATTCCACACTCATAGATACTCGCACAGTCAGCCCATTCCCCACTCACAGATGCTCTCACAATCAGCCCATTCCACATTCACAGATACTCTCACAATCTGCCCATTCCATAATCACAGATACTCTCACACTCAGCCCATTCCACATTCACAAATACTCTCACACTGAGCCCATTCCACACTCAGATACTCTCACACTCAGCCCATTCCACACTCACACTCTCACACTCAGCCCATTCCACACTCACAGATACTCTCACACTCAGCCCATTCTACACTCATACTCTCACACTCAGCCCATTCCACACTTACAGATACTCTCACACTCAGCCCATTCCACACTCACAGATACTCTCACACTCAGCCCATTCCACACTCACAGATACTCGCACACTCAGCACATTCCACACTCAGAGATACTCTCACACTCAGCCCATTGCACACTCTCACTCTCATACTCACACAGTTCCACACTCACACTCTCACACTCAGCCCATTCCATACTCACAGACACTCTTACACTCACCCCATTCCACACTCACAGATACTCTCAAACTCAGCCCATTCCAAACTCAGATACTCTGACACTCAGCTCATTCCACACTCACACTCTCACACTCAGCCCATTCCACAGTCACAGATACTCTCACACTCAGCCCATTCGACACTCACAGATACTCTCACACTCAGCCCATTCCACACTCAGATACTCTCACACTCAGCCCATTCCACAGTCACAGATACTCTCACACTCAGCCCATTCGACACTCACAGATACACTCACACTCAGCCCATTCCTCACTCACAGATATTCTCACACTCAGCCAATTCGACACTCACAGATACTCTCACACTCAGGCCATTCCACACTCACAGATACACTCACACTCAGCCCATTCCACCCTTACAGGTACTCTCACACTCAGCACATTCCACACTCACAGGTACTCTCACACTCAGCCCATTCTACACTCAGACACTCTCACACTCAGCCCATTCCACACTCACAGATACTCTCACACTCAGCCCATTCCACACTCACAGATACTCTCACCCTCAGCCCATTCCACACTCACACTCTCACACTCAGCCCATTCCACACTCACAGATACTCTCACAATCAGCCCATTCCAAACTCATGGATACTCTCACAGTCAGCCTATTCCACACTCACAGATACTCTCACACTCAACCCATTCCACCCTTACAGGTACTCTCACACTCAGCACATTCCACACTCACAGATACTCTCACACTCAGCCCATTCCACACTCACAGGTACTCTCACACTCAGCCCATTCCACACTCACAGACACTTTCACACTCAGCCCATTCCACACTCACAGATACTCTCACACTCAGCCCATTCAACACTCACAGATACTCTCACACTCAGCCCATTCCACACTCACACATACTCTCACACTCAGCCCATTCCACACTCACACTCTCACACTCAGTCCATTCCCCACTCACAGATACTCTCACACTCAACCCATTCCACACTCACAGATACTCTCACACTCAACCCATTCCACACTCACAGATACTCTCACACTCAGCCCATTCCACACTCACAGATACTCTCACACTCAGCCCATTCCACACTCACAGATACTCTCACACTCAGCCCATTCCACACTCACAGATACTCTCACACTCAGCCCATTCCACATTCACAAACACTCTCACACTCAGCCCATTCCACACTCACAGATACTCTCACACTCAGCCCATTCTGTACTTCCAGATACTCTCACACTCAGCCCATTCCACACTCACAGATACTCTCACACGCAGCCCATTCCACATTCACAAATACTCTCACACTCAGCCCATTCCACACACACAGATACTCTCACACTCAGCCCAATCCGCAATCACAGATACTCTCAGACTCAGCCCATTCCACACTCACAGACACTCTCATACTCAGCCCATTCCACAATCACAGATACTCTCACACTCAGACCATTCCACACTCACAGACACTCTCACACGCAGCCCATTCCACACTCAGATACTCTAACACTCAGCCCACTCCACACTCACAGATACTCTCACATTCAGCCCATTCCACACTCTCACAAATACTCTCACACTCAGCCAATTCCACACTCACAGATACACTCACACTCAGCCCATTCCACACTCAGATACTCTCACTCAGCCCAATCTACACTCAGATACTCTCACACTCTGCCCATTCCACACTCACAGATACTCTCACACTCAGCCCAGTCCACACTCATAGATACTCTCACACTCAGCCCATTCCACACTCACAGATTCTCTCACAATCAGCCCATTCCACACTCACAGATACTTTCACACTCAGCCCATTTGACACACAGATACACTCACACTCAGCCCATTCCTCACTCACAGATACTCTCACACTCAGCCCATTCCACACTCACAGATATTCTCACACTCAGCCAATTCGACACTCACAGATACTCTCACACTCAGCCGATTCCACACTCACAGATACTCTCACACTCAGCCCATTCCACCCTTACAGGTACTCTCACACTCAGCACATTCCACACTCACAGATACTCTCACACACAGCCCATTCCACACTCACAGGTACTCTCACACTCAGCCCATTCCACACTCACAGACACTCTCACAATCAGCCCATTCCACACTCACAGATACTCTCACACTCAGCCCATTCCACACTCACAGATACTCTCACACTCAGCCCATTCCACACTCACACTCTCACACTCAGCCCATTCCACACTCACAGATACTCTCACACTCAGCCCATTCCACACTCAGGTACTTTCACACTCAGCCCATTCCACACTCACAGATACTCTCACACTCAGCCCATTCCACCCTAACAGGTACTCTCACACTCAGCACATTCCACACTCACAGATACTCTCACACTCAGCTCATTCCACACTCAGATGCTCTCACACTCAGCCCATTCCACACTCACAGATTCTCTCACACTCAGCCCATTCCACACTCACAGATACTCTCACACTCAGCTCATTCCACACTCACAGATACTTTCACACTCAGCCCAGTCCACACTCACAGATACTCTCACACTCAGCCCATTCTACACTCATACTCTCACACTCAGCCCATTCCACACTTACAGATACTCTCACACTCAGCACATTCCACACTCACAGATACTCTCACACTCAGCCCATTCCACACTCACAGATACTCTCACACTCAGCCCATTCCACACTCACAGATACACTCACACTCACCCCATTCCACACTCACAGATACACTCACACTCAACCCATTCCACGCTCACAGATACTCTCACACTCAGCCCATTCCACACTCACAGACACTCTTACACTCACCCCATTCCACACTCAGATACTCTCACACTCAGCCCTTTCCACACTCAGATACTCTCACACTCAGCCCATTCTACACTCACAGATACTCTCACACTCAGCCCATTCCACAGTCACAGATACTCTCACACTCAGCCCATTCGACACTCACAGATACTCTCACACTCAGCCCAATCCACACTCAGATACTCTCACACTCAGCCCATTCCACACTCACAGATATTCTCACACTCAGCCAATTCGACACTCACAGATACTCTCACACTCAGCCGATTCCACACTCACAGATACTCTCACACTCAGCCCATTTCACCCTTACAGGTACTCTCACACTCAGCACATTCCACACTCACAGATACTCTCACACACAGCCCATTCCACACTCACAGGTACTCTCACACTCAGCCCATTCCACACTCACAGACACTCTCACAATCAGCCCATTCCACACTCACAGATACTCTCACACTCAGCCCATTCCACACTCACAGATACTCTCACACTCAGCCCATTCCACACTCACACTCTCACACTCAGCCCATTCCACACTCACAGATACTCTCACACTCAGCCCATTCCACACTCAGGTACTTTCACACTCAGCCCATTCCACACTCACAGATACTCTCAAACTCAGCCCATTCCACCCTAACAGGTACTCTCACACTCAGCACATTCCACACTCACAGATACTCTCACACTCAGCTCATTCCACACTCAGATGCTGTCACACTCAGCCCATTCCACACTCACAGATTCTCTCACACTCAGCCCATTCCACACTCACAGATACTCTCACACTCAGCTCATTCCACACTCACAGATACTTTCACACTCAGCCCAGTCCACACTCACAGATACTCTCACACTCAGCCCATTCTACACTCATACTCTCACACTCAGCCCATTCCACACTTACAGATACTCTCACACTCAGCACATTCCACACTCACAGATACTCTCACACTCAGCCCATTCCACACTCACAGATACTCTCACACTCAGCCCATTCCACACTCACAGATACACTCACACTCAGCCCATTCCACACTCACAGATACACTCACACTCAGCCCATTCCACACTCACAGATACTCTCACACTCAGCCCATTCCACACTCACAGACACTCTTACACTCGCCCCATTCCACACTCAGATACTCTCACACTCAGCCCTTTCCACACTCAGATACTCTCACACTCAGCCCATTCTACACTCACAGATACTCTCACACTCAGCCCATTCCACAGTCACAGATACTCTCACACTCAGCCCATTCGACACTCACAGATACTCTCACACTCAGCCCATTCCACACTCAGATACTCTCACACTCAGCCCATTCCACAGTCACAGATACTCTCACACTCAGCCCATTTGACACTCACAGATACTCTCACACTCAGCCCATTCCACACTCACAGGTACTCTCACACTCAGCCCATTCCACACTCACAGACACTCTCACACTCAGCCCATTCCACACTCACAGATACTCTCACACTCAGCCCATTCCACATGCACAGATACTTTCACACTCAGCTCATTCCACACTCACAGATACTCTCACACTCAGCCCATTCCACACTCACACTCTCACACTCAGCCCATTCCACACACACAGATACTCTCACACTCAGCTCATTCCACACTCAGATGCTCTCACACTCAGCCCATTCCACACTCACAGATTCTCTCACACTCAGCCCATTCCACACTCACAGATACTCTCACACTCAGCTCATTCCACACTCACAGATACTCTCACACTCTGCCCATTCCACACTCACAGATACTCTCACACTCAGCCCATTCCACACTCACAGATACTCTCACACTCAGCCCATTCCACACTCAGATACTCCCACACTCAGCCCATTCCACACTCAGAGATTCTCACACTCAGCCCATTGCACACTCACAGATAATCTCACACTCAGCTCATTCCACACTCAGATACTCTCACACTCAGCCCATTCCAAAAACAGATACTCTCACGATCAGCCCACTCCATACTCACAGATACTCTCACACTCAGCCCATTCCACACTGACACATACTCTCATACTCAGCCCATTCCACACTCACAGATACTCTCACACTCAGCCTATTCCACACTCACACTCAGCCCATTCCACACTCACACTCTCACACTCAGGCCATTCCACACTCACAGATACTTTCACACTCAACCCATTCCACACTCACAGATACTCTCACACTCAGCCCATTCCACACTCACAGATACTCTCACACTCAGCCCATTCCACACTCATAGATACTCTCACACTCAGCCCATTCCACACACACAGATACTCTCACACTCAGCCCAATCCGCACTCACAGATACTCTCACACTCAGCTCAATGCACACTCACAGATACTCTCACACTCAGCCCATTCCACACTCATGGACACTCTCACACTCAGCCCATTCCACACTCACAGATACTCTCACACTCAGCCCATTCCACACTCACACATACTCTCATACTCAGCCCATTCCACACACAGATACTCTCATACTCAGCCCATTCCACACTCACAGATACTTTCACACTCAACCCATTCCACACTCACAGATACTCTCACACTCAGCCCATTCCACACTCACAGATTCTCTCACACTCAGCCAAATCCACACTCACAGAAACCCTCACACTCAGCCCATTCCACACTCACAGATTCACTCACGCTCAGTCGAATCCACACTCAGATACTCTCACACTCAGCCCATTCCACACTCACAGATACTTTCACACTCAACCCATTCCACACTCACAGATACTCTCACACTCAGCCCATTCCACACTCACACTCTCACACTCAGCCCATTCCACACTCACAGATACTCACACAGTCAGCCCATTCCACACTCACAGATACTCTCACACTCAGCCCATTCCACACTCACAGATACTCTCTCACTCAGCCCATTCCACACTCAGATACTTTCACACTCAGCCCATTCCACACTGACACATACTCTCATACTCAGCCCATTCCACACTCACAGATACTCTCACACTCAACCCATTCCACACTCACAGATACTCTCACACTCCGTCCATTACACTCACAAATATTCTCACACTCAGCCCATTCCACACTCACAGGTACTCTCACACTCAGCCCATTCCACACTCACAGACACTCTCACAATCAGCCCATTCCACACTCACAGATACTCTCACACTCAGCCCATTCCACACTCACAGATACTCTCACACTCAGCCCATTCCACACTCACACTCTCACACTCAGCCCATTCCACACTCACAGATACTCTCACACTCAGCCCATTCCACACTCAGGTACTTTCACACTCAGCCCATTCCACACTCACAGATACTCTCAAACTCAGCCCATTCCACCCTAACAGGTACTCTCACACTCAGCACATTCCACACTCACAGATACTCTCACACTCAGCTCATTCCACACTCAGATGCTGTCACACTCAGCCCATTCCACACTCACAGATTCTCTCACACTCAGCCCATTCCACACTCACAGATACTCTCACACTCAGCTCATTCCACACGCACAGATACTTTCACACTCAGCCCAGTCCACACTCACAGATACTCTCACACTCAGCCCATTCTACACTCATACTCTCACACTCAGCCCATTCCACACTTACAGATACTCTCACACTCAGCACATTCCACACTCACAGATACTCTCACACTCAGCCCATTCCACACTCACAGATACTCACACACTCAGCCCATTCCACACTCACAGATACACTCACACTCAGCCCATTCCACACTCACAGATACACTCACACTCAGCCCATTCCACACTCACAGATACTCTCACACTCAGCCCATTCCACACTCACAGACACTCTTACACTCACCCCATTCCACACTCAGATACTCTCACACTCAGCCCTTTCCACACTCAGATACTCTCACACTCAGCCCATTCTACACTCACAGATACTCTCACACTCAGCCCATTCCACAGTCACAGATACTCTCACACTCAGCCCATTCGACACTCACAGATACTCTCACACTCAGCCCATTCCACACTCAGATACTCTCACACTCAGCCCATTCCACAGTCACAGATACTCTCACACTCAGCCCATTTGACACTCACAGATACTCTCACACTCAGCCCATTCCACACTCACAGGTACTCTCACACTCAGCCCATTCCACACTCACAGACACTCTCACACTCAGCCCATTCCACACTCACAGATACTCTCACACTCAGCCCATTCCACATGCACAGATACTTTCACACTCAGCTCATTCCACACTCACAGATACTCTCACACTCAGCCCATTCCACACTCACACTCTCACACTCAGCCCATTCCACACACACAGATACTCTCACACTCAGCTCATTCCACACTCAGATGCTCTCACACTCAGCCCATTCCACACTCACAGATTCTCTCACACTCAGCCCATTCCACACTCACAGATACTCTCACACTCAGCTCATTCCACACTCACAGATACTCTCACACTCTGCCCATTCCACACTCACAGATACTCTCACACTCAGCCCATTCCACACTCACAGATACTCTCACACTCAGCCCATTCCACACTCAGATACTCCCACACTCAGCCCATTCCACACTCAGAGATTCTCACACTCAGCCCATTGCACACTCACAGATAATCTCACACTCAGCTCATTCCACACTCAGATACTCTCACACTCAGCCCATTCCAAAAACAGATACTCTCACGATCAGCCCACTCCATACTCACAGATACTCTCACACTCAGCCCATTCCACACTGACACATACTCTCATACTCAGCCCATTCCACACTCACAGATACTCTCACACTCAGCCTATTCCACACTCACACTCAGCCCATTCCACACTCACACTCTCACACTCAGGCCATTCCACACTCACAGATACTTTCACACTCAACCCATTCCACACTCACAGATACTCTCACACTCAGCCCATTCCACACTCACAGATACTCTCACACTCAGCCCATTCCACACTCATAGATACTCTCACACTCAGCCCATTCCACACACACAGATACTCTCACACTCAGCCCAATCCGCACTCACAGATACTCTCACACTCAGCTCAATGCACACTCACAGATACTCTCACACTCAGCCCATTCCACACTCATGGACACTCTCACACTCAGCCCATTCCACACTCACAGATACTCTCACACTCAGCCCATTCCACACTCACACATACTCTCATACTCAGCCCATTCCACACACAGATACTCTCATACTCAGCCCATTCCACACTCACAGATACTTTCACACTCAACCCATTCCACACTCACAGATACTCTCACACTCAGCCCATTCCACACTCACAGATTCTCTCACACTCAGCCAAATCCACACTCACAGAAACCCTCACACTCAGCCCATTCCACACTCACAGATTCACTCACGCTCAGTCGAATCCACACTCAGATACTCTCACACTCAGCCCATTCCACACTCACAGATACTTTCACACTCAACCCATTCCACACTCACAGATACTCTCACACTCAGCCCATTCCACACTCACACTCTCACACTCAGCCCATTCCACACTCACAGATACTCACACAGTCAGCCCATTCCACACTCACAGATACTCTCACACTCAGCCCATTCCACACTCACAGATACTCTCTCACTCAGCCCATTCCACACTCAGATACTTTCACACTCAGCCCATTCCACACTGACACATACTCTCATACTCAGCCCATTCCACACTCACAGATACTCTCACACTCAACCCATTCCACACTCACAGATACTCTCACACTCCGTCCATTACACTCACAAATATTCTCACACTCAGCCCATTCCACAGTCAGATACTCTCAGACTCAGCCCATTCCACACTCACAGATTCTCTCACAATCAGCCAAATCCACACTCACAGATACCCTCACACTCAGCCCATTCCACACTCACAGATTCTCTCTCACACAGCCGAATCCACACTCAGATACTCTCACACCCAGCCCATTCCACATTCACAAATACTCTCACACTCAGCCCATTCCACACTCACAGGTACTCACACTCAGCCCATCCCACACTCACAGATACCCTCACACTCAGCCCATTCCACACTCACAGATACTCTCACACTCAACCCATTCCACACTCACAGATACTCTCACACTCAGCCCATTCCACACTCACAGATGCTCTCACACTCAGCCCATTCCACACCCACAGATACTCTCAGCACATTCCACACTCACAGATACTCTCACACTCAGCATATTCCACACTCACAGATACTCACACTCAGCCCATTCCACACTCACAGACACTCTCACAGTCAGCCCATTCCACACTCACAGATACTCTCACACTCAGCCCGTTCCACACTCATAGATACTCTCGCACTTAGCCCATTCCACACTCACAGATACGCTCACACTCAGCACATTACAAACTCACAGATACTCTCACACTCAGCCCATTCTGCACTTCCAGATACTGTCACACGCAGCCCATTCCACATTCACAAATACGCTCACACTCAGCCCATTCCACACTCACTGATGCTCTCACAATCAGCCCATTCCACATTCACAGATACTCTCACACTCAGCTCATTCCACACTCACAGATACTCTCACACTCAGCCCATTCCACACACAGATACTCTCACGATCAGCCCACTCCATACTCACAGATACTCTCACACTCAGCCTATTCCACACTCACAGATACTCTCACACTCAGCCCATTCCACACTGACACTCTCACACTCAGCCCATTCCACACTCAGATACTTTCACACTCAACCCATTCCACACTCACAGATACTCCCACACTCAGCCCATTCCACACTCACAGATACCCTCGCACTCAGCCCATTCGACACTCACAGATACTCTCACACTCAGCCCATTCCACACTCACAGATACTCTCACACTCAGCCCATTCCACACTCACAGATACTCTCACACTCAGTCCATTACACTCACAAATATTCTCACACTCAGCCCATTCCACTCACAGATACTCTCACACTCAGCCCATTCCACACACACAGATACTCTCACACTCAGCCCAATCCGCACGCACAGAAACTCTCACACTCAGCTCAATGCACACTCACAGATACTCTCACACTCAGCCCATTCCACACTCACAGATACTCTCACACTCAGCCCATTCCACACTCATGGATACCCTCACACTAAGCCCATTCCACACTCACAGATACTCACACTCAGCCCATTCCACACTCATGGATACCCTCACACTAAGCCCATTCCACACTCACAGATACTCTCATACTCAGCCCATTCCACACACAGATACTCTCATACTCAGCCCATTCCACACTCACAGATACTTTCATACTCAACCCATTCCACACTCACAGATACTCTCACACTCAGCCCATTCCACACTCACAGATACTCTCACACTCAGCCCATTCCACACTCACAGATACTTTCATACTCAACCCATTCCACACTCACAGATACTCACACTCAGCCCATTCCACACTCTTGGATACCCTCACACTAAGCCCATTCCACACTCACAGATACTCTCATACTCAGCCCATTCCACACACAGATACTCTCATACTCAGCCCATTCCACACTCACAGATACTTTCATACTCAACCCATTCCACACTCACAGATACTCTCACACTCAGCCCTTTCCACACTCACAGATACTCTCACACTCAGCCCATTCCACACTCACAGATACTTTCATACTCAACCCATTCCACACTCACAGATACTCTCACACTCAGTCCATTACACTCACAAATATTCTCACACTCAGCCCATTCCACTCACAGATATTCTCACACTCAGCCCATTCCACAGTCAGATACTCTCAGACTCAGCCCATTCCACACTCACAGATTCTCTCACAATCAGCCAAATCCACACTCACAGATACCCTCACACTCAGCCCATTCCACACTCACAGGTACTCACACTCAGCCCATCCCACACTCACAGATACTCTCACACTCAGCCCATTCCACACTCAGATACTCTCACACTCAGCCCATTCCACACTCACAGATGCTCTCACACTCAGCCCATTCCACACCCACAGATACTCTCACTCTCAGCACATTCCACACTCACAGATACTCTCACACTCAGCATATTCCACACTCAGATACTCTCACACTCAGCCCATTGCACACTCACAGACACTCTCACATTCAGCCCATTCCACACTCACAGATACTCACACTCAGCCCATTCCACACTCACAGATACTCTCACACTCAGCCCATTCTGCACTTCCAGATACTGTCACACTCAGCCCATTCCACATTCACAAATACTCTCACACTCAGCCCATTCCACATTCACTGAAGCTCTCACAATCAGCCCATTCCACACTCACACATACTCTCATACTCAGCCCATTCCACACTCACAGATACTCTCACACACAGCCTATTCCACACTCAGATACTCTCACACTCAGCCCATTCCACACTCAGATACTCCCACACTCAGCCCATTCCACACTCACAGATACTCTCACACTCAGCCCATTCCACACTCACAGATACTCTCACACTCAGCCCATTCCACACTCACAGATACTCTCACACTCAGCCCATTCCACACTCACACATACTCTCATACTCAGCCCATTCCACACTCACAGATACTCTCACACACAGTCTATTCCACACTCAGATACTCTCACACTCAGCCCATTCCACACTCACAGATACTCTCACACTCAGCACATTCGACACTCACAGATACTCTCACACTCAGCACATTCCACACTCACAGATACTCTCACACTCAGCTCATTCCACACTCACAGATACTCTCACACTCAGCCCATTCCACACTCACACATACTCTCATACTCAGCCCATTCCACACTCACAGATACTCTCACACACAGCCTATTCCACACTCAGATACTCTCACACTCAGCCCATTCCACACTCAGATACTCCCACACTCAGCCCATTCCACACTCACAGATACTCTCACACTCAGCCGATTCCACACTCACAGATACTCTCACACTCAGCCCATTCCACACTCACAGATACTCTCACACTCAGCCCATTCCACACTCACACATACTCTCATACTCAGCCCATTCCACACTCACAGATACTCTCACACACAGTCTATTCCACACTCAGATACTCTCACACTCAGCCCATTCGACACTCACAGATACTCTCACACTCAGCACATTCCACACTCACAGATACTCTCACACTCAGCCCATTCCACACTCACAGATACTCTCACACTCAGCACATTCCACACTCACAGATACTCTCACACTCAGCATATTCCACACACACAGATACTCTCACACTCAGCCCATTGCACACTCAGAGATACTCTCACACTCAGCGCATTCCACACACAGATACTCTCACACTCAGCCCATTCCACACTCAGATACTCTCGCACTCAGCCCATTCGACACTCACAGATACTCTCACACTCAGCACATTCCACACTCACAGATACTCTCACACTCAGCCCATTCCACACTCACAGATACTCTCACACTCAGCACATTCCACACTCACAGATACTCTCACACTCAGCATATTCCACACACACAGATACTCTCACACTCAGCCCATTGCACACTCAGAGATACTCTCACACTCAGCCCATTCCACACTCAGATACTCTCGCACTTAGCCCATTCCACGCTCACAGATACTCTCACACTCAGCCCATTCTGCACTTCCAGATACTGTCACACGCAGCCCATTCCACATTCACAAATACTCTCACACTCAGCCCATTCCACACTCATAGATACTCTCACACTCAGCCCATTCCACACACACAGATACTCTCACACTCAGCCCAATCCACACTCACAGATACTCTCACACACAGCTCAATGCACACTCAGATACTCTCACACTCAGCCCATTCCACACTCACAGATACTCTCACACTCAGCCCATTCCACACTCACAGATACTCTCACACTCAGCCCATTCCACACTCATAGATACTCGCACAGTCAGCCCATTCCCCACTTACAGATGCTCTCACAATCAGCCCATTCCACATTCACAGATACACTCACAATCTGCCCATTCCGTAATCACAGATACTCTCACACTCAGCCCATTCCACACTCAGATACTCTCACACTAAGCCCATTCCACACTCACAGATACTCACACTCAGCCCATTCCACACTCACACATCCTCTCATACTCAGCCCATTCCACACTCAGATACTTTCACACTCAACCCATTCCACACTCACAGATACTCTCACACTCAGCCCATTCCACACTCACAGATTCTCTCACACTCAGTCGAATCTACACTCAGATCCTCTCACACCCAGCCCATTCCACCTTCACAAATACTCTCACACTCAGCCCATTCCACACTCACAGATACTCTCACACTCAGCCCATTCCACACTCACACTCTCACACTCAACCCATTCCCCACGCACAGATGCTCTCACAATCAGCCCATTCCACATTCACAGATACTCTCACAATCTGCCCATTCCACACTCACAGATACTATCACACACAGCCTATTCCACACTCACAGATTCTCTCACACTCAGCACATTCCACACTCACAGATAATCTCACACTCAGCTCATTCCACAATCAGATGCTCTCACACTCAGCCCATTCCACACTCACAGATACTCTCACACTCAGCCCATTCCACACTCACAGATACTCTCACACTCAGCCCATCCCACACTCACAGATACTCTCACACTCAGCCCATTGAACACTCACAGATACTCTCACACTCAACCCATTCCACACTCACAGATACTCTCACACTCAGCCCATTCCACACTCACAGATACTCTCGCACTCAGCCCATTCCACACTCAGATACACTCACACACAGCCCATCCCACACTCACAGATACTCTCACACTCAGCCCATTCCACACTCACAGATCCTCTCACACTCAGCCTATTCCACACTCAGATACTCTCACACTCAGCCCATTCCACACTCACACTCTCACACTCAGCCCATTCCACACTCACAGATACTTTCACACTCAACCCATTCCACACTCACAGATACTCTCACACTCAGCCCATTCCACACTCTCAGATTCTCTCACACTCTGCCGAAACCACACTCACACACACTCTCACACCCAGCCCATTCCACACTCACAGATACTCTCACACTCAGCCCATCCCGCACTCACATATACTCTCACACGCAGCCCATTCCACATTCACAAATACTCTCACACTCAGCCCATTCCACACTCACAGATACTCTCACACTCAGCCCATCCCACACTCACAGATACTCTCACACTCAGCCCATTCCACACTCACAGATACTCACACTCAGCCCATTCCACACTCACAGTTACTCTCACACTCAGCCCATTCCACATTCACAGATACTCTCACACTCAGCCCATTCCACACACACAGATACTCTCACACTCAGCCCAATCCACACTCACAGATACACTCACACTCAGCTCAATGCACATGCACAGATACTCTCACACTCAGCCCATTCCACACTCAGAGATACTCTCACACTCAGCCCATTCCCCACTCACAGATACTCTCACACTCAGCCCATTCCCCACTCACAGATACTCTCACAATCAGCCCATTCCACACTCACAAACACTCTCACACTCAGCCAATTCCACACTCACAGATACTCTCACAGCCAGCCCATTCCACATTCACAAATACTCTCACACTCAGCCCATTCCACACTCACAGATACTCTCACACTCAGCCCATTCCCCACTCACAGATACTCTCACACTCAGCGCATTCCACACTCACAAACACTCTCACACTCAGCCAATTCCACACTCACAGATACTCTCACAGCCAGCCCATTCCACATTCACAAATACTCTCACACTCAGCCCATTCCACACTCACAGATACTCTCACATTCAGCCCATTCCACACTCACAGATACTCTCACACTCAGCCCATTCTACACCCACAGATACTCTCACACTCAGCCCATTCCACACTCACACTCTCACACTCAGCCCATTCCACACACAGATACTCTCACTCAGCCAATTCCACACTCACAGATACTCTCACAGCCAGCCCATTCCACATTCACAAATACTCTCACACTCAGCCCATTCCACACTCACACTCTCACACTCAGCCCATTCCACAGTCTCAGATACTCTCACACTCAGCCCATTCCACACTCACAGATACTCGCACACTCAGACCATTCCACAGTCACAGATACTCGCACACTCAGCCCATTCCACACACACAGATACTCTCATACTCAGCCCATTCTACACTCACAGATACCCTCACACTCAGCCCATTCCACACTCACAGATACTCTCACACTCAGCCCATTCCACACTCACAGAGACTCTCACACTCAGCCCATTCCACACTCACAGATACTCTCACAATCAGCCAATTCCACACTCAAAGACACTCTCACACTCAGCCCATTCCAAACTCACACTTTCACACTCAGCCCATTCTACACTCACAGATACTCTCAAACTCAGCCCATTCCACACTCACAGATACTCTCACACTAAGCCCGTTCCACACCCGCAAATACTCTCACACTCAGCCCATTCCACACTCACAGATACTCTCACACTCAGCCCATTCCACACTCACAGATAATCTCACACTCAGCCCATTCCACGCTCACAGATACTCTCACACTCAGCCCCTTCCACACTCACAGATACTCTCAAACTCAGCCCATTCCACACTCACAGATACTCACACTCAGCCCATTCCACACTCAGATACTCTCACACACAACCCATTCCACACTCACAGATACTCTCAAACTCAACCCATTCCACACTCACAGATACTCTCACACTCAGTCCATTCCACACTCACAGATAATCTCACACTAAGCCCATTCCACACTCAGACACTCTCACACTCAGTCCATTCTAAACTCACAAATACTGTCACACCGAGCCCATTCCACACTCACAGATACTCACACTCAGCCCATTCCACACTCACAGATACTCGCACACTCAGCCCATTCCACACTCACAGATACTCTCACACTCAGCCCATTCCACACTCACAGATACTCTCACACTCAGCCCATTCCACACTCACAGATACTATCACAATCAGCCCATTCCACACTCACAGATACTCTCACCCCCAGCCCCTTCCAAACTCACATATACTCTCATACCCAGCCCATTCCACACTCACAGATACTCTCACACCCAGCCCATTCCACACTCACACTCTCACAGTCATCCCATTCCACACTCACAGACACTCTCACACTCAGCCCATTCCACACTCAGATACTTCCTCACTCTGCCCATTCCACACTCAGATACTCTCACACTCAGCCCATTCCACACTCACACTCTCACACTCAGCCCATTCCACACTCACAGATACTCTCACACTCGGCCCATTCTACACTGACAGATACTCTCTCACTTAGCCCATTCCACACTCACAGATAATCTCACACTCAGCCCATTCCACACACAGATTCTCTCACACTCAGCCCATTCCACATTCACAGATACTCTCACACCCAGCCCATTCCACACTCACAGATACTCTCACACTCAGCCCATTCCACATTCACAGATATTCCCTCACTCAGCCCATTCCACACTCACACTCTCACACTCAGCCCATTCCACACTCACAGATACTCTCACACTCAGCCCATTCCACACTCGCAGATACTCGCACACTCAGACCATTCCACACTCACAGATACTCGCACATTCAGCCCATTCCACACTCACAGATACTCTCACACTCAGCCCATTCTACATTCACAGATACTCTCACACTCAGCCATTCCACACACACAGATACTCTCATACTCAGCCCATTCTACACTCACAGATACCCTCACACTCAGCCCATTCCACACTCACAGATACTCTCACACTCAGCCCTTTCCACACTCACAGAGACTCTCACACTCAGCCCATTCCACACTCACACTCTCACACTCAGCCCATTCCACAATCACAGGTACTCTCACACTCACCCCATTCCAAACTCACATATACTGTCGCACTCAGCCCATTCCACACTCACAGATACTCTCACACTCAGCCCATTCCACACTCACAGATATTCTCACACTCAGCCCATACCACACTCACAGATACTCTCACTCTCAGCCCATTCCACACTCACAGACACTCTTACACTCAGCCCATTCCACTCTCACAGATACTCTCACACTCAGCCCATTCCACACTCACAAATACTCTCACACTCAGCCCATTCCACACTCACAGTCTCACACTCAGCCCATTCCACACTCACAGATAATCTCACACTCAGCCCATTCCACATTCACAGATACTCTCACACTCAGCCCCTTCCACACTCAGAGATACTCTCAAACTCAGCCCATTCCACACTCACAGAAACTCACACTCAGCCCATTCCACACTCAGATACTCTCACACTCAGCCCATTCCACATTCACAGATACTCTCAAACTCAACCCATTCCACACTCACAGATACTCTCACACTCAGTCCATTCCACACTCACAGATAATCTCACACTCAGCCCATTCCCACAGATACTCTCACACTCAGTCCATTCCATACTCACAGATACTCTCACACTCAGCCCATTCCACACTCACAGATAATCTCACACTCTGCCCATTCCACACTCAGATACTCTCACACTCAGCCCATTCCACACTCACACTCTCACACTCAGCCCATTCCACACTCACAGATACTCTCACACTCAGTCCATTCCACACTCACAGATACTCTCACACTCAGCCCATTCCACACTCACAAATACTCTCACACTCGGCCCATTCTACACTCACAGATACTCTCACACTCAGCCCATTCCACACTCACAGATACTCTCACACTCAGCCCATTCCACACTCACAGATACTCTCACACTCAGCCCATTCCACACTCACAGATACAATCACAATCAGCCCATTCCACACTCACAGATACTCTCACAATCAGTCCATTCTACACTCACAGATACTCTCACCCCCAGCCCCTTCCAAACTCACATATACTCTCACACCCAGCCCATTCCACACTCACAGATACTCTCACACCCAGCCCATTCCACTCTCACACTCAGCCCATTCCACACTCACAGACACTCTCACACTCAGCCCATTCCACACTCAGATACTCCCTCACTCTGCCCATTCCACACTCAGATACTCTCACACTCAGCCCCTTCCACACTCAGAGATACTCTCAAACTCAGCCCATTCCACACTCACAGAAACTCACACTCAGCCCATTCCACACTCAGATACTCTCACACTCAGCCCATTCCACATTCACAGATACTCTCAAACTCAACCCATTCCACACTCACAGATACTCTCACACTCAGTCCATTCCACACTCACAGATAATCTCACACTCAGCCCATTCCACACTCAGATACTCCCTCACTCTGCCCATTCCACACTCAGATACTCTCACACTCAGCCCATTCCACACTCACACTCTCACACTCAGCCCATTCCACACTCACAGATACTCTCACACTCGGCCCATTCTACACTGACAGATACTCTCTCACTTAGCCCATTCCACACTCACAGATAATCTCACACTCAGCCCATTCCACACTCACAAATACTCTCAAACTCGGCCCAGTCCACACTCACAGATACGCACACTCAGCCCATTCCACACACAGATTCTCTCACACTCAGTCCATTCCACACTCAGAGGTAATCTCACACTCAGCCCATTCCACACTCACAGATACTCTCACACCCAGCCCATTCCACACTCACAGATACTCTCACACTCAGCGCATTCCACACTCACAGATAATCTCACACTCAGCCCATTCCACACTCAGATACTCACACTCAGCCCATTCCACACTCACAGATACTCTCACACTCAGCCCATTCCACACACACAGATACACTCACACTCAGCCCATTCCACACTCACAGATACTCTGACACCTAGCCCATTCCACACTCACAGATATTCTCACACCCAGCCCATTCCACACTCACAGATACTCTCACACCCAGCCCATTCCACACTCACACTCAGCCCAATCCACACTCAGATACTTTCACACTCAGCCCATTCCACACTCAGATACTCTCACACCCAGCCCATTCCACACTCAAAGATACTCTCACACTCAGCCCATTCCACACTCAGATACTCCCTCACTCAGCCCATTCCACACTCTCAGATACTCTCACACTCAGCCCATTCCACACTCACAGATACTCGCACACTCAGACCATTCCACTGTCACAGATACTCGCACACTCAGCCCATTCCACACACACAGATACTCTCATACTCAGCCCATTCTACAATCACAGATACCCTCACACTCAGCCCATTCCACACTCACAGATACTCTCACACTCAGCCCATTCCACACTCACAGAGACTCTCACACTCAGCCCATTCCACACTCACACACTCACACTCAGCCCATTCCACAATCACAGGTACACTCACACTCACCCCATTCCACACTCACATATACTCTGGCACTCACCCCATTCCACACTCTCAGATACTCTCACACTCAGCCCATTCCACTCTCACAGATACTCTCACACTCAGCCCATTCCACACTCACAAATACTCTCACACTCAGCCCATTACACACTCACAGTCTCACACTCAGCCCATTCCACATTCACAGATACTCTCACACTCAGCCCCTTCCACACTCTGAGATACTCTCAAACTCAGCCCATTCCACACTCACAGAAACTCACACTCAGCCCATTCCACACTCAGATACTCTCACACTCAGCCCATTCCACATTCACAGATACTCTCAAACTCAACCCATTCCACACTCACAGATACTCTCACACTCAGTCCATTCCACACTCACAGATAATCTCACACTCAGCCCATTCCCACAGATACTCTCACACTCAGTTCTTTCCACACTCAGAGATAATCTCACACTCAGCCCATTCCACACTCACAGATACTCTCACACCCAGCCCATTCCACACTCACAGATACTCTCACACTCAGCCCATTCCACATTCACAGATACTCTCACACCCAGCCCATTCCACACTCACAGATACTCACAGTTAGCCCATTCCACACTCACAGATACTCTCACACTCAGCCCATTCCACACTCACAGATACTCTCACACTCAGCCCAGTCCACACTCAGATACTCTGACACTCAGCCCATTCCACACTCAGATACTCTGACACTCAGCCCATTCCACACTCACACTCTCACACTCAACCCATTCCACACTCACAGATCCTCTCACACTCGTCCCATTCTACACTGACAGATACTCTCACACTTAGCCCATTCCACACTCACAGACAATCTCACACTCAGCCCATTCCACACTCACAGATACTCACACTCAGCCCATTCCACACTCAGATACTCTCACACTCAGCCCATTCCACACTCACAGATACTCTCAAACTCAACCCATTCCACACCCACAGATACTCTCACACTCAGTCCATTCCACACTCAGATACTCACACTCAGCCCATTCCACATTCACAGATACTCTCACACTCAGCCCCTTCCACACTCACAGATACTCTCAAACTGAGCCCATTCCACACTCAGATACTCTCACACTCAGCCCAATCCACACTCACAGATACTCTCACACTCAGCCCATTCCACACTCAGATACTCTCACTCTCAGCCCATTCTACACTCACAGATACTCTCACACTCAGCCCATTCCACACTCACAGATTCTCACACTCAGCGCATTCCACACTCACAGATACTCTCACACTCAGCCCATTCCACACAAACAGATACTCTCACACTCAGCCCATTCCACACTCACACTCTTACACTCAGCCCATTCCACACTCACAGATACTCTCACACCCAGCCCATTCCACATTCACAGATACTCTCACACCCAGCCCATTCCACACTCACACTCTCACACTCAGCCCATTCCACACTCACAGATACTTTCACACTCAGCCCATTCCACACTCATAGATACTCTCACACTCAGCCCATTCCACACTCAGATACTCCCTCACTCAGCCCATTCCACACTCAGATACTCTCACACTCAGCCCATTCCACACTCAAACTCTCACACTCAACCCATTCCACACTCACACTCTCACACTCAGCCCATTCCACACTCACAGATACTCTCACACTCAGCCCATTCCACACTCACAGCTAATCTCACACTCAACCCATTCCACTCTCACAGATACTCTCACACTCAGCCCCTTCCACACTCACAGATACTCTCAAACTCAGCCCATTCCACACTCACAGATACTCACACTCAGCCCATTCCACACTCACAGATACTCTCAAACTCAGCCCATTCCACACTCACAGATACTCTCTCACTCAGTCCATTCTACACTCACAGATACTGTCGCACCCAGCCCATTCCACACTCACAGATACTCTCACACCCAGCCCATTCCACACTCACAGATACTCTCACACTCAGCCCATTCCACATTCACAGATACTCTCACACTCAGCCCAATCCACATTCACACTCTTACACTCAGCCCATTCCACACTCACAGATACTCTCACACTCAGCCCATTCCACACTCAGATACTCCCTCACTCAGCCCATTCCACACTCTCAGATACTCTCACACTCAGCCCATTCCACACTCACAGATACTCTCACACCCAGCCCATTCCACATTCACAGATACTCTCACACCCAGCCCATTCCACACTCACACTCTCACACTCAGCCCATTCCACACTCACAGATACTTTCACACTCAGCCCATTCCACACTCATAGATACTCTCACACTCAGCCCATTCCACACTCAGATACTCCCTCACTCAGCCCATTCCACACTCAGATACTCTCACACTCAGCCCATTCCACACTCAAACTCTCACACTCAACCCATTCCACACTCACACTCTCACACTCAGCCCATTCCACACTCACAGATACTCTCACACTCAGCCCATTCCACACTCACAGCTAATCTCACACTCAACCCATTCCACTCTCACAGATACTCTCACACTCAGCCCCTTCCACACTCACAGATACTCTCAAACTCAGCCCATTCCACACTCACAGATACTCACACTCAGCCCATTCCACACTCACAGATACTCTCAAACTCAGCCCATTCCACACTCACAGATACTCTCTCACTCAGTCCATTCTACACTCACAGATACTGTCGCACCCAGCCCATTCCACACTCACAGATACTCTCACACCCAGCCCATTCCACACTCACAGATACTCTCACACTCAGCCCATTCCACATTCACAGATACTCTCACACTCAGCCCAATCCACATTCACACTCTTACACTCAGCCCATTCCACACTCACAGATACTCTCACACTCAGCCCATTCCACACTCAGATACTCCCTCACTCAGCACATTCCACACTCTCAGATACTCTCACACTCAGCCCATTCCACACTCACAGATATTCGCACACTCAGACCATTCCACTGTCACAGATACTCGCACACTCAGCCCATTCCACACACACAGATACTCTCACACTCAGCACATTCCACACTCACAGATACTCTCACACTCAGCCCATTCCACACTCACAGATACTCTCACACTCAGCCCATTCCACACTCACAGAGACTCTCACACTCAGCCCATTCCACACTCACACTCTCACACTCAGCCCATTCCACAATCACAGGTACACTCACACTCACCCCATTCCACACTCACATATACTCTGGCACTCACCCCATTCCACACTCTCAGATACTCTCACACTCAGCCCATTCCACTCTCACAGATACTCTCACACTCAGCCCATTCCACACTCACAAATACTCTCACACTCAGCCCATTCCACACTCACAGTCTCACACTCAGCCCATTCCACATTCACAGATACTCTCACACTCAGCCCCTTCCACACTCTGAGATACTCTCAAACTGAGCCCATTCCACACTCACAGAAACTCACACTCAGCCCATTCCACACTCAGATACTCTCACACTCAGCCCATTCCACATTCACAGATACTCTCAAACTCAACCCATTCCACACTCACAGATACTCTCACACTCAGTCCATTCCACACTCACAGATAATCTCACACTCAGCCCATTCCCACAGATACTCTCACACTCAGTTCTTTCCACACTCAGAGATAATCTCACACTCAGCCCATTCCACACTCACAGATACTCTCACACCCAGCCCATTCCACACTCACAGATACTCTCACACTCAGCCCATTCCACATTCACAGATACTCTCACACCCAGCCCATTCCACACTCACAGATACTCACAGTTAGCCCATTCCACACTCACAGATACTCTCACACTCAGCCCATTCCACACTCACAGATACTCTCACACTCAGCCCAGTCCACACTCAGATACTCTGACACTCAGCCCATTCCACACTCAGATACTCTGACACTCAGCCCATTCCATACCCACACTCTCACACTCAACCCATTCCACACTCACAGATCCTCTCACACTCGTCCCATTCTACACTGACAGATACTCTCACACTTAGCCCATTCCACACTCACAGACAATCTCACACTCAGCCCATTCCACACTCACAGATACTCACACTCAGCCCATTCCACACTCAGATACTCTCACACTCAGCCCATTCCACACTCACAGATACTCTCAAACTCAACCCATTCCACACCCACAGATACTCTCACACTCAGTCCATTCCACACTCAGATACTCACACTCAGCCCATTCCACACTCACAGATACTCTCACACTCAGCCCCTTCCACACTCACAGATACTCTCAAACTGAGCCCATTCCACACTCAGATACTCTCACACTCAGCCCAATCCACACTCACAGATACTCTCACACTCAGCCCATTCCACACTCAGATACTCTCACTCTCAGCCCATTCTACACTCACAGATACTCTCACACTCAGCCCATTCCACACTCACAGATTCTCACACTCAGCGCATTCCACACTCACAGATACTCTCACACTCAGCCCATTCCACACAAACAGATACTCTCACACTCAGCCCATTCCACACTCACACTCTTACACTCAGCCCATTCCACACTCACAGATACTCTCACACCCAGCCCATTCCACATTCACAGATACTCTCACACCCAGCCCATTCCACACTCACACTCTCACACTCAGCCCATTCCACACTCACAGATACTTTCACACTCAGCCCATTCCACACTCATAGATACTCTCACACTCAGCCCATTCCACACTCAGATACTCCCTCACTCAGCCCATTCCACACTCAGATACTCTCACACTCAGCCCATTCCACACTCAAACTCTCACACTCAGCCCATTCCACACTCACACTCTCACACTCAGCCCATTCCACACTCACAGATACTCTCACACTCAGCCCATTCCACACTCACAGCTAATCTCACACTCAACCCATTCCACTCTCACAGATACTCTCACACTCAGCCCCTTCCACACTCACAGATACTCTCAAACTCAGCCCATTCCACACTCACAGATACTCACACTCAGCCCATTCCACACTCACAGATACTCTCAAACTCAGCCCATTCCACACTCACAGATACTCTCTCACTCAGTCCATTCTACACTCACAGATACTGTCGCACCCAGCCCATTCCACACTCACAGATACTCTCACACCCAGCCCATTCCACACTCACAGATACTCTCACACTCAGCCCATTCCACATTCACAGATACTCTCACACTCAGCCCAATCCACATTCACACTCTTACACTCAGCCCATTCCACACTCACAGATACTCTCACACTCAGCCCATTCCACACTCAGATACTCCCTCACTCAGCCCATTCCACACTCTCAGATACTCTCACACTCAGCCCATTCCACACTCACAGATACTCGCACACTCAGACCATTCCACTGTCACAGATACTCGCACACTCAGCCCATTCCACACACACAGATACTCTCATACTCAGCCCATTCTACAATCACAGATACCCTCACACTCAGCCCATTCCACACTCACAGATACTCTCACACTCAGCCCATTCCACACTCACAGAGACTCTCACACTCAGCCCATTCCACACTCACACTCTCACACTCAGCCCATTCCACAATCACAGGTACACTCACACTCACCCCATTCCACACTCACATATACTCTGGCACTCACCCCATTCCACACTCTCAGATACTCTCACACTCAGCCCATTCCACTCTCACAGATACTCTCACACTCAGCCCATTCCACACTCACAAATACTCTCACACTCAGCCCATTCCACACTCACAGTCTCACACTCAGCCCATTCCACATTCACAGATACTCTCACACTCAGCCCCTTCCACACTCTGAGATACTCTCAAACTCAGCCCATTCCACACTCACAGAAACTCACACTCAGCCCATTCCACACTCAGATACTCTCACACTCAGCCCATTCCACATTCACAGATACTCTCAAACTCAACCCATTCCACACTCACAGATACTCTCACACTCAGTCCATTCCACACTCACAGATAATCTCACACTCAGCCCATTCCCACAGATACTCTCACACTCAGTTCTTTCCACACTCAGAGATAATCTCACACTCAGCCCATTCCACACTCACAGATACTCTCACACCCAGCCCATTCCACACTCACAGATACTCTCACACTCAGCCCATTCCACATTGACAGATACTCTCACACCCAGCCCATTCCACACTCACAGATACTCACAGTTAGCCCATTCCACACTCACAGATACTCTCACACTCAGCCCATTCCACACTCACAGATACTCTCACACTCAGCCCAGTCCACACTCAGATACTCTGACACTCAGCCCATTCCACACTCAGATACTCTGACACTCAGCCCATTCCACACTCACACTCTCACACTCAACCCATTCCACACTCACAGATCCTCTCACACTCGTCCCATTCTACACTGACAGATACTCTCACACTTAGCCCATTCCACACTCACAGACAATCTCACACTCAGCCCATTCCACACTCACAGATACTCACACTCAGCCCATTCCACACTCAGATACTCTCACACTCAGCCCATTCCACACTCACAGATACTCTCAAACACAACCCATTCCACACCCACAGATACTCTCACACTCAGTCCATTCCACACTCAGATACTCACACTCAGCCCATTCCACACTCACAGATACTCTCACACTCAGCCCCTTCCACACTCACAGATACTCTCAAACTGAGCCCATTCCACACTCAGATACTCTCACACTCAGCCCAATCCACACTCACAGATACTCTCACACTCAGCCCATTCCACACTCAGATACTCTCACTCTCAGCCCATTCTACACTCACAGATACTCTCACACTCAGCCCATTCCACACTCACAGATTCTCACACTCAGCGCATTCCACACTCACAGATACTCTCACACTCAGCCCATTCCACACAAACAGATACTCTCACACTCAGCCCATTCCACACTCACACTCTTACACTCAGCCCATTCCACACTCACAGATACTCTCACACCCAGCCCATTCCACATTCACAGATACTCTCACACCCAGCCCATTCCACACTCACACTCTCACACTCAGCCCATTCCACACTCACAGATACTTTCACACTCAGCCCATTCCACACTCATAGATACTCTCACACTCAGCCCATTCCACACTCAGATACTCCCTCACTCAGCCCATTCCACACTCAGATACTCTCACACTCAGCCCATTCCACACTCAAACTCTCACACTCAGCCCATTCCACACTCACACTCTCACACTCAGCCCATTCCACACTCACAGATACTCTCACACTCAGCCCATTCCACACTCACAGCTAATCTCACACTCAACCCATTCCACTCTCACAGATACTCTCACACTCAGCCCCTTCCACACTCACAGATACTCTCAAACTCAGCCCATTCCACACTCACAGATACTCACACTCAGCCCATTCCACACTCACAGAGACTCTCAAACTCAGCCCATTCCACACTCACAGATACTCTCTCACTCAGTCCATTCTACACTCACAGATACTGTCGCACCCAGCCCATTCCACACTCACAGATACTCTCACACCCAGCCCATTCCACACTCACAGATACTCTCACACTCAGCCCATTCCACATTCACAGATACTCTCACACTCAGCCCAATCCACATTCACACTCTTACACTCAGCCCATTCCACACTCACAGATACTCTCACACTCAGCCCATTCCACACTCACAGATACTCTCACACTCAGCCCATTCCACACTCACAGATACTCTCACACCTGGCCCATTCCACACTCACAGATACTCTCACACTCAGCCCATTCCACACTCACATATACTCTCACACTCAGCCCATTCCACACTCACAGATACTCTCACACACAGTCCATTCCACACTCACAGATACTCTCACACTCAGCCCATTCCAAACTCACACTCTCACACTCAGCCCATTCCACACTCACAGATACTCTCACACTCAGCCCATTCCACACTCACAGATACTCTCACACACAGCTCATTCCACACTCACACTCTCACACTCAGCCCATTCCAGACTCACAAATATTTTCACACTCAGCCCATTCCACACTCAGATACTCTCACACCCAGCCCACTCCAAACTAACAGATACTCTCACACTCAGTACTTTCCACACTCAGATACTCTCACACTCAGCCCATTCCACACTCAGATACTCTCACACTCAGCAGATTCCACCCTCAAACTGTCACACTCAGCCCATTCCACACTCACAGATACTCTCACACTCAGCCCATTCCACACTCACAGATACTCTCACACTCAGCCCATTCCACACTCACAGATACTCTCACACTCAGCCCATTCCACACTCACATATACTCTCACACTCAGCCCATTCCACACTCACAGATACTCTCGCACCCTGCCCATTCCACACTCACAGATTCTCTCACACTCAGCCCATTCCACATTCACAGATACTCTCACATTCAGCCCAATCCACACTCACACTCTCACATTCAGCCCATTCCACACTCACAGATACTCTCACACTCAGCCCATTCCACACTCACAGATACTCTCACAATTAGCCCATTCCACACTCACAGATACTCTCACACTCAGCCCATTCCACACTCACATATACTCTCACACTCAGCCCATTCCACACTCACAGATACTCTCGCACCCTGCCCATTCCACACTCACAGATACTCTCTCACTCAGCCCATTCCACACTGACAGATACTCTCACACTCAGCCCATTCCACACTCACAGATACTCTCACACTCAGCGCATTCCACACACAGATACTCTCACACTCAGCCCATTCCACACTCACAGATACTCTCACACTCAGCCCATTCCACACTCATAGATACTCGCACAGTCAGCCCATTCCCCACTTACAGATGCTCTCACAATCAGCCCATTCCACACTCACAGATACTCACACTCAGCCCATTCCACACTCACACATCCTCTCATACTCAGCCCATTCCACACTCAGATACTTTCACACTCAACCCATTCCACACTCACAGATACTCTCACACTCAGCCCATTCCACACTCACAGATTCTCTCACACTCTGTCGAATCTACACTCAGATCCTCTCACACCCAGCCCATTCCACCTTCACAAATACTCTCACACCCAGCCCATTCCACACTCACAGATACTCTCACACTCAGCCCATTCCACACTCACACTCTCACACTCAACCCATTCCCCACGCACAGATGCTCTCACAATCAGCCCATTCCACATTCACAGATACTCTCACAATCTGCCCATTCCACACTCACAGATACTATCACACACAGCCTATTCCACACTCACAGATTCTCTCACACTCAGCACATTCCACACTCACAGATAATCTCACACTCAGCTCATTCCACAATCAGATGCTCTCACACTCAGCCCATTCCACACTCACAGATACTCTCACACTCAGCCCATTCCACACTCACAGATACTCTCACACTCAGCCCATCCCACACTCACAGATACTCTCACACTCAGCCCATTGAACACTCACAGATACTCTCACACTCAACCCATTCCACACTCACAGATACTCTCACACTCAGCCCATTCCACACTCACAGATACTCTCGCACTCAGCCCATTCCACACTCAGATACACTCACACACAGCCCATCCCACCCTCACAGATACTCTCACACTCAGCCCATTCCTCACTCACAGATTCTCTCACACTCAGCCTATTCCACACTCAGATACTCTCACACTCAGCCCATTCCACACTCACAGATACTTTCACACTCAACCCATTCCACACTCACAGATACTCTCACACTCAGCCCATTCCACACTCTCAGATTCTCTCACACTCTGCCGAAACCACACTCACACACACTCTCACACCCAGCCCATTCCACACTCACAGATACTCTCACACTCAGCCCATCCCGCACTCACATATACTCTCACACGCAGCCCATTCCACATTCACAAATACTCTCACACTCAGCCCATTCCACACTCACAGATACTCTCACACTCAGCCCATCCCACACTCACAGATACTCTCACACTCAGCCCATTCCACACTCACAGATACTCACACTCAGCCCATTCCACACTCACAGTTACTCTCACACTCAGCCCATTCCACATTCACAGATACTCTCACACTCAGCCCATTCCACACACACAGATACTCTCACACTCAGCCCAATCCACACTCACAGATACACTCACACTCAGCTCAATGCACATGCACAGATACTCTCACACTCAGCCCATTCCACACTCAGAGATACTCTCACACACAGCCCATTCCCCACTCACAGATACTCTCACACTCAGCCCATTCCCCACTCACAGATACTCTCACAATCAGCCCATTCCACACTCACAAACACTCTCACACTCAGCCAATTCCACACTCACAGATACTCTCACAGCCAGCCCATTCCACATTCACAAATACTCTCACACTCAGCCCATTCCACACTCACAGATACTCTCACACTCAGCCCATTCCCCACTCACAGATACTCTCACACTCAGCGCATTCCACACTCACAAACACTCTCACACTCAGCCAATTCCACACTCACAGATACTCTCACAGCCAGCCCATTCCACATTCACAAATACTCTCACACTCAGCCCATTCCACACTCACAGATACTCTCACATTCAGCCCATTCCACACTCACAGATACTCTCACACTCAGCCCATTCTACACCCACAGATACTCTCACACTCAGCCCATTCCACACTCACACTCTCACACTCAGCCCATTCCACACACAGATACTCTCACTCAGCCTATTCCACACTCACAGATACTCTCACAGACAGCCCATTCCATACTCACAGATACTCTCACACTCAGCCCATTCCACACTCACAGATACTCTCACACACAGCCCATTCCATACTCACAGATACCCTCACATTCAGCCCATTCCACACTCACAGATTCTCTCACACTCAGCCCATTCCACATTCACAAATACTCTCAAACTCAGCCCATTCCTCACTCACACTCTCACACTCAGCCCATTCCACACTCACAGATACTCTCACTCAGCCTATTCCACACTCACAGATACTCTCACAGACAGCCCATTCCATACTCACAGATACTCTCACACTCAGCCCATTCCACACTCACAGATACTCTCACACTCAGCCCATTCCACACTCACAGATACTCTCACACACAGCCCATTCCATACTCACAGATACCCTCATACTCAGCCCATTCCACACTCACAGATTCTCTCACACTCAGCCCATTCCACATTCACAAATACTCTCACACTCTTGAGATGTTACTGTTGTGAGATGTGGGAGCCGGTAGACCCCATTGAGGCTAACGGTGAGTACATCTTTGACAAGTGTCTGCTGCTACAGGATCTCCAGCTCCGTGTTGATGAGCTGGAGTCTGAGCTTCAGATACTGCGACACATCAGGGAGGGGGAGAAGTACCTGGACTCTGTGTATCAGGAGATTGTCACACCTATGAAGTTAATTAATTCAGATGTAGCCCATGGCCAGGGTCAGGACGCTGTGACTACGAGTGAGGCAGGTACGGGGAACCAGGAGGTAGTGTTGGAGGAGCCGCAGCCCTTGCTCTTGACCAACAGGTTCGAGGTTCTTACTCCCTGTGGGGACGGGAGCAGGGGCTGCAGGGAGGATGAGCAACCTGGCCACAGCACCGTGGAACAGGGGGCCATTCAAGAGGGGGTAGTAAATAGAAATGTTGTAGTGGTAGGGGATAGTATTATTAGGGGGATAGATAGAGTTCTCTGCAGCCAAGAGCGAGAGTCCCGTAGGCTGTGTTGCCTACCCGGTGCCAGGGTTAAGGACATCTCCTCTGGGCTGGAAAGAAACTTGCAGTGGGAGGGGGTGGATCCAGTCGTCGTGGTCCATGTTGGTACAAATGACATAGATAGGACTAGGAAGCCAGTTCTGTTAAAGGAGTATGAGCAGCTAGGGGTCAAATTAAAAAACAGAACCTCAAGGGTAATAATCTCTGGATTATTACCTGAGCCACGAGCGAATTTGGCTTGGACAAATAAAATCAGAGTTAAATGCGTGGCTCAAAGACTGGTGTGGGAGAAATGGGTTTTGCTTCCTGGGACACTGGCACCAGTACTGGGGCAGGAGGGAGCTGTTCCGTTGGGACAGGCTTCACCTGGCCAGTGCTGGGACTAGGGTCCTGGCGGATCATATAACTAGGGCTGTAGAGAGGGCTTTCAACTAACTAGTGGGGGGGAGGTTCCTAGAGAACAAATAATAAAAATGACAACAGAGAAGGTCATAGACTTAGGTAGCAGTGGGGAAATGAAAAACCAGAGCGTGTCAGGAAGGGGCAGAAGGTATGGAGTAAAAGGTAAAGTAATAAAAAGGGCAAAAGCAGGAACTAAGTGTCAAAAAACACATTTGAAAGTTCTCTATCTGAATGCACGTAGCATTCGTAACAAAATAGATGAGTTAATGGCACAAATAGCTACATATGGGTATGATCGTGTGGCCATTACAGAAACATGGCTGCAGGGTGACAATGCCTGGGAATTAAACATACCAGGTTATTTAACGATCAGGAAGGACAGGCAGGAAGGAAGGGGAGGTGGGGTGGCTATGTTAATAAAGGAAGGAATCACTGTAATACAGAGAAATGATATTGGGTCAAAAGATCAGGATAATGAAACAGTTTGGGTGGAGATAAGGAACAATAAGGGGAAAAAAACACTAGTGGGCGTAGTCTATAGGCCTCCGAACAGTTGCAACTCGGTTGGACGGAGTATCAATCAGGAAATAGTTGAGGCTTGTAATAAGGGAACATCTATAATTATGGGGGATTTTAACTATCATATTAACTGGACAAATTAAATTGGGCAGGGCTGCCTTGAGGATGAGTTCATTGAGTGTATTAGGGATGGGTTTCTTGAGCAGTATGTAACTGAACCGACCAGGGGGCAAGCAACCTCAGATCTGGTCCTGTGTAACGAGACAGGATTAATTAAAAATGTCCTAGTAAAGGATCCCCTTGGAATGAGTGACCATAACATGGTTGAATTCCATGTTCAATTAGAGGGTGAGGAGGTTGTATCTCAAACAAGCGTGCTAAGCTTGAATAAAGGAGACTATGAAGGTATGAGAGCAGAATTGAGTAGAGTGGATAGGGAAAATAGATTAAAGGGTAAGACGATACATGATCAGTGGTGTACATTTAAGGAGTTATTTTACAACTTCCAAAAAAAGTATATTCCACTGAGAAGAAAAGGGTGTAAAAGAAAAGACAGCCATCCGTGGCTAAGTAAAGAAATTAAGCATAGTATTCGACTAAAAACAAGGGCATATAAGGTAGCCAAATCAAGTGGGAGGATAGAGGATTGGGAAAACTTTAAAAGACAGCAAAAAATAACAAAAAGATTGATTAGGAAAGGGAAGATAGATTATGAAAGTAAATTAGCAAAAAATATAAAACAGATAGTAAGAGTTTTTATAGTTATATAAAAAGAAAAAGGGTGGCTAAAGTAAATGTTGGTCCCTTAGAGGATGAGACTGGGAAATTAATGGTGGGAAATATGGAGATGGCAAAAACATTGAATGAATATTTTGTATCAGTCTTTACAGTAGAGGACACCAAGAATATCCCAACACTGGACAAGCAGGGGGCTATAGGGGGGGAGGAGATAAACACGATCAAAATCACTAAGGAAATGGTACTCGGTAAAATAATGGGACTCAAGGCGGATAAATCGCCTGGACCTGATGGCTTACATCCAAGGGTCTTGAGGGAAGTGGCGGTAGGGATTGTGGATGTATTGGTAATAATCTTCCAAAACTCCCTGGACTCAGCAAAGGTCCCAGCAGACTGGAAAACTGCTAATGTAACACCCTTATTTAAAAAGGGCAGTAGACAGAAGGCTGGAAACTATAGACCGGTTAGCCTAACATCTGTGGTAGGTAAAATTTTGGAGTCCATTATTAAGGAGACATTTGGATAATCATAGTTTAATAAGACAAAGTCAGCATGGTTTTATGAAGGGGAAGTCATGTTTGACAAATTTGCTGGAGTTCCTTGAGGAAGTAACATATAGGGTGGATAAAGGTGAACCAGTGGACGTAGTGTATTTAGACTTCCAAAAGGCATTTGACAAGGTGCCACACAAAAGATTATTGCTTAAGATAAAAAATCACAGGATTGAGGGTAATATTCTGGCATGGATAGAGGATTGGCTATCTAACAGAAGGCAGAGAGTTGGGATAAATGGTTCATTCTCAGACTGGCAATCAGTAACCAGTGGTGTTCCACAGGGGTCAGTGCTGGGTCCCCAACTCTTTACAATCTATATTAACGATTTGGAGGAGGGGACCGAGTGTAACATATCAAAGTTTACAGATGATACTAAGATGGGAGGGAAAGTAGTGAGAGAGGAGGACATAAAAAACCTGCAAGGGGACATAGACAGGCTAAGTAAGTGGGCAGAGACTTGGCAGATGGAATACAATACTGGAAAGTGTGAGGTTATGCACTTTGGCAGGAAAAATCGTAGAGCAAGTTATTATCTTAATGGCAAGAAACTGGAAAGTACTGAAGTACAAAGGGATCTGGGGGTCCTGGTGCACGAAACTCAAAAGGTTAGTATGCAGGTGCAGCAAGTGATTAAGAAGGCCAATGGAATGTTGGCTTTCATTGCTAGGGGGATAGAATATAAAAATAGGGAGGTATTGCTTCAGTTGTACAAGGTATTGGTGAGACCGCACCTGGAATACTGCATACAGTTTTGGTGTCCATACTTAAGAAAAGACATACTTGCTCTCGAGTCAGTACAAAGAAGGTTCACTCGGTTAATCCCGGGGATGAGGGGATGGACATATGAGGAGAGGTTGAGTAGATTGGGACTCTACTCATTGGAGTTCAGAAGAATGAGAGGCGATCTTATTGAAACATATAAGATTGTGAAGGGGTTGGATCGGGTGGATGCGGGGAGGATGTTCCAGATGATGGGTGAAACTAGAACTAGGGGGCATAGTCTTAGAATAAGGGGCTGCTCTTTCAAAACTGAGATGAGGAGGAACTACTTCACTCAGAGGGTGGTAGGTCCATGGAATATGCTGCCCCAAAAAGCTGTAGAAGCTACATCATTACATAAATTTAAAACAGAAATAGACAGTTTCCTAGAAGAAAAGGGAATTAAGGGTTACGGGGAGCGGGCAGGAATTTGGACATGAGTTTAGGTGCGGATCGGTCATGGCCCTGTGGGTAGCGGAGCGGGCCCAGGGGCCGTGTAGCCTGATCCTGCTCCTGTTTCGTGTGTCTAATTCTGTTAGATTCAGGAGATAGTCCTGTCATAGTGGATTGGCGGTTAGGATCAGATCAGCCATGATCTTATTGAATGGCGGAGCAGGCTCGAGGGGCCAATTGGCCTACTCCTGCTCCTATTTCTTATGTTCTTATGTTCTTATGTTCACAGATACCCTCACACTCAGCCCATTCCACACTCACAGATACCCTCACACTCAGCCCATTCCACACTCACAGATTCTCTCACACTCAGTCAAATCCACACTCACAGATACTCTCACACCCAGCCCATGCCACATTCACAAATACTCTCACACTCAGCCCATTCCACACTCATAGATTCTCTCACACTCAGCCCATTCCACACTCACAGATACTCTCACACTCAGCCCATTCCACACTCACAGATACTCTCACACTCAGCCCATTCCACACTCACAGATACTCTCACACTCAGCCCATTCCACACTCATAGATTCTCTCACACTCAGCCCATTCCACACTCACAGATACTCTCACACTCAGCCCATTCCATACTCACAATAACTCTCACACTCAGCCCATTCCACACTCACAGATACTCTCACACTCAGCCCATTCCATACTCACAGATACTCTCACACTCAGTTTTCTGCCCTCGCAGCGCGTTCCTATGCAGAGCTAGACAGGTAGCTAACAACTTGATATCTTCCCATAAAAATCACAAGGCTTGACTTTTCTTGTAAAGCTTTACTGAAAGATTCTTATTGTAAAACTGCAATACAACACAGAAATGGAAGCACACATTAGTATACAAGCACATAACTGATATGCATACACAAATTTAGGTACGCCTGAGCAACACAGTACATTTGGCATGTAAATTACCAAACACGTGGAAACACAGCTTACTGTGAATATACATTTAGCAAACTGGAAGGCATTCTCTTTAAATTAGCCCTGTACATAGTGCATCAAAATACAGCTACTAGTTAACCAGCTAGACAGAGAGCGATCACTTCACGGCTAGCTGTGTAAGTTTGCTTACAGAGAAAAGTTACAAACTAAACATTTTCTGCAACATACAGTGTACACTAATCATCTTTTACATTCTCAAGTACTTACAGACAAATAATATCCAAGAGTCAGGCGTGGGATCAATAAACTTCCCAGAGCATGTGCCGCTGTAGGTCTATGATATACAGTAGTTTACTTCACTGCACTTACTATGCTTTACTGCACTTTACTGCACTTTTACTGCAGTTGCTAGGTATCAAATAGCCACTAGGTGGCAGCACACAATGGGAATCGACCCAACTTACTCAAACCCCTGAATTAACTGGAAAACTAACATAAATTGCTACAGAGAGACAGCACACTCCCCGCTTGGTACAATTCCATTGTACCACTACAGATACAAAATAAACCTAAAGAAAACGTCCTTTGGCTGCGAACATACTCAGAATCCGTTCTCTAGGTTTCTTCAGAAAGGAGGACTACGATCTCTGAGACTGGCCTCAGAAACACTTTGACAGTACCCTCCTTGACAATCTTCACCTCCACCTTGCGGACCCTCTTGTCCCTGCTCGGCAGAGTTTTGACAACCAGTCCAACTGGCCATTCATTTCTGTGTGCTTGGCTGTCTTTCAGCAAGACAACATCTCTCACTTTGACATTTGACTTGTCTTCTGTCCATTTCCTACGGCTCTGTAGGGTGGACAAATACTCTCCTCTCCATCTCTTCCAAAAAGTGTCTGCAAGACACTGGACTTGCTTCCACTGCTTCCTGTGCAGCTAAGCCATGTCAAAGTTTCCAGAGGGGGCTGAAATAGCACTCATCTTTTGAGTCAGGAGCATCGTTGGGGTGAGGACTGCAGGCATGTCTGGGTCGGTGGACACCGGCACCAGGGGTCTTGCATTCATGATCGCCATGACTTCAGCCATGAGAGTGCTTAAGCTCAATGCGCACAGCTCTGGTAGACATGCACGTAAAGAGCACCGGCCAGTGCCTGCTGCCTGCACTACCTCCTCTTGTGCGACGCGTCATGATGGTCCATGGCCCAAAGATGTCAAGGCCCACGCTGGTGAATGGAGGCTCTGGAGTGAGTCTGTCGGTGGGCAAGTCTGCCATCTGTTGGTCCTCTAACCTCCTTCATAGCTTGCGGCAGGTAACACACTTGTGGATAACGGAAGAAACCAGACGCTTGCTCCCGATTATCCAGTATCCGGCTGCTCGGATAGCTCCTTCTGTTATGTGTCATCCTTGGTGAGCCACTTGCTCATGATAGTATCTCACGAGTAGTGTGGCAATGTGATGGGTGCGCGGGATGATCAGAGGGTGCTTTTCTTCTCTTGACAAGTCTGCGGATGATATGCGCCCTCCGACCCGGAGCAAACCATCTTCATCTGTAACTGGGTTGAGCTTTTTAAGTGGGCTTTGCTTGGGGAATGTCGGTCCCTCTTCAAGACATTTGAATTCCTCCTTGAAGACATCATGCTGGACAGAGCGAATGATCACACCTTTGGCTTGTGAAAGCTCACTTGTGCTGGATACTTCTTTAGAACATTTCCATCCTTTGCATTCTATGTTGTCCGAATTCCCCTTGAAGGAGGCTGCTACATGAATGAGTCGGGCTGTGGTTCGGCAGAGTGTTCTCCAGCTTGAGAATCGCTCAAAGCATTGTGAGCCCAACTGAGATTCTGAGGCTTTGGTGACCAGGGTCGTAACTTCAGGCCGAATCTCAGTATCAGCTTCAGGCTCCACAAGGGTGAAGGGATTGGACTCAGGAGTCTCCTCTGTGTTGACATTAGACAGGAAAGAGGGGCCCGAGAACCAACTGCTTTGCTGTAGGTGTGCTGCTGGTATAGACCTGGTAGCATGGTCTGCAGGGTTCAGGTCTGTGGAGACATAGCACCACTGGTCAGGGTGAGTGGATCATCTGATACGAGTCACCCGGTTGGAAACATACACATAAAACCTTCTTGTGGAGTTGTGGATGTAACCAAGTACAATCTTGCTGTCCGTGAAGAACTTGACGGCGCCCACATCGATGTCAATCTCGTCTCTGATCAACTCGTACAGTTGAACAGCCAACACAGCTGCACAAAACTCGAGACGTGGAATGGTGTGGGCAGGCCGAGGGGCCAACTTGGACTTCCCCATAACGAATCCCACATGGTATTTCCCATCGGTGTCAGCTGCTCTCAAGTAGGCCACAGCTCCTATTGCTACTGTGGAAGCATCTGAGAAGATGCACAGCTCTCTTCTCTGTGTTGAAGACACCGAGCCTGGAATGTAGCACCTCTCTATGTGCAGGTCTTCGAGAGCCTTCAAGGACTCCTTCCATAGGTTCCATTTTGCTTCTTTTTCTGGGAGGAGTGGAGCATCCCACTCACTCTGATCCGATGAGAGTTCCCGTACTAATGCTTTTCCTTGCATTGTTATGGGAGCTACGAACACCAAAGGGTCGTACAAACTGTTGACTGTGGACAGGACGCCTCTCCGTGTGAATGGCCTTTCTTCATGGGACACCAGGAATGTGAAGCTGTCTGTTTCCAGGTTCCAGGAGAGCCCCAGGCTCCGTTGAAGGGGGAGAGGATCCACTCCAAGGTGCAAATCCTTCAGATCCTTAGCACGGTCCTCTGCAGGGAAGGCTTCCATCACCTGTCCACTGTTCGATGCTACCTTGTGTAGTCTCAGGTTGGACTCTGCCAATATCGCTCTGGTTCTTGTCAGGAGATCTATTGCTTCTTCAGGTGTGGTAACCGAGGTAAGACATAGGTCAACATAGAACTGTCTCTCAACAAAATGCTTCGCATCGGAGCCATATTCTTGCTCACCTTTGAGCGGCTCGCCTCATGCAGTAGATAGCCACAGCAGGTGAAGGGCTGTTTCCAAACACGTGGACCTTCATCCTGTACTCCACCACATTCTTGTTGATGTCGTTGTCCTCATGACACAGGTAGCGGAGATAGTCCCTGTGGTCTTCTCGGACGACGAAGCAATAAAACATTTGCTGCACATCTGCTGTCAGGGCTACAGGTTCTTTCCTGAACCGCAGAAGAACTCCCAACAAGGTGTTGTTCAAGTCTGGGCCGCTGAGGAGTACATCGTTCAGAGACACTCCTTTACATTCAGCACTTGAATCGAACACAACTCGTAACTGGTCTGGCTTTTGTGGGCGATACACACCGAATGTTGGCAGGTACCAGTGTTCTTTACCTTCTTCCAGAGGTGGAGCAGGCTCGGCTTGGTCGTTGTCCAGCATCTTCTGCATGAACTCTATGTAATGGCCCTTCATTTCTAGCCTTTTCTCCAGTGTTCTCCTGAGTGAGCAGAGGCGCTTCATAGCTTGTTCCCTGTTACTCGGAAGACGGCGTCTGGGAGAGTGAAATGGTAAGGGTGCCACCCAGCTGTGTCCATCGTCCTGGTAAACCTCCTCATCCATGATGGTTAGGAAAGCTTTGTCGTCCATGGATAGTGCTGGCTTGTTATCATCCTTGGACCTTTCAAACACTGAGCATCCTAGGCTGTCTGTGCTCACAGTGAGGCCTGCCTTTTCCTCACAGGCAGAGGAGGTTGACCTATGATGCTGCGTCATGCCATCGTAGTCTTCCTTTACCTGGATCCTGTTTGGGCATGGGCTGAGAAAGGATGTACGACCGTTGTGCAACACATTTGCTTTATAGACGTTGACACCCGCTGGTTTGTGGACTGTTCCCAGGCAAACTCCACCCACGAGGACCCATCCCAGGTCAAGCCGCTGCGCATAAGGAGCATTGTGGGACCCGTTGATTTGCTCACGCACCTTGTGCACCCTTAAGATGTCTCTTCCCAAGAGCAGGAGGATTGGAGCGTCCGGGTCCACAGCTGGAATCTTGTTGGCAACTGGCTGTAGGTGGGGCTGATGGCGTGCGACCTCTGGGGAGGGAATTTCCGTCCTATCATCTGGCATCATGTCACACTCAATTAAGGTGGGGAGGGGAAGCTGTAGTTTCCCATCCATGGACTCGATCATGAAGTTCCCAACTCTCCTACCCGTAGTCTCTGTTGTCCCTGAACAGGTTTTTAGCGTGTACGGAGCTGCGCTGGCCTTGACTTCAAAGAGGTTGAAGAATTCTGTCTTCGCTAGAGACTTGTTACTTTGCTCGTCAAGCACTGTGTACATTTTGATTGCCTTCTCCTTTCTCCCTGCAGGATATGCTTTAACCAAGCAGATTTTGGAGCATGAGCGTGGGCTGCTTGCATTTCCACAAACCTCTGTACACTTGGAGGTGACTGAAGAAGATGTGCTTTCGCTTTGCTCCCCGCTATCCTCTTTGTCAACCGCAGCACTCTTGGTGGTTGAAGGAGGACCTGGATGCAGGGCTGCGATGTGTTTTTCACTGTTGCACTCAAAGCACTTGATTGTCGCCTTACAGTCTTTTGCCATGTGCACAGTTGACCCACAACATCTGAAGCAGATGCGATTCTCTTTCAGGTATGATTTGCGCTCATCAATAGGCTTGCCTCTAAAGCTTCGACACTTTTTGAGTGGGTGGGGCTTCTTGTGTATTGGACACTGATGAACTGGGTCATCCACTTTATTCCCAGCAGAACTGGATTGGTTGACTGAGGGTTCGGCTGGAACATCTGTTTTGTGCACGCTCACAGAGGCTTTGTTGCTGTACTTTGTGGGTTTCTCTGTTCTCGAAGGAGCGTAACTGCTGGAGGTGGAGAAAGTGAAACTTGGATCATTCCTCACCTTTGCCTGTTGTTGGACGAACCTGGAGAAGAGAGAGAAGGGGGGAAATGCCACTCCATTGTCCTCCTTGTACTTGGATCCCTTAGCTATCCATTTCTCTTGAAGGCTGTAGGGGAGCTTTTCCACTATTGGGTTTACCCCACGAGCTGTATCCAAATACGAGAGGCCGGTCAGGTAACCTTCTCCCTTGGCACACTCCAGTTCGAGGAGAATGTCGCCCAGTTCTCGGAGCTCGACATTATCTTTGTTGGTTAGCTTCGGAAAGTCCTCAATCTTCTTGAGCAGTGCATGTTCAATGACTTCTGGTGTCCCATAACAGTCTTCGAGACGTTGCCAAACCAGGTTGAGGTCTGCTGTGGGATTGCGGACATGCGCTGAGCGAATTCTCTTCGCCTGTTCTGACGACTCAGCTCCGAGCCACTTTGTCATCAAATCTAGTTCTTCTCTGGCTAACAGATTCAAGTCCTTGGTGGCACTCAGGAAGGACGCTTTCCATGACCAATAATTTTCAGGACGGTCATCAAATTCTAGAAGGCCTGAACTTAACAATTCTCGACGGATAAGGTACCTAGCGAGGTCTTGTGCACCTTGTGGCTCGGGTGAGGACTGCTTGGCTGGATTGGCCGAGTGCTGTGGAGGTCACTGCAGGTAAGTCTTACTTGTTTCTTCTCCTTTAAGCTCAGTGTCTCCAAAAACAGGCTGTTTGCTACTGTGGTGAGTAGCTGGTTCTGCGTCGAGATACCTGGATGTTTCCTTGAAGAACAATTTGGAGTGTTGTTGGACATACTCACTTGTACGTTGCACTGGACTGAGGGGCTGTTCTAGAACATATGCTTCATGGCTGGGCTCCCCGCCTTAGTTCTCCTCACCTTCTTCATAAGCTGCAGCTTCAGCTTCAGCGGCAGCGGCAGCTCTCTGGCTTTGGAGAATGTGGAGACTGGCGTCGAGGTCAGCTCTCTGCTTCATCGCACTAGCGTCGAGGTCAGCTCTCTGCTTCATCACACTAGTGTCGAGGTCAGCTCTCTGCTTCATCACACTAGCTTCGTTTTCAGCGAAGGACAATTGAGCCTGGGCAGCTTTTGCCTTGCCACGTGCTTTGGCGGCTGCAGAAGCTGTCGATGACGACGGTCTGCTGGACCACCGAGATGATCTAGAGGATGCTTTAGAGGACTGTGACTTGGCATCATTTGCTCGGAGAGGCTCATGCTTCTCGATTGGCTGGTCGACGTCCTCTATGGTATATTGTCTTCCTGAGTGTAGACTCATGGTAGCTGAGTGGTATCTTCTTGTGCTTGAGCCCGCTGTGCTGTTGTCTTTTTACTTTTCTGCCCTCGCAGCGTGTTCCTATGCAGAGCTAGACAGGTAGCTAACAACTTGATATCTTCCCATAAAAATCACAAGGCTTGACTTTTCTTGTAAAGCTTTACTGAAAGATTCTTATTGTAAAACTGCAATACAACACAGAAATGGAAGCACACATTAGTATACAAGCGCATAACTGATATGCATACACAAATTTAGGTACGCCTGAGCAACACAGTACATTTGGCATGTAAATTACCAAACACGTGGAAACACAGCTTACTGTGAATATACATTTAGCAAACTGGAATGCATTCTCTTTAAATTAGCCCTGTACATAGTGCAACCTGGCCACAGCACCGTGGTACAGGGGGCCATTCAAGTGGAGGGAGTAAAAAGAAATGTTGTAGTGGTAGGGGATAGTATCATTTGGGGGATAGATAGGGTTCTCTGCAGTCAAGAGCGGGAGTCCCGAAGGCTGTGTTGCCTGCCTGGTGCCAGGGTTAAGGACATCTCTTCTGGGCTGGAAAGAAACTTGCAGTGGGAGGGGGAGGATCCAGTTGTCATGGTCCATGTTGGTACAAACGACGTAGATAGGACAAGGAAGACGGTTCTGTTAAAGGAGTATGAGCAGCTAGGGGTCAAATTATAAAACAGAACCTCAAGGGTAATAATCTCTGGGTTATTACCTGAGCCACGAGCGAATTTGGCTAGGATAAATAAAATTAAAGAGTTAAATGCGTGGCTCAAAGACTGGTGTGGGAGAAATGGGTTTTGCTTCTTGGGACACTGGCACCAGTACTGGGACAGGAGGGAGCTGTTCTGTTGGGACGGACTCCACTTGGCCAGTGCTGGGACTAGAGTCCTGGCGAATCATATAACTAGGGCTGCAGAGAGGGCTTTAAACTAATTAGTGGGGGGGAGGTTTCTAGAGAGCAAATAATAGAAATGACAACAGAGAAGGTCATAGACTTAGGTAGCAGTGGGGGAATTAAAAAACAGAATGTGTCAGGAAGGGACAGAAGGTATGGAGTAAAAAGTAAAGTACTAAAAAGGGAAAAAACAGGAACTAAGTGTTACAAAACATATTTGAAAGTCCTTTATCTGAATGCACGTAGCATTCGTAACAAAATGAATGAGTTAACGGCACAAATAATGACATATGGGTATGATCTTGTGGCCATTACAGAAACATGGCTGCAGGGTGACCATGACTGGGAATTAAACATACCAGGTTATTTAACAATCAGGAAGGACAGGCAGGAAGGGAGAGGAGGTGGGGTGGCTATGTTAATAAAGGAAGGAATCACTATAATACAGAGAAATGATATTGGGTCAAAGGAGCAGGATAGTGAAACAGTTTGGGTGGAGGTAAGGAATAATAAGGGAAAAAAACACTAGTGGGTGTAGTCTATAGGCCTCCGAACAGTTGCAACTCTGTTGGACGGAGTATTAATCAGGAAATAGTTGAGGCTTGTAATAAGGGAACAGCTATAATTATGGGGGATTTTAATTATCATATTAACTGGACAAATCAAATTGGGCAGAGCAGCCTTGAGGAAGAGTTCATTGAGTGTATTAGGGATGGGTTTCTTGAGCAGTATGTAACTGAACCGACCAGGGGGCAAGCAACCTTAGATTTGGTCCTGTGTAATGAGACAGGATTAATTAAAAATGTCCTAGTAAAGGATCCCCTTGGAATGAGTGACCATAACATGGTTGAGTTCCATATTCAATTAGAGGGTGAGAAGGTTGGATCGCAAACAAGCGTGCTGAGCTTGAATAAAGGAGACTATGAAGGTATGAGAGCGGAATTAATTAGAGTGGACTGGGAAAATAGATTAAAGGGTAAGACGGTACATGACCAGTGGTGTACATTTAAGGAGTTATTTTACAACTTCCAAAAAAAATATATTCCACTGAGGAAAAAAGGGTGCAAAAGAAAAGATAGCCATCTGTGGCTAAGTAAAGTAATTAAGGATAGTATCCGACTAAAAACAAGGGCATATAAGGTAGCCAAATCTAGTGGGAGGATGGAAGATTGGGAAGTCTTTAAAAGACAGCAAAAAATAACAAAAAGATTGATTAAGAAAGGGAAGATAGATTATGAAAGTAAATTAGCAAAAAATATAAAAACAGACAGTAAAAGTTTCTATAGTTATATAAAAAGAAAAAGGGTGGCTAAAGTAAATGTTGGTCCCTTAGAGGATGAGACCGGGAAATTAATGGTGGGAAACATGGAGATGGCAAAAACACTGAACAATTATTTTGTATCAGTCTTTACAGTAGAGGACACTAAGAATATCCCAACACTGGACAAACAGGGGGCTCTAGGGGGGGAGGAACTAAATACAATTAAAATCACTAAGGAAGTGGTACTTGGTAAAATAATGGGACTCAAGGCGGATAAATCCCCTGGACCTGATGGCTTGCATCCCAGGGTCTTGAGGGAAGTAGCGGTAGGGATTGTGGATGCATTGGTAATAATTTTCCAAAACTCACTGGACTCAGCAAAGGTCCCGGCAGATTGGAAAACTGCTAATGTAACACCCTTATTTAAAAAGGGTAGTAGGCAGAAGGCTGGAAACTATAGACCTGTTAGCCTAACATCTGTGGTTGGTAAAATGTTAGAGTCCATTATTAAGGAGACAGTAACGGGACATTTGGATAAACATAATTTAATAGGGCAAACTCAGCATGGTTTCATGAAGGGGAAGTCATGTTTAACAAATTTGCTTGAGTTTTTTGAGGAAGTAACATACAGGGTGGATAAAGGGGAACCAGTGGACGTAGTGTATTTAGACTTCCAAAAGGCATTTGACAAGGTGCCACACAAAAGATTATTGCTCAAGATAAAAAATCACGGGATTGGGGGTAATATTCTGGCGTGGGTGGAGGATTGGCTCTCTAACAGAAAGCAGAGAGTTGGGATAAATGGTTCGTTCTCAGATTGGCAACCAGTAACTAGTGGTGTTCCGCAGGGGTCAGTGCTGGGTCCCCAACTCTTTACAATCTATATTAACGATTTGGAGGAGGGGACCGAGTGTAACATATCAAAGTTTGCAGATGATACAAAGATGGGACGGAAAGTAGTGAGTGAGGAGGACATAAAAAACCTGCAAAGGGACATAGACAGGCTAAGTAAGTGGGCAGAGATTTGGCAGATGGAATACAATACTGGAAAGTGTGAGGTTATGCACTTTGGCAGGAAAAATCATAGAGCAAGTTATTATCTTAATGGCAAGAAACTGGAAAGTACTGTAGTACAAAGGGATCTGGGGGTCCTGGTGCACGAAACTCAAAAAGTTAGTATGCAGGTGCAGCAAGTGATTAAGAAGGCCAATGGAATGTTGGCTTCTATTGCTAGGGGGTTGGAATATAAAAACAGGGAGGTATTGCTGCAGTTGTACAAGGTATTGGTGAGGCCGCACCTGGAATACTGCATACAGTTTTGGTGTCCATACTTAAGAAAAGACATACTTGCTCTCGAGTCAGTACAAAGAAGGTTCACTCGGTTAATCCCGGGGATGAGGGGGTGGTCATATGAGGAGAGGTTGAGTAGATTGGGACTCTACTCATTGGAGTTCAGAAGAATGAGAGGCGATCTTATTGAAACATATAAGATTGTGAAGGGGCTTGATCGGGTGGATGCGGTGAGGATGTTCCCAATGATGGGTGAAACTAGAACTAGGGGGCATAATCTTAAAATAAGGGGCTGCTCATTCAAAACTGAGATGAGGAGAAACTTCTTCACTCAGAGGGTGGTAGGTTTGTGGAATTTGCTGCCCCAGAAAGCTGTGGAAGCTACATCATTAAATAAATTTAAAACAGAAATAGATAGTTTCCTAGAAGTAAAGGGAATTAAGGGTTACGGGGAGCGGGCAGGAAATTGGACATGAGCCTGGGTTCGGAATGGACATGGCCCTGTGGGTAGTGGAGTGGGCCCAGGGGCCGTGTAGCCTTGTTCTGCTCCTACTGTGTTCTAATTCTGTTAGATTTCAGGAGATGGTTTTATTCCTGTTCCTGGCTGGGGTGGAGATCGCCTTTACAGAAGGTAAGTACTGTAGAAAATATAGGGACAGAGTGATCTCCTGGAAGAATTTCGATCGCCTAGATGGGTCGGAGAGGAATTTCCCAGATTTTTTTCTCCCAAATTGGCCATTGGGTCTTTATCTGGTTTTTCGCCTCTCCCGGGAGATCACATGGGTTCGGGTGGATGCAGAGTGATAGAAGATTTGAGGTTAGGATCAGATCAGCCATGATCTTATTGAATGGTGGAGCAGGCTCGAGGGGCCAATTGGCCTACTCCTGCTCCTATTTCTTATGTTCTTATGTTCTTATGTTCTGATGCATCAAAATACAGCTACTAGTTAACCAGCTAGACAGAGAGCGATCACTTCACGGCTAGCTGTGTAAGTTTGCTTACAGAGAAAAGTTACAAACTAAACATTTTCTGCAACATACAGTGTACACTAATCATCTATTACATTCTCAAGTACTTACAGCCAAATAATATCCAAGACTCAGGCGTGGGATCAATATAACTTCCCAGAGGATGTGCTGCTGTACGTCTATAATATACAGTAGTTTACTTTACTGCACTTACTGTGCTATTACTGCAGTTGCTAGGTACCAACTAGCCACTAGGTGGCGGCACACAATGGGAATCGACCCAACTTACTCAAACCCCTGAATTAACTGGAAAACTAACATAAATTGCTACAGAGAGAAAGCACACTCAGCCCATTCCACACTCACAGATACACTCACACTCAGCCCATTCCACACCCACAGATTCTCTCACACTCAGCCGAATCCACACTCACAGATACTCTCACACTCAGCCCTTTTCACACTCACAGATTCTCTCGCACGCAGCCAAATCCACACTCACAGACACTCTCACACTCAGCCCATTCCACACTCACAGATACTCTCACACTCAGCCCATTCCACATTCACAAATACTCTCACACTCAGCCCATTCCACACTCAGATACTCTCACACTCAGCCCATCCCACACTCACAGATACTCTCACACTCAACCCATTCCACACTCACAGATACTCTCACACTCAGCCCATTCCACACACACAGATACTCTCACACTCTGCTCATTCCACACTCACAGATACTCTCACACTCAGCCCATTCCACACTCACAGATACTCTCACACTCTGCTCATTCCACACTCACAGATACTCTCACACTCAGCCCATTCCACACTCACAGATACTCTCACACTCAGCCCATTCCGCACTCACAGATACTCTCACACTCTGCTCATTCCACACTCACAGATACTCTCACACTTAGCCCATTCCACACTCACAGATACTCTCACACTCAGCCCATTCCACACTCACAGATACTCTCACACTCAGACCATTCTGCACTCACAGATGCTCTCACACTCAGCCCAGTCCACACTCAGATACTCTCACACTCAGCCCATTCCACACTCACAGATACTCTCACAGTCAGCCCATTCCACACTCACACTCAGCAATTTCCACACTCACAGATACCCTCACACTCAGCCCATTCCACACTCACAGATACTCTCACACTCAGCCCATTCCATACTCACTGATGCTCTCACACTCAGCCCATTCCACACACACTGATACTCACACACTCAACCCATAACACACTCACAGATACTCTCACACTCAACCCATTCCACACTCACAGATACTATCAAACTCAACTCATTCCACACTCACAGATACTCTCACACTCAGCCCATTCCACACTTACAGATTCTCTCACACTAAGCCGAATCCACACTCTCAGATACTCTCACACCCAGCCCATTCCACATTCACAAATACTCTCACACTCAGCCCATTCCACACTCACAGATGCTCTCACACTCAGCCCATTCCACACGCACAGATACTCACACACTCAGCCCATTCCACACTCACAGATACTCACACACACAGCCCATTCCACACTCACAGATACTCTCACATTCAGCCCATTCCACACTCACAGATACATTCACACACAGCCCATTCCATACTCAGATACTCTCACACTCAGCCCATTACACACTCACAGATACTCTCACACTCAGCCCATTCCATACTCACAGATACTCTCACACTCAGCCCATTCCACACTCATAGATTCTCTCACACTCAGCCAATTCCACACTCAGATACACACACACTCAACCCATTCCGCACTCACAGATACTCTCACACTCAGCCCATTCCACACTCACAGATACTCTCACACTCAGCCCATTCCACACTCACAGATACTCTCACACTCAGAACATCCTACACTCACAGATACTCTCACACTCAGCCCATTCCACACTCACAGATACTCTCACACTCAGCCCATTCCACAGTCATAGATACTCTCACACTCAGCCCATTCCCCACTCACACATACTCTCACAATCAGCCCATTCCACACTCACAGATACTCTCACAATCAGCCCATTCCACACTCACAGATACTCTCACACTCAGCCCATTCCACACTCACAAACACTCTCACACTCAGCCCATTCCACTCTCACAGATACTCTCACACTCAGCCCATTCCACACTCACAGATACTCCCACACTCAGCCCATTCCACACTCACAGATACTCTCACACTCAGCCCATTCCCCACTCACAGGTACTCTCACACTCAGCCCATTCCAAACTCATAGATTCTCTCACACTCAGCCAATTCCACACTCACAGATACTCCCACACTCAGCCGATTCCACACTCACAGATACTCTCACACTCAGCCCATTCTACACTCACAGATACTCTCACACTCAGCCCATTCCACAGTCACAGATACTCTCACACTCAGCCCATTCCACACTCACAAACACTCTCACACTCAGCACATTCCACTCTCACCGATACTCTCACATTCAGCCCATTCCACACTCACAGATACTCTCACACTCAGCCCATTCCAAACTCATAGATTCTCTCACACTCAGCCAATTCCACATTCACAGATACTCTCACACTCAGCCCATTCCGCACTCACAGATAATCTCACACTCAGCCCATTCCACTCACAGATACTCTCACATTCAGCCCATTCCACAGTCACAGACACTCTCACACTCAGCCCATTCCACACTCACAGATACTCTCACATTCAGCCCATTCCACACTCAGATACTCTCACACTCAGCCCATTCCACACTCACAGATAATCTCACACTCAGCCCTTTCCACACTCACAGATACACGCACATTCAGCCCATTCCACACTCACAGATACTCTCACACTCAGCCCATTCCACACTCACAGATACTCTCACACTCAGCCCATTCCACACTCACAGATACTCTCACATTCAGCCCATTCCACACTCACAGATACTCTCACATTCAGCCCATTCCACACTCAGATACTCTCACTCAGCCGATTTCACACTCAGATACTCTCACACTCAGCCCATTCCACACTCACAGATACTCTCACACTCAGCCCATTCCACACTCACAGATTCTCTCACACTCAGCCAAATCCACACTCACAGATACCCTCACACTCAACCCATTCCACACACACAGATAATCTCACACTCAGCACATTCCACACTCACAGATACTCTCACACTCAGCCCATTCCACACTCAGATACTCGCACATTCAGCCCATTCCACACTCAGATACTCTCACACTCAGCTCATTCCACACTCACAGATACTCTCACACTCAGCCCATTCCACACTCACAGATAATCTCACACTCAGCCCATTCCACACTCAGATACTTGCACATTCAGCCCATTCCACATTCACAGATACTCTCACACTCAGCCCATTCCAATCTCACAGCTACTCTCACACTCAGCCGATTCCACACTCACAGATACTCACACTCAGCCCATTCCACACTCACAGATACCCTCACATTCAGCCCATTCCACACTCACAGATTCTCTCACACTCAGCCGAATCCACACTCACAGATACTCTCACACCCAGCCCATTCCACATTCACAAATACTCTCACACTCAGCCCATTCCACACTCACAGATACTCTCACACTCAGCCCATTCCACACTCACAGATACTCTCACACTCAGCCCATTCCACATTCACAGATACTCACACACTCAGCCCATTCCACACTCACAGATACTCTCACATTCAGCCCATTCCACACTCACAGATACTATCACACACAGCCCATTCCATACTCAGATACTCTCACACTCAGCCCATTCGACACTCACAGATACTCTCACACTCAGCCCATTCCATACTCACAGACACTCTCACACTCAGCCCATTCCACACTCACAGATACTCTCACGCTCAGCCCATTCCACACTCATAGATTCTTTTACTCTCAGCCAATTCCACACTCACAGATACTCTCACACTCAGCCCATTCCACACTCACAGATACTCTCACACTCAGCACATTCCACACTCACAGATACTCTCACACTCAGCCCATTCCACACTCACAGATATTCTCACACACAGCCCATTCCACACTCACAGATTCTCTTGCACTCAGCCGAATCCCCACTCACAGATACTCTCACACCCAGCCCTTTCCACACTCACAAATACTCTCACACTCAGCCCATTCCACACACACAGATACTCTCACACTCAGCCCATTCCACACTCAGATACTCACACTCAGCCCATTCCACACTCACACTGAGCCCATTCCACACTCACAGATTCTCTCACACTCAGCCCATTCCACACTCACAGATACTCTCACACTCAGCCCTTTCCACACACACAGTTACTCTCACACTCAGCCCATTCCACACTCGGATACTCTCACACTCAGCCCATTCCACACTCACAGATACTCACACACTCAGCCCATTCCACACTCAGATACTCTCACATTCAGCCCATTCCACACTCACAGATACTATCACACACAGCCCATTCCATACTCAGATACTCTCACACTCAGCCCATTCGACACTCACAGATACTCTCACACTCAGCCCATTCCACATTCACAGATACTCTCACACTCAGCCCATTCCATACTCACAGATACTCTCACACTCAGCCCATTCCACACTCACAGATACTCACACACTCAGCCCATTCCACACTCATAGATTCTCTCACACTCAGCCCATTCCACACTCACACTCTCACACTCAGCCTATTCCACACTCAGATACTCTCTCACTCAGCCCATTCCACACTCACAGATAATCTCACACTCAGCCCATTCCACACTCACAAATACTCTCACATTCAGCCCATTCCACACTCACAGACACTCTCACACTCAGCCCATTCCACACTCACAGATACTCTCACATTCAACCCATTCCACACTCACAGATACTCTCACACTCAGCCCATTCCACATTCACAGATAATCTCACACTCAGCCCTTTCCACACTCGGATACTCTCACACTCAGCCCATTCCACAGTCACAGATTCTCTCACACTCAGTCGAATCCACACTCACAGATACCCTCACACCCAGCCCATGCCACATTCACAAATACTCTCACACTCAGCACATTCCACACTCACAGATACTCTCACACTCAGCCCATTCCACACTCACAGATACTCTCACACTCCGGCCATTCCACACTCACAGATACTCTCACACTCAGCCCATTCCACACTCACAGATACTCTCCCACTCAGGCCATTCCACACTCACAGATACTCTCACACTCAGCCCATTCCACACTCACAGATAGTCTCACACTCAGCCCATTCCACACTCACAGATACTCTCACACTCAGCCCATTCCACACGCACAGATACTCTCAAACTCAGCCCATTCCACACTCACAGATACTCACACTCAGCCCATTCCACACTCACACTCAACCCATTCCACACTCACAGATTCTCTCACACTCAGCCCATTCCACACTCACAGATACTCTCACACTCAGCCCATTGCACACTCACAGATATTCTCACACTCAGCCCTTTCCACACTCACAGATTCTCTTGCACTCAGCCGAATCCACACACAGACACTCTCACACTCAGCCAATTCCACACTCACAGATACTCTCACACTCAGCCCATTCCACACTCACAGATACTCACACACTCAGCCCATTCCACACTCATAGATACTCACACACTCAGCCCATTCCACACTCACCGATACTCTCACATTCAGCCCATTCCACACTCACAGATACTCTCACACTCAGCCCATTGCACACTCACAGATACTCTCACTCAGCCCATTCCACACTCACAGATACTCTCACACACAGCCCATTGCATACTCAGATACTCTCACACTCAGCCCATTCCACACTCGGATACTCTCACACTCAGCCCATTCCATGCTCACAGATACTCTCACACTCAGCCCATTCCACACTCACAGATACTCTCTCACTCAGCCCATTCCACACTCATAGATTCTCTCACACTCAGCCAATTCCACACTCACAGATACTCTCACACTCAGCCCATGCCACACTCACAGATACTCTCTCACTCAGCTCATTCCACAGTCACAGATAATCTCACACTCAGCCCATTCCACTCACAGATACTCTCACATTCAGCCCATTCCACACTCAGACACTCTTACACTCAGCCCATTCCACACTCACAGATACTCTCACACTCAGCCCATTCCACACTCACAGATAATCTCACACTCAGCCCTTTCCACACTCACAGATACACGCACATTCAGCCCATTCCACACTCACAGATACTCTCACACTCAGCCCATTCCACACTCACAGATACTCTCACACTCAGCCCATTCCACACTCACAGATTCTCTAACACTCAGCCGAATCCACACTCACAGATACCCTCACACTCAGCCCTTTCCACACACACAGATTCTCTCACACTCAGCCGAATCCACACTCACACATACTCACACACTCAGCCCATTCCACACTCATCGATACTCATACATTCAGCCCATTCCACACTCACAGATACTCTCACACTCAGCCCATTCCACACTCACGGATACTCTCACACACAGCCCATTCCATACTCAGATACTCTCACACTCAACCCATTCCACACTCACAGATTCTCTCACACTCAGCCAAATCCACACTCATAGATACCCTCACACTCAGCCCATTCCACAGTCACAGATTCTCTCACGCTCAGTTGAATCCACATTCACACATACCCTCACACCCAGCCCATGCCACATTCACAAATACTCTCACACTCAGCCCATTCCACACTCACAGATGCTCTCACACTCAGACCATTCCAAACTCACAGATTATCACACTCAGCCCATTCCACGCTCACAGATACTCTCACACTCAGCCCATTCCACACTCACAGATTCTCTTGCACTCAGCCGAATCCACACTCACAGATACTCTCACACCCAGCCAATTCCACACTCACAAATACTCTCACACTCAGCCCATTCCACTGTCAGTTACCCTCACACTCAGCCCATTCCACACTCACAGATACTCTCACACTCAGCCCATTCCACACTCACAGATACTCTCACACTCAGCCCATTCCACACACACAGATACTCTCACACTCAGCCCATTCCACACTCACAGATACTCTCACACTCAGCCCATTCCACACACACAGATACTCTCACACTCAGGCCATTCCACACTCACAGATACTCTCACACTCAGCCCATTCCACACTCACAGATACTCTCACACTCAGCCCATTCCACACGCACAGATACTCTCAAACTCAGCCCATTCCACACTCACAGATACTCACACTCAGCCCATTCCACACTCACACTCAACCGATTCCACACTCACAGATTCTCTCGCACTCAGCCCATTCCACACTCACAGATATTCTCACACTCAGCCCTTTCCACACTCACAGATTCTCTTGCACTCAGCCGAATCCACACTCAGACACTCTCACACTCAGCCAATTCCACACTCACAGATACTCTCACACTCAGCCCATTCCACACTCACAGATACTCTCACACTCAGCCCATTCCACTCACAGATTCTCTCACACTCAGCCAAATCCACACTCACAGATACTCTCACACCCAGCCAATTCCATACTCAGATACTCTCACACTCAGCCCATTCCACAGTCACAGATTCTCTCACACTCAGACCATTCCAAACTCACAGATTCTCACACTCAGCCCATTCCACGCTCACAGATACTCTCACACTCAGCCCATTCCACACTCACAGATTCTCTTGCACTCAGCCGAATCCACACTCACAGATACTCTCACACCCAGCCAATTCCACACTCACAGATACTCTCACACTCAGCCCATTCCACTGTCAGTTACCCTCACACTCAGCCCATCCCACACTCACAGATACTCACACTCAGCCCATTCCACACTCACACTCAGCCCATTCCACACTCACAGATACACTCACACTCAGCCCATTCCAAACTCACAGCTACTCTCACACTCAGCCCATTCCACACTCACAGATACTCTCACACTCAGCCCATTCCACACTGACAGATACTCTCACACCCAGCCCATTCCACATTCACAAATACTCTCACACTCAGCCCATTCCACACTCACAGATACTCTCACACTCAGGCCATTCCACACTCACAGATACTCACACACTCAGCCCATTCCACACTCACAGATACTCACACACTCAGCCCATTCCACACTCACAGATACTCTCACACTCAGCCCATTCCATACTCAGGTACACTCACACTCAGCCCATTCGACACTCACAGATACTCTCACACTCAGCCCATTCCACACTCACACATACTCTCACACTCAGCCCATTCCACACTCACAGATACTCTCACACTCAGCCCAATCCACACTCACAGATACTCTCACACTCAGCCCATTCCACACTCACAGACACTCTCACACTCAGCCTATTCCACACTCACACTCAGCCCATTCCACACTCACAGATACTCTCACACTCAGCCCATTCCACACACACAGATACTCTCACACTCAGCCCATTCCACAATCACAGATACTCACACTCAGCCCATTCCACACTCACACTCAGCCCATTGCACACTCACAGATACTCTCACACTCAGCCCATTCCACACTCACAGATACTCTCACACTCAGCCAAGTCCACACTCACAGATACTCTCACACTCAGCCCATTACACACTCACTGATAGTCTCACACTCAGCCCATTCCACACTCACAGATACTCTCACACTCAGCCCATTCCACACTCACAGATACTCTCACACTCAGCCCATTCCACTCAACACTCTCACACTCAGCCTATTCCACACACACAGATACTCTCACACTCAGCCCATTCTGCACTCACAGATACTCACACTCAGCCCATTCCAAACTCACAGATACTCTCACACTCAGCCCATTCCACACACACACAATCACATTCAGCCCTTCCACACTCACAGATACCCTCACAGTCAGCCCATTCCACACTCACAGATACTCACACTCAGCCCATTCCATATTCACAGATACTCTCACACTCAGCCCATTCCACACGAACAGATACTCTCACACTCAGCCAATTCCTCACTCACAGATACTCTCACAGTCAGCCCATTCCACACTCACACTCAGCCCATTCCACACTCACTGATACTCTCATACTCAGCCCATTCCACACTCACAGATACTCTTACACACAGCCCATTCCACACTCACAGATACTCTCACACTAAGCCCATTCCACACTCACAGATACTCTCACACTGAGCCCATTCCACACTCACAGATACTCTCACACTCAGCCCATTCCACACTCACAGATACTCTCCCACTCAGGCCATTCCACACTCACAGATACTCTCACACTCAGCCCATTCCACACTCACAGATACTCTCACACTCAACCCATTCCACACTCACAGATACTCTCACACTCAGCCCATTCCATCCTCACAGATACTCTCACACTCAGCCCATTCCGCACTCACACTCTCACACTCAGCCCATTCCAAACTCACAGATACTCTCACACTCAGCCCATTCTACACTCACAGATACTTACACTCATCCCATTCCACACTCACAGATACTCTCACACTCAGCCCATTCCACACACACAGATACTCTCACACTCAGCCAAATCCACACACAGATACTCTCACACTCAGCCCATTCCACACTCACAGATACTCTCACACTCAGCCAAGTCCACACTCACAGATACTCTCACACTCAGCCCATTCCACACTCACAGATACTCTCACACTCAGCCCATTACACACTCACTGATAGTCTCACACTCAGCCCATTCCACACTCACAGATACTCTTATACTCATCCCATTCCACACTCACAGATAATCTCACACTCAGCCCATTCCACACTCACAGATACTCTCACACTCAGCCCATTCCACACTCAACACTCTCACACTCAGCCCATTCCACACTCAACACTCTCACACTCAGCCTATTCCACACACACAGATACTCTCACACTCAGGCCATTCTACACTCACAGATACTCACACTCAGCCCATTCCAAACTCACAGATACTCTCACACTCAGCCCATTCCACACACACACAATCACATTCAGCCCTTCCACACTCACAGATACCCTCACACTCAGCCCATTCCACACTCACAGATACTCTCACACTCAGCCAATTCCTCACTCACAGATACTCTCACACTCAGCCCATTCCACACTCACAGATACTCTCACACTCAGCCCATTCCTCACTCACAGATACTCTCACAATCAGCCCATTCCACTCTCACAGATACTCACACACTCAGCCCATTCCACACTCACAGATACTCTCACACTCAGCCCATTCCAATCTCAGATACTCTCACACTCAGCCCACTCCACACTCACAGATACTCTCACACTCAGCCCATTCCACACTCACAGATACTCTCACACCCAGCCCATTCCACGCTCAGATATTCTCACACTCAGCCCATTCCACACTCACAGATACTCTCACACTCAGCCCATTCCACACTCACAGATACTCTCACACTCAGCTCATTCCACACTCACAGATACTCTCACACTCAGCCCATTCCAAACTCTCATATACTCTCACACTCAGCCCATTCCACACTCACAGATACTCTCACTCTCAGCCCATTCCACACTCACACATACTCTCACACTCAGCCCATTCCACACTCACAGATACTCTCACACTCAGCCCAATCCACACTCACAGATACTCTCACACTCAGCCCATTCAACACTCACAGATACTCACACAGTCAGCCCATTCCACACTCACAGACACTCTCACACTCAGCCTATTCCACACTCACACTCAGCCCATTCCACACTCACAGATACTCTCACACTCAGCCCATTCCACACTCACAGACACTCTCACACTCAGCCTATTCCACACTCACACTCAGCCCATCCCACACACACAGCTCCTCTCACACTCAGCCCATTCCACACACACAGATACTCTCACACTCAGCCCATTCCACACTCAGATACTCACACTCAGCCCATTCCACACTCACACTGAGCCCATTCCACACTCAAAGATTCTCTCACACTCAGCCCATTCCACACTCACAGATACTCTCACACTCAGCCCTTTCCACACTCACAAATACTCACACACTCAGCATATTCCACACTCACAGATACTCACACACTCAGCCCGTTCCACAATCACCGATACTCTCACATTCAGCCCATTCCACACTCACAGATACTCTCACACTCAGCCCATTCCACACTCACAGATACTCTCACACTCAGCCCATTCCACTGTCAGATACCCTCACACTCAGCCCATCCCACACTCACAGATACTCTCACACTCAGCCCATTCCACACACACAGATACTCTCACACTCAGCCCATTCCACACTCACAGATACTCTCACACTCAGCCCATTCCAAACTCACAGCTACTCTCACACTCAGCCAAATCCACACTCACAGATACCCTCACACTCAACCCATTCCACACTCACAGATAATCTCACACTCAGCCCATTCCACACTAACAGATAATCTCACACTCAGCCCATTCCACACTGACAGATACTCGCACATTCAGCCCATTCCACACTCCGATACTCTCACACACAGATCATTCCACACTCACAGATACTCTCACACTCAGCCCATTCCACACTCACAGATACTCACACTCAGCCCATTCCACACTCACAGATTCTCTCACACACAGCCGAATCCACACTCACAGACACTCTCACACCCAGCCCATTCCACATTCACAAATACTCTCACACTCAGCCCATTCCACACTCACAGATATTCTCACACTCAGCCCATTCCACATTCACAGATTCTCTTGCACTCAGCCGAATCCCCACTCACAGATACTCTCACACCCAGCCCATTCCACACTCACAAATACTCTCACACTCAGCCCATTCCACAGTCAGATACCCTCACACTCAGCCCATCCCACACACACAGATACTCTCACACTCAGCCCATTCCGCACACACAGATACTCTCACACTCAGCCCATTCCACACTCAGATACTCTCACACTCAGCCCATTCCACACTCACACTGAGCCCATTCCACACTCACAGATTCTCTCACACGCAGCCCATTCCACACTCACAGATACTCACACACTCAGCCCATTCCACACTCACAGATACTCTCACATTCAGCCCATTCCACACTCACAGATACTATCACACACAGCCCATTCCATACTCAGATACTCTCACACTCAGCCCATTCGACACTCACAGATACTCTCACACTCAGCCCATTCCACACTCACAGATACTCTCACACTCAGCCCATTCCACACTCACAGATACTCTCACACTCAGCCCATTCCACACTCATAGATTCTTTTACTCTCAGCCAATTCCACACTCACAGATACTCTCACACTCAGCCCATTCCACACTCACAGATACTCTCACACTCAGCCCATTCCACACTCACAGATACTCTCACACTCAGCCCATTCCACACTCACAGATACTCTCACACTCAGCCCATTCCACACTCACAGATATTCTCACACTCAGCCCATTCCACATTCACAGATTCTCTTGCACTCAGCCGAATCCCCACTCACAGATACTCTCACACCCAGCCCATTCCACACTCACAAATACTCTCACACTCAGCCCATTCCACAGTCAGATACCCTCACACTCAGCCCATCTCACACACACAGATACTCTCACACTCAGCCCATTCCGCACACACAGATACTCTCACACTCAGCCCATTCCACACTCAGATACTCACACTCAGCCCATTCCACACTCACACTGAGCCCATTCCACACTCACAGATTCTCTCACACTCAGCCCATTCCACACTCACAGATACTCTCACACTCAGCCCTTTCCACACACAAAGTTACTCTCACACTCAGCCCATTCCACACTCACACTGAGCCCATTCCACACTCACAGATTCTCTCACACTCAGCCCATTCCACACTCACAGATACTCTCACACTCAGCCCATTCCACACTCACAGATACTCTCACACTCAGCCCATTCCACACTCACAGATACTCACACACTCAGCATATTCCACACTCACAGATACTCACACACTCAGCCCGTTCCACAATCACCGATACTCTCACATTCAGCCCATTCCACACTCACAGATACTCTCACACCCAGCCCATTCCACACTCACAGATACTCTCACACTCAGCCCATTCCACTGTCAGATACCCTCACACTCAACCCATCCCACACTCACAGATACTCTCACACTCAGCCCATTCCACACACACAGATACTCTCACACTCAGCCCATTCCACACACACAGATACTCACAGTCAGCCCATTCCACACTCACACTCAGCCCATTCCACACTCACAGATACTCTCACACTCAGCCCATTCCAAACTCACAGCTACTCTCACACTCAGCCAAATCTACACTCACAGATACCCTCACACTCAACCCATTCCACACTCACAGATAATCTCACACTCAGCCCATTCCACACTAACAGATAATCTCACACTCAGCCCATTCCACACTGACAGATACTCGCACATTCAGCCCATTCCACACTCAGATACTCTCACTCTCAGCTCATTCCACACTCACAGATACTCTCACACTCAGCCCATTCCACACTCACAGATAATCTCACACTCAGCCCATTCCACACTCAGATACTTGCACATTCAGCCCATTCCACATTCACAGATACTCTCACACTCAGCCCATTCCAAACTCACAGCTACTCTCACACTCAGCCCATTCCACACTCACAGATACTCACACTCAGCCCATTCCACACTCACAGATACTCTCACACTCAGCCCATTCCACACTCACAGATTCTCTCACACTAAGCGGAATCCACACTCACAGATACTCTCACACCCAGCCCATTCCACATTCACAAATACTCTCACACTCAGCCCATTCCACACTCACAGATACTCTCACACTCAGCCCATTCCACACTCACAGATACTCACACACTCAGCCCATTCCACACTCACAGATACTCTCACATTCAGCCCATTCCACACTCACAGATACTATCACACACAGCCCATTCCATACTCAGATACTCTCACACTCAGCCCATTCGACACTCACAGATACTCTCACACTCAGCCCATTCCATACTCACAGATACTCTCACACTCAGCCCATTCCACACTCACAGATACTCTCACACTCAGCCCATTTCACACTCACAGATACTCTCACACTCAGCCCATTCCACACTCACAGATACTCTCACACTCAGCCCATTCCACACTCACAGATATTCTCACACTCAGCCCATTCCACACTCACAGATTCTCTTGCACTCAGCCGAATCCCCACTCACAGATACTCTCACACCCAGCCCATTCCACACTCAGAAATACTCTCACACTCAGCCCATTCCACAGTCAGATACCCTCACACTCAGCCCATTCCACACACACAGATACTCTCACACTCAGCCCATTCCACAGTCAGATACTCTCACACTCAGCCCATTCCACACACACAGATACTCTCACTCTCAGCCCATTCCACACACACAGATACTCTCACACTCAGCCCATTCCACACTCAGATACTCACACTCAGCCCATTCCACACTCACACTGAGCCCATTCCACACTCACAGATTCTCTCACACTCAGCCCATTCCACACTCACAGATACTCTCACACTCAGCCCTTTCCACACTCACAAATACTCACACACTCAGCCCATTCCACACTCAGATACTCACACTCAGCCCATTCCACACTCACACTGAGCCCATTCCACACTCACAGATTCTCTCACACTCAGCCCATTCCACACACACAGATACCCTCACACTCAGCCCATTCCACACTCACAGATACTCACACACTCAGCATATTACACACTCACAGATACTCACACACTCAGCCCGTTCCACAATCACCGATACTCTCACATTCAGCCCATTCCACACTCACAGATACTCTCACACTCAGCCCATTCTACACTCACAGATACTCTCACTCAGCCCATTCCACACTCACAGATACTCTCACACACAGCCCATTCCACACTCAGATACTCTCACACTCAGCCCATTCCACACTCGGATACTCTCACACTCAGCCCATTCCACACTCACAGATACATTCACACTCAACCCATTCCACACTCACAGATACTCTCACACTCAGCCCATTCCACACTCACAGAAACATTCACACTCAACCCATTCCACACTCACAGATACTCTCACACTCAGCCCATTCGACACTCACAGATACTCTCACACTCAGCCCATTCCATACTCACAGATACTCTCACACTCAGCCCATTCCACACTCATAGATTCTCTCACACTCAGCCCATTCCACACTCACACTCTCACACTCAGCCTATTCCACACTCAGATACTCTCTCACTCAGCCCATTCCACACTCACAGATAATCTCACACTCAGCCCATTCCACACTCACAGATACTCTCACATTCAGCCCATTCCACACTCACAGACACTCTCACACTCAGCCCATTCCACACTCACAGATACTCTCACATTCAACCCATTCCACACTCACAGATACTCTCACACTCAGCCCATTCCACACTCACAGATAATCTCACACTCAGCCCTTTCCTCACTCGGATACTCTCACACTCAGCCCATTCCACAGTCACAGATTCTCTCACACTCAGTCGAATCCACACTCACAGATACCCTCACACCCAGCCCATGCCACATTCACAAATACTCTCACACTCAGCCCATTCCACACTCACAGATACTCTCACACTCAGCCCATTCCACACTCACAGATACTCTCACACTCAGGCCATTCCACACTCACAGATACTCTCACACTCAGCCCATTCCACACTCACAGATACTCTCACACTCAGCCCATTCCACACTCACAGATACTCTCACACTCAGGCCATTCCACACTCACAGATACTCTCACACTCAGCCCATTCCACACTCACAGATACTCTCCCACTCAGGCCATTCCACACTAACAGATACTCTCACACTCAGCCAATTCCACACTCACAGATACTCGCACACTCAGCCCATTCCACACTGACAGATACTCTCCCACTCAGGCCATTCCACACTCACAGATACTCTCACACTCAGCCCATTCCACACTCACAGATACTCTCACACTCAGGCCATTCCACACTCACAGATACTCTCACACTCAGCCCATTCCACACTCACAGATACTCTCCCACTCAGGCCATTCCACACTAACAGATACTCTCACACTCAGCCAATTCCACACTCACAGATACTCGCACACTCAGCCCATTCCACACTGACAGATACTCTCACACTCAGCCCATTCCACACTCACAGACACTCTCCCACTCAGGCCATTCCACACACACAGATCTCTCACACTCAGCCCATTCCACACACACAGATACTCTCACACTCAGCCCATTCCACACTCACAGATACTCACACTCAGCCCATTCCACACTCACACTCAACCCATTCCACACTCACAGATTCTCTCACACTCAGCCCATTACACACTCACAGATATTCTCACACTCAGCCCTTTCCACACTCACAGATTCTCTTGCACTCAGCCGAATCCACACTCACAGATACTCTCACACCCAGCCCATTCCACACTCACAAATACTCTCACACTCAGCCCATTCCACAGTCAGATACCCTCACACTCAGCCCATCCCACACTCACAGATACTCTCACACTCAGCCCTTTCCACACACACAGATACTCACACTCAGCCCATTCCACACACAGATACTCTCACACTGCCCATTCCACACTCACACTCAGCCCATTCCACACTCACAGATACTCTCACACTCAGCCCATTCCAAACTCACAGCTACTCTCACACTGCCCATTCCACACTCACACTCAGCCCATTCCACACTCAGATACTCTCACACTCAGCCCATTCCACACTCACAGATTCTCTCACACTCAGCCGAATCCACACTCACAGATACTCTCACACTCAGCCCATTCCACACTCACAGATACTCACACACTCAGCCCATTCCACACTCATAGATACTCACACACTCAGCCCATTCCACACTCACCGATACTCTCACATTCAGCCCATTCCACACTCACAGATACTCACACTCAGCCCATTCCACACTCACTCTCAGCCCATTCCACACTCACAGATACTCTCAGACTCAGCCCATTGCAAACTCACAGCTACTCTCACACTCAGCCAAATCCACACTCACAGATACCCTCACACTCAACCCATTCCACACTCACAGATAATCTCACACTCAGCCCATTCCACACTAACAGATAATCTCACACTCAGCCCATTCCACACTGACAGATACTCGCACATTCAGCCCATTCCACACTCAGATACTCTCACACTCAGCTCATTCCACACTCACAGATACTCTCACACTCAGCCCATTCCACACTCACAGATAATCTCACACTCAGCCCATTCCACACTCAGATACTTGCACATTCAGCCCATTCCACATTCACAGATACTCTCACACTCAGCCCATTCCAAACTCACAGCTACTCTCACATTCAGCCCATTCCACCCTCACAGATTCTCTCACACTCAGCCGAATCCACACTCACAGATACTCTCACACCCAGCCCATTCCACATTCACAAATACTCTCACACTCAGCCCATTCCACACTCACAGATACTCTCACACTCAGCCCATTCCACACTCACAGATACTCACACACTCAGCCCATTCCACACTCACAGATACTCTCACATTCAGCCCATTCCACACTCACAGATACTATCACACACAGCCCATTCCATACTCAGATACTCTCACACTCAGCCCATTCGACACTCACAGATACTCTCACACTCAGCCCATTCCATACTCACAGATACTCTCACACTCAGCCCATTCCACACTCACAGATACCATCACGCTCAGCCCATTCCACACTCATAGATTCTCTTACTCTCAGCCAATTCCACACTCACAGATACTCTCACACTCAGCCCATTCCACACTCACAGATACTCTCACACTCAGCCCATTCCACACTCACAGATACTCTCTCACTCAGCCCATTCCACACTCACAGATACTCTCACACTCAGCCCATTCCACACTCACAGATATTCTCACACTCAGCCCATTCCACACTCACAGATACTCTCACACTCAGCCCATTCCACACTCACAGATATTCTCACACCCAGCCCATTCCACACTCACAGATACTCTCACACTCAGCCCATTCCACACACACAGATACTCTCACACTCAGCCCATTCCACACTCACACTGAGCCCATTCCACACTCACAGATTCTCTCACACTCAGCCCATTCCACACTCACAGATTCTCTCACTCAGCCGAATCCACACTCACAGATACTCTCACACCCAGCCCATTCCACATTCACAAATACTCTCACAATCAGCCCATTCCACACTCAGATACTCTCACACTCAGCCCATTCCACACTCACAGATACTCACACACTCAGCCCATTCCACACTCACAGATACTCTCACATTCAGCCCATTCCACACTCACAGATACTATCACACACAGCCCATTCCACACTCACAGATACATTCACACTCAACCCATTCCACACTCACAGATACTCTCACACTCAGCCCATTCCACACTCACAGATACTCACACACTCAGCCCATTCCAAACTCAGATACTCTCACATTCAGCCCATTCCACACTCACAGATACTATCACACACAGCCCATTCCATACTCAGATACTCTCACACTCAGCCCATTCGACACTCACAGATACTCTCACACTCAGCCCATTCCATACTCACAGATACTCTCACACTCAGCCCATTCCACACTCATAGATTCTCTCACACTCAGCCCATTCCACACTCACACTCTCACACTCTGCCTATTCCACACTCAGATACTCTCTCACTCAGCCCATTCCACACTCACAGATAATCTCACACTCAGCCCATTCCACACTCACAGATACTCTCACACTCAGCCCATTCCACACTCACACACACTCTCACACTCAGCCCATTCCACACTCACAGATAATCTCACACTCAGCCCTTTCCTCACTCGGATACTCTCACACTCAGCCCATTCCACAGTCACAGATTCTCTCACACTCAGTCGAATCCACACTCACAGATACCCTCACACCCAGCCCATGCCACATTCACAAATACTCTCACACTCAGCCCATTCCACACTCACAGATACTCTCACACTCAGCCCATTCCACACTCACAGATACTCTCACACTCGGCCCATTCCACACTCACAGATACTCTCACACTCAGCCCATTCCACACACACAGATACTCTCACACTCAGCCCATTCCACACACACAGATACTCTCACACTCAGCCCATTCCACACTCACAGATACTCACACTCAGCCCATTCCACACTCACACTCAACCCATTCCACACTCACAGATTCTCTCACACTCAGCCCATTCCACACTCACAGATACTCTCACACTCAGCCCATTGCACACTCACAGATATTCTCACACTCAGCCCTTTCCACACTCACAGATTCTCTTGCACTCCGCCGAATCCACACTCACAGATACTCTCACACCCAGCCCATTCCACACTCACAAATACTCTCACACTCAGCCCATTCCACAGTCAGATACCCTCACACTCAGCCCATCCCACACTCACAGATACTCTCACACTCAGCCCTTTCCACACACACAGATACTCACACTCAGCCCATTCCACACACAGATACTCTCACACTGCCCATTCCACACTCACACTCAGCCCATTCCACACTCACAGATACTCTCACACTCATCCCATTCCAAACTCACAGCTACTCTCACACTCAGCCCATTCCACACTCAGATACTCTCACACTCAGCCCATTCCACACTCACAGATTCTCTCACACTCAGCCGAATCCACACTCACAGATACTCTCACACTCAGCCCATTCCACACTCACAGATACTCACACACTCAGCCCATTCCACACTCATAGATACTCACACACTCAGCCCATTCCACACTCACCGATACTCTCACATTCAGCCCATTCCACACTCACAGATACTCACACTCAGCCCATTCCACACTCACAGATACTCTCACACTCAGCCCATTGCAAACTCACAGCTACTCTCACACTCAGCCAAATCCACACTCACAGATACCCTCACACTCAACCCATTCCACACTCACAGATAATCTCACATTCAGCCCATTCCACACTAACAGATAATCTCACACTCAGCCCATTCCACACTGACAGATACTCGCACATTCAGCCCATTCCACACTCAGATACTCTCACACTCAGCTCATTCCACACTCACAGATACTCTCACACTCAGCCCATTCCACACTCACAGATAATCTCACACTCAGCCCATTCCACACTCAGATACTTGCACATTCAGCCCATTCCACATTCACAGATACTCTCACACTCAGCCCATTCCAAACTCACAGCTACTCTCACACTCAGCCCATTCCACACTCACAGATACTCACACTCAGCCCATTCCACACTCACAGATACCCTCACACTCAGCCCATTCCACACTCACAGATTCTCTCACACTCAGCCGAATCCACACTCACAGATACTCTCACACCCAGCCCATTCCACATTCACAAATACTCTCACACTCAGCCCATTCCACACTCACAGATACTCTCACACTCAGCCCATTCCACACTCACAGATACTCACACACTCAGCCCATTCCACACTCACAGATACTCTCACATTCAGCCCATTCCACACTCACAGATACTATCACACACAGCCCATTCCATACTCAGATACTCTCACACTCAGCCCATTCGACACTCACAGATACTCTCACACTCAGCCCATTCCATACTCACAGATACTCTCACACTCAGCCCATTCCACACTCACAGATACTCTCACGCTCAGCCCATTCCACACTCACAGATTCTCTTACTCTCAGCCAATTCCACACTCACAGATACTCTCACACTCAGCCCATTCCACACTCACAGATACTCTCACACTCAGCCCATTCCACACTCACAGATACTCTCTCACTCAGCCCATTCCACACTCACAGATACTCTCACACTCAGCCCATTCCACACTCACAGATTTTCTCACACTCAGCCCATTCCACACTCACAGATACTCTCACACTCAGCCCATTCCACACTCACAGATATTCTCACACCCAGCCCATTCCACACTCACAAATACTCTCACACTCAGCCCATTCCACACTCACAGATACTCTCACACTCAGCCCATTCCACACTCACAGATATTGTCACACCCAGCCCATTCCACACTCACAGATACTCTCACACTCAGCCCATTCCACACTCACAGATTTTATCACACTCAGCCCATTCCACACTCACAGATACTCTCACACTCAGCCCATCCCACACACACAGATACTCTCACACTCAGCCCATTCCACACACACAGATACTCTCACACTCAGCCCATTCCACACTCACAGATACTCTCACTCAGCCCATTCCACACTCAAAGATACTCTCACACACAGCCCATTCCATACTCAGATACTCTCACACTCAGCCCATTCCACACTCGGATACTCTCACACTCAGCCCATTCCACACTCACAGATACATTCACACTCAACCCATTCCACACTCACAGATACTCTCACACTCAGCCCATTCCACACTCACAGATACTCCCACTCAGCCCATTCCACACTCACAGATACTCACACACTCAGCCCATTCCACACTCAGATACTCTCACATTCAGCCCATTCCACACTCACAGATACTATCACACACAGCCCATTCCATACTCAGATACTCTCACACTCAGCCCATTCGACACTCACAGATACTCTCACACTCAGCCCATTCCATACTCACAGATACTCTCACACTCAGCCCATTCCACACTCGCAGATACTCACACACTCAGCCCATTCCACACTCATAGATTCTCTCACACTCAGCCCATTCCACACTCACACTCTCACACTCAGCCTATTCCACACTCAGATACTCTCTCACTCAGACCATTCCACACTCACAGATAATCTCACACTCAGCCCATTCCACACTCACAGATACTCTCACATTCAGCCCATTCCACACTCACAGACACTCTCACACTCAGCCCATTCCACACTCACAGATACTCTCACATTCAACCCATTCCACACTCACAGATACTCTCACACTCAGCCCATTCCACACTCACAGATAATCTCACACTCAGCCCTTTCCACACTCGGATACTCTCACACTCAGCCCATTCCACAGTCACAGATTCTCTCACACTCAGTCGAATCCACACTCACAGATACCCTCACACCCAGCCCATTCCACACTCACAGATACTCTCACACTCAGCCCATTCCACACTCACAGATACTCTCACACTCAGGCCATTCCACACTCACAGATACTCTCACACTCAGCCCATTCCACACTCACAGATACTCTCACACTCAGCCCATTCCACACTCACAGATACTCTCACACTCAGCCCATTCCACACTCACAGATACTCTCCCACTCAGGCCATTCCACACTCACAGATACTCTCACACTCAGCCCATTTCACAGTCAGATACCCTCACACTCAGCCCATTCCACACACACAGATACTCTCACACTCAGCCCATTCCACACTCACAGATACTCACACTCAGCCCATTCCACACTCACACTCAACCCATTCCACACTCACAGATTCTCTCACACTCAGCCCATTCCACACTCACAGATACTCTCACACTCAGCCCATTGCACACTCACAGATATTCTCACAATCAGCCCCTTCCACACTCACAGATTCTCTTGCACTCAGCCGAATCCACACTCACAGATACTCTCACACCCAGCCCATTCCACACTCACAAATACTCTCACACTCAGCCCATTCCACAGTCAGTTACCCTCACACTCAGCCCATCCCACACTCACAGATACTCTCACACTCAGCCCTTTCCACACACTCAGATACTCTCACACTCAGCCCATTCCACACTCACAGATACTCACACTCAGCCCATTCCACACTCACACTCAGCCCATTCCACACTCACAGATACTCTCACACTCAGCTCCTTCCAAACTCACAGCTACTCTCACACTCAGCCCATTCCACACTCACAGATACTCTCACACTCAGCCCATTCCACACTCACAGATACTCTCACACTCAGCCCATTCCACACTCATAGATACTCACACACTCAGCCCATTCCACACTCATAGATACTCACACACTCAGCCCGTTCCACACTCACCGATACTCTCACATTCAGCCCATTCCACACTCACAGATACTCTCACACACATCCCATTGCATACTCAGATACTCTCACACACAGCCCATTCCACACTCGGATACTCTCACACTCAGCCCATTCCACACTCACAGATACTCTCACACTCAGCCCATGCCACACTCACAGATACTCTCTCACTCAGCTCATTCCACACTCACAGATAATCTCACACTCAGCCCATTCCACACTCACAGATACTCTCACATTCAGCCCATTCCACACTCAGACACTCTCACACTCAGCCAATTCCACACTCACAGATACTCTCACACTCAGCCCATTCCACACTCACAGATACTCACACACTCAGCCCATTCCACACTCATAGATACTCACACACTCAGCCCATTCCACACTCACCGATTCTCTCACATTCAGCCCCTTCCACACTCACAGATACTCTCACACTCAGCCCATTCCACACTCACAGATACTCTCACACTCAGCCCATTCCACACTCACAGATACTCTCACTCAGCCCATGCCACACTCACAGATACTCTCTCACTCAGCTCATTCCACACTCACAGATAATCTCACACTCAGCCCATTCCACACTCAGATACTCTCACACTCAGCCCATTCCACACTCGGATACTCTCACACTCAGCCCATTCCATGCTCACAGATACTCTCACACTCAGCCCATTCCACACTCACAGATACTCTCTCACTCAGCCCATTCCACACTCATAGATTCTCTCACACTCAGCCAATTCCACACTCACAGATACTCTCACTCAGCCCATTCCACACTCACAGATACTCTCACAAACAGCCCATTGCATACTCAGATACTCTCACACTCAGCCCATTCCACACTCGGATACTCTCACACTCAGCCCATTCCATGCTCACAGATACTCTCACACTCAGGCCATTCCACACTCACAGATACTCTCACACTCAGCCCATTCCACACTCACAGATACTCTCACACTCAGCCCATTCCACACTCACAGATACTCTCACACTCAGCCCATTCCACACTCACAGATACTCTCCCACTCAGGCCATTCCACACTCACAGATACTCTCACACTCAGCCCATTCCACAGTCAGATACCCTCACACTCAGCCCATTCCACACACACAGATCTCTCACACTCAGCCCATTCCACACACACAGATACTCTCACACTCAGCCCATTCCACACTCACAGATACTCACACTCAGCCCATTCCACACTCACACTCAACCCATTCTACACTCACAGATTCTCTCACACTCAGCCCATTCCACACTCACAGATACTCTCACACTCAGCCCATTGCACACTCACAGATATTCTCACAATCAGCCCTTTCCACACTCACAGATTCTCTTGCACTCAGCCGAATCCACACTCACAGATACTCTCACACTCAGCCCATCCCACACTCACAGATACTCTCACACTCAGCCCTTTCCACACACACAGATACTCTCACACTCAGCCCATTCCACACTCACAGATACTCACACTCAGCCCATTCCACACTCACACTCAGCCCATTCCACACTCACAGATACTCTCACACTCAGCTCCTTCCAAACTCACAGCTACTCTCACACTCAGCCCATTCCACACTCACAGATACTCTCACACTCAGCCCATTCCACAATCACAGATTCTCTCACACTCAGCCGAATCCACACTCACAGATACTCTCACACTCAGCCCATTCCACACTCACAGATACTCACACACTCAGCCCATTCCACACTCATAGATACTCACACACTCAGCCCATTCCACACTCACCGATACTCTCACATTCAGCCCATTCCACACTCACAGATACTCTCACACTCAGCCCATTCCACACTCACAGATACTCTCACTCAGCCCATTCCACACTCACAGATACTCTCACACACAGCCCATTGCATACTCAGATACTCTCACACACAGCCCATTCCACACTCGGATACTCTCACACTAGCCCATTCCACACTCACAGATACTCTCACACTCAGCCCATGCCACACTCACAGATACTCTCTCACTCAGCTCATTCCACACTCACAGATAATCTCACACTCAGCCCATTCCACACTCACAGATACTCTCACATTCAGCCCATTCCACACTCAGACACTCTCACACTCAGCCAATTCCACACTCACAGATACTCTCACACTCAGCCCATTCCACACTCACAGATACTCACACACACAGCCCATTCCACACTCATAGATACTCTCACACTCAGCCCATTCCACACTCACCGATTCTCTCACATTCAGCCCATTCCACACTCACAGATACTCTCACACTCAGACCAATCCACACTCACCGATTCTCTCACATTCAGCCCATTCCACACTCACAGATACTCTCACACTCAGCCCATTCCACACTCACAGATACTCTCACTCAGCCCATTCCACACTCACAGATACTCTCACAAACAGCCCATTGCATACTCAGATACTCTCACACTCAGCCCATTCCACACTCGGATACTCTCACACTCAGCCCATTCCATGCTCACAGATACTCTCACACTCAGCCCATTCCACACTCACAGATACTCTCTAACTCAGCCCATTCCACACTCATAGATTCTCTCACACTCAGCCAATTCCACACTCACAGATACTCTCACACTCAGCCCATGCCACACTCACAGATACTCTCTCACTCAGCTCATTCCACACTCACAGATAATCTCACACTCAGCCCATTCCACGCTCACAGATACTCTCACATTCAGCCCATTCCACACTCAGACACTCTCACACTCAGCCAATTCCACACTCACAGGTACTCTCACACTCAGCCCATTCCACACTCACCGATTCTCTCACATTCAGCCCATTCCACACTCACAGATACTCTCACACTCAGCCCATTCCACACTCACAGATACTCTCACTCAGCCCATTCCACACTCACAGATACTCTCACACACAGCCCATTGCATACTCAGATACTCTCACACTCAGCCCATTCCACACTCACAGATACTCTCACATTCAGCCCATTCCACACTCACAGATACTCTCACATTCAGCCCATTCCACACTCACAGATAATCTCACACTCAGCCCTTTCCACACTCACAGATACACGCACATTCAGCCCATTCCACACTCACAGATACTCTCACACTCAGCCCATTCCACACTCACAGATACTCTCACACTCAGCCGATTCCACACTCACAGATTCTCTAACACTCTGCCGAATCCACACTCACAGATACCCTCACACTCAGCCCATTCCACACTCACAGATTCTCTCACACTCAGCCGAATCCACACTCACAGATACTCTCACACTCAACCCATTCCACACTCACTGATTCTCTCACACTCAGCCAAATCCACACTCACAGATACCCTCACACTCAGTTGAATCCACACTCACACATACCCTCACACCAAGCCCATGCCACATTCACAAATACTCTCACACTCAGACCATTCCAAACTCACAGATTCTCACACTCAGCCCATTCTACACTCACAAATACTCTCACACTCAGCCCATTCCACTGTCAGATACCCTCACACTCAGTGCATCCCACACTCACAGATACTCTCACACTCAGCCCATTCCACACACACAGATACTCTCACACTCAGCCCATTCCACACACACAGATACTCACACTCAGCCCATTCCACACTCACACTCAGCCCATTCCACTGTCAGATACCCTCACACTCAGCGCATCCCACACTCACAGATACTCGCACACTCAGCCCATTCCAAACTCACAGCTACTCTCACACTCAGCCCATTCCACACTCACAGATACTCACACACTCAGCCCATTCCACACTCACAGATACTCTCACATTCAGCCCATTCCACACTCACAGATACTATCACACACAGCCCATTCCATACTCAGGTACTCTCACACTCAGCCCATTCGACACTCACAGATACTCTCACACTCAGCCCATTCCACACTCACACATACTCTCACACTCAGCCCATTCCACACTCACAGAAACTCTCACACTCAGCCCAATCCACACTCACAGATACTCTCACACTCAGCCCATTCAACACTCACAGATACTCTCACAGTCAGCCCATTCCACACTCACAGACACTCTCACACTCAGCCTATTCCACACTCACACTCAGCCCATTCCACACTCAGAGATACTCTCACACTCAGCCCATTCCACACACACAGATACTCTCACACTCAGCCCATTCCACACTCAGAGATACTCTCACACTCAGCCCATTCCACACACACAGATACTCTCACACTCAGCCCATTCCACACTCACAGATACTCTCACACTCAGACCATTCCAAACTCACAGATTCTCACACTCAGCCCATTCCACACTCACAGATACTCTCACACTCAGCCCATTCCACACTCACAGATTCTCTTGCACTCAGCCGAATCCACACTCACAGATACTCTCACACACAGCCCATTCCACACTCACAAATACTCTCACACTCAGCGCCTCCCACACTCACAGATACTCTCACACTCAGCCCATTCCACACACACAGATACTCTCACACTCAGCCCATTCCACACACACAGATACTCACACTCAGCCCATTCCACACTCACACTCAGCCCATTCCGCACTCACAGATACTCTCACACTCAGCCCATTCCAAACTCACAGCTACTCTCACACTCAGCCCATTCCACACTCACAGATACTCTCACACTCAGCCCATTCCACACTGACAGATACTCTCACACCCAGCCCATTCCACATTCACAAATACTCTCACACTCAGCCCATTCCACACTCACAGATACTCACACACTCAGCCCATTCCACACTCACAGATACTCACACACTCAGCCCATTCCACACTCACAGATACTCTCACATTCAGCCCATTCCACACTCACAGATACTATCACACTCAGCCCATTCCACACTCACAGATACTCTCACACTCAGCCCATTCCATACTCAGGTACTCTCACACTCAGCCCATTCCACACTCACAGATACTATCACACTCAGCCCATTCCACACTCACAGATACTCTCACACTCAGCCCATTCCATACTCAGGTACTCTCACACTCAGCCCATTCGACACTCACAGATACTCTCACACTCAGCCCATTCCACACTCACACATACTCTCACACTCAGCCCATTCCACACTCACAGAAACTCTCACACTCAGCTCAATCCACACTCACAGATACTCTCACACTCAGCCCATTCAACACTCACAGATACTCTCACAGTCAATCCATTCCACACTCACAGACACTCTCACACTCAGCCTATTCCACACTCACACTCAGCCCATTCCACACTCAGAGATACTCTCACACTCAGCCCATTCCACACACACAGATACTCTCACACTCAGCCCATTCCACAATCAGAGACACTCACACTCAGCCCATTCCACACTCACACTCAGCCCATTGCACACTCACAGATACTCTCACACTCAGCCCATTCCACACTCACAGATACTCACACACTCAGCCAAGTCCACACTCACAGATACTCTCACACTCAGCCCATTACACACTCACTGATAGTCTCACACTCAGCCCATTCCACACTCACAGATACTCTTATACTCAGCCCATTCCACACTCACAGATACTCTCACACTAAGCCCATTCCACACGCAACACTCTCACACTCAGCCTATTCCACACACACAGATACTCTCACACTCAGCCCATTCTACACTCACAGATACTCACACTCTGCCCATTCAAAACTCACAGATACTCTCACACTCAGCCCATTCCACACTCAACACTCTCACACTCAGCCTATTCCACACACACAGATACTCTCACACTCAGCCCATTCTACACTCACAGATACTCACACTCAGCCCATTCAAAACTCACAGATACTCTCACACTCAGCCCATTCCACACACACACAATCACATTCAGCCCTTCCACACTCACAGATACCCTCACACTCAGCCCATTCCACACTCACAGATACTCTCACACTCAGCCCATTCCACACTAACAGATACTCTCACACTCAGCCAATTCCTCACTCACAGATACTCTCACAGTCAGCCCATTCCACACTCACACTCAGCCCATTCCACACTCACTGATACTCTCACACTGAGCCCATTCCACACTCGCAGATTCTCTCACACTCAGCCCATTCCACACTCACAGATACTCTCACACTCAGCCCATTCCACACTCACAGATACTCTCCCACTCAGGCCATTCCACACTCACAGATACTCTCACACTGAGCCCATTCCACACTCACAGATACTCTCACACTCAGCCCATTCCACACTCACAGATACTCTCACACTCAGCCCATTCCACACTCACAGATACTCTCCCACTCAGGCCATTCCACACTCACAGATACTCTCACACTCAACCCATTCCACACTCACAGGTACTCTTACACTCAACCCATTCCACACTCACAGATACTCTCACACTCAACCCATTCCACACTCACAGATACTCTCACACTCAGCCCATTCCACACTCACACTCTCACACTCAGCCCATTCCGCACTCACAGATACTCTCACACTCAGCCCATTCCACACTCACAGGTACTCTTACACTCAACCCATTCCACACTCACAGAGACTCTCACACTCAGCCCATTCCACACTCACAGATACTCTCACACTCAACCCATTCCACACTCACAGATACTCTCACACTCAGCCCATTCAACACTCACAGATACTCTCACACTCAGCCCATTCCACACTCACAGATACTCACACACTGAACCCATTCCACAGATACTCTCTCACTCAACACATTCCACACTCACAGATAATCTCACACTCAACCCATTCCACACTCACAGATACTCTCACACTCAACCCATTCCACACTCACAGATACTCTCACACTCAGCCCATTCCACACTCACAGATACTCACACACTCAACCCATTCCACAGGTACTCACACATTCAACCCATTCCACACTCACAGATACTCTCACACTCAACCCATTCCACACTCAAAGATACTCTTAGGAGGATGACTTATACATGAGACCTCACCTGGGAATACGCAATGCTCGGACAGGCACGTGTTCCAATCTCAGCGCCGACTCTAATGCAGATGAACTCATATTTGCTGCAAAAACAGAGTACAGCGGCAGTACAGTGAGTACTTAAACTCACTTTCGCGGGCGTTTTTTCATAGGACAGTGTCGGGAGGAGCAGGGAGCAGCGGGACAGTGAATACTTAAACTCACTTTCGCGGACTTTTTGTCAGAGGCCAGTGTCGGGAGAAGCAGAGAGTGGCGGTACAGGGATTACTTAAACTCACTTTCGCAGGCTTTTTTCAGAGGCTTACCAATCACACAGACTGGCAGCGGCGTCCCGGAGCCACGTCACGATTCAAAAAGTGACGCGGGCAAGAGGAAGCAGCTGATTGGGTGAGTACGGCCAGGTGAGTATTTATACTACTCTGTAGTTTGACAGTTAAGATTATAGTTTATAAAAAGAAGGTCTTAGTTTTTGTGGTTATAGTTTCTAAGGTCTCTGTTGTGTATCGGGGAGTGCTAGTAACCAAAGGCCCTTGAGTTTATCTTTTAATTGAAGTGTAATTAGTGGTATTGATTTGATTTAATTTGAATTAATTAAAGGGTATTCATGGCAGGACAGCTCGGCCCCGTGGCATGCTCTTCCTGCGCTATGTGGGAAATCGGGGACACTTCCCATGTCCCTGACGACCATGTGTGCGGGAAGTGTATCCAGCTGCAGCTACTGACAGACCGCATTGCGGCACTGGAGCTGTGAATGGATACATACTGGAGCATTCGCGATGCTGAGGACATCGTGGATTGCATGTTTAGCGAGTTGGTCACACCGCAGGTAAAGGCTGCACAGGCAGGAAGGGAATGGGTGACCACCAGGCAGAGTAGTAGGCGCAGGCAGGTAGTGCAGGGGTCCCCTGTGGCCATCCCCCTCTCAAACAGATATACCACTTTGGATATTGTTGAGGAGGATGGCTTATCGGGGGAAGACAGCAGCAACCAACTTCCTGGCACCATGGGTGGTTCTGCTGCACAGGACAGGAGGAAAAAGAGTGGGAGAGCTATAGTAATAGGGGATTCTATTGTAAGGGGAATAGATAGGCATTTCTGCAGCCTCAAATGAGACTCCAGGATGGTATGTTGCCTCCCTGGTGCAAGGGTCAAGGATGTCTCGGGGTGGCTGCAGGGCATTCTGGAGGGGGAGGGTGAACAGCCAGTTGTCGTGGTGCATATAGGTATCAACAATATAGATAAAAAAACGGGATGAGGTCCTAAAAGCTGAATATAAGGAGTTAGGAGGTAAATTAAAAAACAGGACCTCAAAGGTAGTAATCTCAGGATTGCTACCAGTGCCACGTGCTAGTCAGTGTAGAAATAGAAGGATATTTCAGATGAATATGTGGCTAGAGGAATGGTGCAAGGGGGAGGGATTCAATTCCTGGGACATTGGAACCGGTTCTGGGGGAGGTGGGACCAGTACAAACTGGACGGTTTTTACCTGGGCGGGACCGGGTCCGATGTCCTAGGGGGAGTGTTTGCTAGTGCTGTTGGAGAGGGTTTAAACTAAAATGGCAGGGGGTTGGGAACCTGTGCAGAGAGACAGAGGAAAGGGAAGCAAGGATAGAAACAAAAGACAGGAAGGAGAAAAGCATAAGTGGAAGGCAGAGAAATCAAGGGTGTAAATCAAACAGGGCCACAGTAAATAATAATTCTAATAGGTCTAAGAGTGTTAAAAAAACAAGCCTGAAGGCTTTGTGTCTTAATGTGAGGAGCATTTGTAATAAGGTGGATGAATTAGCTGCACAAATAGATGTAAATGGATATGATGCAATTGGAATTATGGAGACATGGCTCCAGGGTGACCAAGGCTGGGAATTCAACATCCAGGGGTATTCAATATTCAGGAAGGACAGGAAAAAAGGTAAAGGAGGTGGAGTAGCATTGCTGGTTAAAGAGGAGATTAACACAATAGTAAGGAAGGATATTAGCTCTGATGATGTAGAATCTGTATGGGTAGAGCTGAGAAATACCAAGGGGCAAAAAATGTTAGTGGCAGTTGTATACAGATCCCCAAACAGTAATGCTGAGGTTGGGGATGGCATTAAATGGGAAATTAGAGATGCGTGCAATAAGGGCACAGCAGTTATCATGGGTGACTTTAATCTACATATAGATTTGGCTAACCAAATTAGTAACAATACTGTGGAGGAGGAATTCCTAGAGTGTATACGGGATGGTTTCCTGGACCAATATGTTGAGGAACCAACTGGAGATCAGGCCATCTTAGACTGGGCATTATGTAAAAAGAAAGGATTAATTAACAATCTTGTTGTGTGAGGCCCCTTGGGGAGGAGCGATCATAATATGATAGAATTCTTCATTAAGATGGAGAGTGAAATAGTTGATTCAGAGACTAGGGTCCTAAATTGAAATAAAGGAAACTACGATGGTATGAGGCGCGAGTTGGCCAGGATGGATTGGGGAACGTTACTTACAGGGTTGACTGTAGATAGGCAATGGCAAACATTTAAAGATCGCATGGATGAACTACAGAATTTGTTCATCCCTGTTTGGCATAAAAATAAAACAAAAAAGGTGACTCAACCATGGCTAACAAGGGAAATTAGGGATAGCATAAGGTCCCAAGGAGAGGACATATAAATTGGCCAGAAAAAGCAGCAAATCTGAGGATTGGGAGCAGTTTAGTATTCAACAAAGGAGGACAAAGGGATTAATTAAGAGGGGGAAAATAGAATATGAGAGTAAGCTTTCAGGGAACACAAAAACTGACTGTAAAAGCTTCTATAGATATGCGAAGAGAAAAAGATTGGTGAAGTCAAGCGTAGGTCCCTTGCAGTCAGAATCAGAGGAATTTATAATGGGGAACAAAGAAATGGCAGACCAATTAAATACATACTTTGGTTCTGTCTTCACAAAGGAGGACACAAATAACCTTCCAGAGATGTCGGGGGTCATAGGGTCTAATGAGAGGGAGGAATTGAATGAAATCAGTATTTGTAGGGAAATGGTGTTAGGGAAATTGACTGCATTTAAGGCCGATAAATCCCCAAGGCCTGATAATCTACATCCTAGTGTACTTAAGGAAGTGGCCCTAGAAATAGTAGATGCATTGCTGGTCATCTTCCAAAATTCTATAGACACTGGAGTAGTTGGAGTGTAGCTAATGTAACCCCACTATTTAAAAAAGTTGGTAGAGAGAAAGCGGGGAATTATAGACCGGTAAGCCTGACATCGGTAGTGGGGGAAATGCTAGAGTCCATTATAAAAGATGTAATAGCAGAGCACTTGGAAAATAGTGACAGGATCGGACAAAGTCAACATGGATTTACAAAAGGTAAATCATGCTTGACTAATCTACTGGAATTTTTTGAGGATGTAACTGGTAGAATAGATAAGGGAGAACCAGTGGATGTGGTGTATTTGGACTTTCAGAAGGCTTTCGATAAGGTCCCGCATAAGAGATTGGCGTGCAAAGTTAAGGCACATGGTATTGGGCGTAAGGTACTGACTTGGATAGAGAATTGGTTGGCAGATAGGAAGTAAAGAGTTGGAATAAATGGGTCTTTTTCCGAGTGGTAGGCAGTGACTAGTGGGGTACTGCAGGGATCGGTGCTAGGACCCCAGCTATTCACAATATATATTAATGATCTAGACGAGGGAACTAGATGTAATATCTCCAAGTTTGCAGATGACACAAAGCTGGGTGGGCGTGTGTGCTGTGAGGAGGATGCAGAGAAACTCCAGTATGATTTGGACAGGTTGCGTGATTGGGCAGATGCATGGCAGATGCAGTATAATGTGGATAAATGCGAGGTTATCCACTTTGGTGGCAAAAACAGGAAGACAGATTATTATTTGAACGGCAATAGATTGTGAAAAGGGGAAGTGCACCGAGACCTGGGTGTCCTTGTGCACCAGTCGCTGAAGGTAAGCATGCTGGTGCAGCAGGCGGTTAAGAAGGCAAATGGTATGTTGGCCTTCATAGCGAGAGGATTCGAGTGCAGGAGCAAGGATGTCTTGCTGCAGTTGTACACAGCCTTGGTGAGACCACACCTTGAGTATTGTGTACAGTTTTGGTCGCCTTATCTGAGAAAGGATGTTCTTGCCATGGAGGGAGTGCAGCAAAGATTCACCAGACTGATACCTGGGATGGCAGGAATGAAGTATGAAGAGAGATTGGGTCGATTAGGCTTATATTCATTCGGGTTTAGAAGAATGAGAGGGGATCTCATTGAAACTTGTAAAATTCTAACAGGACTAGACAGGCTAGATGCAGGAAGGATGTTCCCGATGGCCGGGGTGTCCAGAACCAGGGGTCACAGTCAAAAGATAAGGGGTAAGCCATTTAGGACTGAGAGGAGGAGGAATTTCTTCACCCAGAGAGTGGTGAACCTGTGGAATTCTCTACCACAGAAGGCAGTGGAGGCCAATTCATTAAATAGATTCAAGAAGGAGTTGGATATATTTCTTAAGGCAAAAGGGATCAAGGGATATGGGGAGAAGGCAGGGACAGGGTACTGAATTTGGATGATCAGCCATGATCTCATTAATTGGCAGAGCAGGCTCGAGGGGCCGAATGGCCTACTCCTGCTCCTATCTTCTATGTTTCTATGTGAACATTGAATATCTCCACCGTAAACTCTGCTGTAAGGTTTGTTTTTTAAACCAGACTCAATCTCTCAATCAATCAGGGTGTGGGGGGAAAAAATTATGTTGTGGTGACTGTGGGGGTTTGTGGATAACAGATAAATCCACAATGTGGGGCGAGTGACATGATGATGTGTTAGTTATAGGGCACGTCACCATACACATGGGGCGAGCTTTCTCCCAGAGTTAATCCTCTGCTTGTTCCTTCGTCAAACAGCTGCAGATGCAAACTCCAGGCATGAATATTTACTTCAAAAGACAAATCCTTTGATATATATCTTGTGGCCGACACTGATTGATTCCTATTATTCCAAATACACAGTGTGAAAGGTCTTGCTGGTCAGTGTGGTACTTGGAGCGAGGCTGTGCACACAACGGGGACATTAGAGCTCAGAGGCAGACATCGCCATCAGAGTGTTTATTAGCAACAGTGGACGTTAATGTGTTTGAACATGTCGTATTGATGCTTTGAGGCAGCAGCTACCACGGTAGATAAGGTTGTTGTCCTTTCTCCTCTCGGACCCAGCTTTGAATCCAGCCAGAGGATGGGGTGAAAATCCTCTGCTGTCCACTAATATAAGCACTGAAACTGGGAGACATCAGGGGAATAAGGAGGGCGGAGTGGGGGGCGGGGGGGGGGGTGTGGGTGGGGTGACTCCTCTCTACTCCGCTGCTGCAGATATTGTCCCAGAATTGTCCCAGTGACACCCAACTCCTTAAACACAGTGTGCGCAGGACAGAGGCACAAATCAAAATTTCTGTGGTGTTAGCCGTGGCTCAGTGGGTTGCAATCTTGCCTCTGAGTTAGAAGATTGTCATTTCATGTTCAACTCCAGAGACTTGAGCCCAAAATCTAGGCTGACACTCCAGTGCAGTACTGAGGGAGTACTGCATGTCAGAGGTGCTGTCTTTTGGATGAGACCTTAAACCGAGGCCCGTCTCAGGTGGACGTAAAAGATCCCATGGCACAGCATTGGTTGTAGAGCACTTTGGACATTCTCAGGGCATGAAAGGCGCTGTATAATTGCAGGATCTTTCGTTATCTCTCAGACTGATTGCCATCTCTCTGAGGCTGACAGCTTTAATCCCAATTAGTGTGGAAACCGGGTCAGTTTTATGCTGGGAGCCTGCACTCACCAGAAACTGGGTCAAGGCAGATCAAACTAATTTTACACGGGACCCCTACAGAGATTGTTTGCCCTTGTAATGGATAGGATTCAAACCCAAGTCCCGGAGGTGAAAAAAGGACAATGTGCCAAACCCATCATCGGGCCATGCCATCCCCCCTAACCAAATCTTTAATCCACACACTGCCTTAGGGTCCATCAAATTCTATTACAACCTCAACCAGGTTCTGTGGTTAAGTGCTCAATGTAGCTTTTAAATCCAAAAATGGATTTGAGTGGCATTAGAACGACCTCCCAAAATGCCATGGTGGGATGGGAGGGTAGTGTCGCAATATCCTATGAAAAGCAATCTGTTTGGGCCAGTTGGTCTCTTTTTCTGCTCTCTCAGTATATCCCCCGGTGCCTCTGCTGTGGCCGGGCATCTTCCTAACCACCATATTTTAATACAGCTACTGCCTCCTCAAATTGAACATCTGGGGCTGGAATCTGGTGCTATTTGGCAATTGTGAGCTGCTTCCTCAGATAGTAACCTTTCCCAACACCCGGCTGCTGCCTGCATCTGCATGCCGGCAGTATAATTTGAATCTTTCAGTTGAAAACTATAATTACTGCCCACCCTGCGTGCTATCCGGTTTAAACCTTTGAAGAATCCAGATGCAAATTTGTACCGAAAGGAAAATACCAGAACAAGACTGCAACTGTTATTTTTCTCGTGATTCTCTTTTTAATCTCTCTCAGGATTTGAATTGTACTTTGCAAATTCCCGCATCTCCATGGGCCCAGGCATCTCCTATAGCCAAAAGAATGGGTGAACCATCAGCTTCCCTCTACTTTACCCCAACAACATGACCTAGCCCCAGCTTCAGGTTGGTACCAGCTGTTGCACCCGCGTATGACGCGAGGCGAACTTTACAAATTAGCGCTCCCGCACTGAGCTTCACACACTGGGATCGCTCATCAAGATATCCACCGCATGCAGATAGTCTCTCTATCTGCAGCCTGTCTGATTTCCCATGGTGGAAAATCGTGTGGGCGAAGAAGTGGTCACACCAACCTCAGTGCCCCCTATTGCAACTGGCATTGCCAGGACACCAGCCCCTACAGCAGGACTGTTAATTCGCAAAACCTACCCTGTCATCTGTAGCACACTTGCCTCTTGAGCCAGAAGGTTGTGGGTTCAGGTCCCACTGCACGAGACTTGAGCACATAAATCTAGGCCGACACTCCAGTGCCGTGCTGCACTGTCGGTGTGTGCCACACTTCTGATGAGACGTTAAACCGAGGCCCCGTCTGCCCTCTCAGGTGGATGTAAAAGATCCCACGGCCACTATTTCGAAGAAGAGCAGGGAGTTATCCCTGGAGTCCTTGCCAATATTTATCCCTCAACCAACATAACAAAAACATTATCTGGTCATTATTACATTGCTGTTAGTGGGAGCTTGCTGTGCACAAATTGGCTGCTGCGTTTCTCACATTACAACAGTGACTTTATTCTAAAAGTACTTCATTGGCTGTAAAGCGCTTTGAGACGTCTGGTGGTCATGAAAGGCGCCATATAAATGCAAGTCTTTCTTTCTTTTTCATTTCCATTGACTATTATCTGTGGTCCTTTGAACCTCTCTGAGTCAGTGTGTGCCTGGTCAGTGGAAAGAATGGGTTTGATGGGCCAAATATCACAGACATATGGGATACTTGGATATATGAACAGAGGCATATTGGTTAGGCCTCAGCTGGAGTATTGTGTCCAATTCTGGGCACCACACTTTAGGAAGGATGTCAAGGCCTTGGAGAGCGTGCAGAAGTGATTTACTAGAATGGTGCCAGGGATGAGGGACTTCAGTTACGCGGAGAGACTGGAGATAGTGGGGTTGTTCTCCTTAGAGCAACAACAACAACAACTTGCATTTATATAGCACCTTTAATGTAGTAAAACGTCCCAAGACACTTCACAGGAGCGATTATCAAACAAAATTTGACACCGAGCCACCTAAGGGGATAAGGGCAGATAGCCAAAAGCTTGGTCAAAGAGGTAGGTTTTAAGGAGCGTCTTAAAGGAGCAATGAGAAGTAGAGAGGCGGAGAGCAGATTTAGAGCAGAGAAGGTTAAGAGGAGGTTTGATAGAGGTGTTCAAAATCATGAATGGTTTTGATCGAGTAAATAAGGAGAAACTGTTTCCAGTGGCAGAAGGTTTGGTAACCAGAGGACACAGATTTAAGGTGATTGGCAAAAGAACCAGAGGCGACATGAGGAAACATGTTTTTTTATACAGCGAGTTGTTACGATCTGGAATGTACAGCCTGAAAGGGCGGTGGAAGCAGAGTCAATAGTAACTTTCAAAAGGGAAATGGATAAATACTTGAAGAGAAAAAGTTTACAGGGCTATGGGGAATGAGTAGATGGGAGTGGGACTATTTGGATAGCTCTTTCAAAGAGCCAGCACAGGCACGATGGGCCAAATGGACTCCTTCTGTGCTGTATCATTCTAAGAATCTATGATTCTAGGTCCTCACACATATAACTCAAACTCAATGACTTCCACTCACACAGCTCAGCTATTTTATAATACATTTTAAAAATCTTGGGCGCAAAATTCGGTTATGCCCCGTTTGGGGGTGGTAACCAAGTTAAGGCCGGACATCCTGCGCCCGGCGAGGAAGTCCCAACCCCGGCCGCTAGATTCGGCTTACCGCCCCGCACAGCAAGTGGAGCACAATCTCGGGCGCTCCACTTCCTAGTGGGGCGGTAACCGAGGCGGTGTCAGGGCGCGATCAGCAGCGCATGGCCGAGGCACCACGATGGCGGCCAGGACCATGCCACGGCCCAGCACAGAGGGCCGACCTGGAGTTCAGGCAAAAAAAGAAAATGATGGCGCGGGTCGCGTCCGCTCTTCCCGTTTAAATACCGCCCCGCGAGCCTCGCAGGGCACAGCCGAAGTCCTGCAGCGGGGCACTGAGGGGCTGCAGTGCACGGCAATGGCGTCATCACCGGCGGCGCACAGCCCGGAGTGCTACCAGTGCACCTCAGCAACGCCCTGCCAATTTTCTCGGGAGGCGCTCTTTTTGCTCCCCCACCCCGCCCTGGGCAATAAGCCCTTTGCATCCCGTTAGCGCCCCCCAGAGGCACTAACGGCAGGCGTAAAGGAGCCAAATTTCTATCTCCTTATGTCTGCACACATTGGTGTCGAGAGAACCACATTCCCAGTTGTTGCGATTTATGTACCAACTTTTTCCCATTATAAATTCCTACATCGACACTTATAAAAGAAACTGCCTGTAACTGCTGTAATTAAACCCTCCCTTCATTGGTGATGTGATAGTCCCTTGGTTTTGCATCTCCGAACTTCTCAGTCAGCAATGCACGGAAATAGCTTAATAAAAAACAGTACATCTTTGCACCCCGGTCGTTATTTACCACCCTTCAACCCCACTTTACCCAAAGACTACACTTGCTCTTGACTTTGCATGTGCAATGCCATGGAATATGGACTAACAATATATATAGGAAAGCAAATGGTACGTTGGCCTTTATTGCAAGAGGATTTGAGTATAAGAGTAAGGAGTCTTACTGCAAGTATATAGGGCCCTGGTGAGACCACACCTGGAGTATTGTGTACAGTTTTGGTCTCCTTACCTGTGGAAGGATATACTTGCCATAGAAGGAGTGCAACGAAGGTTCAACAGGATAGTTCCTGGGATGGGGGATTGTCCTTTGAGGGGAGATTGAGTGGACTAGGCCTATATTCTCCAGAGTTTAGAAGAATGAGAGGTGATCTCATTGAAACATACAAAATTCTTACAGGGTAGCTGCAGGGAGGATGTTTTCCCTGGCTGGAGAGTCTCGAACCAGGGGTCACAGCTTCAGAATAAGTGGTCGGCCATTTAGGACTGAGATGAGGAGAAATTTCTTCAATCAGAGGGTGGTGAATCTTTGGAATTCTCTACCACAGAGGGCTGTGGAGGCTCAGTCGTTGAGTATATTCAAGACAGAGATCGATAGAATTTTGGATATTAAGGGAATCAAGAGATGATATGAGGATAATGCAGGAAAGTGGAGTTGAGGTAGAAGATCAGCCATGATCTTATTGAATGGCGGAGCAGGCTCGAGGGCCTGCTCCTATTTCTTATGTTCTTATTAAAATTCTAGTGTGCAGCATATGCTTCTGGTAAGCATCACACTTGCTTCCTGTCACACCTTAACCATCACACTTCAAGTGTCACACCTGAGACATCACACCTTAGCGTATCCTCTGGCTCGCTGTGAGAAATAGCTTAGGACACCTGCTGCTACTAAATAAATGGACATCAGTCCCTATTTATTAATATATATTACTTCTATTCAATGCAGCAAAATCTTGCAAGCTGTTTTGGGCTATGGTGCATTTCGGGTTACATGATACATGATCTAATATAGTTATGTCCATAATGTACAATGCAAATTGAGTGTTGAGTGGGACACCCAGCACACAGTGAGTCCCCTGGCTTGGAACCTGTAATGTATGTACCTTTAAGGGGAGAACTCCTTTTTACAGCTCCTGTATACTGTAATACCGGCAGTGACCACACCTGTATATAAACTCTGAGTAGTGATCTGTACAGTTAGTTCTAGAGTAACCCTCATTCAGTAAACACCTGTTCATTCGCTCCCTGCAGTCTGTTGTCTGATTATTGAAGGACACAACATTAAGATACACGGACATAACATTGGCGGTGGGCAGATTCGAACCTATCTGCAACTCTGCATCACCTCCCAGGGATTCGCTCCTGGAGAACAGTGGAAGAAGGTCGAGTCCAGAAGCACGGGCATCGACCATGGGCAACCGCCCAGTCATCCAGCGGAGGTTTGAGCATCGCAGGGGAGGCTGTCGAGAGCCAGGCTTGGCTTTCCAGTCACGGTGGTCCAGCGAAACGGGCTGGCAACAGGTACTGCGCAGACCCTTCCCGGACAGCGATGGGCTAGAGCGGCACAGAAAAAGGCCGAGCAGCGTCGACGGGGGAGAGAGAGAGGGCAGAGCACACAGGGCGCAGCCGGTGTTCAGGACCGAGCGGCGTCAACAGGGGAGAGAGGCGAGAGAGAGCAGAGCGCAGCTGGTGTTCAAGGGCCGAGCAGAGTCAACGGGGGAGAGAGGCGCGCAGGAAAACGCGAGGCGCTGCCATTGCCATGAGGACCGCAGAGAGCGGCATTGGCAGCAGCGCAGGAGTTGCGCACGAAACCCACAGGGCGTGGCCATTTGCCACGAGGACCGCCGAGAGCGGCGTTGGCAGCAGCGCGGGAGACGCCATTTTAAGCCGCAGCGGGGAAGAAAGGAAAGCGCGGGAGACGCCATTTTAAGCCGCAGCGGGGAAGAAAGGAAAGCGCGGGAGACGCCATTTTAAGCCAGTCTAACCACACCCAAAAATGCCGAAGAGTGGCAGTATCACAGCGTTCAACAATGAAGTCGAAGATTGGACGACATATGTCGAACGCATAGAAGTATACTGCAAGGCGAATGAAGTGCCAGATGATAAGAAAGCGCTGGTATTGTTGAATTCAATGGGTGCCAAAATGTATGGCTTACTACGAAACCTAGTAACCCCAGAGAAGCCAGTAGAAAAGGATTTTGAAAACATAGTGTCAATCCTACAGGACCACTTAAACCCCACACCGCTGCTGATAGCAGAAAGATTTAAGTTTCACAAAAGGAACCAGCATAAAGATGAAAGTAATGCTGAGTATTTAACGGAACTGCGCAAGCTATCGAAACACTGCCAGTTTGGAACGGGACTAGCAGATACTTTAAAGGACAAGTTTGTGTGTGGGCTTCAAAGTGAAGGAACCCAGAAACGGCTTCTATCAGAAAAGAATCTTAAGCTGGACAAGGCTTTCAGCATTGCAGTATCACACGAAACAGCAGCACGGGGCGCTGCAGAGATACAACGGAGACCGCAAGAATATGGCACAAATGAAATGTCATACGGAACAGTGAAGTGCTATCGCTGCAGCAGAACAACACACGACCATAATGATTGCTGGTTCAAGGACAAAGTGTGCAGACAGTGTGGAAAAGTAGGGCACATAGCAAGAGTCTGCAGGTCGGGAAAGAAAACCAGCAGCAAGAAATCTCCACAGGAGAAGTACAAGAAGGTACATAAGGTGACGGAGAGTAGTTCAGACGAACAGAAGAGTGATACAGACTCCGGAGGCAAGGAGCTGGGTTGTCTGAAACTACATAATGTGATCAAAACGGAGGATCACCAAACTATCTGGGTCACGCTCAAGATAGCAGGAGTCCAAGTGAAAATGGAATTGGAAACAGGATCAGCCCTAACAGTCATAAACCGAAGGGACTACAAGCGGCTATTCTCACATATACCCTTGAGAGATACAAAGATTGACTTGAAGATGTACACGGGGCAAAAAGTCTACCCCAAAGGAAAAATAAGGGTGAACGTTATATATAACGGCAAGGAAACACCAAAAATGGACCTATATGTATTGCCAGATGGAGGACCACCACTACTAGGACGTGAATGGATCCGGAAGATACAGCTAGATTGGCATTCCATACAGGCACTGACTGTGGCTGACAAAAAGGATGACGACGTCACACCTGGGCGACTGTCAAAGATCCTAACTGATGCGAAAGAAGTGTTCCAGCAAGGACTCAGAACACTAAAAGGCATGACAGCGATGATTAAAATTGAAGAAAACGCAAGCCCAACATTTTTTAAGGCCAGACCAGTACCTTATGCGATCCACCCAGCCGTCGAAGCAGAGCTGGAGAGTCTGGAACGTTCAGGTGTACTGTCCAAGGTAGACTGGAGCGAGTGGGCTACACCCATCATCCCTGTGATGAAAAAGTCGTTGAGCAGCACGCCTGGGGAACCAAGGAAGGTTCGCATCTGTGGGGACTTTAAGGTAATAGTGAACCCGGTCCTTCACACCGTACAATATCCACTTCCGCGGATTGAAGATATTTTCGCCTCGCTACCTGGAGGGAAACGCTTTACTAAGATTGCGTATCTGCAAATGCAGGTAGAAGAAGCATCAAAAAAATACCTCACAATCAACACCCATAAAGGTCTCTACCAATACAACCAGCTGGTATTCGGGGTAGCATCAGCTCCGGCTATTTGGCAGAGGGCAATGGAACAAGTCCTGCAAGGGATCCCAGGGACCCAGTGTTATTTGGACGACATCCTGGTCACGGGCGAAAATGACAGTGATCACCTTGCCAACCTGGAGCAGGTGCTCACTAGATTGCAGGAATATGGGCTCCGAGCTAACCGCCCCAAATGCGAGTTTTTTAGAAAACAGATCTCGTATTGTGGCCATGTTATTGATAAAGAGGGGTTACATAAGTCCCCAGAGAAGATTGAGGCAGTAGTCAAGGCTCCAGCACTGGAAAATGTGTCACAACTGAGGTCGTTCCTCGGGCTGGTAAACTACTACCATAAGTTCTTGCCAAATTTGTCTACAATACTACACCCACTGAACACCCTACTGCAAACTGGGGTGCCATGGAAGTGGAGTGACGAATGTAGACGAGCTTTCCAGAAGAGCAAAACACTAATCACATCGAAAGAGGTATTGGCCCATTACAACCCGGCATTACCAATTCGGTTGGCATGTGATGCGTCACCCTACGGCATTGGAGCGATGCTGTCGCACAAATTCTTGGACGGCTCAGAGAGGCCAATAGCCTTTGCGTCACGATCACTAACCTCAGCCGAGCGTAACTACGCCCAGATTGACAGGGAGGCCCTCAGCCTAGTGTGGGGAGTGAAAAAGTTCAATCACTATCTGCATGGGCAGAAGTTCACCTTGCTGACTGACCACCAACCACTTGTCTCCATCTTTAATCCAAAGAAGGGCGTTCCGGTGATGACTGCGCAATGGCTACAAAGATGGTCCCTTTTTCTAGGAGCGCACCAATATGAAATCGAGTATAAGGGCACGAAACAGCATGGAAACGCTGATGGGCTATCACACCTGCCACTGCCTACTGCGGAGGAAGCACCAGCAGTGGATCCTATCGAAATATTTAATTCGACTATAATTGAATGCTTGCCAGTAACTAACGCTGGTATAGAGAAGGAGACCCGAAATTACCCGACACTGTCTCGGGTATATGATTTGACGGTGAAGGGATGGCCAGCACATGGCGACTCACTGTTGCCCGCATTCTCATCCAGAAGAGAACAGCTGTCAGTATGCCAGGGGACCTTGATGTGTGGATCCCGAGTGGTAATTCCACCCAAGTTAAGGGAGAGAGTGCTCAATGAGCTTCACGAAGGTCATCTGGGAGGGGTGAAAATGAAAAGCCTTGCTAGGGCTTGTGTGTGGTGGCCGGGGATCGATCAGCAAATCGAGGGGATGCCAGAAGGTCCAAAATGCACCACCACATGCCCCTCTACACCCATGGGAGTGGCTCACATCTCCATGGCAACGGGTGCATATTGATTTTGCTGGTCCATTCATGGACTCAATGTTTTTAATAGCCGTGGATGCGCACTCGAAATGGCCTGAGGTGATCAAAATGTCCTCCACCACCACGGAGAAAACTATTGCATTCCTACGGACCATTTTTGCCAGGAACGGCTTGCCAGAGCAGATTTGCTCTGATAACGGACCACAGTTTGTGTCCGAAGAGTTTCGAAGATTTATGAAAAGGAATGGGGTAAGGCATTACACATCCGCCCCGTATCATCCAGCCACAAATGGATTGGCTGAGAGGTTCGTACAAACCTTTAAGAAGGCAATAAAGGCTATGTACAATGACAACATTCTGCTGCAGCACAAGGTGGACAATTTCCTGTTCGTCTGCCGGAATGCGACACATGCAGTCACCAACCAGGCCCCAGCCATGATGTTCTTTAACCGAAGGTTAAGATCGCGCCTGGATTTGCTGAGACCAAACGTACGAAGAGATGTTGAGAGTAAGCAATTCCAGCACATCCATGAGAAGCCAACAAGGAGCTTCAATGTAGGGCAACCAGTCTTGGCCCGCGACTACCGAACAGAAAAATGGCAGCCAGGAACGATATGCACACGGCACGGCCCACTAATGTACACAGTGGACGTTGGGGAGAGCATCGTGAGACGCCATGCTGACCAGATCCTAGAGTCACAGGAACAAGTCAACCCATGCCTCGCCCATACGTACCTGGTGATGAACCCGACGTACAGATTGTTGAGTCTGTGTTTTCCCAATTGTAGTTATGCTGAATAACTGGACACAGACAACAGAATACTTAAACAGGTCTTTAGTAGTTGAGGGTCAGGGCTGAACTGAAATACAAACTGCTCCACAGTGTTTATATACTGGTGTGTTCACCACCGGTACTACAATATACAGGAGCCATCAGAAAGTAGTTCATCAGCTTAAGGTAGTCTCTTAAGGTGGTACAGGTTACATACACTACAATTCCTCCCCTTTTAGCTTAACAGTGTACACCCCAATTTAAACATAACATGGATAACCTATGTACAACTTTCATACAAAACTGTTCAAAGATTCAGTCTCTGAGGAGGCCTCCTTATCCGGGCCGGATAATGCCTTTCAGGGGTCTCTGGTTCTCGTTGCTGAGGTGACTCATCCATTTGATCTCTTATGGATTGAACATCATCATGTACGTTCGAGTCTGAGGTAGATGCTACAGGCTCAATAACTTCTTCAACTGGTGTCTCTGCCGTAGACATGGGGTCGACCCTTGTTCTCGATTCCACAAGTTGGTCAGCATGACGTCGTATTACGTTCTCACCAACGTCTACCGTGTACATCAAGGGTCCCTGTCGGGCACGAATTGTTCCGGATTGCCATTTATCATTCCTATAGTCCCTGGCCAACACTGGTTGTCCTATTTCGAAACTCCGAGTGGCCTTGTTATTTGCGTGCTGGAATTGTTTGTTTTCGACTTCCCTACACACATTGGGTTATAACAAATCCAACCGGGACCGCAACCTCCTGTTAAAGAACATTATGGCAGGGCTTTGATTTGTCACTGCATGCGTGGCGTTTCGATATGCCATCAGGAAATTGTCCACCTTGTGTTGTAGTGGAATATGGTCTTCGCTCATGGCCTTTATCGCCTTTTTGAACGTTTGTACAAATCTCTCGGCCAACCCATTGGTAGCCGGATGATATGGGGCAGATGTATAGTGTTTCACCCCATTCTTCTTCATGAATTTCTGGAATTCTTCGGACACGAACTGTGGTCTGTTGTCTGAACATATTTGTTCCGGCAACCCATTCCTTGCAAATATGGTTCTTAGGACTGCGATCGTCTTTTCAGAGGTAGTGGTCGACATCTTAATCACTTCTGGCCATTTAGAATGTGCGTCTACCGCTATCAAAAACATGGAATCCATGAATGGACCTGCAAAGTCGATATGCACACGCTGCCATGGGGTTGAAGGCCATTCCCACGGATGCAGCGGTGCAATTGGAGGTGCATTTTGAACTTTTTGGCACCCTGAGCAGCTTTTAGTCAGATCCTCTATTTGTTTGTCGATACCTGGCCACCACACATAAGCCCTAGCAAGGCCTTTCATCTTGACTCCCCCCAGATGACCTTCATGCAGTTCCTTCAGAACTCTCTCCCTTAATTTAGGAGGAATAATCACTCTTGTTCCATACATCAATGTTTCTTGACAGACAGACAGCTGCTCTCGTCTGGCTGAGAATGCAGGTAACAATGGTTCGCCATGTGTTGGCCATCCCTTCACTGTCAAATCGTAGACCCGAGACAGTGTCGGGTCGTTTCTGGTCTCTCTCTCAATACTCGCATTGGTGACTGGTAAGCATTCGATGATGGTCGAGTGAAATATCTCGACAGGGTCAACTGCCGGTGCCTCTTCCGCTGTAGGTAGTGGCAGGCGCGACAGCCCATCAGCATTACCATGTTGCTTTGTACCTTTGAATTCGATCTCATATTGATGTGCCCCTAGGAAAAGGGACCATCTCTGAAGCCTCTGCGCCGTCATAACCGGAACACCCTTCTTAGGGTTAAAAATGGAAACCAACGGCTGGTGATCTGTCAGCAGCGTAAACCTTTGGCCTTGCAGGTAATGGTTAAATTTCTTAACTCCCCACACGAGGCTGAGAGCCTCCCTATCTATCTGAGCATAGTTGCGCTCAGCGGAGGTCAATGATCTGGATGCGAACGTGACTGGCCTTTCCAAGCCATTTGGCAACTTATGTGAGAGCACTGCCCCGATACCATATGGAGAAGCATCACAAGCTAAACGAATAGGCAGTGTTGGGTTAAAGTGAGCCAACACTTCCTTAGAGGTGATCAGTGCCTTGCTTTTTTGAAAAGCCCGCTTACAGTCCTCGCACCACTTCCATGGTACTCCCATTTGCAAAAGAGTGTTCAGCGGGTGTAACACCGTGGATAAATTGGGAAGAAACTTGTGGTAATAGTTAATCAACCCAAGGAACGACCTCAACTGGGATACATTTTCCGGAGCGGGAGCTTTCACAACAGCTTCGATCTTGTCAGGTGACTTATGAAGCCCCTCCTGGTCAATGACGTGACCGCAGTACGAGATTCGCTTCTGAAAGAACTCACATTTCTGGCGATTAACTCTGAGTCCATATTCTTTCAATCTGGTGAGCACATGCTCCAAATTCGCGAGATGTTCCTTATCATCATCTCCTGTAATCAGAATATCGTCCAGGTAGCATTGTGTGCCTGGAATTCCCTGTAATACCTGCTCCATGGCCCTTTGCCAAATCGCTGGAGCCGATGCCACTCCAAAAACCAGTCTATTATACCAATATAAGCCCTTATGTGTGTTGATCGTGAGATACTGGCGTGACGCTTCATCAACTTCCATCTGTAAGTACGCCTGCGCCAGGTCTATCTTGGTGAAGTGTTTCCCGCCAGACAGCGAAGCGAAGATATCCTCAATCCGCGGAAGCGGATATTGCACCGTGTGAAGAACCGGATTAACAGTGATCTTGAAATCGCCACAGCTGCAAACCTTCCCAGGTTCCCCCGGCTTGTTGCTCAACGAACGCTTCATGACGGGAACAATGGGCGTGGCCCATTCGCTCCAGTCCACCTTTGACAGTACTCCTGAACGTTCTAGCCCTTCCAGCTCTGCTTCCACAGCAGGTCGTATCACATAAGGTACCGGTCTGGCTTTAAAAAATTTTGGGTTTGCATGTTCTTCAACCTTGATGTTTGCCGTAATTCCTTTCAGTGTTCCCAGTCCCTGTTGGAACACCTCCTTAGCATCGTCCAATATTTTGGACAGTCGTTTAGGTTTGACGTCGTCCTCTTTACAGGAATCTACAGTTAGTGCTTGTAAGGAATGCCAGTCCATATTTATTCTCCGGATCCATTCCCGTCCCAGTAGTGGTGGACCTCCCTCAGGTAACACATACAAGTCCATTCCCTGACTTTCTTTACCATTGTAGACCACCTTTACCTTTATCTTTCCAATGGGGTATACTCTTTGCCCCGTGTATGTTTTCAATACAATCTCCGTATCCCTCAGGGGAATGTGTGAGAATAACCTTTTGTAATCTTGCTTATTCATGACCGTCAATGCCGATCCAGTGTCCAATTCCATCTTCACTTGGACTCCTGCTATCCGAAGCATGACCCAGATAGTTTGGTGGTCTGCTGTGTTACCCACATTATGTATTTTTAGACAACCCAGTTCCTTACTGCTGGAGTCTGAATCCGTCTTCTGTTCATCCGAACTGTTCTCTGTCACCTTGTGTACTTTTTTGTACTTCTCCTGCGGCGACTTTTTGTTGCTGGTCTTCTTTCCTGACCGGCATACTTTCGCTATGTGACCAAGTCTGCCACATTTCCTGCATTCTTTATCTTTGAACCAGCACTGGTTCTGATCATGCGTTGTCCTTCCGCAACGATAGCACTTTACTGCACCCAATGCCATTTCATTGGTGCTGAATTCCGATGGCCTTTGCTGCATTTCCGCAGTGCCTCGTGCTGCTGCCTCGTGCGATGCTGCAATGCTGAAAGCTTTGTCCAGCGTAAGATGCTTTTCCTCTAGCAGTCGCTTCTGGGTTCCTTCCTTTAGTAGTCCACACACGAACTTATCTCTCAGAGCGTCTGCTAGTCCTGTACCGAACTGACAGTACTTTGATAACTTGCGCAGTTCGATTAAGAATTCAGCGTTGCTTTCCTCTTTAAGCTGAATTCTTTTGTAAAATTTAAATCGTACCGCTATCAGCAGCGGCGTGGGGTTTAAATGCTCTTGCAGGATAGTAACAATCTCCACAAAACTCTTTCCTACCGGTTTATCTGGTGTTACAAGGTGCCTTAATAACCCGTACGTCTTCGCACCCATCGAGTTTAATATGGTTAGTGCTTTCTTATCCGCCGGTACCTCATTCGCTGTACAGTAAACTTCAACGCATTCCACATAAGTGGCCCAATCTTCTACATCGCTATCAAAAGCAGTGATGTTACCCATTTTTGGCATCTTGTTGAGTTTCCTTTATTTTATTTATTTTCCAAAATGGCGGCTTCCCGCGCTTGGCGGCTTTTCCCGCGCTTGTCTTCTTCCCCCGCCGACTAAAATGGCGATTACCACGCTGTTGCCGTTCTCGCCTCCCAGCGGTCCTTTATTTCCCCCGACGCTGCTGCTCTTGTTCCCCGCTGCTCCCGCGGTCCTCGTGGACATTAACGCTGTTCTGGCTGCTGCGCGTCTCTGCCCCGATTGCAGTCCGGCCCCTTACACCGGCTGCGGTCGTGTTCTCCGCCCTTTTCTTCGGTTTCCCTCCCCTTCTCCCACTGACAACTCGGCCGACTTTCTCTCCGTGTCGCTAGATCGGGCTTACCCGCCGCTGTCGTAGAAGGGATGATCACTGCCTGTTGCTGATGGTGGACTTCGTGGCCAGCAAATCCAAACCGGGTTCTCGATGCCTCCCGTGCGATGCGGTGCTCAGCAGGATGATGAGGGCGGATGCCCCTTTTCGACGCCCGTTCTGAGGACGAAGCTTCCTTGGATGCAAAACTGCCGCTAGGTACGATCAGACTCGTCGCCACTGTTGAGTCTGTGTTTTCCCAATTGTAGTTATGCTGAATAACTGGACACAGACAACAGAATACTTAAACAGGTCTTTAGTAGTTGAGGGTCAGGGCTGAACTGAAATACAAACTGCTCCACAGTGTTTATATACCGGTGTGTTCACCACCGGTACTACAATATACAGGAGCCATCAGAAAGTAGTTCATCACCTTAAGGTAGTCTCTTAAGGTGGTACAGGTTACATACACTACACAGATAGCATCTACCCCAGAAACAGTAGCATCGGAAGCGGATGAACCAACCGACGACAGGGGGCCAGAATCGCCTCCGCACCAAGAGCAAGACACTCGGGAAAGGCGCTATCCAGAAAAATTCAGGAAGCCTCCCCAAAGACTGAATTTATAAATAGACTATTTTCAGCTAATGTTGCATGTTAAAAGTGTTAATTGTAATTAGTTTGATATTTAATTGTTAAATGAGTGTTATGGTACTGTTAATCTAAAAGGGGAGGAATTGTAATGTATATATACCTTTAAGGGGAGAACTACTTTTTACAGCTCCTGTATACTGTAGTACCGGCAGTGACCACACCTGTATATAAGGTGTGAGTCAGGAGCAGCCCGACCAGAGCGGGCCTGCGTGGGAACACTGAGCATCAGCGGCAGATTAAAACCGGCGGCAGTGAGTCAGGAGCAGCCCGACCAGAGCGGGCCTGCATGGGAACACTGAGCATCGGCGGCAGATTAAAACCGGCGGCAGTGAGTCCGGAGCAGCCCGATCAGAGCGGGCCTGCGTGGGAACACTGAGCATCGGCGGCAGATTAAAACCGGCGGCAGTGAGTCAGGAGCAGCCCGACCAGAGCGGGCCTGCGTGGGAACACTGAGCATCGGCGGCAGATTAAAACCGGCGGCAGTGAGTCAGGAGCAGCCCGACCAGAGCGGGCCTGCATGGGAACACTGAGCATCGGCGGCAGATTAAAACCGGCGGCAGTGAGTCAGGAGCAGCTTACCAGTTCAACAGCAGGGGAGAGAGGTAAAAAGTAATCAAAGTGTGACGTCACCAGGAAGCAGGTAAGTGATTGGTTGGTGAGTATTTGGTTGGTGAGTATTTCTCTTTTTTTAAACTTTAACTCTGGTTTATAGTTTCTAAGGTCTCTCTGGTGTAGCAGGGACTGTTGGTAAACCAGTTAACTGTAGTGTAATTAGTGGGATTGATTGATTTAATTTAAATTAAATTAATTAAAGGGTAAGTCATGGCAGGACAGCCGGGCCCCGTGATCTGCTCCTCCTGCGATATGTGGGAAATCAGGGACACTTCGTGTGTCCCTGACAACTACATGTGCAGGAAGTGCATCCAGCTGCAGCTACTGACAGACCGCATTGCGGCACTGGAGCTGCGATTGGATGCATACTGGAGCGTTCACGATGCTCAGGACATCGTGAATAGCACATTTATGGAGTTGGACACACCGCAGGTAGAGGTTGGACAGGAAGAAAGGGAACGGGTGACCAACAGGCAGAGTACTAGGTGCAGGCAGGTAGTGCAGGGGTCCCCTGTGGCCATCCCCCTCTCCAACAGACACACCACTTTGAGTACTGTTGGGGGGGATGGCTTATCAGAGGAAGGCAGCAGCAGCCAAATTCCTGGCACCAGGGGTGGCTCTGCTGCACAGAATGGGAGGAAAAAGAGGGGTAGAGCTATAGTAATAGGGGATTCAATTGTAAGGGGAATAGATAGGCGTTTCTGCGGCCGCAAACGAGACTCCAGGATGGTGTGTTGCCTCCCTGGTGCAAGGTTCAAGGATGTCTCTGAGCGGCTCCAGAACATCTTGGAAGGGGAGGGTGAACAGCCAGTTGTCGTGGTGCATATGGGCACCAACGATATAGGTAAAAAGCGGGATGAGGTCCTAAAAGCGGAGTACAGGGAGTTAGGAGATAAATTATAAAACAGGACCTCAAAGGTAGTAATCTCAGGATTGCTACCAGTGCCACGTGCTAGTCAGAGTAGAAATAGAAGGATACTTCAGATGAATACGTGGCTAGAGGAATGGTGCCAGGGAGAGGGATTCAAGTTCCTGGGACATTGGAACCAGTTCTGGGGGAGGTGGGACCAGTTCAAACTGGACGGTTTGCACCTGGGCAGGGCTGGAACCAATGTCCTAGGGGGAGTGTTTGCTAGTGCTGTGGGGGAGGGTTTAAACTAAAATAGCAGGGGGTTGGGAACCTGAGCAGGGAGACAGCGGAAAGGGAAACAAGGATAAAAGCAAAAGATAGGAAGGAGAAAAACAAAAGTGGCAGTCAGAGAAATCAACGGTTTAAATCAAACATTGCCACAGTAAATAATAATTCTAATAGGTCTAAGAGTGTTAAAAAAACAAGCCTGAAGGCTTTGTGTCTTAATGCGAGGAGCATTTGTAATAAGGTGGATGAATTGGCTGCGCAAATAGAAGTAAACAAATACGATTTGGTTGGGATTACGGAAACGTGGCTCAAGGAAGGCCAGGACTGGGAACTCAACATCCAGGGGTATTCGATATTCAGGAAAGATAGGCAAAAAGGAAAGGGAGGTGGGGTAGCATTACTGGTTAAAGAAGGGATTAACACAATTGTAATGAAGGATATTAGCTCTGATGATGTGGAATCTGTATGGGTAGAATTAAGAAATACTAAGGGGAAAAAAACGTTAGTGGAGTGGTTTATAGACCTCCAAACAGTAAGGCGGAAGTTGGGGATGGCATTAAAAGATAAATTAAAGAAACGTGCAATAAGGGCACAGCAGTCATCATGGGTGACTTTAATCTACATATAGATTGGGCCAACCAAATGAGTAACAATACTGTGGAGGAGGAATTCCTGGAGTGTTTACGGAATGGTTTCCTGGACCAATATGTCGAGGAACCAACCAGAGATCAGGCCATCTTAAACTGGGTATTATGTAACGAGAAAGGATTAATTAGCAATCTTGTTGTACGAGGCCCCTTGGGTCGGAGCGATCATAATATGATCGAATTCTTCATTAAGATGGAGAATGAAGTAGTTGACTCGGAGACTAGGGTCCTCAATTTAAATAAAGGAAACTACGATAGTCTGAGGAGCAAGTTGGGTAGGATTGATTGGGGAATGGCACTCAAAGGGTTGACCGTGGATAGGCAATGGCAAACATTCAAAGACCGAATGGATGAGCTACAGAATTTGTTCATCCCAGTTTGGCATAAAAATAAAACAAGAAAGGTGACCCAACCGTGGCTAACAAGGAAAATTAGGGATAGCATAAGGTCCAAGGAGAGGGCATATAAATTGGCCAGAAAAAGCAATAATCCTGAGGATTGGGAGCAGTTTAGGATTCAACAAAGGAGGACAAAGGGATTAATTAAGAAAGGGAAAATAGAATGTGACAGTAAGCTTGCAGAGAACATAAAAACTGACTGTAAAAGCTTTTATAGATATGTGAAGAGAAAAAGATTGGTGAAGTCAAGCGTAGGTCCCTTGCAGTCAGAATCGGGGGAATTTATAATGGGGAACAAAGAAATGGCAGACCAACTAAATACATATTTTGGTTCTGTCTTCACAAAGGAGGACACAAATAACCTCCCAGAGATGCCGGGGAACATAGGGTCTGATGAAAGGGTGGAACTGAAAGAAATCAGTATTTGTAGGGAAATGGTGTTCGGAAAATTGATGGGACTGAAGGCCGATAAATCCCCAGGGCCTGATAATCTACATCCCAGCGTACTTAAGGAAGTGGCCCTAGAAATAGTAGATGCATTGCTGGTCATCTTCCAGAACTCGATAAACTCTGGAACGGTACCCATGGATTGGCGGGTAGCTAATGCCCCACTATTCAAAAAAGGTGGTAGAGAAAAGGCGGGGAATTATAGACCGGTAAGCTTGACATCGGTAGTGGGGAGAATGCTAGAGTCCATTATAAAAGATGTAATAGCAGAGCACTTGGAAAGCAGTGACTGGATCAGACAAAGTCAACATGGATTTACAAAAGGTAAATCATGCTTGACTAATCTACTGGAATTTTTTGAGAATGTAACTGGTAAAATAGATAAGGGAGAACCAGTGGATGTGGTGTATTTGGACTTTCAGAAGGCTTTCGATAAGGTCCCGCATAAGAGATTAGCGTGCAAAATTAAGGCACATGGGATTGGGGGCAAGGTATTGACTTGGATAGAGAACTGGTTGGCGGACAGAAAGCAAAGAGTTGGAATAAACGGGTCGTTTTTTGAGTGGCAGGCAGTGACTAGTGGGGTACCACAAGGATCGGTCCTAGGACCCCAGCTGTTCACAATATATATTAATGATCTGGACGAGGGAATTGGATGTAATATCTCCAAATTTGCAGACGACACAAAGCTGGGTGGGAGGGTATGCTGTGAGGAGGATGTCGTGAAACTCCAGCACGATTTGGACAGGTTGGGTGATAGGGCAGAAACATGGCAAATGCACTATAATGTGGATAAATGTGAGGTTATCCACTTTGGTGGCAAAAACAGGAAGGCAGATTATTATTTGAATGGCAATAGATTGGGAGAAGGGGAAGTGCAAAGAGACCTGGGTGTTCTTGTACACCAGTCGCTGAAGGTAAGCATGCAGGTGCAGCAGGCGGTTAAGAAGGCAAATGGTATGTTGGCCTTCGTAGCAAGAGGGTTCGAGTACAAGAACAAGGATGTCCTGCTGCAGTTGTACAGGGCCTTGGTGAGACCACACCTTGAGTATTGTGTGCAGTTTTGGTCGCCTTACCTGAGGAAGGACGTTCTTGCCATGGAAGGAGTGCAGCGAAGATTCACCAGGCTGATACCTGGGATGGCAGGAATGACGTATGAGGAGAGATTGTGTCGATTGGGCTTATACTCACTGGAGTTTAGAAGATTGAGAGGGGATCTCATCGAAACCTATAAAATTCTGTCAGGCCTGGACAGACTAGATGCAGGAAGGATGTTTCTCATGGCCGGGGAGTCCAGAACCAGGGGTCATAGTCTAAGGATAAGGGGTAAGCCATTTAGGACTGAAATGAGGAGGAATTTCTTCACCCAGAGAGTAGTGAACCTGTGGAATTCTCTGCCACAGAGGGCGGTGGAGGCCAGTTCATTAAGTATATTCAAGAAAGAGTTGGATATATTTCTTAAGGCTAAAGGGATCAAGGGATATGGGGAGAAGGCAGGGACCGGGTACTGAATTTGGATGATCAGCCATGATCTCATTGAATGGCGGAGCAGGCTCGAAGGGCCGAATGGCCTACTTCTGCTCCTATCTTCTATGTTTCTATAAACCCTGAGTAGTGATCTGTACAGCTAGTTCTAGAGTAACCCTCATTCAGTAAACACCTGTTGAATCATTCCCTGCAGTCTGTTGTCTGATTATTGAAGGACACAACATTAAGATACACGGACATAACAGAACCCCTCTCCCTGCTTGACTGAAAGTCTCATCTTAAAATTTACTGATATCTTTTCCCATTTTCCTTCGATCAGATGATCCAATTGCTTCTTTGATAAAATTGAATTCCATCTCTTGCAAAGTTTCTTACCAACTCCTACAGTGAATCCCACTTCCATTGGCACTGAACCGTCTCCTCCTTGGTAGCAGTGAAATCATTTTTTGTCTGTACATCAGCTGTGGCTCAGTCGGTAGCATGCTTGCCTCTGAATCAGAAAGTCATGGGTTCAAGTCCAGAGACTTGAGCATGAAATCTAGGCTGACACTTCCAGTGCAGTACTGAGGGAGTGCTGCACTGTCGGAGGTGCCGTCTTTCAGATGAAATGTTAAACCGAAGCCCGGTCTGCTCTCTCAGGTGTGCGTAAAAGATCCCACGGCCACTATTTGACGAAGAGCAGGGGAGTTGTCCCCGGTGTCCTGGCCAATATTTAACCAACATCATTAAAACAGATTATCTGGTCATTATCACATTGCTGTTTGTAGGACTGTGCTGTGTGCAAATTGGCTGCCGCGTTTCCCTACGTTACAACAGTGACGACAGTTCACTGTAAAGAGCTTGGGGACATCCCGAAGTCAGGAAAGGCGCTTTATAAATGCAAGTCTTTCTTTTTGTTTCCTGGCACAGGTTCTTCAGCGACAGCAGAGCCTGAAGCAATGGATCAGTGATCTCTGGGTGCCAGTGGTGTTCAACAGTAGAAGAAAAATGATTTCACCAAGGAAACATGGCCTCTCGTAGTGTAATTAAAAATAGGAAAAATATAAAGGTCACAAAGTAATTTCATTTAAATAAAGTAGAGCAAACTGATTAATTAAAAGTGTAATTGGAATTGAAGCCAACTGTTGAATATTTGTGAAATCTAACCTGGTTATGGCCCAGACGTTAATGTATCAAAGCTTACTTCATACTTCATATAAATTGAAACTTTGCAAAATAAAATAAAAAATAGGGGTTACCCATTAAATTGATGACAACTACCTGAAGATACAATATTTCTGAACCTGTCAGTCTATGATTTGTAGTTTAGTTTTATGCCTTAGGCATGATTGGGAAATGACACTCCGAAAGAAACTTGGAGCCACTTTCCACTTCCGTAGCTGAAAACGAAAGTGACACAGACACTTACAAATAAGATAGTATGAAAATTCCCCCAACCCTCATCCTTTCTCCTGCACCTTTATTCCTTTGTTCTCTATTTCTCCATCATTAATTCTTCTGTCTGTCTATTCATTCCTCTCCAATCCCTCAGTGTCTCTATCCCTCCATCTCCAATCCCTCAATGTCTCTATCCCTCCATCTCCAATCCCTCAGTGTCTCTATCCCTCCACCTCCAATCCCTCAGTGTTTCTATTCCTCCATCTCCAATCCCTCAGTGTCTCTATCCCTCCATCTCCAATCCCTCAGTGTCTCTATCCCTCCATCTCCAATCCCTCAGTGTCTCTATCCCTCCACCTCCAATCCCTCAGTGTTTCTATTCCTCCATCTCCAATCCCTCAGTGTCTCTATCCGTCCATCTCCAATCCCTCAGTGTCTCTATCCCTCCATCTCCAATCCCTCAGTGTCTCTATCCCTCCATCTCCAATCCCTCAGTGTCTCTATCCCTCCATCTCCGTTCCTTCATTGTGTCCATTACACTATTTGCAGTCTTTCAGTGTATTTTTCATTCCATCTCCAATCTTTCAGTGTCTCTATTCCTACCTACCCAATTCTTCAGTGTCTCTAACCCTCCATCTCCGATCCCTCAGTGTCTATCCCTCTATCTCCAGTCCCTCAGTGTGTCTATCTTTCCATCTCCAATCCTTCATGGTGTCTATCGCTCCATCTTCAACCTTTCATTGCAAGCATTTATATGACACCAGTGTCTGATTTTGAAGACACTATTGTAGATACCTTGGTGCATGTCTAAGTACTAAAGATTTTTTACAAATGCTGAGGCATCATTCATTAATACACTGATGCATTGATGTTTCTGTGTAAATACTATGACAGAAGATCGAGTTTATTTTACACATTCGGTCACAGTGCACTGTCCTATGTTCAGCTAAGAGGATACTTGATCTGTAAAGGGGAGGTGAAGTGTACCACGGCTCCTAGCACAGACAAAACGGATCTGTGGAGTTTCATGTTCAGCTAATGGAAGGCACCAATGAAGCACATTTTAGAGCCATGCACATTTCTGGATAGTTTCCTGGAGAAACGGTTTCCCAGATGCCACAAGTTGTGTGAGGTGTACCACTCAAACTGAGCAATGGCACCGGGTATCATTTTCAGAGATAAGGTGGGTAATACTATGTATTGTAATAAAACCCATTTGTAAATTTACTGTATATATTAAACAGCACTCTGTATACATTGTAAATCATACAATGCTTTGCATTTATTCTAAAACATTCCACAGGCAATATAAATAATCATATTTTGCTTAAAAGATTTGGACCCCTTTACTTTAAAATGCTTTATTATTAGATAAAGTCTTGAAATTGCTCTAAAATGCATTGAATACATTACAGAAATCTAGGCCGAGGTTTTCCACTTCAGTGCTCTTGGTGTATGCTGGGCGTGCTGGGGTAAATTACCCGCCCCCAGACCGGGAATTGCTGCAGCTATATTCCTCTCCTTCCAGACGGGATGGCCAACAGAAGTGGGAATGCCGCCACTGCCCTACAGAATTTATTTAAATTACCCTGATCCTGGAAAATCACCTGGGGACAGACAGAACCCCTGCCTCACCAATAGAATCTGCCAAAGCAACAAATCCTGGCTTCTTTCTATCTATCTGTCTGTTTGTCTATCTACCTATGTGTCTATCTATCTCTCTATCTAGCTATCTGTCTGTTTGTCTATCTACCTATGTATCTCCCTGTGCCACTAACTGCTCCTTCCTGCTGCCTCTCACCGTTCCTGAGTTGTAGTTCATTCCTTCTCCTGTGGAACTACAATACCCGGAGTGTACTGTAACAACCAGGCAGGAGATTGCTAAGTGACTGTGAGATTTGAATGGCAGGAAGAGGCATTACAAAAGTAAAAGATTGACTGCAATGGAACTGAATATAATGGGCAGCCAATCCGATACCACCTGTTTGGTGCCACTGCCCAAGATGAATTTCTTTCAGCATTTGATGCTATTTAAACCATTAACATTCCAGTTAATGGTGTTGTTTCACTGAGACTATTTGTAAGGGGGGGGGGGGTGGGTGGGGGCACTGATGTTTTCCCCAGAGCCAGAGTGGGACGCTTATAAGGCATTCTGATGATAACCACCTTCATTGTGGCCATAATCTATCAGTCAGCTCGGCTGAGACCATGTGAATGACTACCTGGAGACTCAATGGTGAGAGAAACTTCCCTGGGCAGTGCTACATCAATGGCAGCTTCAAAAACATCTGCAAATCAACTTCGGGAAGTAAGAGGAAGAAAAAACATATATATAGAGTCATAGGCCTAGAAATTGGGTTGGGGCGCCAAAGTGGCGCAAAAGTCGCCTGAGCGCAGGATTTAGCGCAGCGATCGGAGTGATGCCGATCGCCAGAAATTCAGTTTCAGTGCCCCTCGAGGGAGACGGGGCGAGGCTCGAGGCGCTCCGCATCCCTCTTAGGGCGCTGAAACTGATTATCGCAGCGCAACGTGCCGCAGCGCCACATGCTGCGGCACGGCACGCTGCAGTACCGCAGGCCTTCCTCCCACTGTTAGGGGGGAGGTGCCTGCAACAGCGCGATCCCCGCTCACGAGTGCCGGCAAATGAGCCCGGCACCAAGGAGAAGTGCCGGGCTCTCGGGAAACAGCCGGCAATGCCGCGGTGGGGGGGGGGTTAGGAGGCTGGGGCCGGAGGTGCTGGCAGGCGGCCGCCGAAAAAGCAGCCGCCCCGCACCTCCACCTTAACTTGCGCCGCTGCCGGCACAGTAAGGCCCCGTGAACCGGGCGCGGGTAGCGAGCGGCGCAACTGTGGCGTTCGCTACCAAATATCGTGAACGGGGCACGAATGGCGCGCTGCGCACACCGATGACGTCATCGGTGGCGGCGCAGCGCAAATGCCTAACGCCACCATTAGCGCCCCTACTGAATATCGCCGGAGACGCAGCCAGTGGCGCTATAGCCACTGACTGCCTCTTTAGGCGCTAACAGGTGGCGCTACTCACCCAATTTCTCCCCCATAGAGTCATAACGGTCCAGAAGGAGGCCATTCGGCCCATCGAGTCCGTGCCAGTTCTCTGTAGAGCAATCCAGTCAGTCCCATTACCCCGCTCTATCCCCGTAGCCCTGTAAGTTTATTTCCGTCAAGTGCCTATCCAGTCTCCCCTTGAAAACATTGAGAGTCTCCGCTTCCACCACTTCCGTCGGCAGCAAATTCCAAGTCCTCACCACTCGCTGCGTAAAAATATTTTTCCTCACATCCCCCCTGTATCTCTTTGCCCAAAAGCTTAAATCTGTGTCCCCTAGTCCTTGTACCATCAACTAGTGGAACAGCTTTTCTCCGTCTAGCCTATCCAAACCCGTCATAATCTTGTACACCTCTATCAAATCACCCCTCAACCTCCTTTGCTCTAATGAAAACAAATCCAGCTTCTCCAACCTATCCTTGTAGCTAAGATCCCCCATCCCCGGAACCATTCTGGTAAATCTCCTCTGCACCCTCTCAAGGGCCTTCACGTCCTTCCTAAAGTGTGGTGACCAGAACTGGATGCAATACTCCAGTTCTGGCTGTAGTGTATGTACCCGTCTATCTTTAAGGGAACTATTGAATGTAACCGTTCACCTTTAAGGGAACTACTTTAGGTGTGGCACTATTTGTTTGGCTTCTGTATACTGTAATACCGATAGTGACCACACCAGTATATAAGTGTTGTGGCATGATTGCTGGGGCAGATTCGCCCGGACCTTCGAATAGTAAAGACCTGTTTGTTTGTTACTTCTGAAGTCTGTGTATTTATTAACTGCACAACCCACAGACTTTACAGTGGCGACGAGTCCGATCGTACCCTGCGGCAAGACTACCAAAAGCAACGAAGAGCGTTGAAGAGAGACAACCGCCCTCGTCGTGCTACCAAAAGAAAACACGAGGCTGCAACAACAGAAAGCAAGAAGACTAACAACAAAAGCTGTATCAGCAACAGGCACTGACTACCCTTCTGCCACGGTGCGGAGTGAGCCGACCAGCAAGAAACAAGGCGGCCGAAGAGACTGTGAGTAGGGGAAGGTGTAGAAGTATCCGGAGGATAAAGGGCAGAGCACTCGACCTCGGTCGAGGGGGAGCTGTGCCGGCCAAAAGTCGGGTCCAACGGCGTCGGGTGACAGCCGGACCGCGATCGGCGGGAAAACTCCGGGCAGCGACCGCAGCCACGAAGCGCTGAGCCTGCGAGTAGGCGCGGGAAGAGAAACCCAGCCGCAGCCGGGGAGGGAAACACCGGTCTGCGAGAGGGCTGGGGGAGGCGAACGGGAACCGTGCGAGTGAGAGCCAGGTGCGGAGAGAGAGACTGCGAGGAGCCAGTCCAGCGGCTGAGCTGTTCTCCACCAACGGGGTACTCAGAGCCGGCAAAACCGAACGTGCGGGAGTGGGTGAGAGACACAGCCGAAAACGGGGTGAGAGACTGCGCGAGAGCCAGTCCAGCGGCTGAGCTGTTCTCCACCAACGGGGTACCCAGGGCCGGTAGCACCGAACGTGCGGGTGAGAGAGCGACAGAGCCGGGTACGGAGAGAGAGACTGCGCGAGAGCCAGTCCAGCGGCTGAACTGTCCTCCGTTAACGGGGTGTACCCAGCGCCGGTAGAGACGTGCGGGCGGGAGGAAAAGACATAGCCGAGTAAGGGGAGCTGTGCGGTAGCCAGCCAGTGGCTGAACCTGTCCGCTGTGGGGGAAGCGTACCCCTTCCACCGGGAAGAAACGCGGGAAGCCGCCATTAGGCGGAGAAGACGCCAGAAGCGGGAAACCGCCATTGAAGTGGGCGGGGCGAGAAAGGAAGAGCGGGAAACCGCCATTTTCGCGGGAAAACCGCCATCTTGATTGACATACCGCCATTGAAGTGGGCGGGGAGAGAAGGAAAGAGCGGGAAACCGCCGATTTCGCGGGAAAACCGCCATCTTAGAAACAAACAAATAAATAAGAATACTTAAAGAAATACTGGTGCTGCTCCCAAGGGAAGAAAGATGCCTAAGCGAGGGAATATTAATGACTTTAATTCTGAAATAGAAGACTGGGCCACATACGTGGAACGCATAGAGATCTATTGCGAAGCCAACAAAATAGAGGAAGACGACAAGGCGATAACATTGCTAAACTCGATGGGGGCAAAAACATACGGGCTCTTGAAGCATCTAATAGCACCAAATAAACCAGCGGATCAGATCTTCGAAGAGATTGTGGCTGTGCTGAAGGACCACTTGAACCCCACACCGCTGATGCTGGCTGAACGATTCAAATTCTACGCAAGAACGCAGAAGAAAGACGAAAGCAATGCGGAATACTTGGTCGAATTGCGTAGGCTAGCGAAATACTGCCAGTTCAGAGGGAATCTGACAGAAGCGCTGCGGGACAAGTTCGTATGCGGATTGTCCAAAGAAGGGACGCAAAAGCGACTACTGGAAGAGAACGACCTCACACTGGACAGGGCTGTCCTTATAGCTGCATCGCACGAAGCCGCAGCGAAAGGAACGGCGGAAATGCAACTAAAGGCGGCGGCACTCGGGGTGGACCAAATTACTTCAAGCACAACAAAATGCTACCGTTGTGGGAAGACAACGCATGACCAGAATCAATGCTGGTTTAAGAACCAAGAGTGTAGGAAGTGTGGCAAACTGGGTCACATCGCGAAGGTATGCCGGTCCGGGAAAAAGACCAATAATCAAAGGAAGCCACCACCAGAAAAGTACAACAAGGTACACAAGGTGGCTGAGAAGAGTTCAGACGAACAGAATTCAGACTCAGACCCAAACAACCAGGAGCTGGGTAGTCTGAGAATCCACAATGTGGGTAAAGAAACGGATCTACAGGCCATCTGGGTCATACTAAAAATAGCTGGAGTCCAAGTAAGAATGGAGCTGGACACTGGATCAGCTCTATCAGTCATCAACCGAAGGGACTACCACCGGCTATTCTCTCACATACCTTTAAGAAATACCAAGTTCATATTACAGACATACACGGGGCATAACGTATACCCCGTGGGGAAAATAAGAGTCAAGGTGAGAGATAGGGGTAAAGAACACCCAAGAATGAACTTGTATGTATTATCTGAGGGAGGACCACCACTTCTAGGACGGGAGTGGGTTAAGAAAATAGACATGGAATGGCATTACCTAAAAGCCATAATGAGGGAGGACTCGGTGCAAGCTATTAGCTCAGATTCTGAAATGGATGATGATAAGACCAAGTCGGAAATGGAAGACAAGGCTAAAAGGGACTTGCCGACGATGGGAAAGAAAATGAAGACATGCAGAAGGACTTATGGTACCAAGAAGAATAAAGCTGCAGAGCAGAACTCCAGGTTGACAGAGAATTCTGAGCCTGTTCAAGCAAAGGATTCATCCATGACGGAAGAACACCGAGCTCGGACGCAAACTTATGTCAAAGTACGACAACAATTAGAACAGTGGAGTGACTCATACAGGAGATGAAAAATATGGAAAAGTTCTGGGACACCGAATGGGGGAACCTGGAAAGACTACAGAGACAGCTAGCTCAAGCAGAGAGCGACCATAGAGCCATCGTGGTCAAATACCAATCACATTCCCCTGATGCTGTTCAGGAACTAGAATATTTACAGAATGAACCAAAGGAAGAGGAATCTTCAGGGAGCCAGGATTTTATTCCAGTTCTTCTCTACGACTCCTTACAAGCAGAGTGTGAGAAGTTGAAAGAACAGTATGAACAGGCCCAGGCTACAATTCTGGAGGGGGTTAACTCGGCAGCCTCCGAAAAGCTAGTTTCAGTAGAAGCATATGAACAACTAAAGGTTGAACATGAGCAAGAAGTCCAAAGGCTCCAGGAAATTCTTGATGAACTCAAGGCCAAGACAGACTCATCGATAGAAGCTCCATCCATAGATGAGCAATTAGAGGTGAAAATCATGGCAGAGCATGAAAGACAGGATGTCCAAGAACTTATAAAAACATTGAAGGACACCCAAGACAAGTATGAGGCGGCCATGACCGAGGTTCAACAACTTGAAGAACAGATTCAACTGAGAATCCTTTCAGTGGAAGAACAGGACACTGTAAGAATGGTCCCTGAACATGAACTAGAGAGCATCAGGGCGCAACTTTGCCGAGCGCTGAAAGCCAAAGTTCAAGAGGAACGTAAGGTGGAAGTATTGGAGAAAGAGGTGGATGAAATGGAGAAGACTCTGATCCACCGTGTTCCCAGGGAAGAGTTAACGGTCGGCCAACTCCTTCATATGCTGAAGGACAAGACTCGGCAAGGGGAACAATCTGAACACGAGCTTCAATCTTCAGGGGGAACGAGTTCGGAGCTCTCAAAAGTCACGGAGATAGCTGAGGTGGCAACACAAATTTTACAAGGATGCCAAAAGTACATTGAATCACGTCAAGGTGAACAGAAGAATGTGGAAACCGTTATTTCAGTAGAAGGGTTAAATAGCCTGATAACGCAATTACCGATGGAAAGGAAGGTATTGAACTCACAAATGAGGTCCGTCGTGAAGGAATGGCAGATAACCCAGGAAGAGCGGGATGAATATGAATGCATGAAGAAGGCTTTTCAAGAAAGATGTTTAGGGAAGGAACCACCGTCAGCTAACGTCCAGACGGGTGAGGAGGAAGAAGAAGTCTCTCTCGCTGGCCTAACTCAGGACGAACCTGAATATTACCACGACCTGTTGAGTGACACTGAATATTACGAGGATGTGGTCTGCCCAGCTTGTGATGAGAACTCTCAAAGTGCTGAAATCCGGAGGAAGCACTTAAGGTCTAAGGAACATAGAGAGTTGGTGGCGCTACAGCTGGCAGCCGAGAAAGGAGCTCAGAGAGTTTCAAAAAGGCAGAAAAGAAAAAGAAGAAGCAGAAGATAATAACTGTCTAAAATATTAGCACTTCTACCATTCCAGGCGGGACATTACGAAAGGAGCTAAATTAGTTGAAAAACTGGAAAATGTCAAGACAGCCAGTTGGTTGTAAAAGTCCGCACTGCTGGTTCAACAGGACGAAAGTTCAAGCTCTTACATCAAGAAAAAGGCTATGGAGGAGTCACGCTAGCCAGGTGAACCGGCTACACCAAAGAAATGTTGTTCGGAACGAGTCAAGATCAGAGACTGAATCTATGAACTGTTTCCGCAGAGACTGAACCTGTGAACTGTTTCCACCGAGATTATATTTGTAAATTGTTTTATATGACATTGACTCCACCGAGATTATATCTGTAATTTGTTTTATAGGAATTTGAAGATATGTATGTTTAACGGGGACTCTGTAAGTAATAAGCTAAAAAGGGAGGATTGTAGTGTATGTACCCGTCTATCTTTAAGGGAACTATTGAATGTAACCGTTCACCTTTAAGGGAACTACTTTAGGTGTGGCACTATCTGTTTGGCTTCTGTATACTGTAATACCGATAGTGACCACACCAGTATATAAGTGTTGTGGCATGATTGCTGGGACAGATTCGCCCGGACCTTCGAATAGTAAAGACCTGTTTGTTTGTTACTTCTGAAGTCTGTGTATTTATTAACTGCACAACCCACAGACTTTACAGTGGCCTAACCAGTGCTTTATAAAGGTTCAGCATAACTTCTCTACTTTTGTGCTCAATACCTCTATTTATGAAGCCCAAGATCCCATATGTTTTGTTAACCACCCTCCCAATATGTCCCGCCACCTTCAGGGACCTATGCACATCAACTCCCAGGCCCCTCTGTCCCTGCACACTATTTAAAACTGTGCCATTAAGTGTATATCGCCTCTCCCTGTTCCTTCTGCCAAAATGCATCACCTCACATTTCTCTGTATTAAATTCCATCTCTCACTTGTCTGCCCATTCTGCTAGCCTTTCTATGTCCTGTTGCAGTCGATTGGTATCATCATCACTGTTTGCCGCACCACCAAGTTTGGATTCATCGGCAAATTTAGAAATTCTACTCTGTATTCCAATATCCAGGTCATTTATATATATCCAAAAAAGCAGTGGCCCCAGCACTGACCCTTGGGGAACACCACTGTCTACCATCCTCCAGTCTGAAAAACAGCCATTTACCACAACTCACTGTTTTCTGTCCTTAAGCCAATTCCCTATCCAAGCTGCCACTGACCCACCTATTCCATGAACCTCAATTTTGTTAACCAGCCTTCTATGTGGTACTTTGTCAAACACCTTCCTAAAATCCATGTGGACAACATCCATTGCATTCCCTTCATCAATCCTCTCTGTTACTTCATCAAAAAGTTAAATTATATTAGTCAAACACGATCTGCCTTTTACAAACCAGTGTTGGCTCACCTTAATTAGCTTAAACCTCTCCAAATGTCTGTTATTTTTTCCTTGATTATTGTTTCTAAAACTTTACCCACCGCTGATGTTAAACTATAGTTACTAGGATTGTCCTTACACCTTTTCTTGAACAATGGTGTCACACTTTCCACTTTCCAATCCTCAGGCACCTCCCCCGCATTTAGGGAAGATTGGAAAATTATGGTAAGCCCTTCTGCTATCTCCTCCTCTAATTCCCTTAGCAATCTGGGATGCAAGCCATCTGGACCAGGCAACCTGTCCACTCTAAGCATACCCAGCCTTTCTAGTACATCCTGTCTATCAATTTTCATCCCTCCCATTGCTTCAACCTTTTCCACAAACCGATATTTTGTCAGCATCCACCTCCTTAGTAAACACCGAAACAAAGTACTCATTGAATATACTAGCCTTGCCCTGCACCTCTAAGCATATATCACCTTCTTTGTCTCTAATAGGTCTCTTACTACCCTTACTGTTTACATGCCGGTAGAAGATTTTTGGGTGCCCTTTTATGTTAACCGTCATTCTACTCTCATATTCTCTCTTTGCCAATCTTATTTCATCTTCACATCCCCTCTCAACTTATTGTATTTGGTCTGGTTCTCCCTTGAAGAATTCACCTAACATGCATCATCACCCTCCTTTTTCTTTTCATCGTCTTCTCTATCTCTCTCGTCATCCAAGGAGCCCTTGCTTTGGTTCCCTTACCCATCCCTCTTGTTGGATAATAAGAGAAAAAAAGAGGGCTTTTTGCAGAGGGGGGGAGGGAAGAATAAATAAAGCAGTTACCTCTTAAACAAATGCTTCAAATCCACTGTGAGAGGTAGAGCTGCCAAAAGAAAATGTTATATTATAAATCAGTGCTGTCCACTGCGTTAGCCGCATGTGGCTAATTGGGAATCCAGATGTGGCTAATTGCATTTTTGATTAGTAAATGAAAAATAGGTAATAGCCACTGTCACTAGGCATGTGATCGCAATGCTCATATTCACTCGGTGTAATTATAAGTGTTTTATCTTTTTAGTCCATTTGTAGGTAAAATGGTAAAATGAAAAACAGAGTGTGTGTGTTTTGTGTGCTTTACTTCCTTGGTTTCTGCTCATTGGTTATCCACTAAAATGGTGTGTAACACGACAGAAAACACCAGACTTCAGCACCAAGAAAGCACCAGCAACATTGTAAGGACACAGGAGGCGTCCTTATGGTCAGCTTGACCAATTAAACAACCTAGACCAGCTGAAGAAAGCAACCCAACCAATAACAAGCAGGGGCAGGTCTGGATGGAGAGCACGATCTGGATGGAGAGCAGGGTCTGGATGGAGAGCAGGGTCTGGATGGAGAGCAGGGTCTGGATGGAGAGCAGGGTCTGGATGGAGAGCAGGGTCTGGATGAACAGTAGTGTCTGGATGGAGAGCAGGGTCTGGATGGAGAGCAGGGTCTGGATGGACAGCAGGATCTGGATGGACAGCAGGGTCTGGATGGTGAGCAGGGTCTGGATGGAGAGCAGGGTCTGGATGGTGAGCAGGGTCTGGATGGTGAGCAGGGTCTGGATGGAGAGCAGGGTCTGGATGGTGAGCAGGGTCTGGATGGAGAGCAGGGTTTGGATGGAGAGCACGATCTGGATGGACAGCAGGGTCTGGATGGAGAGCAGGGTCTGGATGGAGAGCAGGATCTGGATGGAGAGCAGGGTCTGGATGAACAGTAGGGTCTGGATGGAGAGCAGGGTCTGGATTGAGAGCAGGGTCTGGATGGAGAGCAGGGTCTGGATGGAGAGCAGGGTCTGGATTGAGAGCAGGGTCTGGATGGAGAGCAGGATCTGGATGGAGAGCACGATCTGGATGGAGAGCAGGGTCTGGATGGAGAGCATGATCTGGATGGAGAGCAGGGTCTGGATGGAGAGCAGGGTCTGGATGGTGAGCAGGGTCTGGATGGTGAGCAGGATCTGGATGGTGAGCAGGGTCTGGATGGACAGCAGGATCTGGATGGAGAGCAGGGTCTGGATGGACAGCAGGGTCTGGATGGACAGCAGGGTCTGGATGGACAGCAGGGTCTGGATGGAGAGTGTGGTGTATGTGCCTTTAAGAGCCCCTGTGTACTGTAATGCCGGTAGTGGCCACTCGGGCTATATAAGCCTTTATAGTATCTTGTATCTTTTAGTTCACCTCCAGACTTTGTTCAGTAAACACCTGTTAAACCAACTCCTGCATTTCGTGTCTCCATTAACACATGGACACAACAGTGGCGATGAATTGGAAACGGACTTAGCTGCAATTCGGCAGCACCTCAAGGAGATCGATTCCTCAGACGAAGGTCGAAGAAAATGGAAAAAAAGAAAGAAAACTGTGGTTTCACCAGCTAGCCGGGCTGGTGGCAGGTACTCCAATAATCCTTCCTGGGTGGTGGGCTGGGGCTCGATCGGCTGGCTCTGCAGCGGGGCCGAGCAGCGAAGGCGGAGGCAAACAGAGACGGAGGGTGGAGCACTCGGGAGACGGCCAGCGCTGCAAAGCAGGTCGGCGTTCGGACCAAGCAGAGGGAGGGAAAAGTCCCAGAGAGTCCGGCGGGAACGAGTCTCCGACTATTAAAAATATCTGTATAAATAAAAACCGCGGAGAACAGCGTTGTCAGCAGCGGCAGCGGCGGGAAAGCGCGGGAGGTGCCATTTTTTTTTTCTCGGCAGGGAAGAAAGGAAAGCACGGGAGGCGCCATTTTTTTTCAGGATGCCTAAGACTGGCAATATTACTGCTTTCGATAGTGATGTAGAGGATTGGACCACATATGTGGAAAGAGTGGATGTATATTGCACAGCGAATGAAATAAAGGATGATAAAAAGGCATCGGTACTTCTAAATCTAATGGGCGCAAGGACATACAGGCTGTTACAAAACGTAATCACTCCAGCCAAACCGATGGACAAGAATTTTAAGGAGATTGTTGATACCCTACACTGCCAATTCGGGGCAGGACTGGCAGATTCTCTACGAGACAAATTCGTCTGCGGTCTCCTAAGTGAAGGAACACAAAAAAGGCTACTTTCTGAGAAAGATTTGACACTGGACAAGGCTTTCAGTGTGGCTGTATCATACGAAGCAGCAGCAAGAGGAGCTGCAGAGATACAGCAAAAGCCACAGGACTTCGGCACCCATGAAATGATACGAGGTTTCGAGAGATGTTATCGCTGCGGCAGATCCACCCATTACCAGAGGGACTGCTGGTTCAAGGACAAAGCATGCAGGCAATGCGGAAAGATGGGACACATTACACGTGTATGCCGATCTGGAAAAAAAAAATCCACTGACAGAAAAAAAATCAATAAGGAAAAGTACAGAAAGGTACAAATGGTGACGGACAGTAGCTCCGAAGACCAGAAGAGCGATAGCGACTCCGGAAACAAGAGACTAAGCTCTCTCAAATTACATAATGTAATTGCCAAAGGAGATTACCAGACCATTTGGGATACCCTCACGATAGCGGGGTCCCCAGTTAAAATGGAGCTAGATGTGCAGGTTAGGTTGATTGGCTATGATAAATTGACCCTTAGTGTTAGGGGGATTAAATACGTGGGGTTACGGGGATAGGGTGGGATATGTGTTGGTGCAGGGGTTACGGGGATCGGGTGGGATATGTGTCGGTGCAGGCTCGATGGGCCGAAATGGCCTCCATCTGCACTGTGGGGTTTCTGTGATTTCTGTGATTCTGTGATAGATACAGGATCAGCTCTGACCGTCATAAGTCGATGGGATTACGAGCGGCTATTTCCGCATATACCTTTGAAAGACACATCCATTATCTTGAAGACATATACGGGGCAGAAAGTATACCCCAGAGGGAAAATAAGGGTGCCTGTTGTATACAACGGCAAGGAAATACAGAAGTTGTATTTAGACATTCTGCAAGATGGTGGTCCACCGCTGTTGGGACGTGAATGGATCAGGAAGATACGTTTAGACTGGCACTCCATTCAGGCACTGACGGTGACCAGTGAAAAAAAAAATGATGATGACGTCAAACCTGAACGATTAAAAGACATCTTGGCCAACGCCAAAGAAGTGTTTCAACAGGAACTAGGGACCTTGAAAGGCATCACCGCCTCAATAAAAGTGGAAGATGCGGCAATTCCCAAGTTTTTTAAGGCAAGGCCGGTGCCATACGCAATTCGTCCAGCAGTCGAGGCAGAGCTGGAGAATTTGGAAAAGGCAGGCGTGTTATCCAAGATAGATTGGAGCGAGTGGGCAACACCCATCATCCCGGTCATGAAGAAAACGTTGAATAATGATAATCCTGAAGAACAGAGAAAAATTCGCATCTGTGGGGACTTCAAGGTGACTGTAAACCCGGTCCTTCACACGGTACAGTATCCTCTTCCGAAGATAGAAGATATTTTCGCCTCACTATCCGGAGGGAAACGTTTCACCAAAATTGACTTGGCACAGGCATATCTACAGATGGAGGTTGAGGAGGCCTCTAAAAGGTATCTCACGATAAACACACACAAAGGCCTGTACCAGTACAATCGACTGGTTTTCGGAGTAGCATCAGCTCCAGCTATCTGGCAAAGAGCTATGGAGCAAGTCCTGCAAGGGATTCCGGGGACTCAATGCTACCTAGACGACATCCTTGTAACAGGAGAAAACGACAACGAGCACCATGCCAATTTGGAGCAGGTGCTCACTAGGCTGAGAGAACGGGGCCTACAAGCAAATCGCCCCAAGTGCGAATTTTTCCAGAAACAAATATCATATTGTGGCCACATAATTAACGAAGAAGGGTTGCATAAGTCACCTGAAAAAATTGAAGCGGTCATAAAAGCCCCAGCACCTGAAAATGTCTCACAATTAAGGTCGTTCCTGGGATTGATAAATTACTATCATAAATTTTTACCGAACTTGTCAACTGTTCTGCACCCTCTTAACGAACTGCTACAAACGGGAGTAATTTGGAAATGGAGCAAAGACTGTAAACGTGCCTTCCATAAATGTAAAGGCTTGATCACGTCCAAGGAAGTTTTGGCTCATTACAACCCATCACTGCCAATCAGACTGGCGTGCGATGCATCCCCTTACGGCGTAGGAGCGGTATTATCGCATAGATTCCCTGATGGCTCGGAGCGGCCGATAGCTTTTGCGTCACGCTCATTGAACTCAGCTGAGCGTAACTATGCCCAGATCGACAGGGAAGCACTCAGCCTGGTATGGGGAGTGAAGAAATTCAACCATTACCTACACGGACAAAAATTTACCTTGTTGACTGACCATCAACCCCTCGTCTCCATATTCAACCCTAAAAAGGGCGTTCCCATTATGACAGCGCAAAGGCTACAGAGGTGGTCCCTTTTCCTAGGGGCACACCAATATGACATAGAATACAAAGGATCAAAACAGCATGGAAATGCTGACGGGTTATCGCGTCTACTGTTGCCAATGATAGAAGAGGCACCTACAGTGGACCCAGTGGAAATGTTCCACTCAACCATAGTGGAATGTCTACCAGTAACAAATTCTACCATTGAAAAGGAAACGAGAAATGACCCAACTCTCTCACGAGTCTACGATTTAACGGTGAAGTGATGGCCAGCACATGGCGAACCACTGTTGCCAGCATTCTCGCAAAGAAGAGAACAGCTGTCAGTGTGCCGAGGAACCTTGATGTGTGGATCCAGAGTGGTGATTCCACCCAAACTCCAGGATAAAGTGCTAAAGGAGCTTCACGAGGGGCATCTGGGTGGAGTGAAAATGAAGAACCTAGCCAGAGCGTTTGTGTGGTGGCCAGGTATCGATGGAGACATCAAAGAAATGACCAAGGGCTGTCTAGGATGCCAGAAGGTCCAAAACGCCCCACCACAAGCCCCTCTACATCCATGGGAGTGGCCCTCATCTCCATGGCAAAGGGTACACATCGACTTTGCTGGTCCATTTATGGACTCAATGTTCTTAATCGCGGTTGATGCACACTCCAAGTGGCCGGAGGTAATAAAGATGTCCTCCACCACCACGGAAAAAACCATCACAGTATTAAGGACCATATTTGCCAGGAATGGGCTGCCTGAACAGATCTGTTCTGATAATGGACCACAATTTGTGTCCGAAGAATTCAGGAAGTTCTTAAAAACAATGGGGTTAAGCACTACACGTCCGCCCCATACCATCCCGCCACCAATGGATTGGCTGAAAGGTTTGTCCAGACCTTCAAGAAGGCCATAAAGGCCATGGGTAATGAAGACATAAATCTACAGCATAAGGTAGATAACTTCTTGTTTGCATACAGGAATGCAACACATGTGGTTACAAACCAAACTCCCGCCATGATGTTTTTCAATAGACTAAGATGCCGGCTGGATTTGATCAAGCCAAACATCAGAAGGGACGTAGAGAACCGGCAATTTCAAGGCATGAATGAAAGGCCAACTAGAACCTTCCAGATAGGTCAACAAGTTTTGGCCCGGGACTACTGTACCGAGAAATGGCAGCCTGGAACTATTTGCACACGACTAGGACCGTTGATGTATACCGTGGACATTGGAGAAAGCATAATAAGGCGCCATGCTGACCAGATCATAGAGTCATCCGAAAAGGGACAACCTACACCACAACTCTATACGCCTAATGAGGAAGCAGAGATACCCATAGTATTTATCTCCGATCCGGTGATACTGGAGCCAGATGAACCCGACACTGGCATTCAAGCCGAATCGACCTTGCCAAAAGAACCTACTACACCACCGAAAACTACTACACCACCGAGGCGTTATCCGGACCGAGTCAGGAAGCCTCCAGAGAGACTGACTTATAATTGATTAACTGCAGCAAATGTGTCGATTATTGTTCGTGTACACATGTTAATAACAATTACTTAAAATATTATGTACTGGTTGTCTAAAAGGGGAGGAATTGTGGTGTATGTGCCTTTAAGAGCCCCTGTGTACTGTAATGCCGGTAGTGGCCACTCGGGCTATATAAGCCTGTATAGTGTCTTGTATCTTTTAGTTCACCTCCAGACTTTGTTCAGTAAACACCTGTGAAACCAACTCCTGCATTCCGTGTCTCCATTAACACACGGACACAACAGACAGCAGGGTCTGGATGGACAGCAGGGTCTGGATGGAGAGCAGGGTCTGGATGGAGAGCAGGGTCTGGATGGAGAGCAGGATCTGGATGGAGAGCAGGATCTGGATGGAGAGCAGGGTCTGGATGGAGAGCAGGGTCTGGATGGAGAGCAGGGTCTGGATGGAGAGCACGATCTGGATGGACAGCAGGATCTGGATGGAGAGCAGGGTCTGGATGGAGAGCACGATCTGGATGGAGAGCAGGATCTGGATGGAGAGCAGGGTCTGGATGGAGAGCAGGGTCTGGATGGAGAGCAGGGTCTGGATGGAGAGCAGGGTCTGGATGGAGAGCAGGGTCTGGATGAACAGCAGGGTCTGGATGAACAGCAGGGTCTGGATGGAGAGCAGGGTCTGGATGGAGAGCAGGGTCTGGATGGAGAGCAGGATCTGGATGGAGAGCAGGGTCTGGATGAACAGCAGGGTCTGGATGAACAGCAGGGTCTGGATGGAGAGCAGGGTCTGGATGGAGAGCAGGGTCTGGATGGAGAGCAGGGTCTGGATAGAGAGCAGGGTCTGGATAGAGAGCAGGGTCTGGATGAACAGTAGGGTCTGGATGGAGAGCAGGGTCTGGATGGAGAGCAGGACCTGGATGGAGAGCAGGGTCTGGATGGACAGCAGGGTCTGGATAGAGAGCAGGGTCTGGATGGAGAGCAGGGTCTGGATGGAGAGCAGGGTCTGGATGGAGAGCAGGGTCTGGATGGAGAGCAGGGTCTGGATGAACAGTAGGGTCTGGATGGAGAGCAGGGTCTGGATGGAGAGCAGGGTCTGGATGAACAGTAGGGTCTGGATGGAGAGCGGTGTCTGGATGAACAGCAGGGTCTGGATGAACAGCAGGGTCTGGACGGAGAGCAGGGTCTGGATGGAGAGCAGGGTCTGGATGGAGGGCAGGGTCTGGATGGAGAGCAGGGTCTGGATAGAGAGCAGGGTCTGGATGAACAGTAGGGTCTGGATGGAGAGCAGGGTCTGGATGGAGAGCACGGTCTGGATGGAGAGCAGGGTCTGGATGGAGAGCAGGGTCTGGATGGAGAGCAGGGTCTGGATGGAGAGCACGATCTGGATGGAGAGCAGGTTCTGGATGGAGAGCAGGTTCTGGATGGAGAGCACGATCTGGATGGAGAGCAGGGTCTGGATGGAGAGCAGGGTCTGGATGGAGAGCAGGGTCTGGATGGAGAGCAGGGTCTGGATGGAGAGCAGGGTCTGGATGGAGAGCAGTGTCTGGATGAACAGTAGGGTCTGGATGGAGAGCAGGGTGCACTAAGATGTGGGTGTACCTGGTAAATTCATGCCGGAATTCCAAATATTGGTGGAAGAGAAAGGGCTAGAAATTCATTATTGCCAAGGAATGGGTGATGTCAGTAGAAAATTTGGAGAATTAGCGCCAGGCGCTAATGCTTTATACGCCATGCAAAATTCATGCTCACTGCTGAGAAAAATGATTGGAGTCCTAATTCAAGTCTTAAAACCCAAGCTCATTGGCGTTACACGCAAAGGCTGGACCAATATCAGGTGCAGTCTAATCGTGATTGCTACAGGCCTTTTTCACTACTTAGAGGTAAGGTTCATTGATGCTGCAGCACCTCATTCTCAGCATTGCTGGCTCAGCAAGCAGAAGCAGGATATGGAGAAGCAGCCGGAGGACTGAACTAGGTGTGTTCATGGCAGATCCACAGCCCAGGGAGAGAGCCCGCAGAATCTGCGATGAAGCATTAGAGGCATTAGTTTTTGTTGTGGAGCGACGGAGGGCAGTGCTCTACCTGGCAAGTGGCAGGAGGCCCTCGCCGCAAGTCTTCCGCATCATGTGGACGGAGGTAGCGCAGCACATCTTGGGCAGCACTGTGGTCCCCAGGACCCACACACAGTGCTGGAAGAAATTTAATGATCTCACTCGGGTGGTCAGGGTGAGTGAGTGCTTCAACAAATGCTACATGCCACCATCTGAGCCACAATCTTCACACACTATCCAAAGCACCACACCCCCAGGATTCACCCACCAACAATCTCTACCTACCAACACTCACACCCACATCTCACACCTTGCACACAATGACAGCTATTCAACTATGCCAGACCCAGACATATTGCTCCACACTCACACACAAACTTTCCTTTCTCTTGCAGGCCAAGGTGGCTCACAACAGGAAGGAGCAGGAGCGCACAGGCGGGGGACAAGCCGACACCCGACCACTGTCTGCACTGGAGAATCAAGTGCTGCAGATTATTGGGCAGCAGGCGGTGGGCGCCGTGGTCACTGGCAATGTTGACCCCCCTGGGGACAACAACGGTATGTTCATCCCTACATCTTCTTCCCACTTCCCCCTCACCCCACAAGCGTTTAGCTCTTTCCAGCTAATCATGCTGTATGCTTGCATTTCTCCCTTCCTGCCTCCCTCCCCTCACCTTAACCTGACTCTTGAGCCTTTAAGTTTTCAGATAATCAGCAAGCACCTGAGCAGCCTGTCCCTGAGGGCACCATAGAGAGCGAGGCGGGAGAAGAGGAGGAGGAGGAAGAACACACCGCGTCACTGCCTGTCTCACCCACAGGCACCAGTTCAGATACTGGCACCACGCATTCTTTAGAAGCTAGTATAGTAGCGGGATCTGCACAGGATGAGGCACCGGGGACGAATGGGCAGCAGCAAGGCCAGGGGAAAGTGTAGCTCGGGGGCCAGCTCCCCGGAGGATGAGTTCTGCTGCACAGGACTCAGATGAGGACCTCGATGGGGAAGCCTTTAGAAGAAGGGGGATGGGCATGGACACGCAGATGATAGGTGCAATGGAAAGGGTGCCCAAGAGCCTCTCGGTAATGGTAAGGAGCATGGAAGAGTCCACCTTCAACACTGCACAAGGCTCTGTGCACACCATGGAGCCCATCATTTCCAGTCTGCAAAAGATGTTAGATTCCCAGAGAGACCGTGGCGGCCCAGACCTGATGCCACGTGTGATGGACAATCTGGCAGCTTCCATTGCAGCACAGGAGGAAGCGACGCAATGTCTTAGTGCTGTAATGCAGTTTATGCATGGTGCCATTCAATCTCAGACTGCTCTCATGCAGTCTCAGCTTGATGCCATGCAAGCTCTGACTGCTGCCATCGTGGCTGGGTCTACCACCGCTGACCGGGGATTTCATGATGTCGCAGCAGACCAGCAACCTGTGCTACAAAAGATTGCTAGGGATGCTGAGGTGCTGCCCCGGGGGAGTGGCAGTGGGTCAGTGGAGCAGGAACCTGCTGTCCTTTCTCAGGAGAACAGCATTCCTGCTCCCACCACTGCCCCTCCACCATTGCCTTTGTCACTGCCTGTCATTCAGCCAGCCCAGCCTGCTGCCGCCCATGCTGAGGTGGTGCAGTCTGCAGTCAGGCCTTCCAGGCCCAGAGCTGGTCGAGGGCATCCTGCAAGGCCATCTGAAGTCTCCCGCACGGACACTCAGCAGCCTTTCACCAGCCCTGCTGCAGTCACTGGGCCAACCCTTTGTAGGATCACTAAAGTAGGCAAAGGCACAGTAACGAGAGGTACTAAGGGATTGCACAAGGGTGAATAGTTCATATTTTTGGTGTAAATATGTGTTCACTGATTATTGATAAATGTATTAATTCGGTTTGGATTCTTTTGTGGTGTGTCCCATTTCAGCTTTGCGATGTGATATGGCCTGCGACAGGAATGGAATGATGGGGATGTGGTGAGCAATGGGGATCTGGGGTGTAATTCATTCGAACTGCAATCTAATGAGGCGATCACGGACTGCCCTTCCGGAAGGTCAATTGAGTGGCTGACTCCTCCCTTGCTCCTGTTCCTCCACCTCCTCTCCCTCTTCCTCCTCCTGAGGTGGTCCCGCAATCCCTGGTGGCAAGGGCTGGGCCCTCATGATGGCCAGGTTGTGGAGCATGCAGCAGACCACCACGAAATGGGACACCCGCTCAGCCGCATACTGGAGGGCTCCTCCTGAGCGATCAAGGCAGTGGAACCATTGCTTCAGCAGGCCGATGGTCTGCTCAATGATGTTCCTGGTGGCAGCATGGCTCTCATTATATGAGTGCTGGGCAGGAGTGTTGGGGTTGCGGAAGGGAGTCATGAGCCAGGTGGAGAGCGGATAGTCCTTGTCTCCGAACAACCAGCCGCAAGCTTGATGTGGTGGCTAGAAGAGGGCTGACACAAGATGAAGGCATCGTGGCTGCTGCCAGGATAGCGGGCATTGACGGTGAGGATTTACTGTGCGTAGTCACACACCAACTACACATTAAGTGAGTGGTAGCCTTTGCGGTTATGGAAGATCTCAGGATTGTTATGCGGTGCCTGCAAAGCCACGTGGGAGCAGTCAATGGTGCCCTGCACCATGGGGAATCCCGCTATCCTGCCAAAGTCACATGCATGCTTGCCCTGCTTCTCTCTGGTGATGGGGAAGGGAATGTAGTCCCTTCTCCTGCTGTACAGAGCCTCTGTGACCTCCCGGATGCAGCGATAGATGGCGAACTGCAAGATGTTAGCTATGTCTCCTGTTGCAGATTGGAAGGATCCGCTAGCGAAGAAAGTGAGGGCAATGGTGACCTTTTCTGCCACTGAGAGAGCAGTCGTTGCCCTGGTCGGAGGCTGGCGGTCTGGTTGCAAGAGGTGGCAGAGTTCTGTGACCGCCTCCTTGGTGAAGTGGAGCCTTCTAATGCACTGCTCCTCGCTTAATCAGAGGTTTTAGTGGTCTCAGAATACCCTCGGAGGGTAAGGCCTCCTGTTGAGAGGTCTGATGGCCCTCCTCCTCCCTCTGGGCACATGTTCCAGTCTTTCTCACTGCCTCCACTCTCTCCGCCATAGATCCTGGAAGGCAAAGTCGACTGCCAGTACAGCCCCAATTAATGTTACCAAGTGTACCAGTTTGATTCTTTAAAGAATAAATGTAGCTACTTTTTAGTTGTCACAAGACTCCTGATACAAAAGAACCTTGAAATTACTGAATAAAATTGTTGCAGCATGTGAAACTGACAAGAAACCACTGAAACTGCACTAACCTGACAGCTGCAATTCATTTTGATCCTTTTAAATAACGTCCCTGGAGCCGGCTTCCTGGTGCTTCACGCCAGCTCTTCCGGTGTTTACTCCAGGCACTAAGGTAAGTGGTGAGGATCAATTAAGCAGATCGAGCAGCCAGTGAGCAGTGCACACTCACTGATGTCACGATCCACCTGCCGTTGACAAACCTGGCAATACCTCTTACTGGCGGTACTACGAGGGCGGGGGGGGCGGGATTTGGCTTGCGGTGCTGGATTCGCCTCACCCCGGCGATACTGGTCAAGTGCCCCATTAGTGCCATCTGCTGGCACTAACGGGAGGCGCTAAGGGGATGAATTTTCCCCCCAAAGACTATAAAGCTTGGCAATGCATGGTGCTAGATGTCTAACTCAGTATACACATGAAGCATATTTACCTGTATTGTGTGTAAGGCTTTTTCTCCTAAAATTAGTGCATGTGGCTAAAATGGTGTCACCACAGCCACGCCTGTAGCTTGTCAGCCTATTTCTATACATAACTCGCAATTAGCGGTTATGGGATGGACGAACAAAGTTTCCTGGACTTTAAGCGAGTTTTGTAAAATGATAGGTAAATAGTATTACAAATGTTATATCTATAAGACCTGTAACTTTCATTATCAGTAAGGTACCTTGTGTAATATTTTTACTTCATCCTAGTCAAATGGTGTATTGCTTCAGTAAGTTTGGGTGAACCATTTCCACAGCAGAACTGAGAGCAGGGAGGTTATGTTTGAATTCTAAAAAACAGTAGTTAGGCCACAGCTAGAGTACTGTGTATAGTTCTGGTCACATTACAGGAAAGATGTGTTTGCACTGGAGATGGTACAGAGTAGATTTACAAGGATGTTGCCTGGGCTGGGGAATTTTAGCTATGAGGAAAGATTGGATAGGCTGGGGTTGTTTTCTTTGGAACAGAGGAGGCTGAGGGGAGACTTCATTGAGGTGTACAAAATTATGAGGGGTCTGGATAGAGTGGATAGGAAGGACCTATTTCCCTTAGCAGAGTGGTCAATAACCAGCAGCATAGATTTAAAGTAATTGGTAGAAGGATTAGAGGGGAGTTGAGGAGAACTTTTTTCACCCAGAGGGTGGTGGGGGTCTGGAACTCACTGCCTGAAAGGGTGGTAGAGGCAGAAACCCTCATCGCATTTAAAAAGTACTTGGATATGCACTTGAAGTGCCGTAACCTACAGGGCACAGATCAAGAGCTGGAATGTGAGATTCAGCTGGATAGCTCTTTGTGGGCCGGCACGGACACAATGGGCTGAATGGCCTCCTTCTGTGCCATAAATTTCTATGATTCTATGAGAACTGGGATACGCATCAAAAACTAAGCTCCAGATCCCAGACTACCTATGAGCAACACCACGGGTGATCAACCAGTATGTTAAAATAGGGCTGGTTTTTCTCTAGACGTTAGCTGATTTTAATACCCGTGCAATACCCCGTGAACATAGTAACAGGAGGAGGCCATTCAGCCCCTCGAGTCCATTCCGCCACCTCGAGCCCATTCCGCCATTCAATGAGATCATGTTTGGTTGTAATATATTTCAACAATTGAATAAACAGAAAATGCCTGCTCCCGTCCAAAATAAAATCTATCTCTTCCTCAACCCTGCCATTTGTGCCAGTGTTTGCAGTCAGCAGAATTTCATGTAATTCCTCAGAATATTTCCAAATGGGAACAGTAGACCATCTGGTGTCAGTCATCCACCCGCTGTGTTTTTTTTACAGCAAAAAGCCGAGATCAGCAACTCAAAGGCTCAGGTTTCTTATAAATACAGAGCTGTATTTAAAGCTCAAAGCTGTCTTCCTAAAACTTAGTTAAGCTGCTTCAGAGCTGTGACGACCTTTTTTTTTTAATTGTCTTCCGGAGAAGGCAACCTCATATTCGCAAAAGAACTTATCCTGATGCTTGTCGCTATGATGATATTCAAGGGTCAGAGCAGGGGTCAGGTTTTGGAGCACGTTCTCTTTCACCGCCATCGCTGACCTTTGCTCGCCACCCATCTACATTCCTGCCAACCACAGAACCCAAGGGTAAAGGGCAGGGGTCGGCAGCATGAGTACATGAACCAGGCATTCCTGAAACCGGCCTTCAAAAATGTGACGGTGCTCATAGCAATAGGCGTGAGAAAGAAATTATTTAACTGAATGAACCACTAGCCACACTTTAGGAAAAGCAGCCTCTGGTGCAGCTGTAATAGAAAGGTCAGCACATGCCAATCACACCCAGCGTCCCACAACCCTGTGCCATGGTGCATCAGAGGAAAAAGAAAGACATTTATTTACACAGCACCTTTCATGACCTCAGGACATCCCAAAGCGCTTTACAGCCCATTCTGAAGTGTAGTCACTGTTGCAATGGAGGAAACGCAGCAGCCATGGATGGAGAGCATACAGCAAGGTCCCACAAACAGCAAGGTGATAATGACCCTATAATCTGTTTTCAGTCATGTTGGCTGAGGGATAAATATTAGCTAGGACAACAGGAAGAGCTCCCCTGCTCTTCTTCAAAATAGTGCCATAGGATCTTTTAAATCCAGCTTGACTTTAAGTCTCACCAAAAGATGGCATCGCTGACAGTGCCGCACTTCCTCAGTACTGCACTGGGAGTGTCAGCCTGGATTTTGTGCTCAATGACTTTGACATGGGTCTTGAACCCACAACCATTCAGGCTTAGAAGTGAGAGTGCTTCCAACAGAGCCACAGCTGACACCTACTGTGTGAGGACTAAACTACAGTGAGTAAATGAAAGGGGAAAATGCAATTGCGCTTTATTTATGACTTGAGAGCAGGAATAATCCTGCTGCCTTCAACTTCCCTAGAATTTATCTGCTCTCGTCCTTGCATTAAGTATAAGCTTCACCAATCTTTTTATTTGAAAATCAATCTTACTTCCCATCCCCACCATCAATCTCCTGCCCTAAGCTGGACCAGCTGCATTCAAATCAATTCATTTGTGGTTTCCTTAATGAGGATATTGCTGAGTGAGGTGAAACTGGAGTCCCTTTCTGTCTCCTCCTCCACCATACAATTCTGTTACAGAAAAAAAAAGAACATTGCCTTGCTCTCTTCCCCAATCCCACGTGCCCAACACGCAGAATAACAATAAAAGGCCAGTTTATCAATCTGTGCACCGTGATGGCAGCCGTTAAAATATGTATGAATATATACCCCCTCCCTCCCCGTGTTTACACTTCTGTGATTCATCCCATGGTTACTGCAATGGGAGCTGTGCTGGTAGTTCGCAATCAATGAGAAACATGATGTTGATAAAGTTGAGTCCCGCTCTAGGTATGTGTGTGAGATGCCATGTAGCACAAAATACTGATTTATAGTGATAAATAATTTAACAAAGGGAATGCTGCTGAAAAAGGAGTATTTACTGCAGTCAAGGGAAATAGGGAAAGCTGATCATTTGTAGGTTGCAAAAGAGAAAGACAGGCAGACACTCAGATTAAATTAATAAAAGCAGAGAGCGAGAGTGAGGAACATGAAAGAGCGGAGAAAAAGTGAAGACATGGCAAGCAGAAGTAAGCTGTTTAGAGTTTGTATGTTAAGGCCCTGAACTTCCAGAGGGGTTGTCCCCATTTCCTGCACTTCTTCACACAAAGGGTATTGGAAATCTGGAACTATCTTCCCAAAAGGCTATGGATGCTAGGGGATAATTGAAAATTTCAAGACCGAGATCGACAGATTTTTGTTGGTTAAGAGTATTTGGAGCAATGGCAGGTAAATGGAGTTGAGATTCAGATCAGCCATAATCTGACTGAATGGCAGAACAGGCTCAGGGAGCTGAATAGCCTCCGCCTGTTCTTATGCCGTAACTTTGCTAGTAGATCGGCAGAGTCCCAGAGAAACCTTAAGTTATTTTAGGTGTATTGGATTGATATTACAGCAATAAAAGTACCCCAGACATTTGAATAACAGTATTACTGTAATATTAGTGTTTATTTCAGCTTCACAGTATCAGCTGTACATTTGTTTTAATAATAGCCCAGCTCAGGGCAACTGGATATTTCTCTCGACTTTCCAGCGGTTTGATGGCACATAGAAGGGGCTGCACAACTTTAAAACTGGGACACTGCAGCATGAGTGAAACGGAACTGGCAGGATCTGTGTAATCTCCATAGGGATGCATCCAGGAATCGCTAAATTAGCAAATTTCAGTGGCTGAGGACCATTATGAAAGTGGCCCATATTGGAGTGGCGGAGGTTACAGAGAGTGGAGGAGATATGACCATCTCAACAGGTGGGAGAGTTCTTTTTATTTACTAATTAGCAAAATATCAGCACAATTTCATCGTTTCTAGAACTGGTGCCTATTTACCTTCAAGGCCTTAAACAAAATACAGGAAGAGACAGGGAAACAGGGAAAATACAGGGGAAATGCTAGGGAAATTTTAACTTAACCCGCCCATCGGGAAACTGACGATTGGATCTGGGAGAATGGGGGCAATGTTAACCTAAGCCGCCCGGTGGGACGTTGGTTTTACACACCGACGATTTTACACCCATTGAAACATAGAAACATAGAAGATAGGAGCAGGAGTAGGCCATTCGGCCCCTCGAGCCCGCTCCGCCATTTAATGAGATCATGGCTGATCATCCAAATTCAGTACCCTGTCACTGCATTCTCCCCATACCCCTTGATCCCTTTAGCCTCAAGAAATATATCCAACTCCTCCTTGAATATATTTAATGAATTGGCCCCAACTGCCTTGTGTGGCAGAGAATTCCACAGGTTCACCACTCTCTGGGTGAAGAAATTCCTCCTCATCTCTGTCCTAAATGGCTTACCCCTTATCCTTAGACTGTGACCCCTGGTTCTGGATTCCCCGGCCATCGGGAACATCCTTCCTGCATCTAGTCTATCTAGTCCTGTTAGAATTTTATAAGTTTCAATGAGATCCCCTCTCATTCTTCTAAACTCTAGCGAATATAACCTTATCGACCCAATCTCTCCTCATATATCATTCCTGCCATCCCAGGTATCAGTCTGGTGAATCTTCACTGCACTTTCTCCATGGCAAGAACATCCTCAGATAAGGCGACCAAAACTGCACAAAATACTCAAGATGTGGTTTCACCAAGGCCCTGTACAACTGCAGCAAGACTTCCTTGCTCCTGTACTCAAATCCTCTCGCTATGAAGGCCAACATACCATTTGCCTTCTTAACCACCTACTGCACCTGCATGCTTACCTTCAGCGACTGGTGCACAAGGACACCCAGGTCTCACTGCACTTCCCCTTTTCCCAATCTATTGCCGTTCAGATAATAATCTGTCTTCCGGTTTTTGCCACCGAAGTGGATAACCTCGCATTTATCCACATTATACTGCATTTACCATGCATCTGCCCAATCACCCAACCTGTCCAATTCGTACTGGAGTTTCTCTGCATCCTCCTCACAGCACACACGCCCACCCAGCTTTGTGTCGTCTGCAAACTTGAAGATATTACATCTAGTTCCCTTGTCTAGATCATTAATATATATTGTGAATAGCTGGGGTCCTAGCACCGATCCCTGTGGTACCCCACTAGTCACTGCCTGGCACTCAGAAAAAGACCCGTTTATTCCAACTCTTTGCTTCCTGTCTGCCAACCAGTTCTCTATCCAAGACAGTACCTTACCTCCAATCCCATGTGCTTTAACTTTATACGCTAATCTCTTATGCGGGACCTTATCGAAAGCCTTCTGAAAGTCCAAATACACCACATCCACTGGTTCTCCCTTATCTATTCTACCAGTTACATCCTCAAAAAATTCCAGTAGATTAGTCAAGCATGATTTACCTTTCGTAAATCCATGTTGACTTTGTCCGATCCTGTCACTGTTTTCCAAGTGCGCTGCTATTACATCTTTTTGAAGTCAACGGTCAATATTGGGCAGGGCATAAAACCGGCGTTCCACTGGGCGGCTTAGGTTAACATTGCCCCCATTCTCTCAGATCCAATCGTGTCCATACTCCGCTGCTCTCCTCCATGGCTCCTTGCCTACATTCCCCAAACCACTACAGTTTCCTGCCATGCGGATCATTAAGACAGGACTGGTAACAACAACAACAACTTGTATTTATATTGCGCTTTTAACGTAGTAAAATATCCCAAAGCCCTTCACAGGAGCGATTATCAGTCAAAATTTGATGCCGAGCCACATAAGGAGCTATTAGGACAGGTGACCAAAAGACTGGTCAAAGAGACTGGTTTTAAGGAGCGTCTTAAAGGAGGAGAGAGAGGTAGAGAGGCTGGAGAGGGTTAGGGAGGGAATTCCAGAGCTTAGGGCCTAGGCAGCTGAAGGCACGGCCACCAATGGTGGAGCGATGAAAATCAGAGACCAGAATTGGAGGAGCGCAGTGATCTGGGAGGGTTGTAGGCAATGTTACCTCTTATTTTTGTTTTCAGTGTGCGGGCTCTTTAACTGGCTTCACGGCCCATTCAAATTTTTGCGCATACACAGTTTTTCCCACATAAAAGCCGGTGAGCGACCTGCACGGGACCTTCAGACCGCTGTGCGGCCACAACTTAATAGAAACATTGTTTGTAGGTCTGGAGGAGGTTACGGGGATAAGGAGGGGTGAGGCCATGGCGTTGCAGTCTTCTATCTCCTCATATAAGGACCACAATTGTTAGCTTCATTCTGTCTAGCTGAGACTGTTACAAACAGCCTCGTAGATGAACTTGAAGATAGACTGGTTAACAACCCTCAATATAATGTCAGTAACGCGGTACAATCCCAGGTCCTACATGTGACCGGGCAGCCTGCTGGTCCAACGTACTATCCAGTCCCTTTCCAATTGTATTTGGGAGAAACAGTATAAGTTCACAACTTGTGAGTTTGCCACACAAAACACAATGATAGCTCAGGGAGCCTTCCACAGAGAACAGGTTGGTCACTACAATTAAAGCACCTGTCGAGAACATGTTTTTTGTTCCAAGTTATTTTAAAAAACATACTGATTTGAAACTGAACCAGATTTCAGTATCTCCCAACATGTTCCCTCAGATGCAATCCTGTCTGTACACGGCTGCTCCCCTCCATGGCATCTTGGCTGCATTACCCAGAACACTAACGCTTTGCCTCAAGTGATACCACTTTTCTGACCAACATTGTCAGTCCCCTTCCCAAGGGTACAATTGCCCACTGCTTCCCTCCGATATGAATTCAAGTTACATTAAGAAACAATCTAAACAGTAGCAAAAGATCCAGGGAGTAATGAGGGAACAAAGTGCCATTTTTATCACAGTGAATTTTAACCACATATTGTTTACCTCTAGTTATTAGAGGTATATGCCTGTTGTGAGATCTGTAGTATTGTGTCACAGCAATATACGCGGGATTGAAAAAATGAAATGAAACTGCCAGGGTTAGAATCTAGCACACATTAGTCATGGTGTTCTAGAATCTGGCACATGACAATCACGGTTCTATAATCTGGCACATATTAGTCACAATTCTAGAATCTGGCACACTCCAATCATGGTTCTAGAATCTGTCACATATTAGTCACAGTGTTCTAGAATCTGTCACACTCCAATCACAGTTCTAGAATGTGGCACACTCCAACCTGGGTTCAAGAATCTGGCACACTCAAATCATGGTTCAAGAATCTGGCACACTCCAATCACAGTTCTATAATCTGGCACAGTCCAATCATGGTTCTAGAATCTGGCACATATTAGTCACGGTGTTCTAGAACCTGGCACACTCCAATCACAGTTCTAGAATATGCCACACTCCAATCACGTTTCAAAAATCTGGCACACTCCAATCATGGTTCTAGAATCTGACATACTCCAATAATGGTTCTAGAATCTGGCATGCTCCATTCATTGGCCTAGAATCTGGCACATTCCAATCACGGTTCCAGAATCTGGCACACCCAATCACAGTTCTAGAATCTGGCACACTCTGATCATGGTTCTAGAATCTGGCACACTTCAATCTAGGTTCTAGAATTCGACACACTCCAATCATGGTTCTAGAATCTGGCACACTCCAATCACAGTTCTAGAATCTGGCACACTCCAATCATGGTTCTAGAATCTGACACACTCCAATCATGGTTCTAGAATCTGGCACACTCCAATCTGGGTTCTAGAATTCAGCACACTCCAATCACAGTTCTAAAATCTGGCATGCTCCAATCACGATTCTAGAATGTAGCATGCAGTAATTGTGGTGCTCTAGAATCTGATACACACTAATGGTGGGGATTGTAGAATCTAGCATGCGTGATCATGACGTTATACAATCTAGCACACAGTGATAGCAGAGTTCCAGAATCTAGCACAAAGTATTCACAGGCTTCCACAATCCATCTGACATTGGGGTAGATTTTCAATTTAATACCTGGGTGTAAAACTGCTGTTGTGGATCGACCACCTGCGATAGAAACTGCCCGATTCTCATTTTCATTAATTTAAATAGAAATTAAAATCGGCCAGTCTCTCAAATGAGCAGTCAATCCACAGTGTCAGTTTTACACCCCCAGTGACAAGTTGAAAATCCAGCCTATCATAATCACAGGTTGCTATACTTTACCACACCATATTAACAGGACTCTACATACAATCCAACACATGCTGTAATCCTAGTTTTCTATAATCTAGCACATTCTGAAATAGCGATTCTCAAATTCTCCACAGAACCATAGAGGTTTACCACGTGGAAGGAGACCATTCAGCCCTTCCTGCCTGCGCCGGCTCTTTGCTTGAGCAGTACAAAACCAATCCAGCTACCCTCCTATCTCCCAATAGCCTTGTATCTCCCTCTGTTCACATGGCAATGGCATGTTCTGGAATTCAGCACTCATATCAATAATTATCCTAGAACCCAGCACGCCGCAAACGCAGGGTTCCAGAACCCTGCACACGAAGGTTCCACGATTCTAGGAACCTGTTAACAAAATAATCACAATGAATCTACAACATGGTGCATCATCACCTCAGGGTTCGAGAACCCATGCGGTAATCAAAGCAGTGTTTACCTATTGCTTAGTTCAGCATTCATCCATTTAAAAAAAAAACTCTCAGCACTTCTTAATACCATAGGGTAAAGTGTAATAATAGAGACAAAGCTCTCAGGGTGAGCTGAACACAGAACAGCTCCAGTACACCGAGGTCTCCGAAGCTTTTTAATATGGATGATGGGTCTATTCCCGCTGTGCTTTGGGATTCATACATTTACCACTTAATAAATTCCCACTGCTAAAAATGACCCATGATGGTATCATACGGAACTCTATTGATTTAAACAGACTGTGGTAACATTCCCTCGATTAATTGAGGCTCCATGGCTGCTTCCTATTGTATGCAATATTCTGACAAAGGCCCTCAAGATCTATAAATATCACCTTCAAATAGATGCATGTGGGCCCAGAATTCAAACACCTTAAAAAGACATGGCTGATGAAACTGTGTGAGAAAGTAATGCACACAGCAGGGTCGATACAAATATATTGGGGTCAAAAATTGTCTTCCGCAGTAGCATAAAACAAACAGTATCGCAACAACAACTTGCATTTATATAGAGCCTTTAACACAGTAAAACATCCCAAGGCACTTCACAGGAGCGTTATCAAACAAAATCTAACACCGAGCCACAGAAGGAGATATTAGGACAGGTGACCAAAAGCTTGGTCAAAGAGGTAGGTTTTAAGGTGTCTTGAAGGAGGTGGAGAGATGGAGAGGTTTAGGGAGGAATTTCAGAGCTCAGAGCCCAGGCAGCTGAAGGCACAGCTGCCAATGGTGGGGGAAGGAAATCTGGGATGTGCAACAGGCCAGAATTAGAGAAGCGCAGAGATCTCAGAGGGTTGTAGGGCTGGAGGAGGCTACAGAGATGGGGAGGAGCGAGGCCATGGAGCGACTTGAAACACATTTAGATGCACAGCAAAGCTCCTTCTACTGTGCCTCAACAATGTGGCCCAATGTAATAAAGGGCGACCTACTGTACCACTGCGGCATTTTACCACTTCCCGTCCGATTGCCTCTACGGCCGAGATTGCCAATTTGGTACAAAGTAATGACTATTTTGTGGCATTTTGTACCATGGGCCGTGCCCACTAGCAACCTGAGTAAGGCTGCCCAAATTCATTCCCCCCGCAGACAAGGAGACATCCATATCGCACAGGTCCGGCTGGAATTGAACCCAGCTCCCAGGGGGGGGGGGGGGGGGGAGGCGGAGCTTTACGGCCAATTTTAACCTAAACCGCCCGTCAGAAAACTGACAGGAGCGGGTGCAATGCTAGTTTTACATCCCGCGCACGGGGGTGTAAAACCGGCATTCCACCCGATCCCGTGGGATTCCCGCCCGACGAGTTCGGTTAAAATTACCCCCACTTGTTTAACCTGCTACACTATCCAGTCCCCCCTCAGGCAGCGCCCCACCACTGACATCCATTCAATGAATGCCTCTTTCCTGTGGTGCTCACAAGAGGTGTATCCCTTCCTGCCTGTTGTCTGTCCTTTTCGAAAGGGGGTAAAATGGACAGTGCACAATAAATGGAGGAGGACACGTCCACTCGAAGAATGGAGAAAAATCCTATCCCACGAGTGCCACCAGACCCTGAATATAATAAAAGGCATGGGATATTTCGATGGTGGGGGTGGGGGGATGCAATTAAATTCATCTGTACAAACCCAACTTGCAAACTCTTACGGTTTCAGCGATACTGTGAAAATAGGGCAGGTGCTCTGGATGCTGACTGCTTCGCCTCGTTCTTATTCTGTTAACACTCAGCAGAAGAAAACCAAGGCAGGAAGCAGGCACAAGCTGCTCAGCACACCAGCGGGCTAAGTAAGCACTGTGCGTTTCAGCAAGCTGCTCCACATTTGATGACGCTCCCTTAGCATCAACACTACTCAGATCGCTGCTGGTTCCAATCTTCAAAGGTTTTTTTTTTTTTTAATTGTCATTGTCTACGCGAGCAGCTTTCTGATGAAATTAGTTTTCCAGCATTAGCTCAGCTCCACTCTCCAGTAAATTACAATGAGGGAGGGGGGAAGAGCAGCTTTAGCGATCAGTAGTGCTAATTACAGTATTCAAACAAGCAAACTATAGACTGGGGCGATACCTGGCATGTGGAATGTCACATTGCAAAAAATCAAACGGCGGCATTCAAAGCCCACTCTGATGTCCCGCAATAAATAATAAAATATATATTTTTTTAAAGTGGTCTAAAAAAGATTTTTTTTAAAGCAAAAGGGGCAAAGGCGAATGGTCTTCGAAACCATCAAAGATAAATAAGATCATTAAGGTGGAACTGAAGTGATAAGTAACTGAGATAATCAGAAAATGTGCTATTTTTTTGCCTTGAATATAATTGCTATCCACGGTATTTCCTTAACTTGTATTATTGGATGATATACATTACAGATCCACATTTAGTCCCAGTGATGCGAATAAAAATCTTAAAGTATTATTCCGATGATTGACACCTCGCAATTATGTATCATTTGTTTGTTTTTCCCTCTCCTGTCAGGTTCTTGTTTTCACCCCGCCCCCTAACAGTCAATAAACGGCGAACTGCAAATACAGGTAGTCCTCGCAATAAAATCATAAAGAGTTCCATGTGCTGTCACATCATTATTTCATTGCATTGCGCCACAGGCTTATTCCAATTACAGAATCTAAAAAAACCATCATAAAAATCAAGAGCTGGTCAGGATGCATTTAGGTTTTGCTGTAAATATTCCATAAACGCGCTGTGGAAATGCTGTGGGAGAGAGAATATTACAGTCTGCAATGCCCCGATCTTTTGAACAATTGTGTAAACCATAACCCAATGCAACTGGCCAGCATATGATCCGTTTAAAAATAATAAAATAGGGAAATACTGCTGCAGTTAAATACATATTGGGCGATATTTTATTCTATCCCCCCCCCCCCCCCCCCCGCGAAGACAAAAGCAATATGAGAACCGGACCGATAAATGGATTTCAAACGTCTCTGTAAATTAGAACACAATCTGCAATTGACACAGAAGGGGGAGGAATCACACACACAAACACACACAATTTACCTTGTCTATCTGTCGACATCTTGCGGGAGGATAGAGAGCGATTCTGCAAGAGGTGATCCAGATGTTGTCTTTAGGAGAATACACTGTCAGTTTCTAAAGATCAGCTGTTCCACCGCGATAACAGAATAAAATAATTAATTAAAAGGGGGCGGGAGGAGCAGCTCTTAAAGCGAGACTGAGCGGGAGGGGCGGGGGGGGGGGGTGGGGAAATATATCCTGTCTCTCCATAGACCTCAGACAGCACTGAAATCTTCTGTTCTGTGGCAGAGTGAAATAACTAAAGGGGGGATACTGCGAGGTGTCGCTGTCTTATGGAGTGTTATTTAAATTTGCATCTATGGATAACAATTAAAGAGACACAGTCAAGCAACAGAGGGCATGATTTGACATTTCGGGATTCATCCCTTACCCTGATGGTTAATAAAGGCATTGGCCTAGAAATTCCTCTCTGGGCAGTGGCGCAAAACAGGCAGGTATCGGATCGGCCGCCTGTTATACGCAGCGCCTGACACTCGGTTCCATTGTAGTTCCATCTGAGATTTCTAGCCCTTAGGGGGAAAAATTCAGTATCATCCCGTTTGGGGCGCCGTTATCGGCCGTGCGCAAAGTTTAGCGCCTGCCGCTAATTATTGCCTCAGACAGCAAACTTGGCTTTTATCGCCCCTGGAGGTGATTGGAGTGCTAAATCAGGCGCTTCACACCTGTCTTAAGGCGCAAAGGCCGAGGAGCAGCACGGTGGCATAGTGGTTAGCACTGTTGCCTCACAGCGCCAGGGACCCGGGTTCGAATCCGGCCTCGGGTGACTGTCTGTGTGGAGTTTGCACATTCTCCCCGTGTTTGCGTGGGTTTCCTCCGGGTGCTCCGGTTTCCTCCCACAGCCCAAAGATGTGCGGGTTAGGTTGATTGGCTATGATAAATTGACCCTTAGTGTTAGTGGGGATTAAATACGTGGGGTTACGGGGATCGGGTGGGATATGTGTCGGTGCAGGCTCGATGGGCCGAAATGGCCTCTATCTGCACTGTGGGGTTTCTGTGATTCTGTGATTCTGTGAGCGAGGCGCTACCTCAGAGCGCTGGCGAAGCAAGGAAGGGCAAATCAAAATAAACCTGCAAAGTGCTGCTCAGTACTCAAAACTCCTTCACACAGCGTTGAATCTCTCCAGAAGTCTCTCTCTCTCAGAATGCGTGGTGCAAAAATGTCACCGACAAAAAAAGGCAGGAAGCGGTCACCTTTAAATAGCGCTCCCCCAGTCCCTTTCTGACAGCATAACGCTCCCCTCAACCTGTCGTTGCTAGCAGCAGGTGGTAGGGCAGCGGGCGCCACTCAATATCCGGTCTGGGGCGCTAACGGGGCGTTGCACGCTCAACTGATGTCACGATCTGCCGGCGCAGGAGATTGTGGCGGTAGTGTTTAGCGCTGCCGCAAAATGTCTAGTTACTTTCGCGAGCGGCGCAAACATCGCCGCACCCGGGCGCTAGTTGCTTTGCGCCCCATTAGTGCTCTCTTAGGGCGCTAACGGGAGGCGCAAACAACTGAATTTTTCCCCCTTAATCTTTTGATCACAAAGATAGCACACATCACAAAGTGGATTAAACAAAGATAGCAATATGCAAAAAATAACCGCAGCCTAGATAGACACTTCACATCTCGGTACGGGTTCAACACCCCCCCAAGTTACCAAAGGTATTAAATTGCTTAACTTAAATGGGGGTAACACCTGCATCAAAATAGCAATGGGCCAGATTTTGCTGTCAATCTCCTTGCCACCCCTACGTAGTGTGGGCTCCATTTGACTCCAGCCTCGCGCTATGTGGTCAATTCTTAATGCCTTCTGAAGTTGCTAGATGTAAAACCAATCAGTCAAGAAGAAGGCCCACCACCATCTTCTCAAGGCAACTATGGAACAGCAACAAATTGCAGCCTTGTCAATTTCCCACGCATCCGGTGAATGACAAAAAAATGTTTATATGTAGAGGGGCATTGGTTCAATATGTATTGAGAAGGGGGTTTGAGGGTTGTAGAAACATAGAAACATAGAAGATAGGAGCAGGAGTAGGCCATTCGGCCCCTCAAGCCTGTTCCGCCATTTAATGAGATCATGGCTGATCATCCAAATTCAGTACCCTGTCCCTGCCTTCTCCCCATATCCCTTGATCCCTATAGCCTTAAGAAATATATCTAACTCCTTCTTGAATATATTTAATAAGTTGGCCTCAACTGCCTTCTGTGGTAGAGAATTCCACAGGTTCACCACTCTCTGGGTGAAGAAATTCCTCCTCATTTCTGTCCTAAATGGCTTATCCTTTATCCTTAGACTGTGACCCCTGGTTCTGGACTCCCCCGCCATCGGGAACATCCTTCCTGCATCTAGTCCGTCTAGTCCTGTTAGAATTTTATAAGTTTCAATGAGATCCTCTCTCATTCTTCTAAATGCCAGCGAGTATAAGCCCAATCGACCCAATCTCTCTTCATACGTCATTCCTGCCATCCCAGGTATCAGTCTGGTGAATCTTCGCTTCACTCCCTCCATGGTAAGAACATCCTTCCTCAGATAAGGCGACCAAAACTGCATACAATACTCAAGGTGTGGTCTCACCAAGGCCCTGTACAACTGCAGCAAGGCATCCTTGCTCCTGTACTCGAATTCTCTCGCTATGAAGGCCAACATGCCATTTGCCTTCTTAACTGCCTGCTGCACCTGCATGCTTGCCTTCAGCAACTGGTGCACAAGGACACCCAGGTCCCATTGCACTTCCCCTTTTCCCAATCTATTGCCGTTCAGATAATAATCTGTCTTCCTGTTTTTGCTACCAAAGTGGATAACCTCACATTTATCCACATTATACTGCATCTGTCATGCTTCTGCCCAATCACCATACCTGTCCAAATCATACTGGAGTTTCTCTGCATCCTCCTCACAGCACACACGCCCACCCAGCTTTGTGTCATTTGTAAACTTGGAGATATTACATCTAGTTCCCTCGTCTAGATCATTAATAGATATTGTGAATAGCTGGGGTCCTAGCACCGATCCCTACGGTACTCCACTAGTCACTGCCTGCCACTCAGAAAAAGACCCGTTTATTCCAACTCTTTGCTTCCTGTCTGCCAACCAATTCTCTATCCAAGTCAGGACCATACCCCCAATCCCATGTGTGGTGTATGTGCCTTTAAGAGCAATTGTGGTGTATGTGCCTTTAAGAGCCCCAGGTGTGCGTAATGCCGGTAATTGCCACTTGGGCTATATAAGCCTGTGTATTGTGTATATCCTTTAGAACTCCCCCCCCCAGACTTGCTTAGTAAATACCTATGAACCAACTCCTGTCTTCAGTGTCTTTATCTACACACGGACACTACAGTGGCGACGAGGTGGAAACGGACTTAACTGCAATTCGGCAGCACCTCAAGGACATCGATTCCTCCAGCATCCAGAAGACTCAAGGAAGTAATAGAAACTGTGGTTTCACCAGCTGGCCAAGCTGGTGGCAGGTACTGCGCTAATCCTTCCTGGGCGTCAGGCTGGGGCTCCAGCGGCAGGCTCTACAGCTGAGACAGGCAGCGAAATCGGAGGCAAGCAATAACGGACTGGGAGGGTGCACTCGGGAGACGGCCGGCGCGGCAAGCAGGTCAGCGTTTAGACCTCCGTCGGGAACGAGTCTCCAACAGTGAGTAAACAGAAACCACAGTAAAACAGCGTTGTTATCGGTAGCAGCGGCGGGAAAGCGCAGGAAGCGCCATATCGTTGCTACAGAGAGAGAAAAAAAAAAGTGCGGGAAGCGCCATATCTTTTTTGAAATGCCTAAGTCTGGCAATATTGATGCTTTTGATAACGAAACAGAGCCTAACTTTGGCAATATTGATGTTTTTGATAACAAGATAGAGGATTGGACCACATATGTAGAAAGAGTGGAGGTGTTTTGCACCGCAAATGGAATAGAAGATGAAAAAAAAGCTTCAGTGCTTCTGGATCTAATGGGCGCAGAAACATACAAGCTGTTACTCAACTTAATCACTCCAGCCGAACCGATGGACAAGAATTTTGAGGAGATTGTTGATACCCTACACTGCCAATTTGAGGCAGGACTGGCAGATTCTCTGCAAGACAAATTCATCTGCGATCCCCTAAGTGTAGAAACACAAAAAAAGGTATCTTCTGGAAAAGATTTAACACTGGACAAGGCTTTCAGTGCAATAGGAGCGGCAAAGATACAGCAAAGGCCACAGGACTTCGGCACCCATGAAATGACACGGGGTTTCAAGAGATGTTATCGCTGCGGCAGATCCAACCATGACCAGAGGGATTGCTGGTTCAAAGAAAAAGCATGCAGGCGATGCGGAAAGATGGGACACATTCCACGTGTATGCCGATCTGAAAATAAAAAATCCACTAACGGGAAAAGATTCAATAAGGAAAAGCACAGAAAGGTACAAATGATGACGGACAGTAGCTCCAAAGACCAGAAGAGCGATAGCGACTCCGGGAACAAGAGACTAAGCTCTCTCAAATTACATAATGTAATGGCCAATGAAGATTACCAGACCATTTGGGTTACCCTCATAATAGCAGGGTCCCCAGTTAAAATGGAGCTAGATACAGGATCAGCTCTAACCGTAATAAATCGATGAGATTACGAGAGGCTATTTTTGCATATACCTCTAAAAGACACATCCATTATCTTAAAAACATATACGGGGCAGAAAGTATACCCCAAAGGAAAAATAAAAGGTGCCTGTGGTATACAACGGCAAAGAAATACAAAAGTAGTATTTATACATTCTACAAGATGGTGGTCCACCGTTGTTGGGACGTGAATGGATAAGGAAGATACGTTTAGACTGGCACTCCATTCAGGCACTGACGGTGACCAGTAAGGAAAAAAACAATGATGACATCATACCTGAACGATTAAAAGACATCTTGGCCAACACCAAAGAAGTGTTTCAAGAGAAACTAGGAACCTTGAAAGGCATCACCGCCTCAATAAAAGTGGAAGATGCAGCAATTCCAAAATTTTTTAAGGCAAGACCGGTGCCATACGCAATACGTCCAGCAGTCGAGGCAGAGCTGAAGAATTTGGAAAAGGCAGGCGTATTATCCAAAATAGATTGGAGCGAATGGGCAACACCCATCGTTCCAGTCATGAAAAAAGCATTGAAAATAACTCTGAGGAACAGAGAAAAATTCGCATCTGTGGGGACTTTAAGGTGACTGTAAACCCGGTCCTTCACACGGTACAGTATCCTCTTCCGAGGATAGAAGATATTTTCGCCTCACTATCCGGAGGAAAACGTTTCACAAAAATTGACTTGGCACAGGCATATCTACAGATGGAGGTTGAGGAGACCTCTAAAAAGTATCTCACAATAAACACACACAAAGGCCTGTACCAGTACAATCGACTGGTTTTTGGAGTAGCATCAGCTCCAGCTATCTGGCAAAGAGCTATGGAGCAAGTCCTGCAAGGGATTCCGGGGACTCAGTGTTACCTAGACGACATCCTTATAACAGGAGAAAACGACAACGAGCACCTTGCCAATTTGGAGCAGGTGCTCACTAGGCTGAAAGAACGGGGCCTACGAGCAAATCGCCCCAAGTGCGAATTTTTCCAAAATCAGATATCATATTGTGGCCACATAATTAATAAGGAAGGGTTGCATAAGTCACCTGAAAAAATTGAAGCAGTTATAAAAGCCCCAGCACCTGAAAATGTTTCACAATTGAGGTCATTCCTGGGATTAATAAATTACTATCATAAATTTTTACCGAACTTATCAACTATTCTACACCCTCTTAATGATCTTCTACACACAGGACTGATTTGGAAATGGAACGAAGACTGTAAACGTGCCTTCCATAAATGTAAAGACTTAATCACATCCGAGAAAGTTTTGGCTCATTACAACCCATCACTACCAATCAGACTGGCGTGCGATGCATCCCCTTACGGCATAGGAGCGGTATTGTCCCATAGATTCTCTGATGGCTCGGAACGGCCGATAGCTTTTGCGTCACGCTCATTGAACTCAGCTGAGCGTAACTATTCCCAGATAGACAGGGAAGCACTCAGCCTGGTATGGGGAGTGAAGAAATTCAACCATTACCTACACGGACAAAAATTTACCTTGCTGACTGACCATCAACCCCTCATCTCCATATTCAACCCTAAGAAGGGTGTCCCCATTATGACGGCACAAAGACTACAGAGGTGGTCCCTTTTTCTAGGGGCACACCAATACAACATTGAATACAAAGGGTCAAAACAGCATGGGAATGCTGACGGTTTATCGCGCCTGCCGTTGCCAACGATAGAAGAGGCACCTACAGTAGACCCAGTAGAGATATTCCACTCTACCATAGTGGAATGTCTACTGGTGACAAATTCTGCCATTGAAAGGGAGACCAGAAATGACCCTACTCTCTCACGGGTCTACGATTTAACAATGAAGGGATGGCCAGCACATGGCGAACCACTGTTGCCAGCATTCTCGCAAAGAAGAGAACAGCTGTCAGTGTGCCGAGGAACCTTGGTGTGTGGATCCAGAGTGGTGATTCCACCCAAACTCCAGGATAAAGTGCTAAAGGAGCTTCACGAGGGGCATCTGGGTGGAGTGAAAATGAAGAACCTAGCTAGGGCGTTTGTATGGTGGCCAGGTATCGATGGAGACATCGAAGACATGACCAAGAGCTGCCTAGGATGCCAGAAGGTCCAAAATGCTCCGCCACAGGCCCCTCTACATCCATGGGAGTGGCCCTCATCTCCCTGGCAAAGGGTGCACATCGACTTTGCTGGTCCATTTATGGACTCAATGTTCTTAATCGCAGTTGATGCACACTCCAAGTGGCCGGAGGTAATAAAGATGTCCTCCACCACCACGGAAAAAACCATCACAGTATTAAGGACCATATTTGCCAGGAATGGGCTGCCGGAACAGATATGTTCTGATAATGGACCGCAATTTGTGTCCGAAGAATTCAGAAAGTTCTTAAAGAACAATGGGGTAAAGCACTACACGTCCGCCCCATACCATCCCGCCACCAATGGATTGGCTGAAAGGTTTGTCCAGACCTTTAAGAAGGCCATAAAGGCCATGGGTAATGAAGACATAAAACTTCAGCACAAGGTGGATAACTTCTTATTTGCATATAGGAATGCGACACATATGGTTACAAACCAAACTCCCGCCATGATGTTCTACAATAGAAACCTAAGATGCCGGCTGGATTTGGTCAAGCCCAACATCCGAAGGGACGTGGAGAACCGGCAGTTTCAGGGCATGAATGAAAGGCCAACTAGGGCCTTCCAGATAGGCCAACCGGTTTTGGCCCGGGACTACCGTACCGAGAAATGGCAGCCTGGAACTATCTGCACACGACTAGGACCACTGATGTGTACCGTGGACATCGGAGAAAGCATAATAAGGCGCCATGCTGACCAAATCATCAAGTCATCCGAAAAGGGACAACCTACACCACCACGCTATACATCTAACGATGAAGTAGAGATACCCATATCTACCTCCGATCCGGTGATACTGGAACCCGATGAACCCGACACTGGCCTTCAAGCCGAATCAGCCTTACCAGAAGAACCTACTACACCACCAGAAACTACTACACCCCCGAGGCGTTATCCGGACCGAGTCAGGAAGCCTCCTGAGAGACTAACTTATAATTAATTAATACAGCAATGTATATTATTTTGCATATAACATGTGATTAATAATTACTTAAAATATGATGTACTAGTTAGCTAGAAGGGGAGGAATTGTGGTGTATGTGCCTTTAAGAGCAATTGTGGTGTATGTGCCTTTAAGAGCCCCAGGTGTGCGTAATGCCGGTAATTGCCACTTGGGCTATATAAGCCTGTGTATTGTGTATATCCTTTAGAACCCCCCCCCCCCTGCCCCCAGACTTGCTTAGTAAATACCTATGAACCAACTCCTGTCTTCAGTGTCTTTATCTACACACGGACACTACACCATGTACTTTAACTTTGCATGCCAATCTCTTGTGCGGGACCTTATCGAAAGCCTTCTGAAAGTCCAAATACACCACATCCACTGGTTCTCCCTTATCTATTCTACCAGTTACATCCTCAAAAAATTCCAGTCGATTAGTCAAGCATGATTTACCTTTTGTAAATCCATGTTGACTTTGTCCGATCCTGTCACTGTTTTCCAAGTGCTCTGCTATTACATCTTTTATAATGGACTCTAGCATTTTCCCCACTACCGATGTTAGGCTTACCGGTCTATAATTCCCCATTTTCTCTCTACCGCCTTTTTTAAATAGTGGGGTTACATTAGCTACCCTCCAATCCATGGGAACTGTTCCAGAGTCTATAGAATTTTGGAAGATGACCAGCAATGCATCTACTATTTCTAGGGCCACTTCCTTAAGTACCCTAGGATGTAGATTATCAGGCCCTGGGGATTTATCAGCTTTCAATGCCGTCAATTTCCCTAACACCATTTCCCTACAAATACTGATTTCATTCAATTCCTCCTTCTCATTAGACCCTATGTTCCCAGACATCTCTAGGGTGTTAACAGGGCTGCAAAATTTATTTTTTCAGTGGTAAGGGGAGGACCTAAAGCATATATTTTCCACTTTTACCCTCTCAGCATAAACCAGGAACACACAACATAATACAAATATCCCCAGCTTGCACCTTTCTGACAGTTTCGCCGTCATTACCACCGCAAAATCTGGCCCATTCTAATTATCGTGTACTCTTTACTCTCAGGCTGCTTGCTTCTTCGCAGTCCTTTTCTCCTTGTTTCTTATACCTTCTTTTTCCTTGCTGTTTATATTTCTTTTCCGATTCTCTGGTGTATTGTTCTGTTTCCTTCTGTTGCTTTCTTGCATTTTGATTACAAAAATGCCAATCTGTTCTACACAAAGCTTAAGCACAATTTATGGGCCAGAAATTACTGCTGGTGTTTTCAGTGGGCAAATAAATGCGTTATGCGTTCATATGCCACTCCCTTTGTCTGCTCGTCTGGTGAAGGTGATAATGCATTTTAAATAAACAGGTTAACACAACAACAACAAATTGTATTTATATAGTCCCTTTAATATAGTAAAATATCCCAAGGTGCTTCACAGGAGCGATTATCAAACAAAATTTGTCACCGAGCCACATAAGGAGATATTAGGGAAGATGTCCAAAAGCTTGGTCCAAGAGGTAGGTTTTAAAGAGCATCTTAAAGTAGAAAAGAGAGATAGAAAGGTGGAGAGGTTTAGGGAGGGAATTCCAGCACTTAGGGCCCAGGCAGCAGAAGGCACGACCACCAATGGTTGTGTGATTAAAATCAAGGATGCTCAAGAGGCCAGAATTAGAGGAACTCAGATATCTGGGAGGGTTGTGGGGCTGGAGGAGATTACAGAGATAGGAAGGGGCGAGGCCATGGAGGGTTTTGAAAATAAGGATGAGAATTTTAACATCGAGGCATTGCTTAACCGGGAACTGTAGTGTATGTAACCTGTACCACCTTAAGAGACTACCTTAAGGTGATGAACTACTTTCTGATGGCTCCTGTATATTGTAGTACCGGTGGTGACCACACCTGTGGAGCAGTTTGTATTTCAGTTCAGCCCTGACCCTCAACTACTAAAGACCTGTTTAAGTATTCTGTTGTCTGTGTCCAGTTATTCAGCATAACTACATTTGGGAAAACACAGACTCAACAGGAACCAATGTAGGTCAGTGATGGGTGAACGGGACTTGGTGTGAGTTAGGACACGGGCAGCAGAGTTTTGGATGACTTCACGTTTACGGAGGGTAGAACGTGGGAGGCCGGCCAGGGGTGCGTTAGAATAGTCAAGTCCAGAGGTAATACAGGCATGGATGAGGGTTTCAGCAGCAGATGAGATGGGGCAGAGGCGGAGTCAGAAATAGGCGGTCTTAGTTATGCCCCGGATATGTGGTCTGAAACTCATTTTGGGGTCAAAAACACCTGGATTGAAACAGCAGAACAAGGGCTGTTCTACAGATATGTTAAGTGCCCGTCCACTAGTCTCACCAACTGTCATTTCCAGGTTTCTAACTAGCAGGACATACAGATAGGGTGGGATGTAATAGGGTGGGAGGAGGCTTGTGTGGAGCATAATAGACCAGTTGAGCCAAATGGCTATGAAATCTGGTACAGTAGTACACATTGCAGCATCCAACCGGAGTTTATAAAACAGGTACAGTAGCACACATTGATCCGGATTTTGCAGTGGTAATGATGGCGAACTGTCAGCGGTCGCCGTCATTATCCCGCTGAAACTGACCGTAACTTCAGGATTTAGCACATGCACATCTAAACGCAGAAATTTGAAGTTGCGGTCAGTCATTCACTGCTCTGCCACAGGCTGCGCGGTGGAACTCCCCTTAGCCGGAAATCAGTGAAATCAGTTGAACTGACAAAAACTTAAGTTTTTCCGATCTAATTGCACTGTTAAACACTCCATTAAAAGTTAAGCCTTGTTGGAATAGGTGTAACTGGGGTTTTAATAGCATAGTGACTGCTGAACAACTGTTCTGGCCCTGAAAAACAAATTTTATATCTGTGGAATGTCAAATTTCTCCATCTTGACAGAAAATTACTATATTTTTAAAATAATAAAAACCTTTAATTAACTTTTTTACCATTTGTTTATGATTTTCTGCTTCTACCTTAACCCCATGTGTATGTCCCAATCTTTATTTCGCTCTCTGTAAAAAAATTAAAAAGTGAATTGAATCAGTGCCTTTTATTTCCTGGTTTGCTGTCTGTGAGAATTATTCAATGTGATTGTCTGCTTCGACAGCTTGATGATGTAATCGCGCTACAATCAATTTAACATCGAGAAAGCTTAAGTTTTTGCCACAGAGGTCATGAGATCTTTGTGGGCAGCTCTCTTCGTGGTCAGCGGCAATCACCGTCGCTTTTCCGCTACCGCAAATTCGGGGCCAGTGCAATTTATAACTAGAGTTTATAAAACAGGTACAACAGTACACATTGCAACTTATAACTGGAGTTTATAAAACAGGTACAACAGTACACATTGCAACTTATAACTGGAGTTTATAAAACAGGTACAACAGTACACATTGCAACTTATAACTGGAGTTTATAAAACAGGTACAACAGTACACATTGCAACTTATAACGAGTTTATAAAACAGGTACAACAGTACACATTGCAACTTATAACTGGTGTTTATAAAACAGGTAAAACAGTACACTTTGTACAAGAGTATTTATTGGATAGAAGAAGACAGTTTCTGTAACAGTTCAAAATGTATATAACAGTGCACCATGTAAAGGAATGTGGCTCATTAATCCATGAAGCTCGTGTCTTTCACTTACCTCTTCAGTGACAGTGTGACTCTGAGCCTGGCCAGTAAACTTTCAAAGCTTCAACAGATCCAGTACTCTGAACATCAATGGACCCCTGCAGACACCCTGCTCCAGATAGACCAGCCTATCTGACAGTTCTGCAGGTCAGTATAGGGAGTCAATGCTGATTACTTTGCACAGAGCAAATAGTTTATACACAGGGGGTGGTATATATTCTACATTTTACAGGAAAAACTCCTGAGGAATTGAATGTGAGTTTTTACAACAGAGACTGGCATAAAAGGCATGTTTCCTGTATTTATTTATTAGATGAATAATGAATGAAAACATTCAGTATTTATAGCAGAATTATGACGTCAAGTAGTGGGTTCAGCTTTTACTTACCAGTTAGTCATTAGGGCCTGTTACAGGCAGAAAGGTTTGAATGAATTCAAGCATTGAACAGCAGAAAGGGTGGGTGTTGGCATCCTTTCACTACACACATCACCTGTGGGTTAGGAACAGATACATTTGCACCTTAGATTTGCCTAATATTAAAAAAAATGTTGAACATCATGACTGCTGATGGCCTGTTTCTGTTCATCTATTTCTCTCTTAGTGTTTCTATCTCATTATGTGTTACTATCTCGTTATCTGTCTCTCTCAGCCTATGTGTCTCTGTCTGCCTGTGTCTCTCTCAGTGTCTCTCTCTGCCTATGTGTCTCTGTCTGTCTGTGTGTCTCTCTCAGTGCCTCTCTCTGCCTATGTGTCTCTGTCTGTCTGTGTGTCTCTCTCAGTGCCTCTCTCTGCCTATGTGTCTCTGTCTGTCTGTGTTTCTCTCTCAGTGCCTCTCTCTGCCTATGTGTCTCTGTGTCTGTGTTTCTCTCTCAGTGTCTCTCTCTGCCTATGTGTCTCTGTCTGTCTGTGTTTCTCTCTCAGTGCCTCTCTCTGCCTATGTGTCTCTGTGTCTGTGTTTCTCTCTCAGTGTCTCTCTCTGCCTATGTGTCTCTGTGTCTGTGTTTCTCTCTCAGTGCCTCTCTCTGCCTATGTGTCTCTGTCTGTCTGTGTTTCTCTCTCAGTGCCTCTCTCTGCCTATGTGTCTCTGTCTGTCTGTGTGTCTCTCTCAGTGCCTCTCTCTGCCTATGTGTCTCTGTCTGTCTGTGTGTCTCTCTCAGTGCCTCTCTCTGCCTATGTGTCTCTGTCTGTCTGTGTTTCTCTCTCAGTGCCTCTCTCTGCCTATGTGTCTCTGTGTCTGTGTTTCTCTCTCAGTGTCTCTCTCTGCCTATGTGTCTCTGTCTGTCTGTGTGTCTCTCTCAGTGCCTCTCTCTCCCTATGTGTCTCTGTCTGCCTGTGTGACTCTCTGTCTATTTGTCTCTGTCTGCCTGTGTGTCTCTCTCAATGGCTCTCTGTCTATGTGTCGCTGTCTGTCTGTGTCTCTCTCACTGTGTGTGTCTCTGTTTGCATATCTCTCTGTGTGTCTCTATGTCGGAGTCTCTGCCTACCTCTCGCAGTGTGACTCCTTATGCATCTCTGTCTGTCTCTCACGTTGTCTCTCTGTCTGTTTGTGTCTCTTTCAGTGTCTCTCTGTCTATGTCTCTCACTTGCTATGTGTCTCTGACTGTCTCTGTCTCTCTCTGTCTGTGTCTCTCTTAATCTGTGTCTCTCTGTCTATGTCTCTCACTTGTTATGTGTTTCTGACTGTGTCTCTGTCTGTGTCTCTCTTAATCTGTGTATCTCTGTCTGTGTCTCTCTCACTGTGTCTCTGTTTGCATATCTCTCTCGGTGTCTCTGTCTACCTCTCGCAGTGTGACTCCCTGTCTATGTGTCTCTGTCTGTCTCTCATGCTGTCTCTGTCTGTTTGTCTCTTTCAGTGTCTCTCTGTCTATGTCTCTCACTTGCTATGTGTCTCTGACTGTCTGTCTCTCTCTGTCTGTGTCTCTCTTAATCTGTGTCTCTCTGTCTATGTCTCTCACTTGCTATGTGTTTCTGACTGTCTGTGTCTCTCTCTGTCTGTGTCTCTCTTAATCTGTGTATCTCTGTCTGTGTCTCTTTCAGTGTCTCTATGTCGGTTTCTCTCTATGTCTCTCTGTCGATGTGTCTCTTTCAGTGTCTGTCTGTGTGTGTCTCTCTCAGTATCTCTCGGTCTGTGTGTCTCTGTCTGTCTGTGTGTGTCACTCTCTCCATGCGTCCCTCTTTATCTTTGACAGCCACTGAGATCTGTCATCGGGGACCCTTTTGTATAGCAGTTTGGGGGAATGGTTGTGTCATAGCTGGAGCTGGTTCTTTGATTGATCTACCAAAGATTGTCAGCTAACCTAGCATTAGAAGGTGATGGTGATGAAGATGTTGATGGAAATGAAGATGAGGCATGTTCCCCATCTCAGGAATTTTTGCCACCTCCTTGACTAGCCCTCCGTGAGCTGTTTTTCCCATGACCTATCACACACCAGGCTTTCCAGAATAACCAGGAGCCTTTAATTCAGGTAAACCCTATGTAAATAGGAGCTAGTTTAGCCGCAGCACCATGCACCATCGAGGGTAATGATGCAATGGCTTTGTGCCATCTGGCAAAACCGGCGTTGTGGATTGGCGACCTGTTTTCGAAGCCGCCTGATGTCCAGCATCATGCTAGGTGGCAAGTTGGAAATCTAGCCCAGTGTACCTGTTCTCCTGTATTGAAGGAGTTGATCGGGTAGATAGAGAGAAACTATTTCCTCTGGCTGGGGGAGTCCAGAACAAGGGGCAGCATAATCTTAAAATTAGAACTAGGCCGTTCAGGGGCGATTTCAGGAGGCACTGCTTCACACAGAAATCTGGAACTCTCAGTCCCAAAAAACTGTTGAGGCTGGGGGGCCAATTGAAAATGTCACAATTGAGATTGATACATTTTTATTGGGCAAGAGTTGCAGAACTGAGGCGGGTAGATGGAGTTAAGATGCAGATCAGCCATGATCTGATTAAATGGCGGAATAGGCTTAAGGGGCTGAATGGCCTCCTCCTGTTCCTATCTGTTGCGTCCGTGTATAATAAGACACAGACTGCAGGAGAAACGGTACAACAGGTGTTCACTCAACGTGGCTCACAGTGGAACTGACTGTACAGATTACTACTCAGTACTATATACAGGTGTGGTCACTGCCGGTACTGCAGTATACATGAGCTGTAAAAAGTAGTTCCCCCCTTAAAGGTATATACATTACAATTCCTCCCCTTTTAGATTAACAGTACCATAACACTCATTTAACAATTAAATATCAACCTAATTACAATGAACACTTTTAACATGCAACATTAGCTGAAAATAGTCTATTTATATATTCAGTCTTTGGGGAGGCTTCCTGATCCTTTCTGGATAGCGCCTTTCCCGAGTGTCTTGCTCTTGGTGCGGAGGCGATTCTGGCCCCCTGTCGTTGGTTGGTTCATCAGCTTCCGATGCTACTGTTTCTGGGGTAGATGCGACCTGTACGTCGGGTTCATCACCAGGTACGTATGGGCAAGGCATGGGGTTGACTTGTTCCTGTGACTCTAGAATCTGGTCAGCATGGCGTCTCACGATGCTCTCCCCAATGCCCACTGTGTACATTAGTGGGCCCTGCCGTGTGCATATCGTTCCTGGCTGCCATTTTTCTGTTCGGTAGTCGCGGGCCAAGACTGGTTGCCCTACATTGAAGCTCCTTGTTGGCTTCTCATGGATGTGCTGGAATTGCTTACTCTCAACATCTCTTCGTACGTTTGGTCTGAGCAAATCCAAGCAAGATCTTAACCTTCAGTTAAAGAACATCATGGCTGGGGCCTGGTTGGTGACTGCATGTGTCGCATTCCGGTAGGCGAACAGGAAATTGTCCACCTTGTGCTGCAGCGGAATGTTGTCATTGTACATAGCCTTTATTGCCTTCTTAAAGGTTTGTACGAACCTCTCAGCCAATCCATTTGTGGCTGGATGATACGGGGCAGATGTGCAATGCCTTACCCCATTCTTTTTCAAGAACCTCCGGAACTCTTCGGACACAAACTGTGGTCCGTTGTCGGTGCAAATCTGTTCTGGCAAACCATTCCTGGCAAAAATGGTCCATAGGACTGCAATAGTTTTCTCCATGGTGGTGGAGGACATTTTGATGACCTCAGGCCATTTCGAGTGCGCATCCACGGCTATTAAAAACATTGAATCCATGAATGGACCAGCAAAATCAATATGCACCCGTTGCCATGGAGATGAGGGCCACTCCCATGGGTGTAGAGGGGCCTGTGGTGGTGCATTTTGGACTTTTTGGCATCCTGAGCAGCTCTTGGTCAGGTCCTCGATTTGTTTATCGATTCCCGGCTACCACACATAAGCCCTGGCTAGGCTTTTCATTTTTACCCCTCCCAGATGAACCTCATGAAGCTCATTGAGCACTCTATCCCTTAACTTGAGTGGAATTACCACTCGGGATCCACACATCAAGGTCCCCCGGCACACTGACAGCTGTTCTCTCCTTGTCGAGAATGCTGGCAACAGTCATAGAGTTTTACAGCACAGAAAGAGGCCCTTCGGCCCATCGTGTCTGCGCCGCTCATCCATCCCTGTCCAGTCTAATCCCATTTTCCAGCATTTGGTCCATAGCCTTGTATGCAATGGCATTTCAAGTGCTCATCCAAATGCTTCTTGAATGTTGTGAGGGTTCCTGCCTCTACCACCCTTTCAGGGAGTGAGTTCCAGATTCCAACCACCCTCTGGGTGAAAAAGTTCCTCCTCAAATCCCCTCTAAATCTCCTGCCCCTTACCCTGAATCTATGCCCCCTTGTTATTGACCCCCCTACTAAGGGGAAAAGTTCCTCTTTATCTACCCTATCTATGCCCCTCATCATTTTGTACACCTCAATCAGGTCCCCCCTCAGCCTTCTTTGCTCCAAGGAAAACAACCCCAGCCTGTTTAGTCTTTCTTCATAGCTGAGGCGCTCCATCCCAGGTAACATCCTGGCGAATCTTCTCTGCACCCTCTCCAAGGCAATCACATCCTTCCTATAGTGAGGCGACCAGAACTGCACACAGTACTCCAGCTGTGGCCTCACCAGCGTTTTGTACAGCTCCATCAGTGAGTTGCCATGTACAGCTCCATCAGTGAGTCACCATGTGCTGGCCATCCCTTCACCGTCAAATCATATACCCGAGACAGTGTCGGGTCATTTCAGGTTTCCTTTTCGATACAAGCGTTAGTTACCGGTAGGTATTCAACTATAGTCGAATGGAATAGTTCGACAGGATCCACTGCTGGTGCTTCCTCCGCATTAGGCTGTGGCAGGCGTGATAACCCATCAGCATTTCCATGCTGTTTCGTGCCCTTATATTCAATCTCATAGTGGTGCGCCCCTAGAAAAAGTGACCATCTTTGTAGTCGTTGCGCAGTCATCACCGGAACGCCCTTCTTCGGATTAAAAATGGAGACAAGAGGCTGGTGATCAGTCAGCAAGGTGAATTTCTGCCCGTGCAGATAGTGATTGAACTTTTTCACTCCCCACACTAGGCTGAGGGCCTCCCTGTCAATCTGGGCATAGTTACGCTCGGCTGAGGTTAGTGATCGTGACGCAAAGGCTATTGGCCTCTCTGAGCCGTCCAAGAATTTGTGCGACAGCACCGCTCCAATGCCGTAGGGTGACGCATCACATGCCAACCGAATTGGTAATGCTGGGTTGTAATGGGCCAATACCTCTTTCGATGTGATTAGTGTTTTGCTCTTCTGGAAAGCTCGTCTACATTCATCACTCCACTTCCATGGCACCCCAGTTTGCAGTAGGGTGTTTAGTGGGTGTAGTATTGTAGACAAATTTGGCAAGAATTTATGGTAGTAGTTTACCAGCCCGAGGAACGACCTCAGTTGTGACACATTTTCTGGTGCTGGAGCCTTGAATACTGCCTCAATCTTCTCTGGGGACTTATGTAACCCCTCTTTATCGATAACGTGGCCACAATACGAGATCTGTTTTCTAAAAAACTCACATTTGGGGCGGTTAGCTCGGAGCCCATATTCCTGCAATCTAGTGAGCACCTGCTCCAGGTTGGCAAGGTGATCACTGTCATTTTTGCCCGTGACCAGGATGTCGTCCAAATAACACTGGGTCCCTGGGATCCCTTGCAGGACTTGTTCCATTGCCCTCTGCCAAATAGCCGGAGCTGATGCTACCCCGAATACCAGCCGGTTGCATTGGTAGAGACCTTTATGGGTGTTGATTGCGAGGTATTTTTTTGATGCTTCTTCTGCCTCCGTTTGCAGATACGCTTGGGCCAGATCAATCTTAGTGAAGCATTTCCCTCCAGATAGCGAGGCGAAAATATCTTCAATCCGCGGAAGTGGATATTGTACGGTGTGAAGGACCGGGTTCACTGTTACCTTAAAGTCCCCACAGATGCGAACCTTCCTTGGTTCCCCAGGCGTGCTGCTCAACGACTTTTTCATCACAGGGACAATGGGTGTAGCCCACTCGCTCCAGTCTACCTTGGACAGTACACCTGAACGTTCCAGACTCTCCAGCTCTGCTTCGACGGCTGGGTGGATCGCATAAGGTACCGGTCTGGCCTTAAAAATTTTTGGGCTTGCGTTTTCTTCAATTTAAATCATCGCTGTCATGCCTTTTAGTGTTCCGAGTCCTTGCTGGAACACTTCTTTCGCGTTAGTTAGGATCTTTGACAGTCGCCCAGGTGTGACTTCGTCATCCTTTTTGTCAGCCACAGTCAGTGCCTGTATGGAATGCCAATCCAGTTGTATTTTCCGGATCCATTCACGTCCCAGTAATGGTGGTCCTCCATCTTGCAATACATACAGGTCTAGTTTTGGTGTTTCCTTACCGTTATATATAACGGTCACCCTTATTTTTCCTTTGGGGTAGACTTTTTGCCCCGTGTACGTCTTCAAAATAATTTTTGTGTCTCTCAAGGGTATGTGTGAGAATAGCCGCTCGTAGTCCCGTCGCTTTATGACTGTTAGGGCTGATCCTGTGTCCAATTCCATCTTTACCTGGACTCCTGCTATCTTGAGAGTGACCCAAATGGTTCGGTGATCCTCCGTTGTGATCACATTATGTAGTTTCAGACAACTCAGTTCCCTGCTTTCGGAGTCGTTATCACTCTTTTGTTCATCGGAACTATTCTCCATCATCTTATGTACCTTCTTGTACTTTCCTTTGGTAGGTTTCTTATTGCTGTTTTTCTTTCCCGACCTGCAGACTCGTGCTATGTTTCCTACTTTTCCACACTGTCTGCACACTTTGTCTTTGAACCAGCACTCATTCTGGTCGTGTGTTGTTCTGCCGCAGCGATAGCACTTCTCTGTTCCATATGACATTTTGTTTGTGCCATATTCTTGCAGTCTCTGTTGTATCTCTGCAGCGCCCCGTGCTGCTGCTTCATATGATACCGCAATGCTGAAAGCCTTTTTCAGCGTAAGGTCCTTTTCAGATAAAAGCCGTTTCTGGGTTCCTTCACTTTGAAGCCCACACACAAACTTGTCCCTTAAGGTATCTGCCAGTCCCGCTCCAAACTGGCAGTGTTTCGATAGTTTGCGCAGTTCTGTTAAATAATCATCATTGCTTTCATCCTTATGCTGGTTCCGTTTGTGAAACTGGAATCTTTCTGCTATCAGCAGCAGTGTGGGGTTTAAATGTCCCTGTAGTATCGTTACTATGTCTTCAAAACTCTTTTCCATTGGCTTCGTTGGGGTTACTAGATTTCGTAATAAACCATACGTCTTTGCACCCATTAAATTTAACAATACCGACGCTTTCTTGTCATCTGACACCTCATTTGCCTTGCAGTACACCTCTATTCGTTCGACATATGTAGTCTAATCTTCGACTTCATTGTCAAATGCGGTGATACTGCCATTCTTCGGCATTTTGGGTGTGGTTTAAAATGGCGTCTCCCAATGGCTTAAAATGGCGTCTCCCGCACTTTCCTTCCTCCCCCGCTGTTGCCAACGCCGCTCCCGGCGGTTCTCGTGGCAATGGCGGCGCCCTGTAGGTTTCGCGCGCTTCTCCTGCGCTGCTGCCAACGCCGCTCTCGGCGGTCCTCGTGGCAATGGCGGCGCCTCACGGGTTTCTGCACGTCTCTCTCTCCCTCTCTTCGATGCTGCCCGGCCCCTGAACACCGGCTGTGCCCTGTGCGCTCAACCCTCTCTCTCTCTCCCCCGACGACACTGCTCGGCCCTTTGCTGTGCCGCTCGGTCGGGCTCTAGCCCGCCGCTGTCCAGGAAGGGTCTGCGCACTACCTGTTGCCAGCCAATTTCGCTGGACCACCTCGCCTGGAAAGCCAAGCCTGGCTCTCGACAGCCTCCCCCGCAATTCTCGAGTCTCTGCTGGATGACTGGGTGGTTGCCCGTGGTCAACGCCTGAGTCTCTGGCCTTGACCTCCGATCCATTGATCTTCAGGAATGAATCCCTGGGAGGCGATGCAGAGTTGCAGGTAGGTTCGAACTTGCCTCGTCGCCAATGTTGCGTCCGTGTATAATAAGACACAGACTGCAGGAGAAACGGTACAACAGGTGTTTACTCAACGTGGCTCACAGTGACTGTACAGATTACTACTCAGTGCTATATACAGGTGTGGTCACTGCCAGTACTACAGTATACATGAGCTGTAGAAAGTAGTTCCCCCCTTAAAGGTATATACATTACACTATCTTTCCATGTTAAACTGGGTTATCGGCCGGCAGGGGTTTCCCATCAGTGTACTTGTCACAGGTCCGCCTCCCACCGCCCCCACAGCTTTTGTCGTTGATTTAATTTACCCTGCCTGATTCTAATGCCACATATTCTGCCTTGAATGTAGTGTTGTGTTCCAAACTCCTCCCAGTTTAGCACAATTTGTATCCTTTCCTGCCAGGTCAAAGTCACCGGCAAAATGAATAGAGGTGAAAAAATCTCGAACAAGCTGAACTTTACACAAAATATATATTTTTTAAAACAGCCTCAAATCTGGCTGTCTGCAGTGGCCCTGAAACCACTCCCACAAAGACGAGTGAAATTTAAATCCAAGCTACCAAGGTTAAAAACAAACTATCAACTGTGTGGACACACCTTCCTTACTCTAGGTACTCTTGTACCAGAGGTATTGGCCGTTCTGTGCTCTCAGTACCTTTACAGCATCTATTTAACTGTTACCTTTTACAGCAGTTGTACGGCGGTGGCTCAATATATTTTTCAATAATTTCTAATCCTCTGTGTTCACATAAAGTTTTAGAAATTTGACAGAAAATTGTACTTTTTTCTAAGCAGGGAACGATTCTGTATCTTATGTTAGACGTGTAAAAACCTCACTCTGAAGAGAATTAACAGTTTAAACGCAAGGATCAGTGCTTGGGCCTCAGGTATTTACAATCTATATTAATGACTTAGATGAAGGGACCGAGTGCAATATATCCAAGTTTGCTGACGTTACAAAGCTAGGTGGGAAAGTAAGCTGTGAGGAGGACACAAAGAGACTGCAAAGGGATATAGACAGGTTAAGTGAGTGGGCAATAAGGTGGCAGATGGAGTATAATGTGAGGTTATTCACTTTTGTAGGAAGAATAGAAAAACAGAATAATTATTAAATGGTGAGAAACTATTAAATGTTGGTGTTCCGAGAGATTTAGGTGTCCTCGTACAGGAAACACAGAAAGTTAGCATGAAGGTACAGCAAGCATTTAGGAAGGCAAATGGCATGTTGGCCTTTATTGCAAGGGGATTCACAGAATCACAGAAACCCCACAGTGCAGATAGAGGCCATTTCGGCCCATCGAGCCTGCACTGACACATATCCCACCCGATCCCCGTAACCCCACGTATTTAATCCCCCTAACACTAAGGGTCAATTTATCATAGCCAATCAACCTAACCCGCACATCTTTGGACTGTGGGAGGAAACCGGAGCACCCGGAGGAAACCCACGCAAACACGGGGAGAATGTGCAAACTCCACACAGTTTGGAGTACAAGAGTAAGGAAATCTTACTACAATTGTACAGGGCCTTGGTGAGACCACACCTGGAGCACTGTGCACAGTTCTGGTCTCCTTTATCTGAGAAAGGACATACATGCCTTAGAGGCGGTGCAACAAAGGTTCACTAGATTGATTCCTGGGATGAGAGGGCTGTCCTATGAGGAGAGATTGCGTAGAATGGGCCGATACTCTCTGGAGTTTAGAAGAATGAGAGGTGATCTCATTGAAACATGTAAGATTTTGAGGGGGATTGACAGGGTAGATGCTGAGAGGTTGTTTCCCCTGGCTGGAGAGTCTAGAACTAGGGGGCATAGTCTCAGGATAAGGCATCGGTCATTTAGGACTGAGATGAGGAGGAATTTCTTCACTCAGAGGGTTGTGAATCTTTGGAATTCTCTACCCCACAGGGCTGTGAATGCTGAGTCGTTGGGTATATTCAAGGCTATGAAAGATAGATTTTTGGACTCTAGGGGAATCAAGGGGTATGGGGATCAGGCAGAAAAGTGGAGTTGAGGTTGAAGATCAGCCATGATCTTGTTGAATGGTGGAGCAGGCTCGAGAGGCCATATGGCCGGCTCCTGCTCCTAATTATTATGTTCTTATAGATGCTCTTGGCCAGAGACCTGTAGAAATGATGCTGCCTCCTGGCCCTGGGGCATCCTGACTGCTGCCCAAAAAACAGCAGACGAAAGGCCTTTGGTTCCAATGGGAGAACCAACAAAAAATGAGCTTACTTACCTGTTCGGGTCCTACAGGATATTGTCTTCTCAGACCAATTCCTGCAACTACACTTCATCCTGGAAAGTCCAACAGAGTCATAGATGCAACTAGAGGGGAGATATTCTGCCGAGCTCATACCTGTCCCCAAATATCCTTTCCCCCTCTGGGACTGGGTGGTGCAGTGGGTCAGACTACTGTCATTTCCCCCTCTGGTACTGGGCGGTGCAGTGGGTCAGACACTGTCCTTTCCCCCTCTGGGACTGGGTGGTGCAGTGGGTCAGACACTGTCCTTTCCCCCTCTGGGACTGGGTGGTGCAGTGGGTCAGACACTGTCCTTTCCCCCTCTGGGACTGGGTGGTGCAGTGGGTCAGACACTGTCCTTTCCCCCTCTGGGACTGGGTGGTGCAGTGGGTCAGACACGGTCCTTTCCCCCTCTGGGACTGGGTGGTGCAGTGGGTCAGACACTGTCCTTTCCCCCTCTGGGACTGGGTGGTGCAGTGGGTCAGGCACTGTCCTTTCCCCCTCTGGGACTGGGTGGTGCGGTGGGTCAGGCACTGTCCTTTCCCCCTCTGGGACTGGGTGGTGCAGTGGGTCAGACACTGTCCTTTCACCCTCTGGGACTGGGTGCTGCAGTGGATCAGACACTGTCGTTTCCCCCTCTGGGACTGGGTGGTGCAGTGGGTCAGACACTGTCCTTTCCCCTCTGGGACTGGGTGGTGTAGTGCGTCAGACACTGTCCTTTCCCCCCTGGAACTGGGTGGTGCAGTGGGTCAGACACTGTTGTTTCCCCCTCTGGGACTGGGTGGTGCAGTGGGTCAGACACTGTCCTTTCCCCCTCTGGGACTGGGTGGTGCGGTGAGTCAGACACTGTCCTTTCCCCCTCTGGATCTGGGTGGTGCAGTGGGTCAGACACTGTCCTTTCCCCCTCTGGGACTGGGTGGTGCAGTGGGTCAGACACTGTCCTTCCCCCCTCTGGGACTGGGTGGCGTGGTGGGTCAGACACTGTCCTTGCCCCCTCTGGGACTGGGTGGTGCAGTGGGTCAGACACTCTCCTTTCTCCCTCTGGGACTGGGTGGTGCAGTGGGTCAGACACTGTCCTTTCCCCCTCTGGGACTGGGTGGTGCAGTGGGTCAGGCACTGTCCTTTCCCCCTCTGGGACTGGGTGGTGCGGTGAGTCAGACACTGTCCTTTCCCCCTCTGGATCTGGGTGGTGCAGTGGGTCAGACACTGTCCTTTCCCCCTCTGGGACTGGGTAGTGCAGTGGGTCAGACATTGTCCTTTCCCCCTCTGGGTCTGGGTGGTGCAGTGGGTCAGACACTGTCCTTTCCCCCTCTGGGACTGGGTAGTGCAGTGGGTCAGACATTGTCCTTTCCCCCTCTGGGTCTGGGTGGTGCAGTGGGTCAGACACTGTCCTTTCCCCCTGAAGGACTGGGTCGTGCAGTGGGTCAGACACTGTCCTTTCCCCCTCTGGGTTTGGGTGGTGCAGTGGGTCAGACACTGTCCTTTCTCCCTCAAGGACTGGGTGGTGCAGTGGGTCAGACACTGTCCTTTCACCTCTGGGACACAAAGGTCATGAACACTGTATTTTGACCTGTCACATTTATATAACCCCATGGCAGCACCAACAAATCTCTGAAACCATGACTGCACATCTGCAAGAAAATATTTTGGGATAAAGATAATTTTACCAACCCAAGCAAGGCACCGTATCTCAATAGGCACATTTGTAATCCTGATGTTCCGCCACTCCATTGTCATATACTGTGACTGTTCCTATTTTCAATGGGATTTTTCAATGTAGTACTTCTCGTACATGCACAGGTTAATTATTTTTTACATTTTCTACAAAGTAAAATTTGCAGAAAGCTATGGAGGAAATTCTGGAAACATATTTGGAACAAAAATGTAACTGACAGGAATCCCTGACTATGATTTGAGATTTGTGAGAGAATAATAGTCGCATTATATCAAACAACTTGATAATGAATTGTTATTGCCAAGAAATAGCCTGATAAGAGCCTTAATATATAGAGAAGAATGATAATGAGAAGATTGTCATTTAAAATGTTATCAGAGGGGATTTCAAATAATCAGGGATTCTGATAGCAAGTGGTATAAGAGGGTAATTATCAGACTGCATAATGAAAGGATTATGATCTCAGCTATCTGATAATAAATGTGTTTTACTGTATTTCTTACCATTGATTTCTGTTTTTTAAATGTTCTAAATATACAGTGGGGCCTCCATTATCTGCACTCCTATTATTCACAATCCCAATTATCCAGCATTAACAAGATCTGTTGCAGAACAAAGCCTTGCTTGAGACATCAACCAAGGACACAGTTTCTCTTGTTATTTGTCTTTCATCTTGTTTCCCTAGTGAATAAAACTGCATCATATTTCTGAGACTATTCTCTTCATTCCTGTTTTGTTTATTCATTCTTGGGATGTGGGCGTCACTGGCAAGGCTGGCATTTATTGCCCATCCCGAGTTGTCCTGAGAAGCTGGTGGTGGGCATTCTGCTTGTAGCACTGCATGTGATTTGACACAACTGAGTGGCTTGCTAGGCCACTTCAGAGGGCTGTTAACTACATTGCTGTGGGACTGGAGTCACATATCGGCCAGACCGGATAAGGACGGCAGGTTTCCTTCCCTAAAGGGTATGAGTGAACCAACTGAAGTTATACAACAATCCAACAGCTTCATGGTCACTTTGACTGACACCTTTTTATTTCTAGATTTTTTAAACTGCGCTGGTGGGATTTTAAACTCACGTTCTCTGGATTAGTAGTCCATGCCTCTGAATTACTAGTACAGTAACAGAACCACTGCACTCCTGTACTTGGTGCCAAGGGTAATACTATGCCAAAGTTATTCTTGCACTAACTGAGCAAAAGCAACATTTCCAATTATCTGCTGATCTCCACTATCCACTGGGGAGCCTCTGTTGTGGTGCATCATGAAGATTCCATTATAAATCATACTGATGATAATAACCAATTAATAAAGCAAATGTTCCCCAAGTGAAGATGGTCTTTATTCACAAGTGACTTGTAAACAATGAGTTATAATGGACTTTTCAGAGGAATTAGTGCAGTGGGTCAGACACTGTCCTTTCCCCCTCAGGGATCGGGTGGTGCAGTGGGTCAGACACTGTCTTTTCCCCCTCTGGGGCTGGATGGTGCAGTGGGTCAGACACTGTCCTTTCATAAGAACATAAGAAATAGGAGCAGGAGTAGGCCAATCGGCCCCTCGAGCCTGCTCCGCCATTCAATAAGATCATGGCTGATCTGATCCTAACCGCCAATCCACTATCACAGAACCATCTCCTGAATCTAACAGAATTAGACACACGAAATAGGAGCAGGATCAGGCTACACGGCCCCTGGGCCCGCTCCGCTACCCACAGGGCCATGACCGATCTGAACCTAGACTCATGTCCAAATTCCTGCCCGCTCCCCATAACCCTTAATTCCCTTTACTTCTAGGAAACTGTCTATTTCTGTTTTAAATTTATGTAATGATGTAGCTTCTACAGCTTTTTGGGGCAGCATATTCCATGGACCTACCACCCTCTGAGTGAAGTAGTTCCTCCTCATCTCAGTTTTGAAAGAGCAGCCCCTTATTCTAAGACTATGCCCCCTAGTTCTAGTTTCACCCATCATCGGGAACATTTTCCCCGCATCCACCCGATCCAACCCCTTCACAATCTTATATGTTTCAATAAGATCGCCTCTCATTCTTCTGAACTCCAATGAGTAGAGTCCCAATCTACTCAACCTCTCCTCATATGTCCATCCCCTCATCCCCGGGATTAACCGAGTGAACCTTCTTTGTACTGACTCGAGAGCAAGTATGTCCTTTCTTAAGTATGGACAACAAAACTGTACGCAGTATTCCAGGTGCGGTCTCACCAATACCTTGTACAACTGAAGCAATACCTCCCTATTTTTATATTCTATCCCCTAGCAATGAAAGCCAACATTCCATTGGCCTTCTTAATCAATTGCTGCACCTGCATACTAACCTTTTGAGTTTCGTGCACCAGGACCCCCAGATCCCTTTGTACTTCAGTACTTTCATGTTTCTTGCCATTAAGATAATAACTTGCTCTACGATTTTTCCTGCCAAAGTGCATAACCTCACACTTTCCAGTATTGTATTCCACCTGCCAAATCTCTGCCCACTTACTTAGCCTGTCTATGTCCCCTTGCAGGTTTTTTATGTCCTCCTCACTCACTACTTTCCCCCCCATCTTAGTATCATCTGCAAACTTTGATATGTTACACTCGGTCCCCTCCTCCAAATCGTTAATATAGATTGTAAAGAGTTGGGGACCCAGCACTGACCCCTGCGGAACACCACTAGTTACTGATTGCCAGTCTGAGAATGAACCATTTATCCCAACTCTCTGCCTTCTGTTAGATAGCCAATCCTCTATCCATGCCAGAATATTACCCCCAATCCCGTGATTTTTTATCTTAAGCAATAATCTTCTATGTGGCACCTTGTCAAATGCCTTTTGGACGTCTAAATACACTACGTCCACTGGTTCCCCTTTATCCACCCTATATGTTACTTCCTCAAAGAACTCCAGCAAATTTGTCAAACATGACTTCCCCTTCATAAAACCAGGCTGACTTTGTCCTATTAAATTATGATTATCCAAATGTCCTGTTACTGTCTCCTTAATAATGGACTCCAAAATTTTACCTACCACAGATGTTAGGCTAACCGGTCTATAGTTTCCAGCCTTCTGTCTACTGCCCTTTTTAAATAAGGGTGTTACATTAGCAGTTTTCCAGTCTGCCGGGACCTTTGCCGAGTCCAGGGAGTTTTGGAAAATTATTACCAATGCATCCACAATCCCTACCGCCACTTCCCTCAAGACCCTAGGATGTAAGCCATCAGGTCCAGGTGATTTATCCGCCTTGAGTCCCATTATTTTACCGAGTACCACTTCCTTAGTGATTTTGATCGTGTTTAGCTCCTCCCCCCCCTTTAGCCCCCTGTTTGTCCAGTGTTGGGATATTCTTAGTGTCTTCTACTGTAAAGACTGATACAAAATATTCATTCAGTGTTTTTGCCATCTCCATATTTCCCACCATTAATTTCCCAGTCTCATCCTCTAAGGGACCAACATTTACTTTAGCCACCCTTTTTCTTTTTATACAGCTATAAAAACTCTTACTATCTGTTTTTATATTTTTTGCTCATTTACTTTCATAATCTATCTTCCCTTTCTTAATCAATCTTTTTGTTATTTTTTGCTGTCTTTTAAAGTTTTCCCAATCCTCTATCCTCCCACTAGATTTGGCTACCTTATATGCCCTTGTTTTTAGTCGAATACTATCCTTAATTTCTTTACTTAGCCACGGATGGCTGTCTTTTCTTTTACACCCTTTTCTTCTCAGTGGAATATATTTTTTTGGAAGTTGTAAAATAACTCCTTAAATGTACACCACTGATCATGTATCGTCTTACCCTTTAATCTGTTTTCCCAATCCACTCTACTCAATTCCGCTCTCATACCTTCATAGTCTCCTTTATTCAAGCTTAGCACGCTTGTTTGAGATCCAACCTTCTCACCCTCTAACTGAATATGGAATTCAACCATGTTATGGTCACTCATTCCAAGGGGATCCTTTACTAGGACATTTTTAATTAATCCTGTCTCGTTACACAGGACCAGATCTAAGGTTGCTTGCCCCCTGGTCGGTTCAGTTACATACTGCTCAAGAAACCCATCCCTAATACACTCAATGAACTCATCCTCAAGGCTGCCCTGCCCAATTTGATTTGTCCAATTAATATGATAGTTAAAATCCCCCATAATTATAGATGTTCCCTTATTACAAGCCTCAACTATTTCCTGATTGATACTCCGTCCAACAGAGTTGCCACTGTTCGGAGGCCTATAGACTATGCCCACTAGTGTTTTTTTCCCCTTATTGTTCCTTACCTCCACCCAAACTGTTTCATTATCCTGATCTTTTGGCCCAATATCATTTCTCCGTATTACAGTGATTCCTTCCTTTATTAACATAGCCACCCCACCTCCCCTTCCTTCCTGCCTGTCCTTCCTGATTGTTAAATAACCTGATATGTTTAATTCCCAGGCATTGTCACCCTGCAGCCATGTTTCTGTAATGGCCCAAGATCATACCCATATGTAGTTATTTGTGCCATTAACTCGTCTATTTTGTTACGAACGCTACGTGCATTCAGATAGAGAACTTTCAAAGATGTTTTGTGACACTTAGTTCCTGCTTTTGCCCTTTTTATTACTTTACCTTTTAATCCATACCTTCTGCCTCTTCCTGACACGCTCTGGTTTTCAATTTCCCCACTGCTACCTAAGTCTATGACCTTCTCTGTTGTCGTTTTTATTATTTGCTCTCTAGGAACCTCCCCCCACTAGTTAGTTTAAAGCCCTCTCTGCAGCCCTAGTTATATGATCCACCAGGACTCTAGTCCCAGCACTGGCCAAGTGAAGCCCGTCCCAACGGAACAGCTCCCTCCTGCCCCAGTACTGGTGCCAGTGTCCCAGGAAGCAAAACCCATTTCTCCCACACCAGTCTTTGAGCCACGCATTTAACTCTCTGATTTTATTTGTCCTAGCCAAATTCGCTCGTGGCTCAGGTAATAATCCATTACCCTTGTGGTTCTGCTTTTTAATTTGGCCCCTAGCTGCTCAAACTCCCTCAGCAGAACCTCTTTCCTTGTCCTGTCTATGTCGTTGGTACCAACATGGACTATGACAACTGGATCCTCCCCCTCCCACTCCAAGTTTCTCTCCAGTCCAGAGGAGATGTCCTTAACCCTGGCACCAGGCAGGCAACACAGCCTTCGGGACTCTCGCTCGCGGCTGCAAAGAACTCTATCTATCCCCCTAATGATACTCTCCCCTACCACTACAACATTTCTTTTAACTCCCCCCACTTGAATGGCCCCCCGCTCCACGGTGCTGTGGCCAGGTTGCTCATCCTCCCCGCAGTCCCTGTTCCCAACCTCACAGGGAGTAAGAGCCTCGAACCTGTTCGACAAGTGCAAGGGCTGCGGCTCCTCCAACACTACCTCCTGGATTCCCGTACCTGCCTCACTTCTAGTCACACCATCCTGACCCTGGCCACGGACTACATCTGAATTAATTAATCTAATTGGTGTGAATACCTCGTGATACACAGAGTCCAGGTAACTCTCACCTTCCCTGATGTGTCTCAGTGTTTGAAGCTCGGACTCCAGCTCTTCAACACGGAGCCGGAATTCCTCGAGCAGCCAACACTTACTGCAAATGTGATCACCGTGAGCATCAATGGTGTCCACCAGCTCCCACATATTGCAGCAGCAACACATCACCTGATCTCCCATTCTATGTAATTAATTAAATTTATTAATATTATTCTTAAATACCCTCTGCCCCGATTTTGGATGGTGAATGTCATACCTTAGAAACTATAAACCAAAGAGATTTAAGCTTCAAAAGGGAGAAATACTCACCAACCAATCACTTACCCGCTTTCTGGTGACATCACACTTGGATTACTTTTTACCTCTTTCCTTCCCTCAGAGTTCCCAGACTGGAGATTGGTACGCCTTACCTGGTCTCTGGGGCCTTTTATAGCCCCGCTCTGCCGCTGAGTTCCCGCCGATGCACTGAGGCCTTACCTGGTCTCTGGGGCCTTTTATAGCCCCGCTCTGCCGCTGAGTTCCCGTCGATGCACTTAGGCCTTACCTGGTCTCTGGGGCCTTTTATAGCCCCGCTCTGCCGCTGAGTTCCCGCCGATGCACTGAGGCCTTACCTGGTCTCTGGGGCCTTTTATAGCCCCGCTGCTGCCGCTGAGTTCCCGCCGATGCACTGAGGCCTTACCTGGTCTCTGGGGCCTTTTATAGCCCCGCTGCTGCCGCTGAGTTCCCGCCGATGCACTTAGGCCTTACCTGGTCTCTGGGACTTTTATAGCCCCGCTGCTGCCGCTGAGTTCCCGCCGATGCACTTAGGCCTTACCTGGTCTCTGGGGCCTTTTATAGCCCCGCTGCTGCCGCTGAGTTCCCGCCGATGCACTGAGGCCTTACCTGGTCTCTGGGGCCTTTTATAGCCCCGCTGCTGCCGCTGAGTTCCCGCCGATGCACTGAGGCCTTACCTGGTCTCTGGGGCCTTTTATAGCCCCGCTGCTGCCGCTGAGTTCCCGCCGATGCACTTAGGCCTTACCTGGTCTCTGGGACTTTTATAGCCCCGCTGCTGCCGCTGAGTTCCCGCCGATGCACTTAGGCCTTACCTGGTCTCTGGGGCCTTTTATAGCCCCGCTGCTGCCGCTGAGTTCCCGCCGATGCACTGAGGCCTTACCTGGTCTCTGGGGCCTTTTATAGCCCCGCTGCTGCCGCTGAGTTCCCGCCGATGCACTTAGGCCTTACCTGGTCTCTGGGGCCTTTTATAGCCCCGCTGCTGCCGCTGAGTTCCCGCCGATGCACTGAGGCCTTACCTGGTCTCTGGGGCCTTTTATAGCCCCGCTCTGCCGCTGAGTTCCCGCCGATGCACTTAGGCCTTACCTGGTCTCTGGGGCCTTTTATAGCCCCGCTCTGCCGCTGAGTTCCCGCCGATGCACTGAGGCCTTACCTGGTCTCTGGGGCCTTTTATAGCCCCGCTGCTGCCGCTGAGTTCCCGCCGATGCACTGAGGCCTTACCTGGTCTCTGGGGCCTTTTATAGCCCCGCTGCTGCCGCTGAGTTCCCGCCGATGCACTGAGGCCTTACCTGGTCTCTGGGGCCTTTTATAGCCCTGCTGCTGCCGCTGAGTTCCCGCCGATGCACTTAGGCCTTACCTGGTCTCTGGGGCCTTTTATAGCCCCGCTGCTGCCGCTGAGTTCCCGCCGATGCACTTAGGCCTTACCTGGTCTCTGGGGCCTTTTATAGCCCCGCTGCTGCCGCTGAGTTCCCGCCGATGCACTTAGGCCTTACCTGGTCTCTGGGACTTTTATAGCCCCGCTGCTGCCGCTGACTTCCCGCCGATGCACTTAGGCCTTACCTGGTCTCTGGGGCCTTTTATAGCCCCGCTGCTGCCGCTGAGTTCCCGCCGATGCACTTAGGCCTTGATGTAAGAAAAAGGAGGCTTACCATCAAGTAACTTTAAAGTAAGCTTTAAGTAACTTATAAACACACTATATACAAGAGAGGTCTTTACCATGCCTCTGGTAGAAGCCTCTTACAATACTGAACAGACCAGTATTTATACCAGTCCAACAGGAAGTGACACATGACAGGAAGTGAGGTATGTATACAGTTCATAGTTCACAGTTCACAGTTCACAGGAAGTGATGACATAACTTCCCGGAAGTTATTATTTTTATCACATTCTTCCCTCCTGCAGGTTTAGGAGGCTGTGGTCTACCATTTGGTCCGCAGCCGCCGAACAAGGAAGAGTCGCACCCGTTTGGATTCCCGTCGTAGAGGGTCGCTGGTCCGCTTACATGCGGTTGGCCATTGGCCAGAGTCCGTGTGGCCTGGATTGCCCTGTGAAGGGTCGGGGAGATCATGGCTTCGAGTACGAGCCCCAATAGGTTCAAAGTCAGACTGCCTCTGTTCAGAGGGAGGTGCAGAGCTGGTCTGTGGCAGACCAGTACTTTCATGCGTGGTACTGGGAGGGTCGCAACCTTGAGCACGGGGTTCTACCGGCACCAAGCTAGTTGGTGTCCGATCAGGATCCTGGAGAGGGGTACCCGATAGGTCCCAAGAGTTTCCTGGTGAAATGCCATCACCCGATGTCCCACTAGGTCCTGGTGGGCAGGGAGCCAGATCCCGTAATGATACGGTAGATTCTCGGCCGTCGGAATATCGTATGTTTGCATAGGTGGGGTTGGCATCGGTTAGTTCGACCTCGTCTACAAGAGGGTCATTTTTAGACGTCCGAACGTATCTTCGGAGTAATACAGGTCCAGGAGTAGTTAGCCATGATGGGAGTGATGTCCCATGAGATGAGCGACGCTGGAATCCAAAGAACCGCTCATGAGGTGTAGTATTTGTGGCTGTAGAAAGCAGGGACCGTATAGAGTGCAATGCATCCGGAAGCACTGTTTCCCATTGCTGGTCTGGTAGGCCCCGAGATCTTAAAGCGAGACGTACGGAATTCCAGATGGTACCGTTATACCTCTCTACCTGCCCATTTCCGATGGGATGGTATGGTGTTGTTTTGCTTGTAGCAATTCCCCGTTCTGAGAGGTAGTCCTTGAGTTCCCTCGACATAAAGGATGGACCCCGATCTGAGTGAATATAAGCCGGCATGCCACAGAGAGAAAATACCTGCTCAAGGCAGCAGATTACTGTGGACGCCAGCATATTGGAGCAGGGGAAGGCAAACGGAAAACGTGAATATTCGTCGATCATGGCGAGCAAATATGTGTTCCGAGTTGAAGAGGGCACTGGGCCCTTAAAATCGATGCTAAGTCGTTGCATCGGTTGGGTTGCATGTATGAGTATACCATCTGAGGGGCGGAAGAACTGAGGTTTTAATTCCGCACAAAGCCGGCATTCTGAGCATATTTTCTTTACATCTCCAGTGGAAAAAGGGAGATTCCGTGATCGTACGAAATGTAGCATGCGCGTAACGCCAGGATGGCACAAACCATTGTGGACATCCATGAGGGTGGAGGATGACATAGTGGAGCAGAATGCCCGTGTGAGGGTGTCCGGGGCCACATTCTCCTTGCCAGGCCGATAGAGAATGGTATAACCAAAAGAGGCCAGTTCCATCCTCCAAAGTTGTATTTTATTATTCTTAATTTTGGTTCGTTTTCGATTATCGAGCATGAAGGCGACTGATCGTTGGTCCGTGATCAATGTAAAGTGCTGGCGAGCTAGAAAATGGTTCCACTTCCGTACTGCCTCTATGATGGCTGTGGCTTCTTTCTCAACCGGAGGATAATGTAGCTCGGCACCTTGTAAGGTCCTGGACATAAATGCTACAGGACGACCTTCCTGATTCAGAGTAGCCGAGATCGCCACCTCCGAGGCATCACATTCAACCACGAAAGGGAGATTCTCATCAATGGAGTGAAGAGCCGCTTTCTCCAACTGTTTTTTGAGAAGGTTAAAGGCTGCAACAGCCGCTGTTCCCAGTGGAAATGATCTAGCATGCAGCAAGGGTTGGATTTTGTCCGAAAAATGAGGAATCCATTTAGCGTAGTATGCAAACAGACCGAGAGCCCGACGTAAAGAAGCCGGATTCTTAGGTGACGGGAGCTCTTGGAGCGGGCGAAGTCTTTCTGGGTCTGGCTTAATGATACCATTGCCTACGCAGTAGCCAAGGATGTTGATGGTCGGTTGCGACTCAACAGATTTGGATTCATTCAGGGTCAAATTACGGCGATGGAGGGCATCCCGAAATTTTTGGAGGTTGGAGTCGTGTTCCTGTTGATCGTGACCTGCAATGGTAATGTTATCAAGATAGGGAAAAGTGTCCCTTAGGTTTTCCTGCTTAACCAGGCCATCCATTGCCCGTTGAAAGACAGCCACTCCATTAGTAACCCCGAATGGGAGGCGACGAAATTGGTACAGCCGTCCATTAGCCTCAAAGGCTGTGTACTGCTTATCTGAGACCTTCAAGGGTAACTGATGATAGGCACTTTTTAAATCGTAAGTTGAGAACACTTTGTATTCGGCCAGTTTATTAACCATATCATCAATGCGTGGCAATGGGTAGGCGTCCAAGTCGGTATATTGATTGATGGTTTGCGAATAATCGATGCATAGTCGCTGTTTGTGAGGTTTTAGAGGGTTCTTGACAATGACGACTTGAGCCCGCCAGGGCGACGAACATGGTTCAATTATATCCTCTGCTAGAAGTCGAGAGATTTCAGCCGCAATAAAAGATTGGTCTTCCTGATTAAAGCGCCGCGATTTCGTTATTATCGGTTGGCATTGAGGCGGAATACTGGCAAATAATGAGGGTTCATCAAGTGAAGCTGCTGATAATGCACAAAATGGTAATTTAGACGGTATATTAGAAATAGTAAGTCCGGGTTTGGATCCACCAAACTCAATGGTGAGTTTCTTATGCTGTTTTTGGAAGTCCAGTCCTAAGAGGAGATCACTACATAAGTCCTTGAGCACCGAAAGTCGGGTGGAGGGATACATACGACCATGAAGTGTCATATCAACAACACAAAAGCCGGAGATTCTGGTATTAAGTGATGACTGGGCCATCGCAATTGCCTGGTCCGATGGGAAGACATGTAGTTTCAATTTCACAACAATCTGTTCCTTAATGAAACTATCAGTACTTCCTGAGTCAATTAAGGCATCTAAGGTATGCCCTTTAATTGAAATTTTTGTGGCAGCATGAGACAGGTTCTGTGGGCAAGCAGCTGTAATTGGTGTCGTTGCACAGAGAGTGGCTAAAACTCTCGGTGTGCTTCTTCGGGAGAGAGCTCGAGAGGAAGCTTGATAGGTCCTAGCTGGAGCATCTTGATAGGCCCTAATTGGGGCAGTTCGGTAGGCCTTAGCTGGATTGGCCCTCGTAGAGGCCCTTGATAGGCAAACTTTAGCAAAGTGTCCTTTTTTCCCGCAATAACTGCAGATTGCATTGCGAGCAGGGCAGGTTTTCCTAGGGTGAAAAGCATCTCCACAAAAGAAGCATTCCTTCCTAGATTGCCAAGAGGCTGCTAAAGTGGGGTCGTCCTCCTCTTCTTCATCAGAATTATCAGAATTAGATTCCCCCATGATAGGGTTCACCTGAGACCGCTTGAATTGTCTGGTTGCAGCTACAGCAGCAGATCGAGATCTGGGCAGCTGATAGAGGTCTGCATTTCTCTTTGCCAAATCCAGTGAACAAGCTAGGTCAAAAGCTTTTTGTAGCTCAAGTGTTTTACTTTCTAGTAGACGCTGGCGTATAAATGGAGAGGCAATCCCGCAGATGAAAGCATCACGAATAATTTCTTGGCGGTACAGCTCAGCTGAGGCTGCCTGAAAGTTACAATCTACGCTGAGCCTGCGAAGTTCTTGCAGGAATTCGTCAATTGATTCCCCTGGCCCTTGTCGGGCTGTGGCCAGTAGATGTCTAGCATAGACCTCATTTGGGGCCTTGGCATACAGTTTCTTAAGTGCCCGAATCACCTCATCGTAATTATCCCATTCATCAACATATTCGAACACTTTTGGGGTCACATAATTGATAAGTATCTTCAATCTAGCAGGAGCATCCGCTTCACATTCATCCAGAAAATTCTCAAAAGTACGGTACCAATGCTTCCATACCCTGCCAGCTGCTGGTGCATTCGGGTCCAAGTCCAGACGAATAGGTCTAAGGATTTTCTCCATGATGGGTGGTTCCCTGGATCCTTAATTCCGAGTTTGTCCGAAGGTCTAGTATTCGTGAGTGTAAATACTAAGTTACTTAAATTGATGTAAGAAAAAGGAGGCTTACCATCAAGTAACTTTAAAGTAAGCTTTAAGTAACTTATAAACACACTATATACAAGAGAGGTCTTTACCATGCCTCTGGTAGAAGCCTCTTACAATACTGAACAGACCAGTATTTATACCAGTCCAACAGGAAGTGACACATGACAGGAAGTGAGGTATGTATACAGTTCATAGTTCACAGTTCACAGTTCACAGGAAGTGATGACATAACTTCCCGGAAGTTATTATTTTTATCACAGGCCTTACCTGGTCTCTGGGGCCTTTTATAGCCCCGCTGCTGCCGCTGAGTTCCCGCCGACGCACTGAGGCCTTACCTGGTCTCTGGGGCCTTTTATAGCCCCGCTGCTGCCGCTGAGTTCCCGCCGACGCACTGAGGCCTTACCTGGTCTCTGGGACTTTTATAGCCCCGCTGCTGCCGCTGAGTTCCCGCCGATGCACTTAGGCCTTACCTGGTCTCTGGGGCCTTTTATAGCCCCGCTGCTGCCGCTGAGTTCCCGCCGATGCACTGAGGCCTTACCTGGTCTCTGGGGCCTTTTATAGCCCCGCTGCTGCCGCTGAGTTCCCGCCGATGCACTGAGGCCTTACCTGGTCTCTGGGGCCTTTTGATACGCTTATCAATTACTTCATAAAAGGTGATGAGTCGAAGAAGAGATGATGAGTCGAAAGAAGAGATGAATAAGGCTTTTATTAGCTAAGAAGAGACCATGCTTCTTCGTGAGTGACTGAACAAGTCTGAACGAAACCCACACAGTGGTGGGTGGAGTCAGCTGAGGCATGCCTCCATACACAGCGCCACCCAGAGGTGGCAATATACAATACAGTGGTTTACCACATTCACCCCTTGTTTAATGTGAAGTCCGGCGGGGTGAAGGGTACTACAAGTTAAGTCTATCAGGAGGCCTTGTCTGACGTCCTGATCGTCGTGGTGGCGGCGATGGTGTTGCAGCATCCGACGTCGGGTCTGGTGTCTGGGTGGTTGGCGAAGATTCCTGGGGCTTTGGCATGCCGTCTGCAGGGGTTGGGTTGGGAGGGGTGGTGGGGGATAACAGTGGTAAGGGGGATAACAGTGGTAAGGGGGATAACGGTGGTAATTCAGGGGTACCCGAGGGTGCGAGATCTCGTATGGAGACCGTGTCCTCCCGCCCGTCTGGGTATGTCACCCAGGCATACTGGGGGTTGGCGTGTAGGAGGTGCACCCACTCGACCAGGGGGTCCGTTTTATGCGTCCTCACGTGCCTCCGCAGTAGGACGGGTCCAGGAGAAGTCAACCATGCCGGTAGCGAGGTTCCCGATGTAGACTTCCGGGGGAAAACGAACATTTTCTCATGAGGGGTCGCATTAGTGGCAGTACAAAGCAGTGACCGAATGGAGTGAAGCGCTGCAGGGAGGACCTCCTGCCAGCGGGAGGTCGGAAGGCCCTTAGATTTTAGTGCTAAGAGGACTGCCTTCCAAACCGTCGCGTTCTCCCTTTCCACCTGGCCGTTCCCCCAGGGGTTGTAACTGGTGGTCCTGCTCGTGGCGATACCTCTTGTTAGCAGGTACTGCCGAAGTTCGTCGCTCATGAACGATGAGCCCCTGTCGCTATGTATATAGCTGGGGAACCCGAACAGAGCGAAGATGTCATTCAGACACTTGATGACCGTGGTACTGGTCATGTCTGGGCAAGGGATGGCAAAGGGGAAACGGGAGTACTCATCAACTATGTTGAGGAAGTACACATTGCGGTCAGCGGAGGGGAGGGGCCCTTTAAAATCGACGCTCAGGCGTTCGAAGGGGCGGGTGGCCTTGATCAGGCTTGCTCTGTCCGGCCTATAGAAGTGCGGTTTGCACTCGGCGCAGATTTGGCAGCTCTTGGTCATGGTCCTGACCTCCTCGATGGAGTAGGGCAGGTTACGGGATTTGATAAAATGGAAAAACCTGGTGACCCCCGGGTGGCAGAGGTCATTGTGGAGGGACTGCAGCCTATCACTCTGCGCGTTGGCGCATGTACCACGTGATAGGGCATCTGGGGGCTCATTGAGTTTCCCTGGCCGATACAAGATATCATAATTGTAGGTGGAGAGTTCGATTCTCCACCTCAAGATCTTGTCGTTCTTGATTTTACCCCTCTGCTTATTATTAAACATAAAAGCTACTGAACGCTGGTCAGTGAGCAGGGTAAATCGTTTCCCGGCCAGGTAATGCCTCCAGTGACGCACCGCTTCTACAATAGCCTGGGCCTCCTTTTCGACGGAGGAGTGTCTCGTCTCGGGGCCCTGGAGGGTCCTTGAGAAAAAGGCCACGGGTCTGCCCGCCTGGTTAAGGGTCGCGGCTAGGGCGAAGTCGGAGGCATCGCTCTCCACTTGGAAGGGGATGGACTCATCCACCGCGTGCATTGCGGCCTTCGCGATATCGTTCTTGATAAGAGTGAAGGCTGCACACGCCTCTGGTGTCAGGGGGAAGGAGGTGGCTTTGATGAGGGGCCTGGCTTTGTCTGCATAGAGGGGCACCCACTGGGCGTAGTAGGAGAAAAACCCCAGGCATCTCTTCAGTGCTTTTTGGCAGTGGGGAAGGGGTAGCTCCATTAGGGGGCGCATTCTGTCGGGGTCGGGCCCGATGACTCCGTTCTCCACCACGCAGCCGAGGATGGCCAGGTGCTTGGTGTGAAACATACATTTTTCCTTATTGTACGTTAGGTTCAGCCGTTGGGCCGTACGGAGGAAATTTGCTAGATTAACGTCGTGGTCCTGCTGGTCGTGGCCGCAGATGGTGACGTTATCCAAATAGGGGAAGGTTGCCCGCAGCGCGTTCTGGTCAACCATTCGGTCCATCTCCCTTTGGAAGACCGAAACCCCGTTGGTGACGCCGAAGGGGACCCTAAGGAAGTGGTAGAGGCGGCCGTTTGCCTCGAAGGCAGTATACTGGCGGTCCTCATGGCGGATGGGCAGCTGGTGGTACGCTGACTTAAGGTCGATGGTGGAGAATACTTTGTATTGCGCAATCTGATTGACCATATCAGATATGCGAGGGAGGGGGTACGCGTCCAGCTGGGTGTACCGGTTTATGGTTTGGCTGTAGTCGATTACCATGCGGCGTTTTGCAGTGGTTTTAACGACTACAACCTGGGCTCGCCAGGGGCTAGTGCTACCTTCGATAATGCCCTCCTTCAAGAGCCGCTCCACCTCAGAGCTGATAAAAGCTCTGTCCCCGGCACTGTACCGCCTGCTTTTGGTAGCGATGGGTTTACAGTCGCGGGTGAGGTTAGCGAACAGGGGAGGGGGGGGGACTTTTAATGTGGAAAGGCTGCAGGTGGTTTGCAGCGGGCGATTTAAAAGTTGTTGGTTGCAGACTGTGAGTGGGGGGAGGGGTCCACCGTATGCTAGTGTGACACTCTTAAGGTGGCACTGAAAATCCAACCCTAGCAGGACGGCAGCGCAAAGACGGGGCAGGACTAGCAGTTTAAATTTTTGATATTCAGTGCCCCCTACTGACAGGGTCACCACACAGTAGCCGCTGATATCCATTGACTGGGACTTGGACGCCATAGAAATGCGATGGTGCGTTGGCAGAATCGTGAGGGAGTGGCTACGTACCGTGTCGGGGTGGACGAAACTCTCTGTGCTCCCGCTGTCGATCAGGCAACTGGTGGCGTGGCCGTTTACCGCGATATCCATCATGGAGCTGGATAGATGGTGAGGGTGGCCTTGATCCAGCGTCACGGAGGCCAGTATGTGGCTTAGTGAGTCACTATAGTCATCCGCCGAGACGGTGGTCGGTTCCGGTGACGAAATGGCGGTTGAGTGCGTTGGATACGATGGCGGCGGATGCCATGCGGCCGGGGGTACACAAAATGGCGGATAAGATGGCTGCTCCCACGGCCCGCACGCTGCGCTGCTGGCTGGCTTCCCCTTGCAGGCGTTAGCGTAATGGCCTTTCTTCCCGCAGCCCGAGCAGGTAGCTGTCTTAGCTGGGCAGTGCGCTCTGGGATGTTTTAACTGGCCACAGAAATAGCATTTTTGGGCCTGGTTACTGGGCATCGAAGCAGTTCTTACCGGAGGCTGCTGTCTCGGTTGGGTCGCTGCAGCGGTTGGTGCCGGGGGCGGCGGTCCCGTGTCCCACGGTTTCGATTGCCATGTCTCGGCGCCGTTACGGGGGTATGCCTCGAGGTTTCGGTGGGCCTCCTCTAACGAGAGCGCAAGGGCAATGGCCGTCTTCAGGTCGGGTTCCTTGCTTTCTAGCAGTCTCTGCCGGGTGTGGTCTGACTGGAGGCCCCTGACGAAGGCATCACAGGCGAGTCCCTGCGCGTGCTCCACAGCCGTTACCGCTTTACAATCGCAGTCTCTGCAGAGTGCCAGTAGCGCCCGTGCAAATGCCCCTACCGATTCTCCCGGTTGCTGCCTGCGGGATCCCAAGAGGTGTCGGGCGTAAATTGTGTTCACTGGGCGCGTATATTGCCCTTTTAGTAGCTCGAGGGCCGCCACGTACGTATTAGAGTCCCGGATTAGCATATATACTTGATGGCTCACCTGGGCGGTCAAAATTTTCAGTTTGTGATCCTCCTCTGTAACCTGTGAGATTGCGAGGAAGGATTCAAAGCAGCTCAGCCAGTGTTCAAACTTGGCTGATGCACCCACATCTTGAGGGTCGAGGTCCAGGCGTGGTGGTCTGAGGGCTCTCAGCAATGTCTGCTGTATCCGTTGCTGTTGTTGCTCCTCAGGTGTCGCCATTTAACTTTTAGCTAATAAAATTGATACGCTTATCAATTACTTCATAAAAGGTGATGAGTCGAAGAAGAGATGAATAAGGCTTTTATTAGCTAAGAAGAGACCATGCTTCTTCGTGAGTGACTGAACAAGTCTGAACGAAACCCACACAGTGGTGGGTGGAGTCAGCTGAGGCATGCCTCCATACACAGCGCCACCCAGAGGTGGCAATATACAATACAGTGGTTTACCACACCTTTTATAGCCCCGCTCTGCTGCTCGAGATTCCCGCCGATGCTGTGAGGCCTTACCTGGGTCTCTGGGCCTTTTATAGCCCCGCTCTGCCGCTCGAGATTCCCGCCGACGCTCTGAGGCCTTACCTGGTCTCTGGGGCCTTTTATAGCCCCGCTCTGCCACTCGAGTTTCCCGCCGACGCTGTGAGGCCTTACCTGGTCTCTGGGGACTTTTATAGCCCCGCTCTGCCGCTCGAGTTTCCCGCCGACGTTGTGAGGCCTTACCTGGTCTCAGGCCTTTTATAGCCCCGCTCTGCCGCTCGAGTTTCCCGCCGACGCTCTGAGGCCTTACCTGGTCTCTGGGGACTTTTATAGCCCCACTCTGCCGCTCGAGTTTCCCCCTCTGGGACTGGGCAGTGCAGTGGGTCAGACACTGTCCTTTCCCCCTCTGGGATCGGGTGGTGCAGTGGGTCAGACACTGTCCTTTCCCCCTCTGGGACTGGGTGGTGCAGTGGGTTAGACACTGTCCTTTCCCCCTCTGGGACTGGATGGTGCAGTGGGTCAGACACTGTCCTTTCACCCTCTGGGACTGGGTGGTGCGGTGGGTCAGACATGTCCTTTCCCCCTCTGGGACTGGGTGGTGTGGTGGGTCAGGCATGTCCTTTCCCCCTCTGGGACTGGGTTGTGTGGTGGCTCAGACATTGTCCTTTCCCCCTCTGGGACTGGATGGTGCAGTGGGTCAGACACTGTCCTTTCACCCTCTGGGACTGGGTGGTGCGGTGGGTCAGACACTGTCCTTTCCCCCTCTGGGACTGTGTGGTGTGGTGGGTCAGACATGTCCTTTCCCCCTCTGGGACTGGGTTGTGTGGTGGCTCAGACATTGTCCTTTCCCTCTCTAGGGCTGGGTGGTGCAGTGGGTCAGACACTGTCCTTTCCCCTCTGGCACTGACAGTGCAAGATGTGCAATGATATCATTCAAAGTAATTCACTTAATGTGCTAAATACAGCTCTGGACATCTCTGCACTGTCCTGTACCGATGTTCTCAAACATAGAAAGCTTAAGTAAAAGGGCGGATTTTCTTCAGATAATTTTCCTGGCCGTCAGTTTCCAGGATGATTGGAATTGAAAGTGGCGTGGGTACTAATTGGGTGGGCAATCTGCTCTGCCAGTTTACCACCCAAACAGTGAAGGTGCAAATTGCCCTCAACTCTGCTGATTTTGTGTGCTAAGGTATCTTATCAAACCACTAAAATTTGAGAATATCCCATCTAATTGATCCACATCTATTCTCACTTTACCAAAGAATTTTATTATGTTGCTTGGGCATAAATTGCTTTTGTAAATCTATGTTGATTTTTTCTAATTTTATATCAAGGTGGCTTTCCACGTCCCTGTCCTTGGTAATTGATTGTAGAATTTTCCCACGTGAGACTGATTGGTTTATAGTTGCTTGAATCTCCCTACTCCCTTTACCAGCAAGCCCCCTAAATGTTTCTGCTAGCTGCCAGCTCATCGTTGCGTTCTTTAAGAACCCATGGGTGGATCCCATCTGGACAAGCACTTTATTTACTTGGATCTTATTCAAGTCGCAGTTAGCAGCTCAGTAGTAATGCTAATTCTATTACACGCCTCAATCTGTCTCTCCTGGAACATCCATTGTGCATCTCTCCCATACTGTCTTTTTCTCTTGTAAGGACTGAACTTGCACATTTTCAGTTACGTTCCTATCTGCGCAAAACTTGACCCCTCTTTCTATAGACAGTGACCCTACACACTCTTGTTGTCCACCCACTCCACCTTTTCGCTATTAGTTTTAATTTCCTTTGTAATACTAATTTCATAAGCTTGCCTTCCTCCTTTAACGCTCCTTTTCATTAATGCAGTGCCTTTCACGACCTCAGGATGTCCCAAAGCACTTCACAGCTAATGAAGTATTTTTGAAGTATAGTCACTGTTGTAATGTCAGATTTGCGCACAGCAAGCTCCCACAAACAGCAATGTCATAATGATCATATAATCTGTTTTAGTGATGTTGGTTGAGGGATAAATATTGGCCATGACACCAGAGAAAACTCCCCTGCTCTTCTTTGAAATATTGCCCGAGGATCTTTTACATCCACCTTAGAGAGCAGATGGGGCTTCGATTTAATGTCTCACCTGAAAGGCAGCACCTCCAACAATGCAGCACTCCCTCAGCACGGCACTTAAGGCTAAAGGGATCAAGGGATATGGGGAGAAGGCAGGAACAGGGTACTGAATTTGGATGATCAGCCATGATCTCATTGAATGGCGGAGCAGGCTCGAGGGGCCGAATGGCCTACTCCTGCTCCTATCTTCTATGTTTCTATGGCACTGGAGTGTCAGTTTGGATTATGTGCTCAAGTCTCATGGAGTGGGACTTGAACCCATGACTTTCTGACTCAGAGGCGAGAGCGCTACACACTGAACCACGACGGACACCTCTGAGGCTGTTATTTTTGCGGCCCTACTCCGCTGCTGCAAGTGTTGGGATGTCCAGGGATCAATCTGGTCTGATGTTGACCCCGTCCCAAATCCTGGTAGAAGAGGTAGGTACTGTATCGCATCAATCAGGGCCAGTGATCTCCTGGACTTGTTTTGATCGCCTAAGGGGATCGGAGACGAATTTTCCGAACTCTTTCCTCTCTAATTGGCAGTGGGTTTTTATCTGGTCTTCCGCCCCTCCCAGGAGATCACATGGCTTTTGGGTAGAGTGGGGAGAGGTGGGGAGGGTATATATTGTGATGAAAGCCATCACATTTGTGTGAGACAGGTTGGATGGACCAATGGGTCTTTTTCTGTTTGTATGTATGTGATTACAGACTGTACCAATGGCTTGTGTTAGAAACTACACTGACAGTGGTCACTATCACTGACTACTGGTAGAGCTGGTACAAGATGTGAAGTATGCAGAGAGTTATGACTTATTGACCTTTTGAGTCATGCATGGAAACAGCCACAAATGCTGTGGCTACAAGATCAGGTCAGAGGCTGGGTATTCTGTGGCGAGTGTCTCACCTCCTGACTCCCCAAAGCCTTTCCACCATCTACAAGGCACAAGTCAGGAGTGTGATGGAATACTCTTCACTTGCCTGGATGAGTGCAGCTCCAACAACACTCAAGAAGCTCGACACCATCCAGGACAAAGCAGTCCGCTTGATTGGCACCCCATCCACCACCTTAAATATTCACTCCTTCTGCCACCAGCACACCGTGACTGCAGTGTGTACCATCTACACGATGCACTGCAGCAACTCGCCAAGGCTTCTTCAACAGCACCTCCCAAACCCACAACCTCTGCCACCTAGAAGGACAAGGGCAGCAGGCACATAAGAACACCACCACCTCCAAGTTCCACTCCAAGTCACAGACCATCCTGACTTGGAAATATATCGCCGATCCTTCATCGTCGCTGGGTCAAAATCCTGGAACTCCCTCCCCAACAGCACTGTGGGAGTACCTTCAGCACACAGACTGCAGTGGTTCAAGAAGGCGGCTCACCACCACCTTCTCAAGGGCAATTAGGTATGGACAATAAATGCTGGCCTTACCAGTAATGCCTACATCCCATGAATTAATAAATATTTTTTTTGAAAAGCCTATTTTGACAAATAAACAGGAACACTTTTATTTCCAGAAATATCTTAAAACAAAGGACTATGATGTACTATGATCAATCAGGGTGTTCTTGGACTACTAATATTTAGTGTCAGATAGTAGCTGCTTTATGATGTGGTAGATTGCATTAATGCTTTGGGTTTGAACAGGAGTGTTTTGTTGATTGGCAGACTGTCACAGTGATTAAAGTCTAGAGAGGGATGTAATAATGCTGGAAAAAGCATTCCGAGAACTTTGATTGAGGATATTTCACCAGAGACAGGTCACCAGGGCAATTCTTTCACAGGTGAAAAGCTGACACCTCTCAACTATCTGTGATATGCAGAACTTGAGTAAATCTTTGCTGTGATGCAAATCAGCAATTTATTATTTAGGATTGGATCTTAAATCTTGTTTTTTTGGATTAGGACTATGAATCCTACCTAGCTTGCCCTAAACCTCCTCCCAGGCTACCTCTTGCCCTAGCCCTGTTCCCGCATCTTTATTTAGTTTCTCTCCCATCTCCCCTCATTCCCTCTCTGAGCTCATCTTGTCCATGTGACTCAACTCCTGCTCTCTTGACCCTATTCCCACTAAACTTGTGACCACCCAACTTCCCTTTCTGATGCCATTACAAAGTCGTTGAACATGTTGTTGCCTCCCAAATCTGTGCCCATCTTTCCCAAAACTCCATGTTTGAATTTTTCCAATCAGGTATCGCTCCCTGGCACATCACTATAAACAGCCCGAATTAAAGTCACAAATTACATCATCTGGGATGGTGCAATTTCTGTCCTCAAACTCTCTTTCTGCCTTTGACAGGATCGACCACATCATCTTCCTCAAATACCTCTTCTCCACTGTCCAGCTCAGTGGGACTGGTTCCACTCTTACCTATTCAATCATTGTCAGAGCATCTCCAGCAACGACTTGCCTTCCTGCCCTACACCATTACCTCCAGAGATCCCAAGGATCTCTCTTTGGCTCTCTCCTCTTCCTCATTTACATACTGCACTATGGCAACATCATCTGAAGTCATGAGGTCAACGTGTACACTGATGATGACATCCAGCTCTACCTCTCTACCATCTCTCTTGCTCCCTCCACTGGCTCTGTGTAGTCAGACTGCTTGTCTGGCATCCAGTCTTCGATGAGCCACAATTACCTCCAGTTAATCTTTGGGAAGACTGAAATCATCATCTCCGGCTCCCACCACAAACTCTTGCCATCAATTCCATCCACTGATTTAGCAACTGTCTCAGGCGGAACCAGAGTGTTCTCAGTTTTGGCATCCTATTCGACTCCGCGTTGAGCTTCCCACCCCATATCCCCTGTGTCAAAGATCGTTTGCTTCAACTCCAGCCTCAGCTCATCTGGTGCTGAAATTCTCATCCATGCATTTGTCACCTCCAGACTCAACTATTCCAATGCTTTCCTGGGTGGCCTCCCATCCTCCACACTCCATAAACTTCAGCTCATCCAAAACACTGCTGACCATATCATATCCCACGTAAAGTCCTGATCATCTATCAGTCCCGTCCCCCCTGCCCTACACAGGCTCCTGGTCCCCAGCGCCTCCAATTTAAAATTCTCACCCTCAAGTTGAAATCCCATAATGGTCTTGGCCCTCTGCAAGTTCCTCCAGTCCTACATCCCCTCAGAACTCTCTGTTCCTCCAATTCTGACCTCTTGAGCATCCCCACCTTCGACTAACATTGACAGCTGTGTCTTCAGCTGTCTAGGCCCCAAACACCCTAAACTCCTCTGCCTTGCCATTACCCTCTCCTCCTTTAAGGCCCTCCTCAAAATCCACCTCTTTGACCAAATGTTTGTTAACCCCTCCTAATAACTCTTTGGCTTAGCATCCACTTTTGTCTGATTATGCATTTGTAATGTGCCTTTGATGCTTTTCTACATTAAAGGTGTTATATAAATGCAAGTTGCTGCTGTTTTGTATGGAAACATGCACAACCCTCCCTCAGACCATTATCATTGCCCTCTCATCCAAACCCCTCTACTCCCTACTACAAAAGCAAAATACTGCGGATGCTGAAAATCTGAAATAAAAATGAAAAATGCTGGAACTACTCAGCAGGTCAGGCAGCATCTGTGAATAGAGAAGCAGAGTTAACGTTTCAGGTGGATGACCTTTCATCAGAAATGGAAAAAGTTGGAGATGGAACAGGTTTTTAAGCAAGTGTAGGGGAAGGGAAGAACAAAAGGGAAGGTCTGTGATAGGATGGAAGGCAGGAGAGATTAGTTGAGTTAGAAATCTGTACACTTTTTTCTTAAATGCTTCAACTAATGCATTCACTACACTAGCTGGAAGACTTGGGTTTACAGGGCATAATTTCAAAGTTTGCAGATGATACGAAACACAGAAATGTAGTAAACAGCGAGGAGGATAGTAACAGACTTCAGGAGGAAATGGTGAAAAGCTAGAAGCAGTGGAGGTCCAATGAGACTTAGGGGTGCATGTACATAGATCATTAAAATGCCATGGACAGGTACAAAAAATAATCAAAAAGGCTAATGGGATGCTGGCTTTTATATCTAGAGGACTAGAATACAAGGGGGTAGAAGTTATGCTACAGCTGGACAAAGCCCTGGTTAGACCACCCCTGGAGTACTGTGAGTAGTTCTGGGCACCACACCTTAGGAAGGATATATTGGTCTTGGAGGGAGTGCAGCGTAGGTTTACCAGAATGATACTTGGACTGCAAGGGTTAAGTTACAAGGAGAGATTACACAAACTAGGGTTGTATTCCTGAGAATTTAGATTAAGGGGTGATTTGATCGAAGTTTTCAAGATATTAAGGGGAACTGATAGGGTAGATAGAGAGAAATTATTTCCACTGGATGGGGAATCTAGGACGGGGGACATAGTCTAAAAATTAGAGCCAGGCTTTTCAGGAGTAAAGTTAGGAAACACTTCTACACACAAAGGGCATTAGAAGTTTGGAACTCTCTTCCGCTAACAGCAGTTGATTCTCAATAGTGAGGGGTGCAGACAGGTGTTTCTGCAGCCACAGGCGTGACTCCGGGATGGTTTGTTGCCTCCCTGGTGCCAGGGTCAAGGATGTCACTGAACGGCTGCAGGGCATTCTGAAGGGGGAGAGTGAACAGTCAGAGGTCGTGGTTCACATTGGGACCAACGGCATGGGTAGAAAGAGGGATGAGGTCCTGCAACAAGAATTTAGGGAGCTAGGTAGCAGATTAAAAAGCAGGATCTCAAAGGTTGTAATCTCTGGATTACTCCCGGTGCCACGTGCTAGTGAGTATAGGAATAGGAGGATAGAGCAGATGAATGCGTGGCTAAAGAGTTGGTGCAGGAGGGAGGGCTTTAGTTTCCTGGATCATTGGGTCTGCTTCTGGGGAAGATGGGACCTGTACAAGTCAGACGGGTTGCACCTGAACGGGAACGGGACCAACATCCTTGCGTGGAGGTTTGCTAATGCTGTCGGGGGGGGGTTTAAACTAACTTGGCAGGGGGATGGGATACGGAGTGGAGCACAGGGGGTGATGCACAGCCAAATATAGAGGAAAATACAAGTCAGTCTGGAAGACAGAGCAAATATGTAATGGCACAAGGGAGTATGGCAAGGCTGGATGGCATTTATTTTAATGCAAGGAGTCTTGCGAGTAAGGCAGATGAATTGAAGGTGTTGATGAACACATGGGAGTATGATATTGTTGCTTTCACAGAAACATGGTTGAGGGAGGGGCAGGACTGGCAGCTCAATATTCCAGGGTATAGAATCTTCAGGCGAGACAGAGGGGGATGTAAAAGAGGAGGGGGTGTCGCAATATTAATCAAGGAGTCAATTACTGCAGTAAGGAGGGATGATATCTTAGCAGGATCCTCTAATGAGGCCATATGGGTAGAACTTAAAAACAAAAAGGGGGCAAGCACTTTGCTGGGAGTGTACTATAGGCCCCCAAACAGTCAGGGGGAGATAGAGGAACAGATATATAGGCAAATCTCAGAGAAGTGTAGAAATAATAGGGTAATAATAGTAGGGGATTTCAACTTCCCCAATATTAACTGGGATAGTCAGAGTGTGAAAGGCTTAGAGGGTGCAGAATTCTTAAAGTGCATCCAGGAGAGCTTTTTGAGCTAGCATGTAGAAAGTCCTACAAGAGAGGGGGCGGTACTGGACCTAATTCTAGGGAATGTAGCCGGGCAAGTAGTAGAAGTGTCAGTTGGAGAGCATTTTGGTGACAGTGAGATTTAAGGTAGTCGTGGAAAAGGACAAAGATGGACCGGAAATAAAGGTTCTAAATTGGGGGAAGGCTGATTTTAATATGATAAGGCAGGATCTGGCCCAAGTGGACTGGGATCAGCTACTTGTAGGAAAATCCACATCAGAGCAGTGGGAGTCATTCAGAAAGAGAGTACAGCGCCAACATGTTCCCGTAAAGGTCAAGGGTGGGACCAACAAGTCCAGGGAACCCTGGATGTCAAGGGATATACAAGAATGCATTAGGAAAAAAATGGAGGCTTTTGGCAGATACAAAAGACTAAAAACAGTGGAAGCCCGAAAGGAGTATAGAAAGTGCAGGGGTGTACTTAAAAAAGAAATTAGGAGAGCGAAGAGGGGGCATGAAAAAAACACTGGCGGGCAAAATAAAGGAAAATCCCAAGGTGTTTTATAAGTATATTAGGGGCAAGAGGATAACCAGAGAAAGAGTAGGGCCCATTAGGGACCAAAGTGGCAATCTGTGTGTAGAGCCGGAAGATGTAGGTGAGGTTTTAAATGAATATTTTGCATCTGTGTTCACTATGGAGAAGGACGATGTAGGCGTAGAAATCAGGCAGAGGGATTGTGATATATTTGAACAAATTAGCATTGAGAGGGAGGAGGTACTAGCGGTTTTAGCGGGCTTAAAAGTGGATAAATCCCCAGGCCCAGACGAGATGTATCCCAGGCTGCTGTTGAGGCAAGGGAGGAGATTGCAGGGGCTCTGACACAAATTTTCAGAATCTCTCTGGCCACAGGGGAGGTGCCAGAGGACTGGAGAACAGCTAACGTAGCCTCGATAAAGGATAGATCATCTTGCTGAAACGTCATGATTTAGTGACAATGGGCTTACATCGGGGGGGGGGGGGGGGAAGATTGGCAAACAAGGAGGGCTCGTCGAGCGAAGCCGCCAAAAGCGCACAAAACAGTACTTTGGAAATAGTAAGCTCCGGCTTTGACCCTCCAAACTCAAAAGTGAGTCTTTTGTGTTGTTTCTGGAAATCCTGTCCCAGGAGCACATCACTGCATAGGTTTTTGAGCACCCCGAGCCAGGTGGAGAAATAAGTGCGGCCATTGAGAATAAGGTCGACAAGACAAATGCCGGAAGAGTTGGTGGTCAGTGTCATCAGAGCCATTGCAATTTCCCTGTCCGAGGGGTAAATATGCAGTTTTAATTTTCTGACAGCCCACTCACTAATGAAGCTGTCAGAGCTGCATGAGTTGATTAGTGCACTCAAAATGTGTCCATTTACCTAAACCTTCGTGGCTGCATGGGACAGACTTTGGGGAAAAACAGCTGTGATGGGAGGAGGGGCAGTTTTACCCTTGACAGCTGTAACCTTAGTTGTGGTTCTTGGGGGAGGAGCAGTTTTATAGATTGCAGTTGCAACCTTAGTAGTGGCTCTTGGGGGAGGAGCAGTTTTATAGATAGTAGCTGCAAAACTAACAGGGGCTCTCGACCGGTATACCTTAGAAAAGTGGCCTTTCTTACTAACAGAGGCTCTTGACTGGCATACCTTAGAAAAGTGACCTTTCTTACTGCAATGATTGCAGACTGTGTTATGAGCAGGACAAAATTTCCTATAGTGGAATGCACCGCCACAGAAGGAACACTTCCTTCCAGATTGCCAAGATGCTGCTAGGGCAGGGTCGTCATCAGTGAAGGTCTCTAGGGTAGGGTTGTCATCAGCCAGGTTGGAGTCATCATCAGTGAGGGCTTCCGCCCGATGCCTATTGAAGGAGTCACTAAAAGTGATAGCAGCAGCCCGTGCACGTGGTGAAAGATAGATATCTGCATTCCTCTTTGCTAAGTCCAGAGAACATGCCTGGTCATAGGCAGCCTGTAACTTGAGGGTTTTATTCTCCAGCAGACGCTGACGTATGAAGGGAGACGCAATCCCATTAATAAAGGAATCACGAATTAACTCCTGATACTGCTCAGCTGTGACAGCTTTAAGATTACAATCCTTGCTGAGCCTGCGCAGTTACTGAAGGAATTCGTCAAGTGATTCCCCGGGTTGTTGTCAAGTTGTGGCCCGTAGATGCCGAGCAAAAATTTCATTTGGGGACTTAACATATAGTTGCTGCAGTATTTGGATAGCGGCGTCATAGTCTACACAGTCTTCGATATAGTCAAACACATGAGGGGATACATAATTGGCAAGCATTCGTAACTTATTAGGAACATTCTCACCACACTCCTCAAGGAAGTTGCTGAAGGTACGATACCAGTGTTTCCATACCTTAGCAGCTGTAAGTGAATTCGGGTCCAGGTCGAGACGGGCGGGTCTGAGTAGTTTCTCCATGATGGATCGATTACTTTGACCGAGTTCCCTTCTACGGTTTGAGTCGTAGCCGTCTGTTCCCAAGACCACTCAGAGCGTGGAGCAGGTCAGTTGATTAAATTGATGTAAAAAGACTACTGAGCACTTGGTTTGAGTATAAAACAAGGCTTTAATCAACTGTTTCACAACCATGAGATACTAGTTACATCACTAGTTCCTGGTTACAAAAACGTCCTGAGCAAGCTGGGCCCATGCCCGAGTATTTATACTCCTTGGACAGCGTCACCAGCTGGCCGCCCAGTGTTACTTCATGAGTCATTTCTTCATGAATGATAAGATTCATGACACTTGCTATTTTAGATACTTTTAAATTTTGAAAAAGATGCATTTATGCAACACGTTGAATGTAGACAAAAGTCCCAAGGGGCTTCATAAAGGCACAAGGGAAAACCAACAACTAGCTAAAGAAGCAAATATTAGGAGGGGTGACCAAAGGCTTGGTCAAAGAGGTGGGTTTTAAGAAAGATCTTAAAAGAGAGAGAGGTGGAGGGGTTTAGTGAGGGAACTAGAGCGTAGGACCTAGGCAGCTGAAGGTACCGTCTCCTATAATGGAATGAAAGGAAGGGGGATTCACAAGTTTGAGTGGAGATCGCACCACTGAGGAAGCTGATAATGGAGTGAGGTGGGAATACAGTGAGAACAGTACTCCTAAATCCCAAATTTGATTTGAGTGGGAATTAGGAGCGGAGGGAAAGGAGGAGCAGAGTAGTTTAAGTGAAATTATATATTGCTAAATATAAACTTAAAACATAACTATAACTTAACTACCATGTACAGCAAGATTGGCTCTACAAGATGAGAGAATGCTGTGCAGTTCCTGATGTGTGGGAGCTTTGAGTAGCAGATGCTGACTCGGCCAAACACATCTGTAGGAAGTATCTCCAAATAGATTGGATTCAAGATCTCGGAACTTGCGGTGAAATTGGAGACATCCGATATATCAGGGAGGGAGAGAGGCAGTACGTCTGTATGGCTACAAGGGGATTGCTCGATCCAGTTATGAGGAACAAATTAGTTCAAGGAGCCGAGTGCCATCAATCAACATTTAGTGCTCAAGTCCTGGTGTGGGAGGAGGAGTCGCTGGTTAGCACCCAGGCTGGGGCTCTTTTCTCTAGAAAAGACTGAGGTGAGATCTGACAGAGGTTGTTAAGATTATGAAATGGTTTGCTAGGGTAGACGTAGAGAAGATGTTTCCATTAGCGGGGTGACCAAAGCAAGGGGCCATAATTATAACAGAGCCACCAATAAATCCAATACAGAATACAGTAGAAATTTCTTTACCCACAATGGTTAGACTGTGCAACTCGCTACCACAGGGAGTGGTTGTGGCAAATAGCATAGATGCATTTAAGGGGAAGCTAGATAAACACATGAGGGAGAAAGGAATAGAAGGATATGGTGATGGGGTAAGATGAAGAGGGTGGGAGGAGGCTCGTGTGGAGAATAAACACCGGCATAGACCAGTTGGGCTGAATGGCCTGTTTCTGTGCTGTAAATAATATGCAATACTCTGTAATAGAAATCCATCACTTAGGCTACCCTCTGACACCCGGAGTAACCCCACCACTGTTCAGGCCGAGACCAGTTAACTCAGTACAGGTGGGGGCCCTCTCTGCTCTGCATGGCTCAGTACCACACCAGGCTGTACATTTACCCACTGAGCCATCAGGGTCACACACGAGGAACGCCAACACCTAAACTGTAATCAAATACACTGTAGTAGGAACTGATCCAATCAGCACAGAGAGACGCCATAATCTCCTCCTCTCTCGAGAAGTAAACTATAATGGAACCTGGACCATCTGCTCTGATGGAGGGGACCCCAATAGATAGTGGAAATGGGCGGATAATCCAGGCCCCCATACTTACTCTAACTCTGAGTTTTTTACCCTTTGGTTTACTTTGATTCTATAATCAAGTCTCAGCGTATGCACACAAGATATTTCCATTATAAATGCAAAATGCATTTTCTTGAAATAAAGTGTTGCCAACCTGACTCTGCGGGAGTCAGACATGAAATTCGTATTCCCTCTAGTATCTTGAATTGATCTCAATACAGGAATAGTAAATTCAATCAGGTACTGGCCATCCAGATAACAACTACTTATCCTGCTGGGCCAGTAACCCGGAAGAAAAGTCCTGCCTGAATTGTCTGATCAGTCGAGTATTTCAGCAGTTTGTTTTTGGTATCCCCGCAGTACCTGGTTCTACCAGCAGGAGGTGATACTGCACTGTAAAACTTTACAGATTTTTGTACTCGAGTAACAGCACCTCATAGAGTCATAGAGTCATAGAGTAATACAGCACGGATAGAGGCCCTTCGGCCCATCGTGTCCGCGCCGGCCATCAAGCCCTGTCTAATCTAATCCCATATTCCAGCATTTGGCCCGTAGCCTTGTATGCTATGGCATTTCAAGTGCACATCCAAATGCTTCTTAAATGTTGTGAGGGTTTCTGCCTCCACAACCCTTTCAGGCAGTGAGTTCCAGACTCCAACCACCCTCTGGGTGAAAAAGTTCTTTCTCAAATCCCCTCTAAACCTCCCGCCCTTTACCTTGAATCTATGCCCCCTTGTTATTGACCCCTCTACTAAGGGAAAAAGCTCCTCAGCATCCATCCGATCTATGCCCCTCATAATTTTGTACACCTCAATCATGTCCCCCCTCAGCCTCCTCAGCTCCAAGGAAAACAAACCCAATCTGCCCAGTCTCTCTTCATAGCTGAAGCGCTCCAGCCCTGGTAACATCCTGGTGAACCTCCTCTGCACCCTCTCTAACGCGATCACATCCTTCCTGTAGTGTGGCGACCAGAGCTGCACACAGTATTCCAGCTGTGGCCTAACCAGTGTTTTATACAGCTCCATCATAACCTCCTTGCTCTTATATTCAATGCCTCGGCTAATGAAGGCAAGTATCCCATATGCCTTTTTTACCACCTTATCCACCTGTTCCGCCGCCTTCAGGGATCTGTGTACTTGCACACCCAGATCCCTCTGACCCTCCGTCTTGCCTAGGGTCTTTCCATTCATTGTGTATTCCTTTGCCTTGTTAGTCCCCCCAAAGTGCATCACCTCGCACTTTTCCGGGTTAAATTCCATTTGCCACTGTTCCGCCCATCTGACCAACCCATCTATATCGTCCTGCAGACTGAGGCTACCCTCCTCGCTATTTACCACCCTACCAATTTTTGTATCATCCGCGAACTTACTGATCATACCCTTTACATTCATATCCAAGTCATTAATGTAGACCACAAACAGCAAGGGACCCAGCACCGATCCCTGTGGTACCCCACTGGCCACAGGCTTCCAGTCACAAAAACAACCTTCGACCATCACCCTCTGCCTTCTGCCACTAAGCCAGTTTTGTATCCAATGTGCCAAGGCACCCTGGATTCCATGGGCTCTTACCTTCTTGACCAGTCTCCTGTGCGGGACTTTATCGAAGGCCTTACTGAAATCCATGTATACCACATCCACTGCGTTACCCTCATCCACACACCTAGTCACCCCCTCAAAAAATTCAATCAAATTAGTCAGACATGATCTTCCCTTGACAAAGCCATGTTGACTATCCCTGATTAATCCTTGCCTCTCCAAGTGGAGACAAATTTTGTCCCTCAGGATTTTTTCCAATAATTTTCCTACCACTGATGTTAGGCTCACTGGCCTGTAGTTCCCCGGTTTTTCCCTACTACCCTTCTTGAATAATGGTACTACATTAGCGGTTCTCCAGTCCTCTGGCACATCCCCTGTGGCCAGAGAGGTCCTGAATATATGTGTTAGAGCCCCCGCAATCTCCTCCTTTGCCTCACACAGCAGCCTGGGATACATTTCATCCGGGCCTGGGGATTTATCCATTTTTAGGCCAGCTAAAACCGCTAATACCTCCTCCCTCTCGATGTTAATATGTTCGAGCATATCACAGTCCCCCCGCCCTATTTCTATGTCTACATCGTCCTTCTCCATAGTGAAAACAGATGCAAAAAATTCATTTAGAACCCCTCCTACATCTTCCGGCTCCACACACAGATTGCCACTTTTGTCCCTAATGGGCCCTATTTTTTCCCTAGTTATCCTCTTACCCTTAATATACTTATAAAACATCTTCGGATTTTCCTTTATTTTGCTCGCCAGTGTTATTTCATGGCCCCTCCTTGATCTCCTAATTTCTTTTTTAAGTATCCCCCTGCACTTTTTATACTCCTCTAGGGCTTCCTCCGTCTTTAGCCTTTTGTATCTACCAAAAGCCCTCCTTTTTTTCCTAATCCATTCTCGTATATCCCCTGACATCCAAGGTTCCCTGTGGTTTTTGGAACCACCCTTGACCTTTACGGGAACATGTTGCCATTGTATGATCTCAATCTCCCTTCTGAAAGCCTCCCATTGCTCCGATGCGGATTTTCCTACAAGTAGCTGATCCCAGTCCATTTTGGCCAGATCCTGCCTTATCCTATTAAAATCGGCCTTCCCCCAATTTAGAACCTTTATTTCCGGCCCATCCCTGTCCTTTTCCATGGCCACCTTAAATCTTACCATATTATGGTCACTATCACCAAAGTGCTCACCTACTAGCACTTTTTCCACTTGGCCGGCCACATTCCCTAGAATTAGGTCCAGTACCGCCCCCTCTCTTGTAGGACTTTCTACATGCTGGCTCAAAAAGCTCTCCTGGATGCACTTTAAGAATTCTACACCCTCTGAGCCTTTCACACTCTGACTATCCCAGTTAATATTGGGGAAGTTGAAATCCCCCATTATTATTACCCTATTATTTGCACATTTCTCTGAGATTTGCCTACATATCTGTTCCTCTATCTCCCCCTGACTGTTTGGAGGCCTATAGTACACTCCCAGCAAAGTGCTTGCCCCCTTTTTGTTTTTAAGCTCCACCCATATGGCCTCATTAGAGGACCCTGCTAATATATCATCCCTCCTTACTGCAGTAATTGACTCCTTAATTAATATTGCGACACCCCCTCCTCTTATACCTCCCCCTCTGTCTCGCCTGAAGATTCTGTACCCCGGAATATTGAGCTGCCAGTCTTGCCCCTCCCTCAACCATGTCTCCGTGATAGCAACAATATCATACTCCTATGTGTTTATCAACACCTTCAGTTCATCCACCTTATTTGCAAGACTCCTTGCATTAAAATAGATGCCATCCAGCCTTGCCCTTATATATTTGCCCTGTCTACCAAGCTGACTTGTTTTTTTCTCTATAATTGGCAGCACATCCCCCCCTATTTCAGCTCCCCTCTGTATCCCGATTAGGCACTTTACAGCCTTCCAGACTCAATATCGAGCTCAACAACTTCAGATCATAACTTCGGCCCCTATTATAATTTTTATCCACACTTTTGGTTTGTGACTTTTCCTTTTTTTTTCTCTCTCCCACATGGCAGCTGTCTCTCACTCTGCCAGCGCATTTCACACTTCATCTAGAGCCATTGTCTGTTTCTTTACCTGTCCTATTACCATCTCGTCTCACCTTGAATATCTTTTAATGTCTCTTCTTTCATCCCCTCCCCCATTTCCCAGCCCCAAACTGCCTCTTGTTTCATTTCCTGCCTTTTCTCTCAGTTCTGCAGAAGGGTTTCGACCCGAAACGTTGACTCTATTTCTCTCTCCACGGATGTTGCCTGGCCTGCTGAGTTTTTCCAGCATTTTCTGTTGTTATTTCGGATTTCCAGCATCCGCAGTATTTTGCTATCAGATTTTTGTACTGATCTCTTCCTATCTTGACTCTATTTTTTCTCCCCTTGACAAGTCTCTTCCCACCTACATTCGCAACTCTTCCGACGCCCTCCGTCACTTTAACAGTTTCCTGGCCCCGACCGTCTCTTTTTCACTATGGACGTACAATCCCTCTACACCTCCATCCCCCACCAGGACGGCCTGAGGGCGCTCCGCTTCTTCCTTGAACAGAGGCCCAACCAGTCCCCATCCACCACCACTCTCCTCCGCCTGGCTGAACTTGTTCTCACATTGAACAACTTCTCCTTTGACTCCACTCACTTCCTCCAAATTAAAGGTGTTGCTATGGGAACCCACATGGGCCATAGCTATACCTGCCTTTTTGTGGGATATGCGGAACACTTTGTTGCAGTCCTACTCAGGTCCCCTCCCTCACCTCTTTTTCCGGTACATTGATGACTGTATCGGTGCCATTTCCTGCTCTCGCCCTGAACTTGGAATTTCATTCACTTTGCTTCCAATTTCCACCCTTCCCTCACCTTGAAAAGGTCCATCTCCGACTCTTCCCTTCCCTTCCTCGACTTCTCTGTCTCCATTTCTGGAGATAGGCTATTGACAAACATTCACTATAAGCCCACTGACTCCCACAGCTAGCTGGACTATACTTCTTCCCACCCAGCTTCTTGTAAGGACTCTATTCCATTCTCCCAGTTTCTCCATCTCCACCGCATCTGTTTTGACAATGCAACCTTCAATACTAGTGCTTCCGATATGTCTTTCTTTTTCCTCAACTGAGGAATCTCCTCTACCGTGGTTGACATGGCCTTTGACCGTGTCCATTCCATTTGCCACACTTCTGCTCTCACCCCTTCCGCTCCCTCCCAGAACCACAATAGGGTTCCCCTTGTCCTCACCTTTCACCCCACCAGCCTCCACATTCAATGGATCATCCTCCACCATTTCTGTTGGATCTGTGATTCAGAGGATATGCTGTTATTAAATAATCACACGGATGCTGTACATTAACAATAAACAGGTCTTTACTGGAGGAGGGTAGTCTCAAGACTGGGGGTACAGAGGCATGCACAAAGCTTATATACCGGTGTGGTCACTGCCGGTACAACAGTATACAGGAGCTGTAAAAGTAGTTCTGACTTAAAAGGCACATACACTACAATTCCTCCCCTTTTAGATTAGTAGTACCCCTAATATTCAAATAAAAATTAACATTTCAAGATGTACGTTAAACAACAAAAGTCCATTTATAGATTCAGTCTTTGGGGCGGCTTCCTGACCCTTTCGGCATAGCGCCTTTCCGGAGGTTCTTGTTCTTGGTGCAGAGGCGATTCTGACCCCTTTTCATCGGGTAGTTCATCGGGTTCCACTGCTACTGGGTCTGAAGTAGATGCTACCGGTATGTCAGGTTCATCCCCAGGTACTCGAGACATGGGGTTGACGCGTTCCTGCGACGCTAAGATCTGATTGACGTGGCATCTCACAATGTTCTCCCCGACATCCACTGTGTACATTAATGGCCCCTGCCTTGTACATATCGTTCCGGGTTGCCATTTCTCTGTTCGATAGTCACGGGCCAAGACTGGTTGCCCTACATTGAAGCTCCTGGTCGGCTTCTCATTGATGTGCTGGAATTGTTTGTCCTCAACATTTCTTCGCACATTTGGTCTGAGCAAGTCCAGACGAGATCTCAACCTTCGGTTAAAGAACATCATGGCCGGGGTCTGGTTGGTAACTGCATGTGTCGTGTTTCGGTAGGCTAATAAGAAATTGTCCATCTTATGCTGTAGTGGAATTTCATCGTCGCACATGGCCTTTATCGCCTTCTTAAAGATTTGTACGAACCGCTCAGCCAATCCATTTGTGGCTGGATGATACGGGGCGGATGTGTAATGCCTTACCCCATTCCTTTTCATAAATTTTTGGAACTCGTCGGACACAAACTGTGGTCCCATTATCAGAGCAAATCTGCTCTGGCAACCCGTTTCTGGCAAATATGGTCCGTAGGACTGCAATCGTTTTCTCTGTAGTGGTTGAAGACATTTTTATCACCTCAGGCCACTTCGAATGAGCATCCACTGCTATTAAGAACATTGAGTCCATGAATGGACCAGCGAAATCAATATGCACCCGCTGCCATGGAGTGGACGGCCACTCCCATGGGTGTAGAGGGGCATGTGGTGGTGCATTTTGGACCTTCTGGCATCCTAAGCAGCTCTTAGTTAGGTCTTCGATTTGTTGATCGATTCCCGGCCACCACACATAAGCCCTAGCAAGGCTTTTCATTTTCACTCCCCCCAGATGACCTTCATGTAGCTCATTTAGCACTCTCTCCCTTAACTTGGGTGGAATCACCACTCTGGATCCACACATCACTGCCCCCTGGCATACTGACAGCTGTTCTCTTCTGGATGAGAATGCTGGCAACAGTGAGTCGCCATGTGTTGGCCATCCCCTCACCGTCAATTCATATACCCGCAACAGCGTCGGATCATTGCGGGTCGCCTTCTCTATGTAACCCCTTCACGGTTCTCTAGATATATGTGAGATGTGGTCTCTGTTGTAGACAGTATTCTATAGTCCAGTAAGGAGATCACTACTACAATGGCTTAATTCTAATTATCTTACTTTATAGTTTTAACGTCAGACAGTATAAGAAGATTACGGGTCAATGACCTAAATTAGACATTTGCATACATTAGAATGAATCTAGACATAATAAACATACATTCTCCATTTATATGGATTCAAAGGAGAATCTGTCCCTGTGTCCAAATTCGAGTGCACTCTTTCGTTGGCGCGCTTAAGTTGGAGCTCATGGTATGTATAATGTCTGCAAGACTTATGACTCCGAACCCCTTCGTTGAATTCTCTTCACGATCACTGAATCCCACTTTGAGTTCTGGATGCAGAGCTACTAATACGAAGGGCGGCGGCCGAGTTTGGAAGCCCGCGACGGGATGCAGCAGCCATTTGTCTCCTGAGCCCTCTTTTCAGAGCTCCTGCCCTCTCCTCTTCCAGTCACTCTCTGCAGCTTTTCCCGCTCGAAAAACCCGACTCCACCCCTTCCTCCTGGGGTTTCTGCCTGGAGACTGCGCAGTCTCACTGTCTGCAACAGTTGATACTGGTGCAGAATTATGCAAAGTCTGCTCTTAGTCACATTGTGTCCTTAAAAGTTCTTGCCGTACCTTCACATGGGCAACTTTAACCCAGGGGTTTATAACAATGATAATACAGTGTCTAAGTTAAAGATTGATAACCATACTTAGCGTACATAACATTTCCAGTGGGTATTACATCTATATCCACGTTTGTTACTGGCAATCGTTCAATTATTGACGAATAAAATATCTCGATAGGGTCCACTGCTGGTGCTTCCTCCACAGTAGGCAGTGGCAGGCACGATAGCCCATCAGCGTTTCCATGCTGTTTCGTGCCTTTATATTCTATTTCATATTGATTCGCCCCTAGAAACAGGGACCATCTTTGTAACCGCTGTGCAGTCATCACTGGAATGCCCTTCTTAGGATTAAAGATGGAGACAAGTGGTTGGTGGTCAGTCAGCAAGGTGAACTTCTGCCCATGCAGATAGTGGTTGAATTTTTTTACTCCCCATACGAGGCTGAGGGCCTCCCTGTCAATCTGGGTGTAGTTGCGCTCGGCTGAGGTTAGTGACCGAGACGCAAAGGCTACTGGCCTCTCCAACCCGTCTGGGAATTTGTGCGACAGCACCGCTCCAATGCCATAGGGTGATGCATCACATGCCAAACGAATTGGTAGTGCTGGGTTGAAATGGGCCAACACCTCTTGATGCGATCAATTCTTTACACTTCTGGAAAGCTCATCTACATTCGTCATCCCACTTCCATGGTACCCCTGTTTGCAGTAGGGTGTTCAGCGGGTGTAATACCGTAGACAAATTTGGTAAGAACTTGTGGTAGTAGTTTACCAGCCCGAGGAACGACCTCAGTTGTGACACATTTTCCTGTGCTGGAGCCTTGACTACTGCCTCAATCTTGTCAGGGGACTTATGTAACCCCTCTTCATCGATGACGTGGCCACAATACGAGATCTGTTTCTGGAAAAACTCGCACTTGTGGCGATTAGCTCGTAGCCCATACTCCTTTAATCTGGTGAGCACCTTCTCCAAGTTGGCGAGGTGATCACCGTCATTTTCGCCCATGACCAAGATGTCGCCCAAATAACACTGGGTCCCTGGAATCCCTTGAAGAACTTGATCCATCGCCCTTTGCCAAATAGCCGGAGCTGATGCTACTCCAAACACCAGCCGGTTGTATTGATAGAGACCTTTATGAGTGTTGATCGTAAGGTATTGTTTCGAAGCTTCTTCTACCTCCATTTGCAAGTACGCCTGGGCTAGATCAATTTTGGTGAAGCGTTTACCTCCAGATAGCGAGGCAAAAATATCCTCAATTCGTAGAAGCGGATATTGTACCGTGTGAAGGATTGGGTTCACTGTCACCTTAAAATCCCCACAGATGCGGACCTTCTTTTGTTCCCCAGGTGTATTACTCAACGGCCTCTTCATTACAGGAACGATGGGTGTAGCCCACTCGCTCCAGTCCACTTTGGACAGTACTCCTGAACATTCCAACCCTTCCACCTCTGCTTCAACAGCTGGTCTGATCGCATAAGGCACTGGTCTGGCCTTCAGAAACTTTGGGCTTGCATTTTCCTCTTGTGATAAACCACTGTTATTGTATCCTACTGTTATCGTTATTGCATATTGTTACCTCTGGTTGGCGCTGTGTACCAATGCATGCCTCAGCTGGCTCCGCCCACATGACCAGGTATAAAGGTGGGTGTTTCGGCAACCCACTTCCTTCTTGGAACCAGTTGGCCACGAGAGGCATGCTCTGTTCTTTAGTTAATAAAATTGATACGCTTATCAATTACTCCATAAAAGGCGATGAATTAGGAAAGTAATGAAGAGGTTTCGGTGGGCCGCATCTAACGAGAGCGCAAGGGCTACGGCCGTCTTCAGGTCGAGCTCCTTGCTTTCGAGCAGTCTCTGCCGGGAGTAGTCGGACTGGAGGCCCCTAACGAAGGCATCACAGGTAAGTCCCTCCGCGTGCCCCGCAGCCGTTACCTCCTTACAGTCGCAGTCCCTGCAGAGTGTCTGCCTCTTGGGATCCCGCAGGCAGCAACCGGGGGAATCGGTAGAGGCATTTTTACGGGCATTACAGACACTCTGCAGGGACTGCGACTGTAAGGAGGTAACGGCTGCGGGGCACGCGGAGGGACTTACCTGTGATGCTTCGTTAGGGGCCTCCAGTCCGACTACTCCCGGCAGAGACTGCTCGAAAGCAAGGAGCTCGACCTGAAGACGGCCGTAGCCCTTGCGCTCTCGTTAGATGCGGCCCACCGAAACCTCTTCATTACTTTCCTAATTCATCGCCTTTTATGGAGTAATTGATAAGTGTATCACCTCTATTTTAATCGTTGCTGTTATTCCTTTTAGTGTTCCTAGTCCCTCCTGGAACACTTCTTTTGCGTCAGTTAGCATTTTTGACAGTCGTCCAGGTGTGACGTCGTCATCCTTTTTGGCCTCAACCTTCAGTGCCTGTATGGAATGCCAATCTAATTGTATCTTCCGGATCCATTCACATCCTAGCAGTGGTGGTCCTCCATCTGGCAATACATATATATCCATTTTAGGTATTTCCTGGCCTTTATATATCACTTTCACCCTTATTTTTCCTTTGGGGTAGACTTTTTGCCCCATATACGTCTTCAAGACAATCTCGGTAGCTTTCAAGGGTATGTGTGAAAATAGCCGCTTGTAGTCTCTTTGATTTATGACTGTTAGAGCTGACCCTGTGTCAAATTCCATTTTCACTTGGACTCCGTCTATCTTGAGTGTAACCCAGATAGTCTGGTAATCCTCCATTTCGGTTACCTTATGTTGTTTCAGACAACCCAGCTCCTTGCTTCCGGAGTCTGTGTCACTTTTCTGTTCGTCTGAACCACTGTCCATCACCTGGTGTACTTTTTTGTACTTCTCCTGTGGAGATTTCTTACTGTTGGTTTTCTTCCCAGACCTGCAGACTCTTGCTATGTGTCCTGCTTTCCCACACTGTCTGCACACTTGGTCCTTGAACCAACAATCTTTCTAGTCATGTGTTGTTCTGCCGCAGCGATAGCACTTCCCTGTTCCATAGGACATTTCATTGGTGCCATATTCTTGCGGTCTCCGTTGTATCTCTGCAGCGCCCCTTGCGGCTGCTTCATGTGATACTGCCATACTGAAAGCTTTGTCCAGCGTAAGATCCTTTTCCGACAGAAGCCGTTTCTGGGTTCCTTCACTCTGTAGCCCACACACAAACTTGTCCCTTAACGTATCTGCTAGTCCCGCTCCAAACTGGCAGTGTTTCGATAGCTTGCGCAGTTCCGTTAGGTACTCAGCATTACTTTCGTCTTTGTGTTGGTTCCTTTTATGGAACTTAAATCGTTCTGCTATCAGCAGCGGTGTGGAGTTTAAGTGGTCCTGTCGGATTTCTACTATGCTTTCAAAATTCTTGTTTACCGGCTTCTCTGGGGTTATTAGATTTCGCAGTAACCCATAAGTTTTTGCACCCATGGAATTTAACAGAACCAGTGCTTTATTAGCAACTGGCACTTCATTCGCCCTGCAGTACACCTCAATACGTTCCACATATGTCGCCCAATCTTCGACTTCATTGTCGAATGTAGAGATACTGCCACTCTTCGGCATCCTTGGGTGTGAGTTAACTGTCAAAAATGGTGCCTCCCGCGCTTCCCCTTCTTCTCCGCTGGCACAAAATGGCGTCTCCCGCGCTTTCCTTTCTTCGCCCCGTGGACCCTGTTCAGCCCGTGAGCCCTGGCTGTGCTCTGCGCGTTCTTCTTTTTATATTTTTCAACGCCGCTCAGTCTAGAACCCAGCTGTTTCTTTACCCTCTCTCCGGTTTGTTTTCTTTTTCTCGACGCCGCTCGGTGTTCAACCCCCGGCTGCGCCCTTCACCCTCTGTCTTACCCCGTCGATGCTGCTCGGCTTTCTCTCCGCCGTCGGTCGGCTCCAGCCGCCGCTGCTCGGGAAGGGTCTGCGCTGGACCTGTCGTCGGTCTCTTGCTGCTCGTCGTGGCTGGGGAACCAAGCCCGGCTCTCCACAGCCTCCCCTGCGAAGTTCAATCTCTGCCTGACGGTTGGGCGGTTGCTCGTGGTCGACGCCCGTGTTCCTGGCCTCGACTACTTTAAAAAAAAAATTATGTTGCAGGTAGATTCGAATCGACACTCATCGCCACTGTTGGATCCGTGATTCAGAGGATATGCTGTTATTAAATAATCACACGGATGCTGTACATTAACAATAAACAGGTCTTTACTGGAGGAGGGTAGTCTCAAGACTGGGGGTACAGAGGCATGCGCAAAGCTTATATACCGGTGTGGTCACTGCTGGTACTACAGTATACAGGAGCTGTAAAAGTAGTTCTGACTTAAAGGCAGATACACTACAATTTCCGCCACCTCCACCGTGATCCCACTACCAAACACATCTTCCCCTCCTCTCCCTTCCAGCATTCCGAAGGGAGCGCTCCCTTGGTGACACCTGGTCCACTCCTCTATCACCTCCAACACCCCTTCCCACGGCAGCTTCGCATGCAAGCGCAGGAGATACCACACCTGCCCTTTTACCTCCTCCCTTCCCACTGTCCAGGGCCCCAAACACTCCTTCCAGGTGAAACAGCGATTTACTTGTACTTCTTGCAATTTAGTATACTGTATTCACTGCTCACGATGTGGTCTCCTCTACATTGGGAACCTGAGAGTGGATTCAGAAGGGAGAGAAGCAAAGCTGGAAATGGAAGGCAGAAAATTAGTAAGCGAGTTTGGAAGGCAGAGGAAACAAAGGCTAGAAAATAGACAACAAGGGAGTTTGGCAGTGCTCAATGGTACATACTTCAACGCAAAGAGTCTAGGGAATAAAGCAGATGAGCTGAGGGCACAGGTAGACATGTGGGAGAATGATATTGTAACTATTACTGAGACATGGCTGAAAGAAGGGCAGGAATGGCAGCTCAACATTCCTGGTTACAGGGTTTTCGGACGAGATAGAAAGGGGGATAAAAAAGGAGGGGGGGGTCGCAATATTGATTAAATAAACAATTACAGCTGTGAGGAGGGAGGATATCTTAGAAGGATCATCAAATGAGGCCATATGGGTTGAACTGAAAAACAAAAAAGGTGCAATCACACTGCTGAGAGTGTACTATAGGCCTCCGAACAGTCAGAGGGAGAGAGAAGAGTAAATATGTAGGCAAATCTCTGAGATGTGCAAAAATAGGGTAGTAATAATAGGGGATTTCAACTTCCCCAATATTAACTGGGATAAAATTAGTGTGAAAGATATAGAGGGAGCAGAATTCTTAAAATGCATTCAGGGGAACTTTTTTAGCTAGTACGTAGTAAGCCCGACAAGAGGGGGTGTAATCAAAAGAGGAACAAGAGGGGGCGGTTCTGGACCTAGTTTCAGGGAATGAAGCTGGGCAGGTGGAAAGGGTATCAGTGGGAGAGCATATTGGTGATCGTGATCATAATTCCGTTAGATTTAGGGTAGTTATGAAAAAGGACAAGGATAGACCAGAAATAAAAGTTCTCAATTGGGGAAAAGCTAATTTTACTAAGCTAAGAGGTGATTTAGTCAAAGTGGACTGGAGACTGAAACTTGAAGGTATATCAGTGTCAGAGCAGTGGGAGGCATTCAAGGAGGAGATAGTGAGGGTTCAGAGCAAGTATGTTCCCTTAAAGAAAAAGGGTGGGACGAACAAATCTAGAGCTCCCTGGATGTCAAGTGGCATGCAGGGTAGAATAAAGAAAAAAAGGGAAGCTTATAAGATACCGAGGACTCAATACTGCAGAAAGCCGGGAGAAGTATAAAAAGTGCAGGGGGGGAATTAAAAAGGAAATTAGGAAAGCAAAGAGATGGCATGAAAAAATATTGACAAGTATAATCAAGGAAAACCCAAAGATGTTTTATAAATATATTAAGAGCAAGAGGATAACTAAATTAACAGTAGGGCTTATTAGGGACCATAAAGGTAACCTGTATGTGGAAGCGGAAGACATAGGTATGGTCCTTAATGAATACTTTGCGTCTGTTCTCACAAAAGAGAGGGGTGATGCAGACATTGTAATCAGGGAGGAGGAGTGTGAAATATTAGATGAAGTAAACATAGTGAAAGAAGAAGAGAAAAAGATTGGTGAAGTCAAGCGTAGGTCCCTTGCAGTGAGAAGCAGGGGAATTTATAATGGGGAACAAAGAAATGGCTGACCAATTAAATACATACCTTGGTTCTGTCTTCACAAAGGAGGACACAAATAACTTCCCAGAGATGTCGGGGAACATAAGGTCTAATGAGAGGGAGGAACTGAATGAAATCAGTATTTGTAGGGAAATGGTGTTAGGGAAATTGACGGGATTGAAGGCTGATAAATCCCCAGGGATTTATCGGCCTGGGGATTTACATCCTAGGGTACTTAAGGAGGTGGCCCTAGAAATAGTAGATGCATTGCTGGTCACCTTCCAAAATTCGATAGACTCTGGAACAGTTCCCATGGATTGGAGGGTAGCTAATGTAACCCCACTATTCAAAAAAGGTGGTAGAGAGAAAATGGGGAATTACAGACCGGTAAGCCTGACATTGGTAGTGGGGAAAATGCTAGAGTCCATTATAAAAGATGTAATAGCAGAGCACTTGGAAAACAGTGACAGGATCGGACAAAGTCAACATGGATTTACAAAAGGTAAATCGTGCTTAACTAATCTACTGGAATTTTTTGAGGATGTAACTGGTAGAATAGATAAGGGAGAACCAGTGGATGTGGTGTATTTGGACTTTCAGAAGGCTTTCGATAAGGTCCCGCATCAGAGATTGTCATGTAAAGTTAAAGTACATGGGTATGGGGGTAAGGTACTGACATGAATAGAGAACTGGTTGGCAGACAGGAAGCATAGAGTTGGAATAAATGGGTCTTTTTCCGAGTGGCAGGCAGTGACTAGTGGGGTGCCGCAGGGATCGGTGCTAGGACCCCAGCTATTCACAATATATATTAATGATCTAGACAAGGGAACTAGATGTAATATCTCCAAGTTTGCAGACGACAGAAAGCTGGGTGGGCGTGTGTGCTGTGAGGAGGATGCCGAGAAACTCCAGGATGATTTGGACAGGTTGGGTGATTGGGCAGATGCATGATAATGTGGATAAATGCGAGGTTGTCCACTTTGGTGGCAAAAACAGGAAGGCAGATTATTATCTGAATGGCAATAGATTGGGAGAAGGGGAAGTGCAACGAGACCTGGGTGTCCTTGTGCACCAGTCGCTGAATGCAGGTGCAGGAGGCGGTTAAGAAGGCAACTGATATATTGGCCTTCGTAGCGAGAGGATTCGAGTACAGTGGATGTGGTATACATGGATTTCAGTAAGGCCTTCGATAAAGTCCCGCACAGGAGACTGGTCAAGAAGGTAAGAGCCCATGGAATCCAGGGTGCCTTGGCACGTTGGATACAAAACTGGCTTAGTGGCAGAAGGCAGAGGGTGATGGTCGAAGGTTGTTTTTGTGACTGGAAGCCTGTGGCCAGTGGGGTACCACAGGGATCGGTGCTGGGTCCCTTGCTGTTTGTGGTCTATATTAATGACTTGGATATGAATGTAAAAGGTATGATCAGTAAGTTCGCGGATGATACAAAAATTGGTAGGGTGGTAAATAGCGAGGAGGGTAGTCTCAGTCTGCAGGACGATATCGATGGGTTGGTCAGATGGGCGGAACAGTGGCAAATGGAATTTAACCCGGAAAAGTGCGAGGTGATGCACTTTGGGGGGACTAACAAGGCAAGGGAATACACAATGAATGGTAAGACCCTAGGCAAGACGGAGGGTCAGAGGGATCTGGGTGTGCAAGTACACAAATCCCTGAAGGCGGCGGAACAGGTGGATAAGGTGGTAAAAAAGGCATATGGGATGCTTGCCTTCATTAGCCGAGGCATAGAATATAAGAGCAAGGAGGTTATGATGGAGCTGTATAAAACACTGGTTAGGCCACAGCTGGAATACTGTGCGCAGTTCTGGTCGCCACACTACAGGAAGGATGTGATAGCTTTGGAGAGGGTGCAGAGGAGATTCACCAGGATGCTACCAGGGCTGGAACGCTTCAGCTATGAAGAGAGACTGGGCAGATTGGGTTTGTTTTCCTTGGAGCAGAGGAGGCTGAGGGGGGACATGATTGAGGTGTACAAAATTATGAGGGGCATAGATAGGATGGATACTAAGGAGCTTTTTCCCTTAGTAGAAGGGTCAATAACTAGGGGGCACAGATTCAAGGTAAAGGGCGGGAGGTTTAGAGGGGATTTGAGAAAGAACTTTTTCACCCAGAGGGTGGTTGGAGTCTGGAACTCACTGCCCGGAAGGGTTGTGGAGGCTGGAACCCTCACAACATTCAAGCCGCATTTGGATGAGCACTTGAAATGCCATAGCATACAAGGCTACGGACCAAATGCTGGAATATGGGATTAGATTAGACAGGGCGTGATGGCCGGCGCAGACACGATGGGCCGAAGGGCCTCTATCCGTGCTGTATAACTCTATGACAGGAGCAAGGATGTCTTGCTGCAGTTGTACAGGGCCTTGGTGAGACCACACCTTGAGTATTGTGTGCAGTTTTGGTCGCCTTATCTGAGGAAGGATGTTCTTGCCATGGAGGGAGTGCAGCGAAGATTCACCAGACTGATACATGGGATGGCAGGAATGACATATGAGAAGAGATTGGGTCGATTGGGCTTATATTCGCTGGAGTTTAGAAGAATGAGAGGGGATCTCATTGAAACTTATAAAATTCTAACAGGACTAGACAGACTAGATGCAGGAAGGATGTTCCCGATGGCGGGGGAGTCCAGAACCAGGGGTCACAGTCTAAGGATAACGGGTAAGCCATTTAGGACTGAAATGAGGAGGAATTTCTTCACCCAGAGAGTGGTGAACCTGTGGAATTCTCTACCACAAAAGGCAGTTGAGGCCAATTCATTAAACATATATACTGTAATACATTGAGAGTATGCTTCATGATATATATATATTTAATAGGTTTTACTGTGTGTGTGTATATATGTATAATATTTAGTGTGTTTTACATATAATACATTTTACAATATACTGATCATTATTTCCTCGTGTGCAACTCTGAAATACTGTTTGAAAATTAGCTGAGTGCAGTTGCTCCCTCAGCTGGACATGTTTTACATTTACTTCTGAAACAAGCCTTGATGTGATAGTAATAACATCACTGAAGAGTCAAATTATTGCTGTAATATTTACACCATTTCACTAAAATGAGCACCAAAAAACTTTTTTTCATTTAATTTTTTTTAATGATTTATTTCTGCTCACCCCAACTTCCCTGTTTACTCCCGTTCTGTCTGCCTTCTCATGTTCTCTCTTTTATTTCACCGGTAACTTTATTGACGGTGAGCTAGAGCTGTTAAAAGGGATTAGGGTGGGGGATTGAGGAATTCTAACAGGACTGGACAGACTAGATGCAGGAAGGATGTTCCTGATGGCCGGGGAGTCCAGAACCAGGGGTCACAGTCTAAGGATAAGGGGTAAGCCATTTAGGACTGAAATGAGGAGGAATTTCTTCACCCGGAGAGTGGTGAACCTGTGGAATTCTCTACCACAGAAGGCAGTAGAGGCCAATTCATTAAATATATTCAAGAAGGAGTTAGATATATTTCTTAAGGTTAAAGGGATCAAGGGATATGGGCAGAAGGCAGGGACAGGGTACTGAGTTTGGATGATCAGCCATGATCTCATTGAATGGCGGAGCAGGCTCAAGGGGCCGAATAGCCTACTCCTGCTCCTATCTTCTATGTTTCTATGTTTCTATTAAGGGGTTTAGCATCCTTGAAAGTGGATAAATCCCCAGGCCCGGATGAAATGTACCCAGACTGTTACGAGAAGTAAGAGAGGAAATAGCAGAGGCTCTGACCATCATTTTCCAATCTTCTCTGGCTACGGTGTGGTGCCAGAGGGCTGGAGGACTGCTAACGTGGTACCGTTGTTTAAAAAGGGAGAAAGGGGTAGACCGAGTAATTACAGGCCAGTCAGCCTAACCTCGGTGGTGGGTAAATTATTGGAAAAAAATTTGGAGGGACAGGATAAATCTTCATTTAGAAAGACAGATTAATCAGGGACAGTCAGCGTGGATTTGTTAAGGGAAGGTCGTGTCTGACTAACTTGATTGAATTTTTTGATGAGGTAACAAGGAGGGTCGATGAGGGTAGTGCGTTTGATGTAGTCTATATGGATTTTAGCAAGGCTTTTGATAAGGTCCTGCATGGAAGACTGGTCATGAAAGTAAAAGCCCATGGGATCCAAGGCAAAGTGGCAAGTTGGATCCAAAACTGTCTCAGAGGCAGGAAACAAAGGGTAATGGTCGATGGGTGTTTTGTGACTGGAAGGCTGTTTCCAGTGGGGTTCCGCAGGGCTCAGTACTGGGTCCTTTGCTTTTCATGGTATATATCAATGATTTGGACTTGAATGTAGGAAGTATGATTAAGAAGTTTGCAGATGATACAAAAGTTAGCTGTGTGGTTGATAATGAAGAAGGAAGCTGCAGACCGCAGGAAGATATCAATGGTCTTGTCAGGTGGGCAGAACAGTGGCAAATGGAATTCAATCCGGGGAAGTGTGAGGTAATGCATTTGGGGAGGGCTAACAAGGCAAGGGCACACTGTAAATGGTAGGACTCTGAGAAGTGCAGAAGATCAGAGGGACCTTGGAGTGCATGTCCACAGATCCCTGAAGGTAGCAGGACAGGTAGAGAAGGTGGTTAAGAAGGCATACGGGATACTTGCCTTTATTAGCCGAGGCATAGAATATAAGAGCAGGGAGGTTATGCTTGAACTGTATAAAACTCTAGTTAGGCCACAGCTAGAAGCATGCAGTTCTGGTCACCACATTACAGGAAGGATGTGATTGCACTAGAGGGGGTGCAGAGGAAATTTGAGGATATTGCCTGGGCTGGGGAATTTAGCTATGAGGAAAGATTGGATAGGCTGGGGTTGTTTTCTTTGGAACAGAGGAGGCTGAGGGGAGACCTAATCAAGGTGTATAAAATTATGAGGGGCCTAGATAGAGTGGATAGGAAGGACCTATTTCCCTTAGCAGAAGGGTCAATAACCAGGGGGCATAGATTTAAAGTAATTGATTGGAGGTTTAGAGGGGATTTGAGGAGGAATGTTTTCACAGAGGGTGGTGGAGGTCTGGAACTCACTGCCTGAAAGGGTGGTAGAGGCAGAAACTTTCATCACATTTAAAAAGTACTTGGATATGCACTTGAAGTGCCGTAACCTACAAGGCTACGGACCAAGTGCTGGAAAGTGGGATTGAAGGGATATTTACTAGTCCTAGCCCCTTTGGGGCTATCCCGGATCAGGCATATTTCTCAGACGTTCACTTTCAACTAGAGTTTGAGGTCGTCGAATCCTAAAGATGCTTAATTGAGTCTAAAGGTCTGGGCTATCTCTCCCTAAAGGAAAGGAACTCGAGAATGTTACCGTCCTCCAGATAGCATTTTTAATAAGTTTAGCTAGACTGTAACATCCCGGATATTATGAGGATCCGGAGGACTCCTTCAGAATTCTGTAACTCTTCACCAGAGTGTACAGAGATTGAGTTTGCGAGTTATTTATACAGAAGACTTATGTGAGACAATTCTAAAAATAGAGATTTATTAAAAGAACCGACATGCAATTTACAGTTGGTGAATCAGTCAATTGCAACGTTAACAATTCTAAAAAGAGAAAAAATACTATCTTATTACGAGAATCTTAGTTTTAAAACTTAACTTCGCTACAGTATTAGTTCTTAAAAGTTTTCTATACAGGATATCCATCAATATCAAATACCTTTGATCCCCGAGGTACAAAGAGTTGGAGACCACAGAGCCGCCTCTGTAGCCGAGAATTGGTTTGCCCGATTAAAGCGAGTCTGATATCCCATTTGAAACTTCAATATTTATACCCTTTCCAGTTGTATTTCCTTTAATGTTTCTGCTGACGCAAGTTAATTTTCCCTATTCATCTTTCTGCCGACCTCTGCAATTCTTACTGCTACATCAGCTTGTAATATTCCAGAATCTTGTCTCATCTCCAGGTGTTCTGGGGTCACCATATAAAATGGTGTGAAGGGTAGGTGTTCCTTATTTTATGTCATCTTTACAAAGTTTAAATTAAAACACCTTAATCCAGTATGGACCATTGTTTTTGTTTCCAAAGGTCAGCCTGTTGGAGCCATGCACCTTCTGTTTCAATAAGGTTATTTATTTAGGGCCAACAACTGTCTTATCTCAATAGCCAGAATTGTTTCATAGCTATTTCATAGTTAGGTTTCTAAATTTCCAATAAGACCAGAATTCTTTCATATGATAGTGTATTTTTCTGAATAGGTTATATGGCTTATTCCTTCACAGGATTAGGGTGGATAGCTCTTGGTCACTGGCATGGACAAGATGGGCTGAATGGCCTCCTTATGTGCTGTAAATTTCTATGATTCTATGATTGGGGAGACCAAACGCAGATTGGGTGACCACTTTGCGGAACACCTCCGTTCAGTTCACAGGCGTGACCCCGAGCTTCCAGTTGCCCGTCACTTTAATTCCCCACTCCACTCCCATTCTGCTCTCTCCGTGTTCCAATGAAGCTCAATGTAAGCTCGAGGAACAGCACCTCATCTTTCGATTAGGCACTTTACTGCCTTCTGGACTCAACATAGAGTTCAACAATTTCAGACTATAAACTCGGCCCCTATATTTTCTTTTTTCTCTCACATGGCAGCTGTTGATGATTCTGCCATTGCCATTTACACCTCATCTAGAATCATCTTTTGTTTCTTAACTTGTCCCATTACCATCTCCTTTTGCCTTGCACCATCATCGCTTTTGTCTTTTAATCTCTCCTGCCTTTCATCTTATCACAGGCTTTCCCTTTGTTCTTTCCTCTCCTCCCCCCTGTCCCTGCCCCACGCTTGCTTAAAAACCTGTTACTTCTCCAACTTTTTCCAGTTCTGACGAAGGGTCATCAACCGGAAATGTTAACTCTGTTTCTCTCTCCACGATGCTGCCTGACCTGCTGAGTGTTTCCAGCATTTTCCGTTGTTGTTTCAGCTCTTTGTACAGCTCGCCATCACCATCTCCTGGCTGAAAGTGGCACTACAATCAACTGCAAGGGAACATTAAACACTCTGGGACGATAGCAAAATACTGCAGATGTTGGAAATCCGAAATAACAACAGAAAATGCTGGAAAAACTCAGCAAGTCAGGCAACATCCGTGGAGAGAAATTTGAGTTGACCACTCCTTTCCTTTCCCCCCCCCCCCTTTCCTTTTGTTTCTCTCTCACACCTGGCAGCTATCTTTTGCCCTGCCAGTACACTTTACACCTAATCACAGCCTATTACCATCTCGTCTAGCTTCTAATCTCTTTTACTTCTTTTGGTTCTTTTATTCTTTTGTCCGATCGCAGCCCTGCCTTCGATCTAGTTCCTTTTCTCTCCAGTTTTGAAGAAGGGTCAAACCCGAAACGTCAACTCAAATTTCTCTCCACGGATGTTGCCTGACTTGCTGAGTTTTTCCAGCATTTTCTGTTGTTATTAAACACTCTGGGGTGAATTTTCACTTTTACCACCGAGAAAAAAACAGGCATTAGTTGATCGGCCGCCCGTTTTACAGCCCGAATGGCAGTAAAAAAGTGAACATTCAGCCCTTTAAACTGAAGATGTGCAAATTCCCCGTCTTCTTGAAGAGAGATAGTTCGTCTATTTCTCATCACTAATGGTGCTGAATAACTGAGGAATGTGGAATGTCCTCATTTTCAGGGCACAACTTATACCTGCTTTTTAATCCAAAGGAGTGGGGCAGTGATGAGAAAGGGTTGGGATGGAGTTGCTGTCGGCTTTTACTTTTTAATTAAGTCTTCTGTCATTTCTATTTGTATTGGGATTTTACAATGTATAATTTGGAAATATTGTGACTCCTGACAATGAAATGGAAACTACCGGAAGCTGCGCAGAGCCATTCTGCGCGTAACTGTCAGGTCCCAAATTTTAAAAATAACATTCACAACAGGCGGAAGATCTGAGAAGTGCTGAAGCACATCATTAATAAAATTTCATTAATGTTAGAGATTCCCAATCCCACGACTGTTACAGGAATCTCTGAATGTTTCTAGTCTCAGAAAAGTAATTTGTAAAATATTTTAAAAATCCAACTATCCACAGGCAAAATAGACGGTGCTGGAGCCAAGCTATCCCTCCCCTGAAAACTGCCAACTCTGACCAATCACAATTTAGTGCACAAACAAGTAGCTGGTATCTGAATAAATTCTACAATTCACACAATTAATAAATTAAACTACAACTGAACAAGATTTTTTTTTATCGGCTTCTTTATTCCTCATTTTGGGAAGTCCAGTGACAGCAAACAAAAACAAAAAACTGGAACTGGAACTGGGACCAAGTGCAATGTTTCCAAGTTTGCTGACGATACAAAGCTAGATCGGACAGTAAGCTGTGAGGAGAACACAAAGGGGGGGATTTTAATTCAGGGGCGGGTTGGGGGTTGTGTAATCCGCATTTCGTGTTATCCACCCGAATCTAAATTGATGTGGGAGATGGATGCGAATTTAACTTAATTGGCCAATTGAGTTCCAACGTGTGGGAACCCATGGCCAATGAGTTTTTCCAGTCTGAAAGTCGCCTCCGATCACGTCATCATTGCTGCTGCATTTAAGTTCTGCAACAAGCCTTGCTTCTTCTGCAGACTGCCAACCTTTTGACCTTTCATGCTACAGGGACCTGGAAGCAGATTGACCAGCGAGAGACCTAGGTCTGCTCCAAGGTTTGACGGCGTTGCCCTGCAGGCTTCAGTTGAGGGAGCAAGAGCTCACAAGGAGGTGCTCTTCCCTTCTACAGGGAGGAAGAAACCTCCCCAGCAGACCAAGGCTGGGTGGATCCAGGTGGCAGAGGAGGTCAACTCATTATCAGTTTCCCGCAAAACGTGGATTCAGTGCAGGAAGAGATTTTATGACCTTCTGCGCACTGGAAAAGTGAGTATGCATTTCCCATCACCCTCAATCTGATCCCCATTGCCTTTCCTCACCAGCACTCAACTTTAGCAATCTCTTCCTCCACATCCCACTTGACACTGACATCCATGCACCCTTACCCATTCCCTTTCTCTCTATGGTCACATTCACCTAACTATTCGACTATGCAGCCCTCACACTCCCTATCACTGTGATGTTATGAAAACAACTGACAACACACAGGGAGGGCCCTTGGTCTTGCCACCTCACTCCATCTTTGTCTCCTAAGTATGTATGCTATGGAATCTCTATACTCACACCTTCATTCTCACTCAACCTCCACTCGTCTCCCTCATTGCAGGAAAAGAGAGCTCACAATAAGCGAGAAAGAGCAAGGACAGGAGGAGGGCCACCCTCAGTAGCCCACCTCACCCGCTGGGAGGAGATGGTCCTGGAGATCGTAGGAGTGGAGGAAGATACGCAAGTGGGGGACGGACAGACGGGAGCATCACAGCAAGCTGGTGACAGAAGAGTTTTCCATCTCTCTCATTGACATTGCATGACTCTCTGATAATGATTCTGAAGCTCTAACAGATAGACTTATGGGCCTAGAAATTCAGTTGTTTGCGCCAGCCGCTAGCGCCTTAGGAGGAGGAGATGTTGGGTGCTAGGCGGCTAGCGGCCGGGCGCAGCGCGATCTGCGCCTCTCCCCAACTTCAGTAAAGATTTAGCGGTGGCGCAAAGCCTTTGCGCGCGCTCAGCTGCGCGCGCAGATCCCGACGTCATTTCATCGTGCAACGCCCTTTGTTCGCCCCAAACCGGAAATTCAGTGGCGCCGGCCTATTGTGCGCCTGGCGCCCCTAGCGACTGGTAGAGGGGAACGGTTCTCAGTCGATGCGGGGCGCGCAAATTAAAGGGCACTCGTCCTGCAGTAGAAAAGGCAGCCATTTTGCAACACTCCTTCTTTGTGAGAGACGGATCTTTGCAGAGAGACAAAGGTAGAGAGCTTTCTGGTTTGGCTCAACACTCGCACAGGTACTTGTGGCTTCAGGCCACAGCTTTCCACTTGTCTTTAACTTCAGTGTCATATCATTGATTGCAAACATATAATGGGGGCTGCAATGGGTGCAAACGTTGGCCTTCTCCATTGCATTCAAAGGGCTCACAGACGCCGTGAGAGAGTGGCAGTCATGGCCAGACGGAGAGGGGGCAACAGGCATCGGCAAAGGAGGCCTTACCCACCCAGGGTATACCGCCAGCAGTTCTCATATCTGAACATGTCTGACGAGCAGTGTGTTCGGAGGCTGCGATTCAGAAGGGCGGTGGTCACTGAGATCTGCCACCTGCTTTGCGGAGATCTGCAGTCACATCTGAGGAGCAGGACGTCTCTGTCAGTGAAGGTGACGGTGTCTCAACTTCTATGCCACCGGCTCCTTCCAATCCGCTACTGGGGACATTTCCAACATCTCCCAGTTTGCCGTGCATTGCTGCATCCGCCAGGTGACCAATGCCCTTTTCAGAAGGAGACGTCAGTTCATCTCCTTCTCCATGGCCCTTGTCAAGCAGCAACAGCGTGCAATGGGCTTTGCAGCATTAGCGGGCTTCCCCATGGTGCAGGGCGCCATTGACTGCACGCATGTGGCTTTGCGGGCACCTCTAGAGAATGCCGAGGATTACCGCAACCGGAAGGGCTACCATTCGCTCAACGTGCAGTTGGTGTGTGACCACAGGCAGCTCATCCTAGCTGTCAATGCCCGCTTTCCAGGCAGCAGCCACGATGCCTTCATCCTGCACCAGACTTCTGTGGCAGACATGTTCCAGGCCCAGCCTCACCCATGAGGATGGCTTCTCGGGGACAAAGGCTATCCTTTGTGCACATGGCTGATGACCCCGCTCCGTGCGCCCAGCACCCCTGCTGAAGAGGGATACAATGACAGCCATCAAGCAACCAGGAACATCATTGAGCAAACAATCGGCGTCCTGAAGCAACGGTTCCGCTGTCTGGATCGTTCCGGAGAAGCCCTACAATATTCGCCTGAGCGAGTCTCCCATTTCGTGGTCGTGTGCTGCATGCTGCACAACCTGGCTATCCGCAGGACTCAGCCACTGCCACCAGAGATTGGAGGACCACCTGAGGAGGAGGAGGAGGAGGACCAGCACAGGAGGGAGGCAGAAAGTGCAAGGGCCGCCCGTCGGCGGCTTATTGAACGTCGGTTCTAGGCCTCCTCTCAGGGAATGGCTTGTGCCAATATCACCAGATGAATGTAGCCGCTCCACAAGCCCTCAGCCGAGCAGGGCAACCAGGACTTGCAAAATAAAGCATGGACAGTGCGATTTAAGAACATTTATTACTTGGAAACCTCTGCCCTTCCCACATTACAAACTAATGGAGAGAAGCCCCCTCAAAAAACACAAAACGACCAGTCTCGGCCTTTGAATGTGAAACAAAACATTTGGCCACAACTTCTACTTTTTGGCCTGCGAGGGTGATGCCTTTCGCATCTGTGACTGGCCCCTGCCCGCCCTGCAGCTCCTCCTCAATGGGACCCCAGTGGCTGCAGCAAGGCTGGGGGAAGGCTTCTGAGGGTCACATAGCGAGACGGCAGATGCCCTTGGGGGTCGGCCTGGACCAGGTCTGGCCCTGGAGGGGCCGGCTGCTGACTGGTGCAACTCTGCTTGTGCGGCAGCACTCTGTCCAGCGGCTGGTGGCAGCTGCAACGGAGGAGTGGCAGTGTCGGCTGCAGGAATGCTGCCAACCTGACAGATCACAGGTACTCCCTGGTCACCTGAGACAGTGGCACTCGCACGGGCCAGCACTGCAGCATGCGCAGCAATCTGCTGAAGCACAGACTGCTGGGCTGCTGCGGCGCGGCGAGTGCCCTGGCGATGCCTGGCCGATCCAGCGAGGGTGGCAGCAGTTAGTGCCCGTGTGGCCCTGGTCTGTGTCCGCATGACACCAGCCAGTGAATGGACGGCACGACTGAGCACTTGGCTAGAAGCCGCCTGTGCTGCCCCGAATTCCTGCACACTCCTTGACAGCGACTCTATGGAGTCAGGCATCCTTGCCACTGCAGCCATGAGCTCAGTGTGCCTGCGCTCAGCCTGGGCGGCCATTTCCTCTAGGAGCCGCACCTCCTCTGCGCTCACCGTCGCAGGACTGGAGGCCGCACTCACCCTCCGGGGAGAAGTCCGCCGAGCTTCCCCACCCCTCCCGCGTTGCTGCAGGCCGCTGGGCCCCGGAGCTTCACTCTCCTGCGACCCTTCCCCCCGGCTCCCCTCCAGGGAAGACGTGTCCCCATCATCGCCACGGGCTGCCTCGGCTGAGGGTGGCACTGATGGGCCGGCTTCCTCTTCCTCCTCCTCGAATTCTGAATCACTGACAGTGGCAGCTTGAGGGCCCGCCTCCTCACCTGGCGATTGACCATCTGAAAGCAGGGAGGCACAAGAGTTGCTTTAGAGTGAGGACAGGGCGGCAGCGAGGGAGGCATGAGTGCTGCCATGCACTGCATTGGTCGGACAGTGGCAAAGGATGCTGTTCTGAGGCGCAAGTGGAAAGAGAGAGGTCAAAAAGGTGATGCCCTTACCATTGGGGCCCAGAACAGGGTCGGCATCTCCACTGGCGACAGGGCCAATCAGCCGGCCTGCCATAATGCGCTCCAAACGCTGGTCGAGGTCGGAGAGCTGTTTGAGGTCAGGACGGCCTCCCCCGGTCTCACGCTGCTTCCTCCGGTTGTGCGCCACCTTGGCCTGCAAGAGAAAGGACGGCCTCTAAGTACAGTGTGAAGCCCTGATCTTGTCTGCACTGCCTCCCATGGTGGACTAGCCCCAACAGTGTGAAGCCCTGATCTTGGCTGCACTGCCTCCCATGGTGGACTAGCCCTGACAGTGTGAAGCCCTGATCTTGGCTGCACTGCCTCCCATGGTGGACTAGCCCTGACAGTGTGAAGCCCTGATCTTGGCTGCACTGCCTCCCATGGTCGAATAGCTTGTACAGTGTGTAAAGTGCTGAATGTGCAAGTGATTTTCATGACAGTCCCATAGCTGCTGGATGAGGGCTGGCCATTAGGGCTTTCCGGTCCCTTTGCCCATAAACTGAGGTGCACATGCAGGGATGAGGAGGACACTGGAAAGGGTACTCACCCTGACAACCCGAGTGAGGTCATTGAACTTTTTCCGGCATTGCACAGGAGTCCTGGCAACCACGCTGTTGGAGGTCACCCTGTTTGACACCTCCCTCCAGGCTTTTCGATAGGCGCTGGGCAGCGGCCTCCTGCCACCTTCAGGGAACAGAACATGGCGCCTGCGCTCCACTGCACCAACCAGCACCCTCAGGTCACCGTCGCTGAAGCGCTGCGCTCTCTCCCTGGCCTCCTCCATAGTCCTGGGCGTTGCACAGATGAAGCAGAAGTGGTCAGGCCTTGCTTCAGGGCTGTAGTGTGCAGGGCGTGGCAGGCAAACAAATCCACCCTCCCCCTTTAAGAGCTGTCTGCCGTCAATCTGCAACTCGCCACACCTGCGCTGCGCCTGCCCTCGGGGGTATCGCCCCGGGCCGCCGGCTTAGCGCCTAATGATAGTCGTGCATCGCCTGTTTTAGCGCAGCAGCAACCTCTTGGGTCGATGCCACTGAATATCGGCGAAGGTGGCGCGAACTTGCGCCGGGCACAAAACTTTAGCGGCCGCCCAGCTGTAGCGCCCCAAACGTGGCTATACTGAATTTCTAGGCCATGATCATCTGCAATATGCAATGTGCATGTAACCTTGGCATCACATCTCTGACTCTTTCCTTTACTCCCCCACAGGACCATCGCAAACACCCGTCGCCACTAGCCAGGAGGAACAGCCTGAGCATCCAGACTCCTCAGAGGAAGCTGGAAACCTCTGAGGGCGCAGCGTCAGCAGAATTCAGCGCACCCAGCACCAGCGCAGACACTCACACCTCGGTGGAACCTTCGGGACATAAGAGTAGTGTTGTCACCTGGTGTATCACAGCTCACAAATGAGCATCAGCAGATTGTGGAGACAGGGACAGCAGTGGAGAGTTCTAGTTGGAGGGCGCAGGACTCTGCCAGCTCGGCTCAGCTGCATGTCGACCCTCTGCCTCTGGGTCCATCCATAAGATCAGCGGTGCTGGAACTCCAGGAACAGATGCAGGAGTCTCCAGCAGGTTTTGTCTCCAGGGTCGCTGCGAGTGTGGAGCGAATGGAGGAGTCCATAGCGAACATGAGCAGAGTCTTTGTGGAGTCATTGGCGCATGAACGCATCACCATGGAAAGGATGGCAACCTCCATGGAGGTGATAAGCACCAGAGTGCAGAAAACATGGTGAGTGTTCAGAATAGAATGACATCTCTGGAGGAGCGATGGTCATCTATTGAACAGAGAAACCAGACCTTCATGGAAGTCCTTCTGAGTAGGACTGCCAGTGCAGATACGGGTCCCCATGGCCCCCCTGATGTGCAGCAAGGTGCTCTCAAGCCACTTGCAAGCGCTGAGGGGGACCTGACCCATGAGAGGGAAGTTGGTGGCAGACATCAAGGAAGTCGGGGCTCCTCTCCAAGCGCTCACACTTCCATGCCACTGCAGAGCCCTCGGTCAGAGCCACACCAGAGTCCACACCCAACTGAGATCGGCGTTTCAACCCCTGCACAGCCGCAGGAGCAGCAGACTGTTGCCAAGCCCTCACAGGTTCGCAACCCCAGAGGTTGCCCGCCAAAGGTGTCGAGACAGGAGCAGCAGGAAAGTGAGCAAGGGGCCTCCACATCTGCTGAAGCCACAGGGGAAGCATCACGTAGGAGCATGCGTAAGAGAAAGATACTGCACAAATAGTCACAAGGGTAGTCACTTGGGTGAAATTTGATGTTTTATGTGAAAAAGCCATCAGATGAATAATGTAAATAAAAAATCTGATGGCTACTGCTGTATTGTGGCGTGTGTAATTTCGCGAATGGGACTTTCACACTGAGGGCTTAGGATTACTTGCAATTGTCAGTATGGTGGTCAAATTGCTAGGAATCCACTGGTTCTTGGCCATTGTCGATGCTCAGGTAAGAAGCTGCGAGGCAAAAGTGCTTGATTGGCTAGGCTAAGCAAATCTGGCCAAGATGAGTGCGTTCCTTGCATCCCGGGCAGCAATGTTCTCACGTACTGCTGCCGCTGGTTGATGGGCCTCTGCAAGATGTTTGTTTTCGCTCTCCTCCTCCCCCTCCTCCTCATCTGAGGCGGATATATGAGGAGCCACTTGGTCCTCAGGAATCTGCAAGCCACGACGCTGTGCCATGTTGTGAAGTGCACAGCAAACCACAACACTTCTGGAGACCCTGGCTGCTGAGTACTGCAGGGCTCCATCTGATCTATCCAGGCATCTGAAGCGCATCTTCAGCAAACTGATGGTTTGCTCGATTATGGCTCTGGCGGACATGTGGCTGGAGTTGTAGCTCTCCTCAGCTTCGTTGGATGGGCTCCTCAACGGCGTCATTAGCCACGTCCTCAGGGGATAGCCCTTGTCTCCAAGCAGCCATCCGTTAAGTTGGTCTGGCGGACTGAATAGCGGAGGCACACTAGACTGGCACAGTATGAAGGAGTCATGGCAACTGCCAGGGTACTTGGCACAAACATGCAAAATTTCCTTCTTGTGGTCACACACCAGCTGAACATTAAGGGAGTGGAAGCCCTTGCGGTTGACAAAAATACCTGGATTGCGATGGGGTGCCTTAAGGGCCACATGTGTGCAGTCAACGACACCCTGAACCCTTGGAAAGCCTGCCAGATTAGCTAATCCAACCTCACGCGCCATGACACTTGCTTGATCCTTGGTGAAATGGATGTGATTGTGCGCAATGGCAAAGAGGGCATCGGTTACCTGCGTGATGCAAGTGTGTGCGACTGCCTGGGAGATGCCGCTGATGTCTGCTGCTGATCCCTGGAATGAGCCGGAGGCAAAAAAGTTGAGTGCGGTGGTGACTTTGATGGCCACTGGCAAGGGTTGTCCACCTGGTCCTCTGGCCTGCAGGTCTTGTTGCAGCATTGCGCAGATGTCACCCACTACCTCTCGCGAAAGTCAGAGCCGCCTTTGGCACTGCTGCTCAGACATGTTGAGGTAGCTGACCCTGTGTCTGTAGACCCTGTTTGGGGGGTATCTCCTGCGCCGACGGGCTTCCATGCACTGGCCCCTTCTGGCCTGTGCAGCTTCAGGTGAGTGAGCAGCAGCTTGGCGCTCCTGCTGGTGCTGTTGGTGCTGCTGTTGTTCCTGGTTCTGCTGGTGCCGCGGCTGGTCTTCGTCCTCATCTAATGTCCAGAAGGGAAGGAAATAAATGGCTCCCATACTTCTGGTATATGAGGAAGCGCTCAGTGAAGGTGACGAGAGGGGTTTCCCAGGAGGTCACACTGGAGATGGGTGTCAGGCTCCAAACTTCCACAGCTGTGGTTATGTCTTCCAAAAGTTCCCCCAGACCTGAGACAACAAAGTCCTGCCACCTGCAAATGATGGCTGATCAAATCTCCTCTTCAATGTTTGAGCTGCAGCTGATAGTCAGCAATCCAATTGTGCTCCCGCCAGGTTTCACCGTCGTGTTTCACACCAGGCGTGTTTCACGTGGGAAAAGGGTTAAAATCACAAAGGCCTTTCAAAATGGCATTATAGAGGCAATTCAGTGCTTGTTAAGGGCCTTAACGGCCTATCCCGCCTCTTGGAGGCGGGACGGAGACGGGACCATTAGACACAAATTAATGAAAATTGCTTGGAGGCGGGACGGTGTCGGGGGTCGGGCCCGCCCGCCAGTTTTTGCAATTTTAACCCCCACACGCCTCCAATCCCACCTCCACGGCCCAATGAAAATCCTGCCCAAAGAGTCTGCAAAGGGATATAGATAGACTAAGTGAGTGGGCAGTAAGGTGGCATAATGTAGGGCAATGTGAGGTTATTCAATTTGGTAGGAAGAATAGAAAAAACGATTATTTTTTAAATGGTGAGAAACTTTCAAATGTTGGTGTACAGAATTTGGGTGTCCTCGTACAAGAAACACAGGAAGTTAGCATGCAGGTACAGCAAGCAATAAGGAAGGCAAATGGCATGTTGGCCTTTATTGGGATGAGAGGGCTGTCCTATGATGAGAGATTGTGTAGAATGGGCCGATACTCTCTGGAGTTTAGAAGAATGAGAGGTGATCTCATTGAAACATACAAGATTCTGAAGGGGATTGACAGGGTAGATGCTGAGGGGATGTTTCCCCTGGCTGGAGTGTCTAGAACTAGGGGGCATAGTCTCAGGATAAGGGGTCGGCCATTTAAGACTGAGATGAGGAGGAATGATGAGGGAAAGCAAATTGTGTGGAGTACGCAAAGAATCTCCAAAGCAATATAGATAGGCTAAGTGAGTGGGCAAAAATCTGGCAGATGGAGTTTAGTGTGGGAAAATGCGAGGTTATCCACTTTGGTAGAAAAATAAAAAAGCAAATTATTATTTAAATGGGGAGAGATTACAAAATGCTGAGGTACAGAGGGATCTGGGGGTCCTTGTACATGAATCACAAAAAGTTAACATGCAGGTACAGCAAGTAATTAGAGAAGCAAATGGAGTGTTGGCCTTTATTGCAAAGGGAATGGAGTATAAAAGTAGGGAAGTCCTGTTACAACTGTACAGGGCATTGGTGAGACCACACCTGGAGTACTGCGTACAGTTTTGGTCTCCTTATTTAAGGAAGGATATGCTTGCATTGGAGGCAGTTCAGAGAAGGTTCACGAGATGAAGGGGTTGTCTGATGAGGAAAGGTTGAGCAGGTTGGGCCGATACTCATTGGCGTTTAGAAGAATGAGAGGGGATCTTATTGAAACATATAAGATTCTGAAGGGGCTTGACAGGGTAGATGCAGAGAGGATGTTTCTCCTCGTGGTGGAATCTAGAACTAGGGGGCATAATTTCAGAATAAGGGGGCACCCATTTAAAACAGAAATGAGGAGGAATTTCTTCTCTCAGAGGGTTGTGAATCTTTGGAATTCTCTTCCCCAGAGAGCTGTGGAGGCTGGGTCATTGAATATATTTAAGGTGGAGATAGACAGATCTTTGAAAGGTAAATGAGTCAAGGGTTACGGGGAGCGGGCAGGGAAGTGGAGTTGAGGCCAAGATCAGGTCAGCCATGATCTTACTGAATGGTGGAGCAGGCTCGAGGGGCCAAATGACCTCCTCCTGCTCCTATATCTTATGTTCTTATGAACTTCTTCACTCTTTGGAATTCTCTGCCCCAGAGGGCTGTGAATCATGAGTCTTTGAGTATATTCAAGGCTGAGATAGATAGATTTTTGGACTCTAGGGGAATCAAGGGATATGGAGATCAGGCAGGAAAGTGGAATTGAGGTCGATGATCAGCCATGATCTTATTGAATGGCGGAGCAGGCTCGAGGGGCCGTATGACCTACTCCTGCTCTTATCTCTTATGTTCTTAGTTTGTTGGCAGCAGTCGTGTCAATTTGGAAATTACATTTTCTAACACCGACCCCTGATCTTTGCTACTGACCCTAATCGCGCGGGGTCAAGTCATTGTTATGTCCTGGATGATGCGGGCTGGCCTGAGGCCCCGCCCCTTTTACAGAAACTGATCGGAAACGGAGCAGATTCTCAGACACCTGTTCACATCCCAAGTATAGAAGAAAGGATAAAGTTTCTCTGTGAATTTATTCCCAGTGAAGGTGTGGAGATGGGACTTGGTGTCCACACTGTAAAATGAAACAGTCCCGGACTCATAACAGAGATAAACTCCCACCTTCCCGGGGATCGGACCGGCGGGGAGAGAGGATTGAGGGGAGGAGTTTACATTAAACCAATACCCAAACCGCTCGATGGTCCAGAATCCAGTCTCCGGGCTCAGTCTGACCGCTCTCGTCCTCTCCACAGACTCTGCGGCTACTCCCAGGCTCCAGCCCCGATTCCTCGCCACCTCCACCTCCCAGCAATGTCTCCCCGATGTGAAACCCTTCAATCCCAGCACACAGTACCAGAATGTAAACTTCTTCTTGGTGTCAGGGAGATTCCTCCGGGTCCCGATCAGTCGCACACTCTTCAGATCCTCAGCGACCTTGAGCCGTGGATTTGCTGTTTCCACATCCAGGGTCACAGAGACTGGGAGAAAAAGCAGTGAATTAGAGAGATTCACCGGGGATTAAAGAGCGACTCACTGGCGATCGTGAGCCAGTGTCGCTCGGGGTCGGGGGGGAGAGAGTCGCTCGGGGTCGGGGGGGAGAGAGTCGGTCGGGGTCGGGGGGGAGAGAGTCGGTCGGGGGAGAGAGAGTCGGTCGGGGGAGAGAGAGTCGGTCGGGGTCGGGGGAGAGTGTCGGTCGGGGTCGGGGGGGAGAGAGTCGGTCGGGGTCGGGGGAGAGAGAGTCGCTCGGGGTCGGGGGAGAGAGAGTCGCTCGGGGGAGAGAGAGTCGCTCGGGGGAGAGAGAGTCGGTCGGGGTCGGGGGAGAGAGAGTCGCTCGGGGGAGAGAGAGTCGCTCGGGGGAGAGAGAGTCGCTCGGGGGAGAGAGAGTCGGTCGGGGTCGGGGGGGGAGAGTCGCTCGGGGTCGGGGGGGGGGAGTCGCTCGGGGTCGGGGGGGAGAGTCGCTCGGGGTCGGGGGAGAGAGAGTCGCTCGGGGTCGGGGGGGAGAGAGTCACTCGGGGTCGGTGGGGGAGAGAGTCACTCGGGGTCGGGGGCTCGGGGTCGGGGGAGAGAGAGTCTCGGAGAGAGTCACTCGGGGTCGGGGGGAGAGAGAGTCACTCGGGGTCGGGGGGAGAGAGAGTCACTCGGGGTCGGGGGAGAGAGTCACCGGGTCGGGGGGAGAGAGAGTCACTCGGGGGTCGGGGGGGGAGAGAGAGTCACTCGGGGTCGGGGGGGGAGAGAGAGTCACTCGGGGTCGGGGGGGAGAGAGAGTCACTCGGGGTCGGGGGGAGAGAGAGTCACTCGGGGTCGGGGGGAGAGAGAGTCACTCGGGGTCGGGGGGAGAGAGAGTCACTCGGGGTCGGGGGGAGAGAGAGTCACTCGGGGTCGGGGGGAGAGAGAGTCACTCGGGGTCGGGGGGAGAGAGAGTCACTCGGGGTCGGGGGGAGAGAGAGTCACTCGGGGTCGGGGGGAGAGAGAGTCACTCGGGGTCGGGGGGAGAGAGAGTCACTCGGGGTCGGGGGGAGAGAGAGTCACTCGGGGTCGGGGGGAGAGAGAGTCACTCGGGGTCGGGGGGAGAGAGAGTCACTCGGGGTCGGGGGGAGAGAGAGTCACTCGGGGTCGGGGGGAGAGAGAGTCACTCGGGGTCGGGGGGAGAGAGAGTCACTCGGGGTCGGGGGGAGAGAGAGTCACTCGGGGTCGGGGGGAGAGAGAGTCACTCGGGGTCGGGGGGAGAGAGAGTCACTCGGGGTCGGGGGGAGAGAGAGTCACTCGGGGTCGGGGGGAGAGAGAGTCACTCGGGGTCGGGGGGAGAGAGAGTCACTCGGGGTCGGGGGGAGAGAGAGTCACTCGGGGTCGGGGGGAGAGAGAGTCACTCGGGGTCGGGGGGAGAGAGAGTCACTCGGGGTCGGGGGGAGAGAGAGTCACTCGGGGTCGGGGGGAGAGAGAGTCACTCGGGGTCGGGGGGAGAGAGAGTCACTCGGGGTCGGGGGGAGAGAGAGTCACTCGGGGTCGGGGGGAGAGAGAGTCACTCGGGGTCGGGGGGAGAGAGAGTCACTCGGGGTCGGGGGGAGAGAGAGTCACTCGGGGTCGGGGGGAGAGAGAGTCACTCGGGGTCGGGGGGAGAGAGAGTCACTCGGGGTCGGGGGGAGAGAGAGTCACTCGGGGTCGGGGGGAGAGAGAGTCACTCGGGGTCGGGGGGAGAGAGAGTCACTCGGGGTCGGGGGGAGAGAGAGTCACTCGGGGTCGGGGGGAGAGAGAGTCACTCGGGGTCGGGGGGAGAGAGAGTCACTCGGGGTCGGGGGGAGAGAGAGTCACTCGGGGTCGGGGGGAGAGAGAGTCACTCGGGGTCGGGGGGAGAGAGAGTCACTCGGGGTCGGGGGGAGAGAGAGTCACTCGGGGTCGGGGGGAGAGAGAGTCACTCGGGGTCGGGGGGAGAGAGAGTCACTCGGGGTCGGGGGGAGAGAGAGTCACTCGGGGTCGGGGGGAGAGAGAGTCACTCGGGGTCGGGGGGAGAGAGAGTCACTCGGGGTCGGGGGGAGAGAGAGTCACTCGGGGTCGGGGGGAGAGAGAGTCACTCGGGGTCGGGGGGAGAGAGAGTCACTCGGGGTCGGGGGGAGAGAGAGTCACTCGGGGTCGGGGGGAGAGAGAGTCACTCGGGGTCGGGGGGAGAGAGAGTCACTCGGGGTCGGGGGGAGAGAGAGTCACTCGGGGTCGGGGGGAGAGAGAGTCACTCGGGGTCGGGGGGAGAGAGAGTCACTCGGGGTCGGGGGGAGAGAGAGTCACTCGGGGTCGGGGGGAGAGAGAGTCACTCGGGGTCGGGGGGAGAGAGAGTCACTCGGGGTCGGGGGGAGAGAGAGTCACTCGGGGTCGGGGGGAGAGAGAGTCACTCGGGGTCGGGGGGAGAGAGAGTCACTCGGGGTCGGGGGGAGAGAGAGTCACTCGGGGTCGGGGGGAGAGAGAGTCACTCGGGGTCGGGGGGAGAGAGAGTCACTCGGGGTCGGGGGGAGAGAGAGTCACTCGGGGTCGGGGGGAGAGAGAGTCACTCGGGGTCGGGGGGAGAGAGAGTCACTCGGGGTCGGGGGGAGAGAGAGTCACTCGGGGTCGGGGGGAGAGAGAGTCACTCGGGGTCGGGGGGAGAGAGAGTCACTCGGGGTCGGGGGGAGAGAGAGTCACTCGGGGTCGGGGGGAGAGAGAGTCACTCGGGGTCGGGGGGAGAGAGAGTCACTCGGGGTCGGGGGGAGAGAGAGTCACTCGGGGTCGGGGGGAGAGAGAGTCACTCGGGGTCGGGGGGAGAGAGAGTCACTCGGGGTCGGGGGGAGAGAGAGTCACTCGGGGTCGGGGGGAGAGAGAGTCACTCGGGGTCGGGGGGAGAGAGAGTCACTCGGGGTCGGGGGGAGAGAGAGTCACTCGGGGTCGGGGGGAGAGAGAGTCACTCGGGGTCGGGGGGAGAGAGAGTCACTCGGGGTCGGGGGGAGAGAGAGTCACTCGGGGTCGGGGGGAGAGAGAGTCACTCGGGGTCGGGGGGAGAGAGAGTCACTCGGGGTCGGGGGGAGAGAGAGTCACTCGGGGTCGGGGGGAGAGAGAGTCACTCGGGGTCGGGGGGAGAGAGAGTCACTCGGGGTCGGGGGGAGAGAGAGTCACTCGGGGTCGGGGGGAGAGAGAGTCACTCGGGGTCGGGGGGAGAGAGAGTCACTCGGGGTCGGGGGGAGAGAGAGTCACTCGGGGTCGGGGGGAGAGAGAGTCACTCGGGGTCGGGGGGAGAGAGAGTCACTCGGGGTCGGGGGGAGAGAGAGTCACTCGGGGTCGGGGGGAGAGAGAGTCACTCGGGGTCGGGGGGAGAGAGAGTCACTCGGGGTCGGGGGGAGAGAGAGTCACTCGGGGTCGGGGGGAGAGAGAGTCACTCGGGGTCGGGGGGAGAGAGAGTCACTCGGGGTCGGGGGGAGAGAGAGTCACTCGGGGTCGGGGGGAGAGAGAGTCACTCGGGGTCGGGGGGAGAGAGAGTCACTCGGGGTCGGGGGGAGAGAGAGTCACTCGGGGTCGGGGGGAGAGAGAGTCACTCGGGGTCGGGGGGAGAGAGAGTCACTCGGGGTCGGGGGGAGAGAGAGTCACTCGGGGTCGGGGGGAGAGAGAGTCACTCGGGGTCGGGGGGAGAGAGAGTCACTCGGGGTCGGGGGGAGAGAGAGTCACTCGGGGTCGGGGGGAGAGAGAGTCACTCGGGGTCGGGGGGAGAGAGAGTCACTCGGGGTCGGGGGGAGAGAGAGTCACTCGGGGTCGGGGGGAGAGAGAGTCACTCGGGGTCGGGGGGAGAGAGAGTCACTCGGGGTCGGGGGGAGAGAGAGTCACTCGGGGTCGGGGGGAGAGAGAGTCACTCGGGGTCGGGGGGAGAGAGAGTCACTCGGGGTCGGGGGGAGAGAGAGTCACTCGGGGTCGGGGGGAGAGAGAGTCACTCGGGGTCGGGGGGAGAGAGAGTCACTCGGGGTCGGGGGGAGAGAGAGTCACTCGGGGTCGGGGGGAGAGAGAGTCACTCGGGGTCGGGGGGAGAGAGAGTCACTCGGGGTCGGGGGGAGAGAGAGTCACTCGGGGTCGGGGGGAGAGAGAGTCACTCGGGGTCGGGGGGAGAGAGAGTCACTCGGGGTCGGGGGGAGAGAGAGTCACTCGGGGTCGGGGGGAGAGAGAGTCACTCGGGGTCGGGGGGAGAGAGAGTCACTCGGGGTCGGGGGGAGAGAGAGTCACTCGGGGTCGGGGGGAGAGAGAGTCACTCGGGGTCGGGGGGAGAGAGAGTCACTCGGGGTCGGGGGGAGAGAGAGTCACTCGGGGTCGGGGGGAGAGAGAGTCACTCGGGGTCGGGGGGAGAGAGAGTCACTCGGGGTCGGGGGGAGAGAGAGTCACTCGGGGTCGGGGGGAGAGAGAGTCACTCGGGGTCGGGGGGAGAGAGAGTCACTCGGGGTCGGGGGGAGAGAGAGTCACTCGGGGTCGGGGGGAGAGAGAGTCACTCGGGGTCGGGGGGAGAGAGAGTCACTCGGGGTCGGGGGGAGAGAGAGTCACTCGGGGTCGGGGGGAGAGAGAGTCACTCGGGGTCGGGGGGAGAGAAAGTCACTCGGGGTCGGGGGGAGAGAGAGTCACTCGGGGTCGGGGGGAGAGAGAGTCACTCGGGGTCGGGGGGAGAGAAAGTCACTCGGGGTCGGGGGGGAGAGAAAGTCACTCGGGGTCGGGGGGGAGAGAGAGTCACTCGGGGTCGGGGGGAGAGAGCCACTGGGGGTCGGGGGGAGAGAGCCACTGGGGGTCGGGGGGAGAGAGCCACTGGGGGTCGGGGGGAGAGAGCCACTGGGGGTCGGGGGGAGAGAGCCACTGGGGGTCGGGGGGAGAGAGCCACTGGGGGTCGGGGGGAGAGAGCCACTGGGGGTCGGGGGGAGAGAGCCACTGGGGGTCGGGGGGAGAGAGCCACTGGGGGTCGGGGGGAGAGAGCCACTGGGGGTCGGGGGGAGAGAGCCACTGGGGGTCGGGGGGAGAGAGCCACTGGGGGTCGGGGGGAGAGAGCCACTGGGGGTCGGGGGGAGAGAGCCACTGGGGGTCGGGGGGAGAGAGCCACTGGGGGTCGGGGGGAGAGAGCCACTGGGGGTCGGGGGGAGAGAGCCACTGGGGGTCGGGGGGAGAGAGCCACTGGGGGTCGGGGGGAGAGAGCCACTGGGGGTCGGGGGGAGAGAGCCACTGGGGGTCGGGGGGAGAGAGCCACTGGGGGTCGGGGGGAGAGAGCCACTGGGGGTCGGGGGGAGAGAGCCACTGGGGGTCGGGGGGAGAGAGCCACTGGGGGTCGGGGGGAGAGAGTCCTTGTACATGAATCACAAAAAGTTAGCATGCAGGTACAGCGAGTAATTAGGAAGGCAAATGGAATGTTGGCCTTTTTTGCAAAGGGAATGGAGCATAAAAGTAAGGAAATCCTGCTACAACTGTACAGGGCATTGGTGAGACCACACCTGGAGTACTGCATACAGTTTTGGTCTCCTTATTTAAGGAAGGATATACTTGCATTGGAGGCAGTTCAGAGAAGGTTCACGAGATGAAGGGGTTGTCTTATGAGGAACGGTTGAGCAGGTTGGGCCTATACTCATTGGAGTTTAGAAGAGTGAGAGGGGATCTTATTGAAACATATAAGGTTCTGAAGGGGCTTGACAGGGTAGATGCAGAGAGGATGTTTCACCTCATGGGGGAATCTCAAACTAGATCATTTCAAAATAAGGGGGCACCCTTTTAAATCAGAAATGAGGAGGAATTTTTCCTCCCAGAGGGTCGTGAATCTTTGGAATTCTCTTCCCCAGAGAGCTGTGGATGCTGGGTCATTGAATATATTTCAGGTGGAGATAGACAGATTTTTGAATGGTAAGGGAGTCAAGGGTTATGGGGAGCGGGCAGGGAAGTGGAGTTGAGGCCAAGATCAGATCAGCCATGATCTTATTGAATGACGGAGCAGGCTCGAGGGGCCAAATGACCTACTGCTGCTCCTATGTCTTATATTCTTATGTACTCTCTGCTTTCTGTCTTGAAGCCAACTAGTTATCCATTCTGCTAGTTGTCCACTGACTTTGCATGCTCTGACCTTATTCATTAGTCTATTATGTAATACCTTATCAAAGGCATTTTGAAAGTCTAGATGAATTATATCTACTGCATTACTCGTCTATTTTCTCTGTTACCTCTGCAAAAGAATTCCATGAGGTTGGTCAAGCAAGACTTTCCCTTTTGAAATCCATGCTGACTATTCATTATTATATTTCTGGTTTCTAGAGGTTCTATTTTCTACTTTAGAAGGGATTCCTTTATTTTTCCTACCACCGATGTTAAGCGGACTGGTCTACAGTTCTCTGGACATGTTCGCTCTCCCTTCTTAAATATAGGTATTACATTAGCTATCCGCCAGTCCTCTGGCACTACACCTTGTTCTAATGAATTATTAAATATGTGTAGTAATGCCTCTGCTATCTCTTCCCTAGATTCTTTTAAAATGCACGGATGGAATCCGTTCAGACCAGGAATATTATCCTCTTTGAGTTTGATTAGTTTATTTAATATTTCTCCTTTTTTTATTTTAAATGCAGTTCTCTCATTTCTAACATCATCATTCGATGTCCACCTGTTCTGTTTCCCTGGTAAATACTGAAGCAAAGTAATTATTTAATATTTCTGCCATCTCTCTATCGCTGCCTGTGATATTATCCTGTCCATCCCTTAGTGACCCTATTCCCATCCTGACTTTCCTTTTCTTATTTACAAGCCCGTAAAATATTTTACTATTTTGTTTTATTGACCTTGATGATTTAATTTCATAGTTCCTTTTTGCCTTTCATATTATTTCAAGTTCTCTCCTAATCTCTTCATATTCTCTCTTGTCATGCTTTCCCCTGCTGTCCATGTACTTAGTGTATGCCTCTTTCCTTAGCCTTAATTTTCCCTCATGTCTTTATTCATCCATGGTGTGACTTTAAGGCCTAGAAATTCGGTTTTGGCGCAGCGAGGGCTTTAGCGCCGGAAGTTAGTGCCGGCGCTAAGTCCCCCTGCGCGTGCCAAAAATTCAGTAGCGCCGCGCCCAAACGGCTGCTGGCACTACTGAGGGGTCTCAGCGCCTCAAAACTGGCGCCACGCGCCGCATTGCGGCGCTATTCCGGCGCTGCGGCGCCCGCTGCGGTGCGGCAGGCTCGGGAAGTGCAGGCCTCCTCCTTCCGTTAAGGAGGAGCTGCCTGCACCCGGCCGCGGCCCGCGATAATCTTTTTAAAAATGAGCCCGGCACCTCGGACAAGTGCCGGGCTTGCTTCTGTTCCGGGGGGGCGGGGGGGGGGGAAGTCCGGGGAGGGAGCTGCGGCCAGGCGGCCGGCGGGAAAGCGGCCGGCCGCCGCGGGGCCTTTAATGCGCCGGCGCAAAGTTCTGGAAGGCACCTCTGCCAGAACGTTGCTTGCGGCTGCCACGGGCGAGGCGGCCGCAACTCAATTTCCGAGTTCGGGCGGGTTACCATGGCAACCGGGACGCTGCGCACACCGATGACGTCATCGGTGCCGGCGCAGCGCTACCGGCCTAACGCCGATTTAGGGCCCCTGTCAATTTCAAAACTGGCCATAACTTCGCCGCTAGGCCCTCTAGCGCCTCAAAAGTGGCGCTAAGGCCAGTGAATTTCTAGGCCAAAGTGTTTAGCTTGTTCTTGTTTATTAGCAGAATATATTTTTCCCCAGACACTGTTGAACACCATTTTAAATATTTCCTACTGCTGTTCTACATCATTGTTTGCCAATATTTGTGTCCATTTTATTTTCCCAAGATCAGGTGATGTGTTGCGGCTGCAATATGTGGGAGCTGGTGGACACCATTGATGCTCACGGTGATCACATTTGCAGTAAGTGTTGGCTGCTCGAGGAACTCCGGCTCCGTGTTGAAGAGCTGGAGTCCGAGCTTCAAACACTGAGACACATCAGGGAGGGGGAGAGTTACCTGGACTCTGTGTATCAGGAGGTAGTCACACCAATTAGATTAATTAATTCAGATGTAGTCCGTGGCCAGGGTCAGGATGGTGTGACTAGAAGTGAGGCAGGTACGGGGATCCAGGAGGTAGTGTTGGAGGAGCCGCAGCCCTTGCACTTGTCCAACAGGTTCGAGGCTCTTACTCCCTGTGAGGATGGGAACAGGGACTGCGGGGAGGATGAGCAACCTGACCACAGCACCGTGGAGCAGGGGGCCATTCAAGTGGGGGGGGGGAGTTAAAAGAAATGTTGTAGTGGTAGGGGATAGTATCGTTAGGGGGATAGATAGAGTTCTTTGCAGCCGAGAGCGACAGTCCCGAAGGCTGTGTTGCCTGCCCGGTGCCAGGGTTAAGGACATCTCCTCTGGACTGGAGAGAAACTTGGAGTGGGAGGGGGAGGATCCAGTTGTCGTGGTCCATGTTGGTACCAACGACATAGATAGGACAAGGAAGGAGGTTCTGCTGAGGGAGTTTGAGCAGCTAGGGGCCAAATTAAAAAGCAGAACCACAAGGGTAATAATCTCTGGATTATTACCTGAGCCACGAGCGAATTTGGCTAGGACAAATAAAATTAGAGAGTTAAATGCGTGGCTCAAAGACTGGTGTGGGAGAAATGGGTTTTGCTTCCTGGGACACTGGCACCAGTACTGGGGCAGGAGGGAGCTGTTCCGTTGGGACGGGCTTCACTTGGCCAGTGCTGGGACTAGAGTCCTGGCGGATCATATAACTAGGGCTGTAGAGAGGGCTTTAAACTAACTAGTGGGGGGGAGGTTCCTAGAGAGCAAATAATAAAAATGACAACAGAGAAGGTCATAGACTTAGGTAGCAGTGGGGAAATTAAAAACCAGAGCGTGTCAGGAAGGGGCAGAAGGTATGGAGTAAAAGGTAAAGTAATAAAAAGGGCAAAAGCAGGAACTAAGTGTCACAAAACATATTTGAAAGCTCTCTATCTGAATGCACATAGCATTCATAACAAAATAGACAAGTTAAAGGCACAAATAACTACATATGGGTATGATCTTGTGGCCATTACAGAAACATGGCTGCAGGGTGACAATGCCTGGGAATTAAACATACCAGGTTATTTAACGGTCAGGAAGGACAGGCAGGAAGGAAGGAGAGGTGGGGTGGCTATGTTAATGAAGGAAGGAATCACTGTAATAGAGAGAAATGATATTGGGTCAAAAGATCAGGATAATGAAACAGTTTGGGTGGAGGTAAGGAATAATAAGGGGAAAAAAACACTAGTGGGCGTAGTCTATAGGCCTCCGAACAGTGGCAACTCTGTTGGACGGAGCATCAATCAGGAAATAGTTGAGGCTTGTAATAAGGGAGCATCTATAATTATGGGGGATTTTAACTATCATATTAATTGGACAAATCAAATTGGGCAGGGCTGCCTTGAGGATGAGTTCATTGAGTGTATTAGGGATGGGTTTCTTGAGCAGTATGTAACTGAACCGACCAGGGGGCAAGCAACCTTAGATCTGGTCCTGTGTAACGAGACGGGATTAATTAAAAATGTCCTAGTAAAGGATCCCCTTGGAATGAGTGACCATAACATGGTTGAATTCCATATTCAGTTAGAGGGTGAGAAGGTTGGATCTCAAACAAGCGTGCTAAGCTTGAATAAAGGAGGCTATGAAGGCATGAGAGCGGAATTGAGTAGAGTGGATTGGGAAAATAGATTAAAGGGTAAGACGATACATGATCAGTGGTGTACATTTAAGGAGTTATTTTACAACTTCCAAAAAATATATATTCCACTGAGAAGAAAAGGGTGTAAAAGAAAAGACAGCCATCCGTGGCTAAGTAAAGAAATTAAGGATAGTATTCGACTAAAAACAAGGGCATATAAGGTAGCCAAATCTAGTGGGAGGATAGAGGATTGGGAAAACTTTAAAAGACAGCAAAAAATAACAAAAAGATTGATTAAGAAAGGGAAGATAGATTATGAAAATAAATTAGCAAAAAATATAAAAACAGATAGTAAGAGTTTTTATAGTTATATAAAAAGAAAAAAAGGGTGGCTAAAGTAAATGTTGGTCCCTTAGAGGATGAGACCGGGAAATTAATGGTGGGAAATATGGAGATGGCAAAAACACTGAATGAATATTTTACATCAGTCTTTACAGTAGAAGACACTAAGAATATCCCAACACTGGACAAACAGGGGGCTAAAGGGGGGGGAGGAGCTAAACACGATCAAAATCACTAAGGAAGTGGCACTCGGTAAAATAATGGGACTCAAGGCGGATAAATCACCTGGACCTGATGGCTTACATCCTAGGGTCTTGAGGGAAGTGGCGGTAGGGATTGTGGATGCATTGGTAATAATTTTCCAAAACTCCCTGGACTCGGCAAAGGTCCCGGCAGACTGGAAAACTGCTAATGTAACACCCTTATTTAAAAAGGGCAGTAGACAGAAGGCTGGAAACTATAGACCGGTTAGCCTAACATCTGTGGTAGGTAAAATTTTGGAGTCCATTATTAAGGAGACAGTAACAGGACATTTGGATAATCATAATTTAATAGGACAAAGTCAGCATGGTTTTATGAAGGGGAAGTCATGTTTGACAAATTTGCTGGAGTTCTTTGAGGAAGTAACATATAGGGTGGATAAAGGGGAACCAGTGGACGTAGTGTATTTAGACTTCCAAAAGGCATTTGACAAGGTGCCACACAAAAGATTATTGCTTAAGATAAAAAATCACGGGATTGGGGGTAATATTCTGGCATGGATAGAGGATTGGCTATCTAACAGAAGGCAGAGAGTTGGGATAAATGGTTCATTCTCAGACTGGCAATCAGTAATTAGTGGTGTTCCGCAGGGGTCAGTGCTGGGTCCCCAACTCTTTACAATCTATATTAACGATTTGGAGGAGGGGACCGAGTGTAACATATCAAAGTTTGCAGATGATACTAAGATGGGAGGGAAAGTAGTGAGTGAGGAGGACATAAAAAACCTGCAAGGGGACATAGACAGGCTAAGTAAGTGGGCAGAGATTTGGCAGATGGAATACAATACTGGAAAGTGTGAGGTTATGCACTTTGGCAGGAAAAATCGTGGAGCAAGTTATTATCTTAATGGCAAGAAACTGGAAAGTACTGAAGTACAAAGGGATCTGGGGGTCCTGGTGCACAAAACTCAAAAGGTTAGTATGCAGGTGCAGCAAGTGATTAAGAAGGCCAATGGAATGTTGGCTTTCATTGCTAGGGGGATAGAATATAAAAATAGGGAGGTATTGCTTCAGTTGCACAAGGTATTGGTGAGACCGCACCTGGAATACTGCGTACAGTTTTGGTGTCCATACTTAAGAAAGGACATACTTGCTCTCGAGTCAGTACAAAGAAGGTTCACTCGGTTAATCCCGGGGATGAGGGGATGGACATATGAGGAGAGGTTGAGTAGATTGGGACTCTACTCATTGGAGTTCAGAAGAATGAGAGGCGATCTTATTGAAAGATATAAGATTGTGAAGGGGTTGGATCGGGTGGATGCGGGGAAGGTGTTCCCGATGATGGGTGAAACTAGAACTAGGGGGCATAGTCTTAGAATAAGGGGCTGCTCTTTCAAAACTGAGATGAGGAGGAACTACTTCACTCAGAGGGTGGTAGGTCCATGGAATATGCTGCCCCAAAAAGCTGCAGAAGCTACATCATTACATAAATTTAAAACAGAAATAGACAGTTTCCTAGAAGTGAAAGGAATTAAGGGTTACGGGGAGCGGGCAGGAATTTGGACATGAGTCTAGGTTCGGATCGGTCATGGCCCTGTGGGTAGCGGAGCGGGCCCAGGGGCCGTGTAGCCTGATCCTGCTCCTATTTCGTGCGTCTAATTCTGTTAGATTCAGGAGATGGTTCTGTGATAGTGGATTGGCGGTTAGGATCAGATCAGCCATGATCTTATTGAATGGCGGAGCAGGCTCGAGGGGCCGATTGGCCTACTCCTGTTCCTATTTCTTATGTTCTTATGTTATGTTCTTATTCTCAGCCCCGCAAAATTGGCTTTTCTCCAATCTATTACCCTGGTTTTCATCATACTTATGTCTTTCTCAATTATTATCTTAAAGCGTATTATATGATGGTCACTATTGCCTAGATGTTCCCCTACTTTTACTTCTTTTATCTGCTCTGGTTCATTCCCCATTACTAGATCCAACAGTGAATCCTCCCTTGTTGGGCTTCTTACATATTGGGTTAGAAAGGAGTCCTGTACATTGTAGGAACTCCATTCCCTTATCCCCTTTACCTACCTCTTCTGGCCAATTAATATCAGGGTCGTTGAAATCCCCCATGATTATTATTCTATGTTTTTTACTAATTTCCGTAATTTGTTTGCATATTTCTTCCTCCACTTCCCTTCCACTATTAGGTTGTCTGTAAACTACCCTTATTAGTGTGATTGATCTTTTCTTATATTTTATCTCTATCCACATGGATTCTATTTTTGTCTTGCTGATTGCGGATAGCCATGTCACTTTTTTTTACTGCCATTATGTTATCTTTAATAAGAACAGCTACTCCACCTCCCCTTTTCTCCTCTCTATCTTCTCTAAATATGTTATACCCTGCAAATGTTTTATTCCCGGTCCTGATTTTTCCATAGCCATGTCTCAGTAATCTCTACTATCTGGTTCCTTGCAACATATTATTGCCTCCAGTTCCCCTGTTTAATTGTGGACACTGTGTGCATTGCTGCACAGACAGTTTAACTCATTTTTAATAGCAGTTCCTCTCACTTTATTGTTAACCATCTTTTTACACTCCTGTTCTATAACTCTATTTATTCCCTGGCCATCAATGTCCTCCCTTACTTTATTCTTTCCTATGCTCTCCTTTTCTCTTTTGCTTATATTTAGGCTGGTTTCATTTTTTGTAGATCCCTCCCCCCGTTTTACTAATTTAAAGCCTTTGCCACCTCCCTGTTCACCTCCTTGTCCCATCCCATTTCAGGTGGAGGCCGTCCCATCGGTACAGCTCCTTCCTGTCCCAGTACTGGTGCCAGTGTCCCATGAAAAGCAACCCCTCTTTCCCACACTAGCCCTTTAGCCACAATTTGACATCTGCCCCTGCACCCACCTATTGTGGATAGCAGTCCAGGAGACCACTCGGGCCACAACTGCTCTTGCAATTCCAGAGGATGCAGCCGAGCCCTGGCTGGGCCTGCCCAATGGAGAATGAGAGTCCCCCACAATGAGCAGGTTAGCACAACTCTTGCTATTAGCTGCAACAGATGCATTCCCCTCTGTGGCGAAGTACAGCCCTCCACACAACAAGCGGGCATGAAGTGCATTGGAACGTTTCCCAATCCGAGCAGGTGATGTTCACCTTCTGACCAGAACTGGGAAAAATATCAAGCAACCTCGGGTCTGATTCTGGATCGATCAGCACTAACTGTCCCTCCCAGCACATCAACCCACCCATTGACCACAAAGGGCAATGACCCCAACTAACATGACCACTGGCTGTGCAGGGCGTCCTGCCCCACTCCCACACTCAACTAATCCCCAGAAACCAAGACCAACAAGTTGCCTCAACCTCTTGACCTAATCATATCAAGAAAGCTGGATGTATTAATGCACTCATCCCATAAGCATTGCGCAATCAAAATGTACCTGGGGTACAATGGCTTTACAAATGTGTATACCGAAATATTCAATGGCTTCCTAAAATACACACATAAATGTGTGCCTAAATGTACAATAGTCTCAAAATATACACATGAATGTGGTACCTTTTATGTCCGTATGAAAAACATCTTCCAGCTGGAATAAAGCAGCTCCATTCGGAAAATAAATGTTTGTTCAGGAGATGCAGTCGGATGAGCTCTTGCAGCATTGACTTTAAAGTGTTCAGAAACTGTGCTTCCATTTTTATTATAAATTAGGGGACAGTTTTATTGAATTGTATAACAGTTCTGTACTCACCATAATCTATTTCCACGTCGTCGTAACCTGCACAAAACAAAAATATTTCACATCTTACACTTCTTGCTGACTGTCAGTTAAAACTGTCAACTGTATCTTCACAGATTGGGAACAAGGAACAAGGAATCCCCTCACTCAGTCTACACCATCACTGCTGGGTTAGAATCCAGTGATCAACAATACAGATCAAATGTTCTGTTCATCTCAAAATAATCATCCCATTAAATTCAATGAAAAGACTGAGCTGCAGATTGAAAACTGAGACTGGAATATTGGGAACACCAAGAAAACAAAGGAAATAATCGTGGACTTCAGGAAGTCCAAAGGCGGAAGTCACACCCCCATCCACATCAATGGGGCGGAGGTGGAAAGGGTGGCCAGCTTTAAGTTCCTCGGAGTCCACATCACGGAAGACCTCTCCTGGTCCCTCAACACCTCCTCGCTGGTGAAGAAGGCCCAGCAGCGCCTATATTTCTTGAGGAGGCTGAAGGGATGTAATCTGTCACCCCCGATCCTCTCTAACTTCTACCGCTGCACTATAGAGAGCATCCTGACAAACTGTATCACGGTATGGTACGGCAGCTGTAGCTCCCATGACCGGAAAGCCCTGCAGCGGGTAGTCAAAACTGCCCAACGCATTACCGGCACCCGGCTACCGACCATAGAACATATATATCAGAAACGCTGCCTACGGAGGGCACGGTCCATCATCAAAGACCCTACCCACCCCAGCCACAGTCTGTTCACCCTCCTACCATCTGGAAGACGCTACAGATGCATTCGCACCCGTACGACCAGATTTAGGAACAGCTTCTTTCCCAGGGCTGTCATCCTACTGAACTCCACAAATAAACACTAAAGCCTGCACATCTGCCGATGCACTTTATTATGGTCATATTTATGCTAATATATATGTACAAATGTATGTTGAAATGTTTAAGTGTCCTAATCCAAATTGTACACTCTCGGGAGCCGCAAGCCTACATTTCGTTGTACTGCACTTGTGCACTAACAATGACAATAAAAGTTGATTTGATTTGATTGGGAAGGGTTTACAGCATTTACATCTCATGTGAGCAGCCCACGATTATTACATTCCAACTCTGCGCCAATCACACGTTGGGAGATGAAAGCCAGACAGCTGAACCCAACCGTAATGTTGCCGTCACTTCCACCTGTTTCTAGCATGTTTTAAAGCAGTTCCTCGTGACAACATGCAGCCTGGACTGACAGTCAAATGGAGGCTGCAGTGAGTGGCCTCTTTTTCTATTTTTGAACGGGTAACTGAGGAAGGAAGAGAAAATTGAGTGGGAGGGTCCCATTCTGCTCAAGTTAAGTTGTCTTCTGGCAGGTTAACCAACCAGCAAAATCTCTACTCCCTCCACAAAGAAAATAATAACCAGACAAGCCTAAAGAAAAAGAGAAAACATGCAAAAATATATAAAAAGATGCCACAATATATATTATATAATAATTTTTGGTGTAATTATGAAATAATTTGCCGATTTCATTGATGCGGAACATTCCGCCGTTTCACACAGCATTCTGATCCCACACGTGAAGTGTATTTTTCAAGAACAGGCAACAAAGAATAATTAAATACTGATAGCAAAAACTCTTAATTGAGAAAGGACAGGATCTAACCCACTGCACCGTGGGGTTCCAGAGCAGAAAAGGGCAGTATCTAATCCACTGCACTACCCAGTCTCAAAGGTGAAAGGGTAGTGGGTGTAAAGCTGGTGGCTTGTGTGGAGAAAAAATACCAAAGGAAAGTTGATGGTTCTGTGATAGGACGTTCCAGTATTTGACAGTGCCTAATCTAATGCACCAAACTGTTTCAAAAATGAAAGCACAGTGTCTAACCTCCGTACCACACACTCCAAGAGGTGAAAGTTCAATGTCTAACCCTCTGCACCACCAATCCCAGAGGTGAAAGTTCAATGTCTAACGCACGGCACCAACCAGCAGGACGTTGTTCTAACTAAACAAGGTGTGAGGGTCACAGGAATGTAAAATGGTCAAGGCCATTGGTATAGGCTTTTCATGGAAAACAAATGGAATTGTAGAACTCTATCGTCAAAATTCCTGGATTCCCATGCAATGAAACTGCAATTTTCTTATTCAGTCACTGTAAATCGGAGCCCTGAAATGGTTCCTAAATAGCTTACCTTCCAAAGTGCAAAACAGTTGTAGTTCTAAAAATCAAGAACACAGGGATGTGTTAGTGCGAGAGATTCTGCAGCTACTGTCACACCCTGTAAAGGAACACTGGCTACACAAACACAACACAACTTAATATGCTTCCTAACTAAATATGAAATTAAACTCTTAATCTAGATTAATAAAGAAAAAGTGTGATAATACTAACAAATAATTGATCACATTTTAAAAGTCTAAGGGGGCTAAATTCAGTTGGTTTGCGCCTCCCGTTAGCACCCTAAGGGGGCGCTATTTCAGCAGGAGGTTAGGGGCAGCTGGACGCTATTTCCGCCAGGGTCAGGGGGACCTACCTGCGGCCGGGGCGACGCTAGTTAAAGGGGAGGTGGCGGGCGACCATTTTTGTTGTTGGCCGCCTGACAGCGCCTGCCCCCGTTGCTGTCCCTGGCCCTGTGAAGCCCCCCCACAGGGTGCCGGCTGCTCTCCATGAGCCCGGCACTCCTCTTGAATGCCGGGCTCGTTTGCCGGGACTCCCGATCCCTGGTGGCCCAGCTGGGCACCGGGATGCGCTGTGCCAGGCCCCTCCCCTTTAATAAGGGAAGGTCTGCAGTACTGCGGCGCTATGTGCTGCAGCGCCACACGTGGTGCCGCGATACTGGCTCGCAGCACTCAAGAGGGACGCGGGGCGCTCCTCCCTCTCGGGGCGCTACCTGGAAAAAAATCGGCCGCGGGGGCGCTAACTTTTTCGGGTCGCTACCCAATTTTTACCCCTAACTCTCTGAAGTTTAAGATCTTGACTGAATTTACAATTGATGTTTTTCATCTTTCACCTGATGTTCCAGTGATGGTGTAAAGGGCTGTATCTCAGCAACAACTCATTATTGGTTCAGCTAATAAAACATGGGCTGCTGCTCCAGACCCAAAACCATCACTTCTATTTCCCCTTTTTTTCCTTCACCCTGCAAGGCCGTATTTCCTATTTTCATGCCTCCTTTCATTTCTCCCCTCTTGGGTACTCTGCCAAAATCAGTACCCAACCCTTCAGCACTCCTGAACCTTGCTACTTTTCTGCCACCATCCTAGGCTTCACTCCATTTCAGATAAGCCTAGAGCTTCCATTTGTGACTCTCTTGGCATCCTCCGAAGGGCTCATTGAGGCACTCGTCACTGCCTCCATATGAGGAGCAACCTCAATTGCTCCATCCTACTCTCTCGGCAACCTTCCCACCCAGCGTGCCCGCTGGGGGCTAATCTTGCCAATCTCTTTCCCGTCCCACTCAACAACAACAACAACTTGTATTTATATAGCAACTTTGATGTAGTAAAACGTCCCAAGGTGCTTCACAGGAGTATTATAAGAAAAAGTATTTGACACTGAGCCACATAAGGAGGAATTAGGGCAGGTGACCAAAAGCTTGGTCAAAGCGGTAGGTTTTAAGGAGCGTTTTAAAGTAGGAGAGAGGTGGAGAGGTTTAGGCAGGGAATTCCAGAGCTTAGGGCCCAGGCAACAGAAGGCACGGCCACCAAAGGTTGAGGGATTATAATCAGGGATGCTCAAGAGGACAGAATTAGAGGAGCGCAGATATCTCGGTGGGTTGTGAGGCTGGAGGAGATTACAGAGATAGGGAGGAGCGAGGCCATGGAGAGATTTGAAGACATTTGAACTCACCCCTCCCAATGCGGACCCTGGGGACTCTGCCATCGGCATCCCCCTCCAGAATGTCCAATTACTTGTGAACAAGGCCCTTGACATCCAGGAGCTTATTGTGGATGGTTGCATCGACATCCTGGCCTTCACAGAAACTTGGCTATGGGGTGATGACACCTTCCCCCTTATTGAAGCCTCCCCGCCTGGCTATACCTTCCATCATTTGCCCCGTCCAGACCACCGCGGTGGCAGTGTGGCTTTTATCACCAAATCACAGCTTAGTCTGTCCCCCTACTCCGCCGGCACTTTCTCCTCCTTTGAGCAGCTAACCTTGATCCACCCTTCTCACCTCTCCTTTAAAATCCTTGTTCTCTACCACCTACCCAGGTATCATGCCAAGTTTCTCACAGAGATACCTTCACTCCTTCCTCCCTCAGCCTCTGCACCAAGCGATTTCTCATCCACAGTGATTTCAACCTCCATCTCAACTCATCATGCTCTCTCTCCCGAATTCCTCCCTTAATCTCTCCCTCCATATAAACTCCCCTACCCATATTCATGGCCACCCCCTCGACCTTGCCGACTCACGAGGCCTCGCTACTCCCATCATGTCAATCACTGATCAGGCAATCGCTGGTCAATTCCTTGTATCCCTCTCCACTCACATCCCCCTTCCTTCCGTGTTTGCTCCCAGAAAAACTATCCCCAAGTTACTTACAATGGCACTTTCAAATTCCCAACTGTCTAGCCTTTGGCCTCCCATTCGCCATGACATTTCTGCAGCTACCGGTCTGCTCAATTACACCCTCACTTCCACCTTTGATGCCTTTGTCCACATTAAAACCTTTACTGTTTCTCACCCTGGTCCTTCGCCCGGTATGATCCCCATCTCTGGTCCCTTAAGTCCAAGGAACGCAGATTTTAAGTTTATGGCGGACAACTGGTTTAGGATCATCCTGGAATGAAAAGACAACCCCCTCCCCGCCCGACTTCTCCTCTCCACTACAAACCGCCTTCTGAAACACCTCTCCCATGCCCCCTCCACCCTTATCTCCAACAACAAATGAGCAATGGCAGGTGGCAAATAAGCAACGGCAGGCCTACAAGGTGGAGAGACTTCGGGTACAAACCAAGCATTTCCCATGAGGAGGAAAAATTGGGCATAAAACCTAGAGCTCCCAGGATGACAAAGGAAATAGAGGTTAAAGTAAAACAGAAAAAAGGAGGTTTATGACAAATGTCAGGTACAAAATACAGTCGAAAACCAGGCAGAATATAGAGAGTGCAGGGGGAAATTGACAAAGATTTAAGAACGGCAAAGAGAGTATGAGAAAAATTCATGGGTAACACAAAGGGGAACAAAAAATCTTAAAGAAACATATAAAAAGTAAAAGGATTGTTAAAGGAATGGTAGTGTCGATTAGGGGCAAAAAATTTAATCTTCTTGTGGAGGGAGAGGGCATGACTAAATTACTGAATGAGTACTTTGTATCTATCTTCACTAATGAAGAGGATGAAGTTAATGTCGCAGTAGGGGAGGGGGAGGGGGGAGTAGAGATATTGGATAGAATAAAAATAGATAGAAAGGAGGTGCTAAATAGGTTGGCATCACTCAAAGTTAACAAGCCAGATGGAATGTATCCTTGGTTGCTGAGGGAAGCTAGGGTGGAGATAGCAGTAGCTCTGACTACAATCTTTCAATCTTCCATGGATATGAAACTGGAGCTAAAGGACTGGAGGATTGCAAATGTTACATCCCTGTTCAAAAAAGGGGAGGGGGGATAAACCTGGTAACTATAGGCCAATCAGTGGTGGGTAAACTACTAGAGACCGTTGTCAAGGACAAAATTAATTCTCAATTGGAGAAGCATGGATTAATAAGGGACAGCCAGTGCGGATTTGTTAAAGGCAAATCGTGTCTGACTGACCTGATTTGATAAAGTAATAGAGAGATTTAATGAAGATAGTGCAGTAATGTATATGTAGACTTTCAGAAAGGTATTTGATAAAGTACCACGTAACAGACTTATTCAGAAAATAGAAGCGCTCAGTATTAAAGGGATGGTGGTAACTTGGGTATGTAATTGGCTAAGGGATAGGAGACAGAGAGTAGTGGTGAACGGATATTTTGGGGGTCAGTATTAGGAACATTGCTTTTCTTGTTATATATAAATGATCTGGTATAGGGAGTAGAAATTTAAAATTTGCAGATGATACAAAACTTGGCAACATAGTAAATAGTGAGCAGGACAGTAGCAGACTTCGGGAGGGCATAAATAGACTGGTGAAATGGGCAGACACATGGCAGATGCAATTTAATGTGGATAAATGTGAGGTGGTGCACTTTGGGAGGAACAACATGGAGAGGCAGTATAATGTAAATGGTATTAGTTTGAGAGGGAAGCAAGAGCAGAGGGACCTGGGGGTGAATATTCACAAATCTTTGAAGGTGCAGGGCAAGTTGATAAGGTGGTTAATATACCGTATGGAATACTTGGCTTTGTAAATAGGAGATTGAATGCAAAAACAAGGAAGTTATGCTAAACCTTTACAAACCACCGGTTAGGCCTCGGCTGGAGTACTGTGTACAATTCTGGGCACCACACTTTAGGAAGGATGTCAAGGCCTTGGCGAGGATACAAAGGATGTTTACCAGGGTGATACCAGAGATGAGGGACTTCTGTTACGTGGAGAGATTGGAGAAGTTGGAATTGCTCTCCATAGAGCAGAGAAGGTTAAGGGGAGACCTAATAGAGATATTCAAAATTATGAGGGATTTTGATTGAGCAAGTAGGGGAAAAAACTGCTTCCTCTGGCAAGTGGGTCAGTGATCAGAGATCATAGACTTAATATAATTGGCAACATAACTAGAAGGGAAATTAGGAGAATTTTTTCACACAGAGGGATGTTAAGATCTGGAACGCACTACCTGGAAGGGTGGAGGAAGCAGATTCCACAGGAACTTTCAAAAGGTAATTGGACAGGTACCTGAAGATGACTATTTTGCAAGGTTGTGGGGAAAAAGGTGGAGTGTGGGATTGGACAGCTCTTTCAAAGAGTCGGCGCAGGCATGCCAGGCCAAAGGGCCTCCTTCTGTGCTGTACGATTCTATAATTCTAACAAGTGCGAGGAGCTCATGGACTTCTTTGTCACCAAGATTGAGACCATCTGTTCAGCTGCAATTGCCACTTCCCTCCCTTCCCCTAGCCCACCATGCCAAACTTCCCCTAAGGCTCCCCCCCTGCCCTAGCCCTGAACTCACATCTTTCTCTCGTTTCTCTCCTATCTCCCCTCATGCCCTCTCCGAGCTTACCTTGTCCATGAGACCCACCTCCTGCTCCCTCGACCCCATTCCCACCAAACTGACCACCAAATTTATTTTCCTGGCCCCCATATTATCTGATAACATTAACGGTTCCCTCCTCTCAGGTACTGTCCCCCTCCCCTTCAAATCTGCCATCATCACCCATCTCCTAAAAAAAAAAACCATTGACCCATGGTCCTTGCAATCTACCACCCCATCTCCAACCTCCTTTTCCTCTCCAAAGTGCTTAACCACATTGTAGCCCGCCAACTCTGTGCCCACCTTTCCCACAACTCCATGTATGAACCCCTCCAATCATGTTTCCACCCCACCATCCCACTGAAATGGCCCTTATCAATGTCACAAATGACATCCTACATGAACATGGTAAGTGATCCTTCCTCATCCTTCTCGACCTGATTGCAGCCTTTGACACGGTTGACCACACCATACTCCTTCAATGCCTCTCCTCCTTCATCCAGCTGGGTGGGACTGCCCTCCTGCTCTGTTACCTCTGAAATCCCTCATGGATCTATTCTTGGCTGCTCCTATTTCTCACCTACATGCTGCCCCTAGACGACATCATCTGAAAGCACAGACGACACCCAGCTCTACCTCACCACCACCTGTCTCAACCCCTCCACTGTCTCTGATTTGTCACGCTGCTTGTCCAACATCCAGTCCTGGATGAGCAGAAATTTCCTCCAACTAATTATTGGGAAGACGGAAGCCATTGTCTTTAAACCCCACAATCAACTCCATTCCCTAGCCACTGACTCCATCCCTCTCCCTGTCACTGTCCAAGGCTGAGCCAGACCATTCGCAACCTTGGCATCCCATTTGACCCTGAGGTGAGCTTCTGACCACATATCCGCTCCATCACCAAGAACGCCTACTTCCACCTCCATAACATCGCTGGTTTCCGTCCCTGCCTCAGCTCATCTGCTGCTGAAACCCTCATCCATGCATTTATTACCTCTAGACTTGACTATTCTAATGCTCTCCTGGTCATCCTCCAGTCTTTCACCTTCCATAAACTTGAACTCAACCAAAACTCTGCTGCCCATACCCAAACTCACACTAACTCCCATTCATCCATCATCCTGTGCTTGCGGACCTACATTGGCTCCCGGTCCAGCAACACCTTGATTTTAAAATTCTCATCTTTGTTTTCAAATACCTCCATGGCCTCGCCCCTCCCTATCTCCTTAACCTCCTCCAGCCCTTTGAGGTCTCTGCGCTCCTCCAATTCTGGCCTCTTGTGCATCCCCGCTTTTAATCGCTCCACCATTGGCGGCTGTGTCTTCAGCTATCTGGGCCCGAGGCTCTGGAATTACCTCCCTAAGCCTCTCCTTCTTTAAGGCACTCCTTAAAACCTCTCTCTTCACCTGTCCTAATATCTCCTTATGTGGCTTGTTATCAAATTTTGTTTGATAATGTTCCTGTGAAGCACCTTGGGATATTTTACTAGATAAATACAAGCTGTTGTTGTTTCAATGAGAGAAGAGGGGATCACAGCCAGCAAGGATTACAGTATCTGCCCACAAATAAAGTAAATGCATCAGCAGGTTATAGATTAGCTGTGTGTGTATGTGATTGTTATGTAGCACTATTACAATAACCACCAATACAGGGCTGAAGCGGGGGAAATCAAGCTGTAAAACCTATAAATTTACCAGCAATTTTCCTGAGACTCTGATAATGCAAAGTGATGCCATTACTTAACCGCTGAAAGCTGTAAATAATGGGTGTGTTAGCTGCCAAAATTAATTAAAAATGTGCAACTCTCCAGAGTTCAAATGGTTCATGATTTAGTGAGTTCAGCTATTTACCTGTTCGTTCATTTGAGCTTCCCCAGGCCAGAAACTGGTAACTACTGGACCAGGCACCTTCTCTTGATCACCATCCAATGCCCCAAACAGAAGTGCATGTTTGAATGGCAAATGAAAACCGAATCAGGTTTGGCTGTAAAGGGCTCCAGATCCAACAGCCCTATTCATCCATTCAACCCCAGACTTCGACAGATTCCCCCTTTTCACTCACTGAAATTTACTACATACATACGAACATATGAATTAGGAGCAGGAGTCGGCCACTCGGTCCTTCGAGCCTGCTCCGCCATTCAATAAGATCATGGCTGATCCGATTACTCCACATTCCCGCCTACCCCCGATAACCTTTCACCCCCTTGCTTACCAAGAATCTATCTACCTGTGCCTTAAAAATATTCAAAGACTCTGCTTCCACCGCCCTCTGAGGAAGAGAGTTCCATAGACTCATGACCCTTAGAGAAAAAATTTCCCCTGATCTCGGTCTTAAATGGGCAACTCCTTATTTTTAAACAGTGACCCCTAGTTCTAGATTCCCCCACAAGAGGAAACATCCTCTCCACATCCACCCTGTCCAGACCCCTCAGGATCTTATATGTTTCAATCAAGTCACCTCTTACTCTTCTAAACTCCAGCGGATACAAGCCTAGCCTGTCCAACCTTTCATCATAAGACAACCCGCCCATTCCAGGTATTAGTCTAGTAAACCTTCTCTGAACTGCTTCCAACGCATTTACATCCTTCCTTAAATAAGGAGACCAATACTGTACACAGTACTCCAGATGTGGTCTCACCAATGCCCTGTATAACTGAAGCATAACCTCCCTACTTTTGTATTCAATTCCCCTCGCAATAAACAATAACATTCTATTAGCTTTCCTAATTACTTGCTGTACCTGCATAGTAACCTTTTGCGATTCATGCACTAGGACACCCAGATCCCTCTGCATCTCAGAGCTCTGCAATCTCTCACCATTTAGATAATATGTTTCTTTTTTATTCTTCCTGCCAAAATGGACAACTTCACATTTTCCCACATTATACGCCATTTGTCAGATCTTTGCCCACTCACTTAACCTATCTATATCCCTTTGTAGCCTCCTTATGTCCTCTTCACAATTTACTTTCCTACCTATCTTTGTGTCATCAGCAAATTTAGCAACCATACCTTCGGTCCCTTCATCCAAGTCAATTATATAAATTGTAAAAAGTTGAGGCCCCAGCACTGATCCCTGTGGCACAACACTCGTTACATCTTACCAATCAGAAAATGACCCATTTATGCCTACTCTCTGTTTCCTGTTAGCTAGCCAATCTTCTATCCATGCCAATATGTTACCCCCTACACCATGAGCTTTTATTTTCTGCAATAACCTTTGATGTGGCACCTTATCAAATGCCTTCTGGAAATCTAAGTACAGTACATCCACCGGTTCCCCTTTATCTACAGCACATGTTACTTCCTCAAAGAACTCCAATAAATTGGTTATACATGATTTCCCTTGCACAAAACCATGTTGACTCTGCCTGATTACTTTGAACTTTTCTAAGTTGAAGTAATTAAAATTTATAATTAATATCATTAAATGTTAGACATAGGACCTAGGTAGAGGAAAAATATGTATTCAGTAAGTAAAGTATGTAATGTGTGAATCGTAAAATGGCTGACAGCTAAAAACCGTTGGGAAAATCTCACAGTCACTAATCACAATCTGCTTGCTTTGCAGAAGTAACTTGAGCTTAAGGAAGAATATGTATTCAAAGTAACTTGAGCTTGTTAAGGAAGAATATGTATTCAAAGTGACTTGAGCTTGTTAAGGAAGAATATGTATTCAAGGTGACTTGAGCTTGTTAAGGAAGAATATGTATTCAAAGTAACTTGAGCTTGTTAAGGAAAAATATGCATTCAAAGTAACTTGAGCTTGTTACCAGAACAGGAACTGTTATCTTAAGAAAACATGTTACTGAACAAACCATCTGACCAGAGACAAAGGGTGGTTGTTGCAGCAATAGACTAAGCCAAGGCCGCAGTCACAGAAGGTCCCGGAACCAACTGATAACAGAAATGTGATTAATGTCATGCTTTATATTTGCCATTCAGACATTGATAGCTTTGCACCCGCCCTGAGGGCAGGGTATGACTTTTGTGTATAATTGTGAATGTCGCTAGGGTGTCGGGGAGTCGAATCTGAGAAGGGTCTCAGAAGGTCTCCCCAGGCCTGTGAAAATTAAAGGATCATTTTGAACCATCACTCGAAGTCTGTCATCTGTACCCAGCTAAGCGTCGACCTTGTATATCACTTGGTCCGCTTTGGCTTACATCATAAGTGCCCTGCTTTATGTCTTTAATAACAGCTTCTAACATTTTCCCTATGACATTTTCCCTACCTGATTTATATCCTTTCCACCTCCTGTTTAAATATTTCCCAATGCTGACCAACAGTTCAAGTTAACAATTTATCTTCTTTGCAATCTGGGCAAGGTCCCCTTTATATTATTACAAATTGCATTTTTCAGTCTAGTACCCTTGTACTCAACTTTGCTTTTCCTTTACTAAATCCAATTATATCATGCTCAATGTTTCTCAAATGTTCCCCTACATTTAGGTCTTTCTCCTCCCTTTATAACCCAGAGCCAGGTCAAGTAATACTTCTTTCTTTATCGGAGTAGCAGCATATTGATTAAGAAATCATTCCTGAACACACCGAAATAAACTTCTACTTTTTCACCAAATTGTTCCTATTCCTGTCTAATTTTTGGGTGATTACAATCTTCTACTATTATAATTCTATTGTTATTATACATCCGCAATTTGTCTACAGATTTCAAACTCAATTCACGTACACAAATTTCATATTTTATAGGCTTTATGAATACAATAATGTTGAACTATTATTTGTGCTCTTACCTTTAATCTTTTTATCTTCTTTTCTGTGGACCATTATATCAACAGCAGCAGCCGTAATCACAAGGCCTGCAACCGCCCCAAAAATTACAAGCCAGATGTTGAACATGTTGACTATAGGGAAGAACTCATCTAAGGTAAAAACACAGAATCAGTACCTGATTTGCGGTGCCCAATACCATATAAAAAACACTGGGTTCTTGTTCCAAAATATTATTCATAGGTCTTCACCAATCCTCAGCAGTAATGTCCAGTATTGACTCCCATCCGAATTATATTGGTAAACAATATTTGTGACAACAAGGACTTATATTAATATAAAAGCAAAATACTGCGGATGCTTGAAATCTGAAATAAAAACCAGAAAATGCTAGAAATACTCAGCAGCTCAGGCAGCATCTGTGGAGAGAGAAACATTATATTAATATGGTGCCTTTAACAAGAGAAAAACTTTCCAAGGCACTATATTAACATAATAATTTCTTGTTAATGCAAGTGGTGCGAGGACAAACAAGTTAAAAGAGAGGTGACCAAAAGCTTTGTCATAGATGTGAGTTTTAAGGAGGGTCTTAAAAGGAGAAGATGGAGGTGGAGAGGTTGAAGGCTTTGGAGAGGGAATTCTAGAAATGGCACCGAGGTGGCTGAAGGCATAGCAGCCAATGATGGGTCAAAAGAAAAAGGGAATGCACAAGAATCAAACTTTACAGATGAGAAGACGGATATTAACCCTAAAAGTGCAGTAACAAACTTAAAAGGAATAAACAAATGAACTAAGTGGACTGTACAGATTTGTAGAACAATTACATTGGCCCAGTAATTCCTGTCACAACGCGTGAGTAAGGACGGGGTACTCACGCGTGTGCCAGGAGGAATTGACGGTTTTCAGCATGCACAGCGCATGCGCTGAAAACCGGCATTTCCTGTCCTCTGACCCAAGGGGTTAAGAGGCTGAACGCATGCACGGTATCGGGCAGCGTGTGCGACTTGGATTTCCTGTATTTTTACAGATTTGCGCATGTGTAAAGGCCTTCGGTTTTTATGCATTGAAAAACCACACGTAAGTACTTAGTTTTACAGGTAAGTGGTCTTTTAGTACAATTTAGAATTTTTTTTTTCCACAGGTTTATTATTTTTAAAGAATCTACAGTAAGGTAAGTTTAGTTTTAGACGCTATTTTTTAAAAATTTATTTTTTCCAAAAATTTGATTAATTGTTTAAAATAGTTTTTTAAAAGTTATTCATAGTTAATTTAATTATTGGGATGCTTTTTAAAATTTTATTTAAAGTTTAAGTAGTGTTTTGGGGTGCAATACTTTTCATGAGTTTGACAGTCTTTACTATCAAACTTATGAATGAAGTTTCCCCTCCCCTGATTGGCTGAACAGTGCTCACCTGATCCCAGCCGGCACATCGCACTAACTACACCGCTGGGTCAGGTTAGCACAGCGCGCCGGGATCAGAAACTGGCCACTGACAGGAAATCCACTGCGGGCCAGATTTCAGATGTCGGCGCGCAGGGTGAGCGCACATCGGGGGCTTGCACGCGCGGCAAGCCCCCGACAGGAATTACTGGGCCATTATATCACTGGAGAATCCTGCAATGCTTGCATACTGTAAGAAACATAAAACCCTAAAGAAAGTTGCAAGTTATAAGGGCCTAGAAATTCAGCGGGGCGCCAGCCTCGCCAGGGCGCTAAAAGTAGCGCCCCGGAAGTAGTCGCGGCCGCCCACCGGAAATTGACTTTGCACGCCCCAGAGGGAAGCACGGCGCTACTCGAGGCGCCCCGCATCCCTCTTGGGGCGCTGCAACTCAAAATCGCTGCACAACGTGCCGCAGCGCCACACGCTGCGGCACGGCGCGCTGCGGTACTGCAGGCCTTCCTCCCCTTCTTAAAGGGGAGGGGCCTGCTGCAGCGCGATCAAAGATCGCGAGTGCCGGCAAAAGAGCCCGGCACCGAGGAGAAGTGCCGGGCTCTTGGGACACAAACAGCACTCCGTGGGGGGGGGGGGTGCTCAGGAGGCCGGGGACGGTGGTGCGGAGAGGTGCTGGCAGGCGGCCAGCAAAAAAAATGGCCGCTCAGCACCTCTACCGCCGCAGGTAGGCCCCCCTGAACCGGTCGCAAATAGCGACTGGCGTTAAAGCAGGGGGTGCCACTAAATTTCGCGATCGGGGCGGTAGCGGGGCACTGCGCACACCAATGACATCATCGGTAGCGGTGCAGCGCTAACGGCTAGCGCCACCATTAACGTCCCGCTAAATTTAGCGGGAGGCGTGGCCAGTGGCTACCGACCCACTTAGCGCCCTCTTAAGGCGCTAACGGGTGGCGCAGCCCACTGAATTTCTAGGCCAAGGTGTTTAATGATTCCATAGGAAATAGATCTGTAGCCCACTGACTTATCACCCAGAAAGAATTCCAATCACATCAGATAAGAATGTAAGAAGTCACACAACACCAGGTTATAGTCCAACAGCTTTATTTGAAATCACAAGCTTTCGGAGCGCTGCTCCTTCGTCAGGTGAAGTGGAGAAATGCAAGTCCACCCCAGTCCAACTCCGGCATCTCCACACCATCAGATAAGAACAGAGAGAGAGGTCTTAGGTCAACATAAGTACAAGCAGGCCTCCCAAACAGACATAGCGAGACTGATAAGGGAGACAGCAGGGAACCAGTCAGCAGAATAAGCAAAACATTCTTAACCATAATAAAACATTTAGCACAAAAGATAAGAAATAACTGAATTCCAGCTCAGGAAATAAGATGGTCAGAAAGTATCTTTGCCCTGGTAATAAAAGTCAGGAGGTGGATGAAAAACGATTGATATCTGTGATTCCAGCCCACCTAAATAAGATATAAAAATGGGCAAGAGAGAGAGAGAAGCTAGCTGTTAAGAGGAAAGACTTCCTTGGAGTGGATGAAATGCTAGCGTCGGCTTAACACGCTGTACGAAAGGCTTGATATTTAAAGATATCTAGTAGACGAGAATCATATACATATAAATTCAAGTGTAGCCATTGACCAAATAATATTACCCATAATTACTCCTGGGTAACTAAAAAAGCTAAGACTTGTTCAAAATGTAGCTGAACAGTCAAAAGCAGTTTTGCCTAAGTTTTGATAACAAACAGCCACAGACTGCGAGTGAAGGTTAAATCATTAAATAACATACTATGATGCTAAGTAGAACTTAGATTTCACTTAATAAAACTAATTGCATCAATATTTAAAGAATAATTAGTATAAGGACATAAAATGAGAGAGCTCATGGAGATATGGTATTTATCTGGTAGATTAAAGTGAGATAGTCTGGATACCTCAAGACTAGTGAAACAGCGCTGATATGGGCCCTTGGTATAAATGCCTTGTACCAGGGAAGCTAGAAATGAAAGAGATAAAGTAAATTCCAATGGGGTGAAAAACTATAAACAAGATAACACTGAACATGACAAAGTTGGTGGAAAAATACTGGAAAGGCGGGATGCTACCTTAGTCTGAGTGACAATGGTATTTTGACCATTAGAACTAATTAAAAAAGGTGATTTTGTTAAAGACCATATATGGACACTGGCCAAACCAACTTTTGATAAAAGGGTTAAAACCTCGATACCCAAAGAATAACTTCACACAGACGTACTGCAAGGACAAAGGAACAGACTTAAGACGACATCATCTGTGTCCGAGAGGTTCCAGAGACCTAGGGCTGCGAGCTACTCGTTAAAACTATCGCCTAATATTAAGTATATTACGCTGTATGCTTAATAAATCTTGATCTATTGCTCAAACATACTGGCTGCTGCCTATTGGTGTCTTGTCCAAGAACTCAGAGATCGTTAAGATCTTACAACTCTGATTAGGCTCAACCTCTGAGGTGGATATCCACCCTGGCTGATAGCCTAACACCTCCAACAGCTCGAGGAGAGAACCAAGAGAAGTGACCGTCATCGCAGACAGAGACATCCGTCAACATTCATAGACGTCCATCCATCCACCATCCATCCGGTCATTTTGTTCTGGCACGGGGCCGTAGATCGCTTTCATCTGTCACGGGTTGTATGTCTACTATATCTATTTAAATCGCATGTAGTATCTGATTATGCTTAAACTGTAGCTCTCTAATAAAAAGCCTTACAACTCCCAAGACCCTTTGGATAATGTGTGTGTGATCTGTGATCCAAATCTTACAATACCCTTTGTAGGATCATTTTCCCTAGGAGAACTTCATAACAGAAGTGATGCAAATTCTCCAATAGTTGTCAAACAAACTGGGAACGGTAGCATAGGGGTTATGTTGCAGGACTAGTAATCCAGAGGCTTGGACTAATGATCCGGAGACATGGGGCTGGATTTTCCTCCAGCAGTCAGGAAGGAGGCGGGACTACAACTTTCGGGTTTTAGTCCCGCCTCCATCGACGTCCGACCAATCCGCGCGATTTTCCCTTGATTGACCTTGTTAAGCCCGCCCAGCGGGCTCAGCAGGCCAATTAAGGGCCACCCGGCAACAGGTGACGTCACAGTCTGAAATTTCATCTGTCAGGACGTGCTGACAGATGAAATATCAGTGTTTCACAGCTGTTTGAAGCTGTCAAACACTGACAGTCTGAGTTCTAACCTGAGTCCTTCTACACAGACTCAGTTAGACCTCATACCGGCGCTGAAAGCTGAAGGCTGTCACTTTTGACACCTTGCGGCCATTCTGCTTTCAGCGCCGGCTGAGTGATGGGCTCCCGAAGCCTAGAGGAAGGAAGGCTGTAGAGGTAAGTACAGGTAATTTAAACTTCTTTACACAATTCAAACACACCTACCTTTATACTCATGCACCCATCACTCACTTCAACACCGACATCGCGACCCCTCCAAGTCCCTCAACCCGACGGCCCGCCTGCTCTAACCTGGCGTGGTTTGGAGCCGTCGGGAAACCCAGACGACACCCCTCAAAATAGGGATTAGGCTAAAAACTGCCTGTTAACAGGCAGTTAATTGGCACTAATCCCGTCCCGCCTCGGGTCGGCGGGTCCCAGCCTCCTCTGAAACTTACGTGGAGGCGGGTTTTGGGCGGGATGGTGTCGGGACCCCCGAATTCAGGGTTTTTGCCCCCCCGCATGCCTAAAAGCCCGCCTCACGGCACACTGAAAATCTAACCCATGAGTTCAAATCCCTGGGGAATTTAAATACAGTTAATTAAATAAATCTGGAATCATGGAGCACAGGATGGTGACCATGAAACTACTGGATTGTTGCAAAAACCCATCTGGTTCACTAATGTCCTTCAGGGAAGGAAATCTGCTGACCTTACCCAATCTGGCCTATATGTGACTCCAGACCCACAGCAATGTGGTTGACTCTTAGCTGCCCTCTGAAATGGCCTCGCAAGCCACTCAGTTGTAACAAACCACTACAAAGAACAACGGTTCAAGAAGGCGGCTCACCACCACCTTCTCAAGGGCAATTAGGGATGGGCAATAAATGCTGGCGATGCCCACATCCCATGAACAAATAATTTTTTTTTTTTTTTTTTTTAAAAACACCCTGTAACAAGCATTCTGTTCTCATGCAGGAAAACAATGCACACAATTTGCAGGAATGACAAGCTACATGAGAAGGGACAGCAGATATTTACCCATTGACTCAACAGCTGGAGGAGGCAATTGAAATACTGGGATCCCACTCAGCATGGCAATAGGGGAAGGAGACATGGGACGTCCTTGTCCCACAGTTGGTTTGTGCAAACAAGTACTAATGTTCAGATATTAGACAACGATCTCAGTGGTCCTGTCATGAAAAGAAGAATGCTAGCAGAGCATCAGTCTCATACAAAAGCACTGCAAAGCCTCTCTGAAAATGTACAGCAAAAGGTAGGGCCAGCAACAGAGTGCAAGGCCCTCTTTAGCAGCAACATCAGAGAGGGCTTCTCAACAATTCAGAGCAGCCTCAAGTGAGTGGCACCTGCAGGAATCTGATGATGTCCCACAGAACACAGAGGCTGAGACATCACCTCCAATGTGCAGGAGTTGACCGGTAACATTCAGATGATGAAAATGGAGATTGCAATAAATACTGGTTAACCAAGATCTCCAGTGCACCATTTTGAAAGGTTTGCAAGATATTCAGGATACTTTCTCCCAGGGATTAAGGAATATTAGTAATCCCATCAGGTCCATTTTCCTACAGATCATTGGCAACCAATATCCTGATTCTATGCCTAGTGGGAGAGCAAGAGATGACTCTGGGGATTATGCTCTCCTTCAGAACAGCAGCACCAGAGTGCTCTTTGCCCAGCCTTCTCAGATGCTTTCACAGGTGGAAGGAAGTCAGCAGCTCAAAGGCTTGAAGGGGAACTTGGAGGTGTTGCCCTCGTCCTTCAGGTGATGGAGGTCAATGGTTTGGGAAGTGTGCAGCAATGGTACGCCGGTGGTGGAGGGAGTAGGTGCTGAAGTTGGTGAATGGGGTGCCAATCAAATGGACTGTTTTGTCCTGGATGGTGTTGAGCTTCTTCAGTATTACTGCAGCTGCACCCATCCAGGCGCTAGACAATATGACATCACACTCCTGGCTTGGGTCTTGTCGGTGGTGGAGAGGCTTGGGGGAGCCAGAAGTTAGACACTTGCTGCAGAATACTTATCCATGGCATTAATGTGGCTGCTCCTGTTGAATTTCTGGTAAATGGTGACCCCTAGAATGTTGATGGTGGGGGATTCGGCAATGGTAATGCCACTGAATGTCAAGGGGAGGTGGTTCGACTCTCTTGTTAGAGATGGTCATTGTCTAGCACTTATAGCAAGTAATATTCGCACCACATATTAGTTCAAGCCTGGATGTTTGCCAGCTCTTGCTGCATGCAGGCATGGACTGCTCCATCATCTGAACAATTGCAAATGCAGCTATGTAATCACCTGCAAACAGCCCTGCTTCTGACATTATGATGGAGAGAAGGTGATTGATGAAGCAGCTGAAGATAGTGGGACCTAAGACACTGCCCTGAGGAACTCCTGCAGCGATGTCCTGGGGTTGAGATGATTGACCTCCAACAACCACAACCATATTCCTTTGTGCCAGGTATGACTACAGCCCAGGAAAGCTTTCCTCTGATCTCCATTGGCTTCACTTCTCTCCTTGGTGCCTCACTCAGTTAAATGCCACCTTGATGTCAAGGGCAGTCATTCTAACTTCACCTCTGAAATTCAGCCCTTGGGTCCATGTTTGGGCCAAGTCTGTAATGAGGTCTGGAGCTGACTGGTCCTGGCAGAATGCAAACTGAGCATCGGTGAGCAGGTTATTGGTGAGTAAGTGCTGCTTGATAACACTGTTGATGACAGCTGAGGAACGGCAGTAGATGGTAATCAGAAGGTGGATTCCTTGCCTAAGATATTAAGGGGAACTGATCAGGTACATGGAGAGAAACTATTTCTGCTGGTTGGGGAGTCTAGGACTAGGGGGCACAGTCTAAAAATTAGAGCCAGGCCTTTCAGGAGTGAAGTTAGGAAACATTTCTACACACAAAAGGCGGCAGAAGTTTGAAACTCTCTCTGCAAATGACAACTGATGCTAGATCAAATGTTAATTTTAAATCTGAGATTGATAGCTTTTTGAAAACCAAAGGTATTAAGGGATATGGGCTAAAGGCGGGTATATGGAGTTAGGTAACAGATCAGCCATGATCTCATTGAATGCCTAGGTCGCAGCAGAGAGGTCTGTCAGGTTTTATTCTTGTTCTCCTTTCTAGTGCTTTCATTCAACTGAGCGGCTTACTAGGAGATTTCAGAGGGGACTTAAGTGACAGCCATATTGGTGTAGGACTGGTGTCGCGTATAGGCCAAACCGGGTAAGGACGGCAGGTTTCCTTCCCTAAAGGACATTAATGAACCAGGTGGGTTATTCTGACTATCCGCCTGCTTCACGGTCACTTTTATTGATACCAGCTTTTTCATTTCCAGATTTTTAAAAACTGAAATGACATTTTACCATGAAATGAACGGGTGCATTGCCAACATCCTCCTGACCACAGCATGGGCACATACCAAGAAAACAAATATTGGTCCCATTAATTGGAAGTGTGGTACTTCAGCAGAATATCTTCAACCTGGTGGAAGGTGTGTACACGATATCTCAACACTACCAGCCACCCTGATGCTCCAGATGTACAACTCCAATGTTGATACCAGGTTTAGTCACCAACAACTGGTTAATTAGGTCCTCGTGCTTTGGCAAAGAATCACGCCATCTGTGTAGCTGATTCTCCTTCCACATGCTGAGTAGGTCGGTAGAGGCTAGGGGCCTCCGTCCATGCAACCATTTCCTCCTTTTTGCCACAAATCTGTGATATCTTGAGACACAGTATATATATATATACACATATACATACACACACATACAGCACAACATGGCTTCCGGTAAGAACTGCACTGCACTTTAAAAAATGTTTTTAAAAGAACTGTACTGCATATGGCTTTATTATTATATACATCAGTAGTCCACCAGGTGGCTCTATTACAAAATCTACCTCACAACTTGGTCATGCTTCTTGCAATGAGTCAAAGGAAGCCCCCCTGCTGCATCCCAAGGAGTTGTGAGCATTGAATGATAACACTCTGGACACATGAGAAATACCAGGGGCCACAAACTATCACAGACCCTGTTCCATCACCAGAATTTCGGTGTGATAGGGTAGAACGTCAGCCTGCCGATACAATATGCCGAGTCCATCCCAAATCCCAGGGTTGGGATCATTTACATGTGGGGCTGGGCGTGCTCCGACACCATTTCTAAACATTAATGGGGCATGTGCCCCATGGGGAACGAGGAATTTCCAAACAGCTCCTTGCTGCTGCCCTAAAGGGACTTTTCATTCCAGCTGGAGGTTATGTGTAATCATGTACTGGGGGCGTGAGGTAGAACAGGCTGCATTTCTGATGGGTTTTGTCAGCTTACCAGTCCCATCTGTTCTGCTGAGGGGGGGGAGGGGCGGCTGGGGCTAGTGGTTGAAATTCCCTACTTCTGAGAATATCAGGAAAAACTCCGCTGCACCCATCCCCAGACAAAGGGTCACAGACTTTGCTATCATTCCAGTGATAAAGACCAAAGTGCTCTTTACCCCCTCTCACGCTGGCCCTGCAGTACTGTGTCCAGGTTAAGGTTGGCATTCACCTGGATCCCAGGTACAGTTATCAATTGACATTTGGAGCAGATGCCATTTGTAGCTTACAATAATATTCAAATCCTTTCTTCAGTCATACAAAACCACAATACCCAGTGTTCTTGCCCCTAATCTCTATCCAGTGATCACTGTTGGAATATGGACATGTGGATATTGGGTGAGGACACATCAGGCTCATCTGCAGTGTCGCAGATAGTCCACGAGCTTGCCAACTTTCTAGGTTCAAATATGAAAAACTGCCCCTTGGGCATGGTCCACAGGAGGACCAGTGCTTGTGGATCCACACCCAGTCTAAGTTAGTGCCTTCAGGAGAGGAGAAATTTAGTCAGGATTTTTTTTATATAAAACGATTTCTAAGCTCTCACATACCTGATATCTGGAGATGGGCCTCTCGTTTTTTGTTCAATAACCGGTTTTGAATGAAACATGAAAACTTGTTTACAGAATCACTTGTCACATCAATATGACTCTGGACAGCAATGAGGCCCCTGGAGTCCTTTATGAAATCTGTTTCGGACTGTGCGGTCACATCTTGTCCATTCCCATCCACCCACCATAGCTCTGGCTCAGGATACCATCCATCTGATTTACACACAACACGAACTCCTTGTTTGTTGTTTTCCTCCAGGTGAATCCAAGGCCGGTGTCCAAAACCTGCAATTAGGATTTCATCAGTAATCAAAAATATTACTCATTTTTATTGTTAAATGTGCAATTGCAACAATCTACAATAATTTTAGTCTGTTAAATGTTAATATAGGATGACCTATTCCTCCATTGACTGACCCAAGTATTAAAATCAGTGGGGGTAATTTTAACTTTGCCGATAGTGTAAAACAGACAATATCGGATTGGCCTCATGATGTGACAAACTCTTCTTCCACCACCACGTCTGTGCCTTCTCTTTCAGGCAGGAGCAGTTGTCTGTGAATCTGAATCAGACCACTTTTCCTGTCTCCAGCACTCTCAATCATTCTGGACTCCTTCATCTTGCCTTCACTCAATCTCTTCATCAACAACTGCTGCTGTGATATCAGCAGTTTCTGTTTCTTTAATTTATTTCCCTCTTCACTTGTAGCTTTCTGTTCCATTCCAGATACCATCAAACACACCATGAAAGAGGGCACTGATGTTGTCTGGCAGAAGGGCCTCTGACAGGCTGAGGCTGAACATCAATTGTCTGACGACTCCCCCCATCTAACTACAGACCATGACCCCACGACCAAACACCAAATCATAATCTCCCAGTGTTACCAAACTCATCCCTTCCAGAGACCTCCCTCCCCCACCCCATCATGCTTCCAATCTTATTGTTCCCCAACCCCGCAGCCAGTTTCCAATTCCTCCCCAAGATACACAAATAGCACTGTCTTGGCAGATGGATGATTGAAGCTTGCTGCTGTCCCACTAGACCAATATCCTCTGACCTTAACTCTTGTCCAGTCTGTACCCACCGACATCTGTGACTCTTCAGATACCCTCTGCCACTGACGATTTCACGTTTTCCACCAATCATTTCCTTTTACCATGCACAATCCCTCAAAACCTCCATCCCTCACCAAGTATGACTCCAGTCACAGAAAAATTTCCAGTTTATCCGCATTGACTTCTGTTTTACTTGTGCTCTTTGGTGCCACACTTAGCCGAATGGTGCCTTATGTCAAGGGTTCCAGAAGGAGCGGGAGCAGAGCAGGATAAAAGCGACACCAGCGAGGAGACCCGAGACCCGAAGGAGCAGGAGATGAGCGGGATAAAAGCGGCACCAGTGAGGAGGCCCGAGACCAGAAGGAGCAGGAGATGAGCGGGATAAAAGCGGCACCAGTGAGGAGGCCCGAGACCAGAAGGAGCGGGAGATGAGCAGGATAAAAGCGACACCAGTGAGGAGGCCCGAGACCAGAAGGAGCGGGAGCAGAGCAGGATAAAAGCGGCACCAGTGAGGAGGCCTGAGACCAGAAGGCGCAGGATAAAAGCAGCACCAGCGAGGAGGCCCGAGACCAGAAGGAGCGGGAGCGGAGCGGGATAAAAGCGGCACCAGTGAGGAGGCCCGAGACCAGAAGGAGTGGGAGCAGAGCGGGATAAAAGCGGCACCAGTGAGGAGGCCCGAGACCAGAAGGAGCAGGAGATGAGCGGGATAAAAGCGGCACCAGTGAGGAGGCCCGAGACCAGAAGGAGCGGGAGATGAGCGGGATAAAAGCGGCACCAGTGAGGAGGCCCGAGACCAGAAGGAGTGGGAGATGAGCGGGATAAAAGCGGCACCAGTGAGGAGGCCCGAGACCAGAAGGAGTGGGAGATGAGCGGGATAAAAGCGGCACCAGTGAGGAAGCCCGAGACCAGAAGGAGTGGGAGCGGAGCAGGATAAAAGCGACACCAGTGAGGAGGCCCAAGACCAGAAGGAGCGGGAGCGGAGCGGGATAAAGGCGGCACCAGTGAGGAGGCCCGAGACCAGTAGGAGTGGGAGCGGAGCAGGATAAAAGCAGCACCAGTGAGGAGGCCCGAGACCAGAAGGAGTGGGAGCGGAGCGGGATAAAACCGGCACCAGTGAGGAGGCAGAGAACCACCAGCGAAAATAACAACAAAAGCAACTACTACAAAACAGCTACAGTGACGTCTCAACCAGGGAAGGAGCTGATTGGTGAGTAGCTGGTAAGTGTGTCTAGTTAATAGTCTACAAAGTAAAGGCATGGCAGGGCAGCTCAGCCCCGTGGAATGTGCATCCTGTGCCAGGTGGGAAGTCCTGGACGCTTCTCGTAGCCTGGATGACCACGTGTGCGGGAAGTGTCATCAGCTACAGCAGCTCGAGCTGCGGGTTTTGGCGCTCGAGCGGCGGCTGGTGTCACTGCAGTGCTTCCGCGAGGCTGAGAACTTCGTGGATGGCACGTTTCAGGATGTGGTCACCCCGCAGCTTAAGAATGTGCACGGAGAGAGGGAATGGGTGACTGCCAGACAGAAGAGGAGGACCAGGCAGGTAGGGCAGGAATCCGCTGAGTGCATCTCACTCACTAACCGGTTTTCAGTTCTGAATACTGGTGGGGGCGATGGTTTCTCTGGGGAGTGCAGCCAGAGCCAAGTCCATGGCATCATGGGTGGCTCAGCTGCATGGGCGGGGGGGAAGGAAGAAGAGTGCAGGAGCAACAGTCATAGGGGATTTGATAGTTAGGGGAGCAGACAGGCGTTTCTGTGGCCATAGACGTGACTCCAGGATGGTATGTTGCCAGGGTCAAGGATGTCACTGAGCGGCTGCAAGACATTCTGAGGGGGAGGGTGAACAGCCAGAGGTCGTGGTCCATATCAGTCAAACAATATAGATAGAAAGAGGGATGAGGTCCTGCAGGCAGATTTTAGGGAGCTAGGAAAGATATTAAAAAGCAGGACCTCAAAGGTAGTAATCTCTGGATTACTCCCGGTGTCACGTGCTAGTGAGTACAGAAATAGTAGGATAGAGCAGATGAATGCGTGGCTGGAGAGATGGTGCAGGAGGGAGGGCTTTAGATTCCTGAGGCATTGGGACCATTTCGGGGGGAGGTGGGACCTTGTAGGATTCTCAAAATTTACAGATCCCCCATTATGAAAGAAAAACCATATTAAAGTGATTTTGGACCCTTGGTAAAAACTTCAGGTGGATAAAGGGCCCAACAAGGAGATTCAAGATCAGAAATCAGACTTGGCATTTTAAAAGAACATGTTCAGGCATGTTTTGGGAAAAAGGCTGCAACAAAGAATTTGGGATCTACCTATGTAGTAGCCAGTTTGAGTATTCAAGGTAATCAAACTGTCTGGGGGAACTGTAAAACGTAACTCAGCCCCTATCAAGAGATTTACATGCTAACAATAGCTCCACGGAAGAACCGCCTCACAAGACCCATCCAAAAACATGCATAAAACAAATCGTTTAGCCAACCTACAAAGAATCTCAGGCCCCACAGGAAACTCAAAGCTTGAGGACAATTCACTACAATTAGATAAGAGCTCAACAGCTCAGTAAAACCATCCCGAAACTACTTCTCACATTTTTAACGACTCCAACAACTCAGGAAACCGCTTAAACAATTTACACAACTTAATATTAACGAACCCGCCAAAATCTAACAAAAGACCTGAACAGATTTGGCGCGCAGATTAGCAGGCCTCGTTTTGTACAATTGGGGGCCTATTCAACAGTTAAAGGGGTATTCATCTCAAGGTACGTTCAAGTTCAGCAAGGCGGAGTTCACAGGACAGTACAGGAACATCACACAGGAAACAGCAACAGTTCCAAGTTCAAGGAGAGCCATCGCCGAGCAACATCGAGGTCGAGGAGCAAACATCTTGAAGCAGTTCTCTCTCGAAGAAGTAACACACCAATGGACACCTCACGACATCAAGGGCCCCACGAAACAACCAACCGAATGTTACCCACAGCCAACCGGGTAATATTGGGCCACCGCGACCAACAAAAAACCAACTCGGAAGAAACCGAAGATCCGCAAGTTTTTCCACTCTACAATCTATCCTGACTCACCCCGGGTAAGATTTTATCCAAAAAGACTCTAGGCCCTATTTCTAGCCAAAGAAAATTGGGTACTCACCTGATAAATCCAATACGCACCCTACCGCATCAGCGGACTCGCGAAGACTGACCAGCTACGCAGGTGAAGTCCTCTACCGGGGTACGGCAGGCCCCAACTGACACATCTAGTGAACCCCGAAATCGCGAACCAGCTCAACTGTCAAGGAGTCATTTTGGTGAACATTATCCCTGGTCCTTCAGAGCCTAACTTAGCTAGTAAGGTGGGATTGGGAGGGGTGAGAGATTTGTCTACTGCAATTTTTCCCTCGTGTATGTCGAAGTTTTTTCCCCATTTTATTAGAGTGTTACTGTTGTGTTGTATTTTCTTTTCTCAAATAAAAATCAAAGTTCTCGATTGGGGAAAAGCTAATTTTACTACGGTAAGATGCAATTTAGTCAAAGTGGACTGGAGACAGAAACTTGAAGGTAAATCAGTGTCAGAGCAGTGGGAGGCATTCAAGGAGGAGATAGTGAGGGTTCAGAGCAAGTATGTTCCCTTAAAGAAAAAGGGTGGGACTAACAAATCTAGAACTCCCTGGATGTCAAAGAGGCATACAGGGTAGGATAAAGAAAAAAAAGGGATGCTTATGACAGATACCGAGGGCTCAATATTGCAGAAACCCGAGAGGGGTATAGAAAGTGCAGGGGGGAAATTAAAAAGCAAATTAGGAAAGACAAGAGAGGGCATGAAAAAGTATTGGCAAGTAAAATCAAGGAAAATCCAAAGATGTTTTATAAATACATTAAGAGCAAGAGGATAACCACACCTGGCGTACTGTGTACAATTTTGGTCTCCTTACCTAATGAAGGATATACTTGCCATAGAAGGAGTGCAACGAAGGTTCATGAGATTGATTCCTGGGATGGCGGGACTGTCGTATGAGAAGAGATTGAGTAAACTAGGCCTGTATTCTCTTGAATTCAGAAGAATGAGAGGGGATTGTGATGAAATATTTCCATTCATCACTGCCTGTGACTGAGATCGGTTTCAGTGTCATTTCCCTTCCCCCAGACCTCATTGTATTGTGTACTGGAATGTGCTGTATTGTATACTGGAATGTGCTGTGTGTAGGGCTCCGCCCATACCTGGCCCCGTTTGTAAGCTAGCTTCAGTCTAGCCCCAATCTCCAGAAGGACGACATCTCTCTCGCTTACGTGTTTCGTTCTAAGTTAATAAAAGCCTTGTTTTGTTCTGCTACCTTCGAGTCTCGGAATTACTGAGGCACATCAATTTTATTAACTTAGAACGAAACAGGCTCCTGAAAGAGCACATTCCAGCATACAATACAGCACATTCCAGTACACAATACAATGAGGTCTGGGGGAAGGGAAATGACACTGAAACCGATCTCAGTCACAGGCAGTGATGAACGGAAATATTTCATCACATTCACCCCTTCTATAGATTTAGTCTGTTCGGGGGTTTGATAGTCCTCTGCGACCGACGTGGCTGTTGCGGTGCCGCGGGTGTCGGCTGGGTGTCCCCGGTAGCCTCCTGGGTCTCTGCCGGGGGTGCCGCCAGGGTTGTTGAAGGGGTAGTTGGTGGGGGTGCCGTTGGTCGGTGTTCTTCCGGGGGTGATGAAAGAGTAGTGGGTGGGTAAGAGTTGCTGTGATCGTCGTTGCCGCTATTGCCGTGGTTGTTGTCGATGCCGGCTGGGGCGACGTCTTTTATGGACACGGTGTCCTCCCTTCCGTCGGCGTGCCGGACATATGCGTATTGGGGGTTGGCGTGGAGTAGGTGTACTGGCTCCATGAGAGGGTCCGTCTTGTGGCCCCTCACATGCCTTCGCACGAGTACCGGACCTGGGGGGGAGAGCCATGACGGCATGGATACGCCTGAGGTGGATTTCCGGGGAAAGACAAACATTCGTTCATGAGGCGTGGTATTAGTGGCCATACACAATAGCGACCGTATCGAATGGAGCACATCCGAGAGGACTTCCTGCCAGCAGGAGATAGGGAGGCCCTTGGTCCTTAGAGCTAGAGTGACTGCTTTCCATACTGTCCCGTTCTCTCGCTCCACTTGGCCGTTACCCCAGGGGTTGTAGCTGGTGGTACGGCTCGTGGCGATCCCCCTGGACAGCATGTACTGGCGTAGCTCTTCACTCATGAAAGACGCCCCCCTATCCGTATGGATGTAGCACGGCATACCGAACAGGCAGAACAGGCTGTTGAGGCATTTAATGACCGTGGCGCTGGTCATGTCTGGGCAGGGGAAGGCGAATGGGAACCGGGAGTATTCGTCCACAATGTTCAGGAAGTAAACATTGCGGTCGACGGACGGGAGGGGGCCCTTGAAATCTAAGCTGAGCCGCTCAAAGGGCCGTGTAGCTTTGATTAAGTGGGCTCTATCTGGGCGGTAGAACCGAGGCTTGCACTCAGCACAAGTGCGGCAGTTCCTGGTCAGGGACCGAACTTCCTCAATCGAGTAGGGTAAGTTACGGGACTTTATGAAGTGGAACAGCCGCGTGACCCCTGGGTGGCAGAGGTCGTTGTGGAGGGTCTGTAGCCGATCCCCGGTGGCGCTGGCACACATCCCTCGTGAGAGGGCGTCAGGGGATTCGTTAAGGGCCCCTGGCCGGTAAATGATGTCGTACTCGAAGGTGGAGAGCTCGATCCGCCACCTAAGAATCTTATCATTTTTAATCTTCCCCCTCTGTTTATTATTGAACATAAACGCTACCGACCGCTGGTCGGTAAGTAGGGTGAAGCGTTTGCCGGCTAGGTAGTGGCGCCAGTGGCGCACTGCCTCCACGATGGCTTGGGCCTCCTTTTCCACGGAGGAGTGTCTGATCTCGGGCCCTTGGAGGGTCCTCGAGAAGAAAGCTACGGGTCGCCCCGCCTGGTTGAGGGTGGCCGCCAAGGCGAAGTCAGACGCATCACTTTCCACTTGAAATGGAGTGTTCTCGTCCACTGCCTGTAGCGTGGCCCGCTCAATATCCTGCTTAATGCTTTTGAAGGCGGCGTGGGCCTCAGCAGAGAGCGGGAAAGAGGATGCTTTCAAGAGGGGGCGGGCTTTGTCGGAGTAGTTGGGGACCCATTGGGAATAATAAGAAAATAACCCCAGGCATCTTTTCAGGGCTTTGGGAGTGTTGGGCAGGGGCAGCTCCGGTAGGGGGCGCAATCGGTCGGGGTCTGGTCCGATTTCCCCATTCTCCACCACGCTGCCTAGTATGCAGAGGCGCGTGGTGTTGTAAACGCACTTGTCCTCGTTGTAGGTGAGGTTGAGTTTTTGTGCGGTTTTCAGGAACCTCTCGAGGTTCGAGTCGTGATCCTGCTGGTTGTGACCGCAGATGGTGACGTTGTCGAGGTAGGGGAAGGTTGCCTGCAAGTGGTGGTCATCGACCATGCGGTCCATCTCCCTCTGGAAGACCGAGACCCCATTCGTCACCCCAAAGGGGACTCTGAGGAATTGGTAGAGGCGTCCGTTCGCCTCGAAGGCGGTGTACGGGCGGTCCTCTGGTCTGATAGGGAGCTGGTGGTACGCTGACTTGAGGTCGATGGTGGAGAACACCCGGTATTGGGCGATTTGGTTCACCATTTCTGATATGCGGGGTAGCGGGTAGGCGTCTAGTAGGGTGTACCTGTTGATCGTTTGACTATAGTCGATCACCATCCGTTTCTTCTCGCTACCCCTTACCACTACCACTTGGGCACGCCACGGGCTGTTGCTGCGTTCAATACTCTCGCTTACGTGTTTCGTTCTAAGTTAATAAAAGCCTTGTTTTGTTCTGCTACCTTCGAGTCTCGGAATTATTGAGGCACATCAGGGATCTTATTGAAGCATACAAAATTATTACAGGGCTTGATAGGGTGGATGCTGGGAGAATGTTTCCCTTGGCTGGGGAGTCTAGAACCAAGGGCCACAGTCTCAGGATAAAGGGTAGGCCATTCAGGACTGAGATGAGAAGAAATTTCTTCACACAGCGGGTGGTGAATCTTTGGAATTCTCTACCCCAGAGGGTTGTGGAGGCTCAGTCATTGGGTATATTCAAAACAGAAGTCGATAGATTTCTGACTAGTAAGGGCATCAAGGGATATGGCGATAGGGCCGGTGAATGGAACTGAGGCAGAAGATCAGCCATGATCTCATTGAATGGCGGAGCAAGCTCGAAGGGCCAAATGGCCTACTCCTGCTCCTATTTCTTATGTTCTTAAAGTAAGAGTAGGGCCTATTAGGGACCATAAAGGTAACCTGTGTGTGGAGACTGAAGACATGGGTATGGTTCTTAATGAATACATTGCATCAGTTCTCACAAAAGAGAGGGACGATGCAGACATTGCAATCAGGGAGGAGGAATGTGAAATATTAGATGAAATAAACAGTGAAAGAGGAAGTATTAAGGGGTTTAGCATCTTTGAAAGTGGATAAATCCCAGGCCCGGATGAAATGTATCCCAGACTGTTAAGAGAAGTAAGAGAGGAACTAGCAGAGGCTCTGACCATCATTTTCCAATCCTCTCTGGCTACGGTGTGGTGTCAGAGGACTGGAGGACTGCTAACGTGGTACCGTTGTTTAAAAAGGGAGAAAAGGGATAGACCGAGTAATTATAGGCCAGTCAGCCTAACCTTGGTGGTGGGAAAATTATTGGAAAAAATTCTGAGGGACAGGATAAATCTTTATATAGAAAGACACGGATTAATCAGGGACAGTCAGCATGGATTTGTTCAGGGAAGGTATTGACTGACTAACTTGATTGAATTTTTTGAGGAGGTAACAAGGAGGGTTGATGAGGGTAGTGCTTTTGATGCAGTCTATAAGGATTTTAGCAAAGTTTTTGATAAGGTCCCACATGGCAGACAGGTCACGAAAGTAAAAGCCCATGGGATCCAAGGCTAAGTGGCAAGTTGGATCCAAAACTGTCTCAGAGGCAGGAAACAAAGGGTAATGGTCGACGGGTGTTTTGTGACTGGAAGGCTGTTTCCAGTGAGGTTCCGCAGGGCTCAGTACTGAGTCCTTTGCTTTTTGTGGTATGTATATATGTGATTTGGACTTGAATGTAGGAAATATGATTAAGAAGTTTACAGATGATACAAAAATTGGCTGTGCAGTGGATAATGAAGAAGAAATCTGCAGACTGCAGGAAGATATCAATGGACTGGTCAGGTGGATAAACAGTGGCAAATGGAATTCAATCCAGACAAGTGCGAGGTAATGCATTTGGGGAGGGCTAACAAGGCAAGGGAATAAACTATAAATGGTGGGACACTGAGAAGCGCAGAGGATCAGAGGGACCTTGAAGTCCATGCCCACAGATCCCTGAAGGTAGCAGGACAGGTAGATAAGGTGGTTAAGAAGGCATACGGGATACTTATATTCTATGCCTCAGCTAATAAAGGCAAGAGTGGGGAGGTTATGCTTGAACTGTATAAAACATTAGTTAGGCCGCAGCTAGAATATTGCATGCAGTTCTGGTCACCGCGTTACAGGAAGGATGTGATTGCACCAGACAGGGGGCAGAGGAAATTTACGAGGATATTGCCTGGGCTGGGGAATTTTAGCTATGAGGAAAGATTGGATAGACTGGGGTAATTTTCTTTGGAACAGAGGAGGCTGAGGGGAGACCTAATTGAGCTGTATAAAATTATGAGAGGCCTAGACAGAGTGGATAGGAAGGAAGTTTTTCCCTTAGCAGAAGGGTCAATAACCAAGGGGCATAGGTTTAAAGTAATTGGTAGGAGGTTTGGAGGGGATTTGAGGAGAATTTTTTTCACCCAGAGGGTGGTGGGGGTCTGGAACTCACTATCTGAAAGGGTGGTAGAGGCAGAAACCCACATCACATTTTAAAAGTACTTGGATATACACCTGAAGTGCCATGACCTACAAGGCTACGGACCAAGTGCTGAAAAGTGGGATAAGTGTGGATAGCTCTTTGTAGGCTGGCGCGCACAAGAGAAGCCAAATAGCCTCCTTCTGTGCTGTAAATTTCTATGATATGATACTCACTCTCATTTCACCTGTGGAATTCATGTTGACGACTCCTTCCATCAGTTTACTGATGATTGGAAGTAGGCTGATAGGGTAGTAATTGGCCAGGTTGGATTTGTCCTGCTTTTGTGGACAGGACATACCTGGGCAATTTTCCACATTGTCGATTGTCCACAATCAAATACCGATAGAAAACCGGCATTGTGGGCCACACTTTGGCCAGGATATTGTCCTGGCAAAGACGTATGCCTATGTCATGGAGGTTTACTTTACATGGGGTGTAAGTCAAGAGGAAGTATAGGGATTGTGGTAAACCACTGTTATAGTTATCACTGTATATTGTTCTCACTGTTCTCACTGTCACATCACTACACGAGGTCGCCTCTTGTCGCACTGTTATACCTGGGCTGACCACCTCCGACTCCGCCCATTACCTGCCCAGGTATAAAGGTAGCTGACTGGCTAGTATTCCTCCCTGTTGGATCGGATCACCCACGAGGGTGGGCTCTGTTATTTAGCCAATAAAAACCTTCAGTTACGTTCTTAACTCGTCGCCTTTTATTGGACTAATTGATAGGCATATCAATTTTATTGACTAAATTTTAAAGATGTCTGATAATGAACAGCAACAGCAAGGAGCTCACCCAGCAGCACAGCAACAGCAGCCTCCAGACAACGGGCCACACCAGCCGGCTTGGCTGCAAGCCTTGAAACCACCATACCTGGATCTAAACCCACAGGCACCAAACTCAGCCAACGACTTCAAACACTGGCTGGACTGCTTCGAATCGTACCTGGAGGAAGCCGTCGTCCCTCAGAGATCCAAACTAAGAGTCCTGAAAGCCCAAGCGAGCCCGAGAGTATATACACTCATCCAGGACATGACTACGTACGACGACGCCATCAACCTACTGAAACAGCAGTACCGGAGCCCGGTAAACTACATGTACACTAGGCATCTCTTAAGATCTCGCCAGCAACAGCCAGGAGAATCGATAGCTGAATTTTCACGAGCGCTGAGACAACTCGGCAGGAACTGTGACTTTAAAGCGGTGACGGCTACTGCGAACATGGAAGACAATGTCCGCGACGCCTTGGTGAGAGGCCTACGTTCCGACTACACACGGCAAAGACTGCTTGAAGCTAAGGACATAGACCTGGACAAGGCCGAAGCCCTCGCCCTCACCCTAGAGGCCACCCAGCAAGACCAGGAAGCGTTTGCCAGGTACTATTCGCGACCCTGGGACTCGGGCCCGACCCCCACCCCACCACCCTTCACAGCGCTGCCCCCGGGACCTACCTCAGCGTCTGCATCACGGATCCAACCGGGCCCGCTAGCCCCGGTACCGGCCCCGACATCAGGCAACCCCGATCGGGCCGCTGGCTGCTTCTTTTGCGGCCAGGAGAAGCATCCGAGGTCGCGCTGCCCAGCCAAAAACTCGACCTGCAAAACCTGCCTCAAGAAAGGCCACTTCTCCAAGGCCTGCAGAAGCAAATCCTCAGAAGCCAGCAGTGCCTCATGCGAACCCTGGGGGCGGCCATCTTTGTGCGGGGCAGCCGAAGCCTGCAGAGCCTCATGGGAAAACCAGGGGCGGCCATCTTTGTGCGGGGCAGCCGAAGCCTGCAGAGCCTCATGGGAAAACCAGGGGCGGCCATCTTTGTGCGGGGCAGCCGAAGCCTGCAGAGCCTCATGGGAACAGCAGGGGCGGCCATCTTTGTGCGGGGCAAACGATTTAAACAGAGCCTCATGTGAACTACGGGGGCCGCCATCTTCGCCGCCATCTTGTCATGACAACGACGCGCTCATCTACACCCTAGCTTCCGTGACCCTGGATCAAGCCCGCCCGCACCACCTGGCCAGCTCAATGATGGACATCAAAGTCAACGGCCACGCCACGACCTGCCTGTTCGACAGCGGAAGCACGGAGAGCTTCATCCACCCAGACACAGTGAGCCACTACTCCCTCCCCGTCCTGCCAACGCGCAGCCGCATCTCGATGGCATCGAGGTCGCACGCCACAGACATCAGCGGCTACTGTGTCGTGACATTGTCGGTTAAAGGGACAGAGTATAAAAATTTTAAACTCCTCGTACTCCCCCAGCTGTGCGCTGCCGTCATACTAGGGCTGGACTTCCAATCCCACCTCCAAAGTGTAACCCTAGCATACGGTGGACCCCTCCCCCCACTCACAGTCGACAACCAGCGAAAGTTAAACCGCCCACCGCGTAACACCTGCAGCCTATCCACCCTCAAGGTACCGCCACCTTCCCTGTTCGCTAACCTCACCCCCGACTGCAAACCTGTCGCTACTAAGAGCAGGCGGTACAGCGCTGGGGACAGAGCCTTCATTAGCTCTGAGGTGCAGCGACTCCTGAAAGAGGGCATTATTGAGGGGAGCAGCAGCCCCTGGCGTGCCCAGGTGGTGGTAGTCAAGACCGGCGACAAAAATCGCCTGGTTATCGACTACAGCCAGACCATAAACAGATACACCCAGCTGGACGCATACCCCCTCCCCCGCATATCGGACATGGTCAATGAGATTGCACAATACCGCGTATTCTCGACCATCGACCTCAAGTCGGCCTACCACCAACTCCCCATCAGCCCGGAGGACAGCCAGTACACCGCCTTCGAGGCGAATGGCCGCCTCTACCAATTCCTTAGGGTCCCCTTTGGTGTCACCAACGGGGTCTCGGTTTTCCAACGGGAGATGGACCGGATGGTTGACCAGAACGGACTACAGGCCACTTTCCCCTATCTCGATAACATCACCATCTGCGGCCGCAACCGGCAGGACCATGACGTGAATCTGGAGAAATTCCTCCGTACGGCCCAACGGCTGAACCTCACCTACAATAAGGAGAAATGCGTGTTTAACACAGCGCGCCTTGCCATCCTTGGCTGTGTAGTAGAGAACGGAGTCATCGGCCCCGACCCCGAAAGAATGCGCCCCCTCATGGAGCTACCCCTCCCCCACTGTCCAAAAGCACTTAGGAGAACCCTGGGGCTTTTCGCCTACTATGCCCAATGGGTACCCAATTATGCGGACAAAGCCAGACCCCTCCTGAAAACCACATCCTTCCCCCTCACGGAAGAGGCGTGCGCGGCCTTCTCCCTCATTAAGGGAGACATAGCCAAGGCCACAATGCACGCAGTGGATGAGTCAATCCCCTTCCAAGTGGAGAGCGATGCATCCGACTTCGCCCTAGCCGCTACCCTTAACCAGGAGGGTAGGCCGGTAGCCTTCTTCTCAAGGACCCTACAGGGCCCCGAGACCCGACACTCGTCGGTCGAGAAGGAAGCCCAGGCAATTGTGGAGGCAGTACGGCGCTGGAGGCACTACTTGGCAGGCAAACGATTTACCCTCCTCACCGACCAACGCTCGGTTGCCTTCATGTTTAATAACAAGCTGAGGGGCAAGATCAAGAACGACAAAATCTTGAGGTGGAGAATCGAGCTTTCCACCTATGATTATGAGATCTTGTACCGGCCCGGTAAACTGAACGACCCCCCTGATGCTCTTTCACGCATTACATGCGCCAGCGCGCAAAGTGATAGACTTCAGACCCTCCACAATGACCTCTGCCACCCCGGAGTCACCAGACTCTACCATTTCATTAAGGCCCGCAACCTGCCATACTCCATCGAGGAGGTCAGGACCATGACCAGGAACTGCCAGATCTGTGCTGAGTGCAAACCGCACTTCTATAAGCCGGACAGAGCAAGCCTGATCAAGGCCACCCGCCCCTTCGAGCGTCTGAGCATCGACTTCAAGGGGCCCCTACCATCATCCGACCGTAATGTGTACTTCCTCAACATCGTTGATGAGTACTCCCGTTTCCCCTTTGCCTTCCCCTGCCCAGACATGACCAGTAACACGGTCATTAAATGCCTGAACAAACTCTTCGCCTTGTTCGGGTTCCCGAACTATATACATAGTGACCGGGGCGCCTCCTTCATGAGCGAGGAACTCCGTCAGTTCCTATTGGAGAGGGGTATTGCAGCAAGCAGGACCACCAGCTACAACCCCCGAGGGAACGGCCAGGTGGAAAGAGAGAACGCGACGGTATGGAAGGCCACCCTCTTAGCCTTAAAGTCTAAGGGCCTCCCAACCTCCCGCTGGCAAGAGGTCCTCCCGATTGCGCTGCACTCCATCCGGTCACTACTTTGCACTGCCATTAACACCACCCCCCATGCTCGAATGTTTGTCTTCCCCAGGAAGTCGACTACGGGAACCACCCTACCAACCTGGCTGACCTCTCCGGGACCCGTCTTGCTGCGAAAGCACGTGAGGGCCCATAAAACGGACCCCCTGGTCGAGAAGGTGAACCTCCTGCACGCCAACCCCCAGTACGCCTATGTGGCTTACCCAGACGGACGGGAGGACACTGTCTCCTTACGAGACCTCGCACCCTCACCCCCCCCTCCCAACCCCCCGAGTCCAGCCGAGGTAGACGGCATGCCGGAACCCCACGAGCCTTTGCCGACTACGCAGACACCAGCTTTAACACCGGATAATGTAACACCGCCGCTGCGATGATCGGAGAGGCTAACGAAGCCTCCGGACAGACTGACATACCAGAGCTGGTAATACACTTCACCCCGCCGGACTCTAATCTAAACAAGGGGTGAATGTGGTAAACCACTGTTATAGTTATCACTGTATATTGTTCTCACTGTTCTCACTGTCACATCACTACACGAGGTCGCCTCTTGTCGCACTGTTATACCTGGGCTGACCACCTCCGACTCCGCCCATTACCTGCCCAGGTATAAAGGTAGCTGACTGGCTAGTATTCCTCCCTGTTGGATCGGATCACCCACGAGGGTGGGCTCTGTTATTTAGCCAATAAAAACCTTCAGTTACGTTCTTAACTCGTCGCCTTTTATTGGACTAATTGATAGGCATATCAGGGATTTCTAGCATCACCTCTTCAAAGTTGGCACCAGTAACTTGTGGACACACAAAGCACCTTCCCCCTTTCCACTGGAATTTTGCATTGTCTGCAAAATGAGGCAGAGAGGCCTCAGAAATGCCATACAAGGCCCATGAATTTCCACCCCATTATATTTAAAATATGAACTGTGCAACTGAATTATATTAACGGAGTGATTAGCGACACAGTGTGAATACTTCTGGTTTTCTGTCGACCCAATGACATTACCCTTCTGTATATGCACCGGGCCACCTGATATCTTTCTCTGTACATGGGCAAAAGGTTTCCACTGGTGACATCATGCCAGTTCATGGGGTTTATATTTGAATGGGCTCACAAGTGAATTGCTGTGTAGGCCTGGTGTTGTCTGAACTCGGGAGTGTTAGCGCTGTGCATTGTCTGAACTCTCGAATGATAGCATATGCGCTGTCTGAACTCTGAAGGATTATGCCTGCAGTGCCTCTAGACATTGGTATCTCTGCATAGTCGAGCAGAGTTTGAAGTCGTCACTGCCTGCCTGGAGCGTGATCAAAATCCTGGCAGAATACTGGGTGAGTGGTGTCCAATTACACCTCCCACTTCCCTGTGTTGTCTCTACACGAGGGGACATGACCTTATTTTAATTGAAGAGTGGTATATATTTCCAGTCTGTGCCAAAGATAGCAGTTTGAATTATTAGAAAAAATCGTGAATTTTCCAGTAAATTGTTCTTGGTTTTCATTTTCAAATAACATGGAGCTTTCTAATTGTCATTCATGATTTAAAAAGATGCTGAAATTTGAATATTGTGCTGCATACCCATCACCCATTAGTAGTTTCCAACTAGAGGGACTAACCTCCAACTCGTAGATCTATCACTGCTTCCGCATGGTATGTTTTGGAGTCAATGAAACACGTGTAGCTCCCTTCATCTGATGCTCTTATCTTCCTCAGTTTGAGAGAGGCATTTCCACGGGGAAACTCATCTTTAAAAAGTTCCGTCCTCCCTTGATAAGCTTTGTCCTGCACATCAGGTCGATCCTGTCCACCAATGTATAAATGTACTGGCGAAGCAGAGTCTGATGTCGACCATCGAACCTCCAGGTTATCCAGAGATATATCTGGTTCCAGTTGGCACTCTAATACAACATCTTCATCTACAGTGACTATGATGGGATCGTCTGGTACAAGCACACGGAATCTCTCTGGTAAAATATAACATTTTAAACAGCGTCAGCACTCTTACTGTAGGAACAGATTTAAACTTCAGGGAGATATTTCAAAGGAAACAAATAAAATTCAATTTTTAGTGTGACTAATTCTTCCAAAAATCATTAATCTGGAAAATAAATTTGCAATAATTGCAAAAAAAGGGACAGAACATTATAAAAACAATAACTGTTCCCTCTTGTATTATCTACACATTTACTGGCTCACTAAATACAGTGTATATAAATAGGTAGGGGTGATAAAAGGGTATTCTGACCATCAATCTCAGAATTGTACTCAGGTAGAATGGTACTATGGTGGAAGTTAGTTAAACTCCCTCTCTTAGGATATTTGGGTTTGAGGAAGCTGGGAAGGCGGCGAGAGATTGTTTAAATCTTTCGTAATTTTAGTAGCCATTTATGAGTAACAAGAAGAAATGAATCATGAATAGGATCCTGGCAGTTTCAGGCAGCATGAAACTGCTAAATGATTTGCACCGGGGGAAAGCAGCAAGTCACGATTTTCTCATCACCTAATGCAACAACCCTACTCCAGCGATTTCTGGGTAACTCAGTTAGTGTTTACACTTCTACTTAACATGGAAGAAATTCCAGGTGGTGGCACTGACTCTGAAGCAATTCCCAGGCACAAGAAGCAGTATATTCAGCTCCATTACTGGTATTCCAAGCAGACTTTTTGACTGAATGAGACATTCAGCTGACTTGTTTCCAGATTAATAGCGTTCCTCAGTTCAGCTCCTAATTCTGAACAAACAGCTTCTCCGTATACACTTCAATTTTCTTCACGATTTTTTAAACCCACTTTTAAGCTGATTTTTGCTACATTCGAGGCTGACTTCAGTACTTGAGCTGACACTTCAGTGCAGTACTCAGGGAGTGTTGTATTGTTGGAGCTGCTGCCTTTTTGATGAGACATTAAACCGAAGCCCAGTCTGTCTGCCTGTTGGTGGGTGTAAAGGATCCCGTAACACTATTTAAAGAAGAATCGTGAATTCTCCCAGTGTCCTGCCCAACATTCCTCCCTCAACTCACACCAAGAACAGATTATCTGGTCAATTAACACATTTACTGTTTCTGTGACCTTACTGTGTACAAATCGGCTGCCACATTTGCCTACATTGTTGGGTTTGTTTTCTCTGGAAAAGAGGAGAAATTGGGTCATTTAACTGAAGTGTTCAAGATTATGAAGGGAATTTTCAAACTGGTTGTTCCTGATTAAATCGTTCAACATACTGAAGACTTTAATGCTCAGGACAGAAATGTGGATTTAGGAGTACAAGGAAAGGCAGGTGGAACTTTTTTCACCCTTGGAGTAAGAGAGCCAGGGCAATAATGAGAAGAAAGAAAAACTACAAATGATGGAAATCTGAAACAACAGAACATGCTGGAAATACTCAGCAGGTCCATCAGCATCTACAAAGAGAAAGGACAAGCTCAGGTGTTGTGTGTGTATACCCGTTGTCATGGCCTTCCCTAATAACTCACTCCACATAGAGTTGTGTAAGAAGAAGCTAGTGAACGCCATTGAAGCAGACTGTATAATGGCTTCAAGAGACATTTCTGGAGAGGGATTAGAGTGAGGGATGCATAGGAAGAGGGGTAGGTGGGTTTCATCCATGAAAAAAGGCCCTTGTTTGGGCCTGATGGCCTTTTCCTGTTTGTGGAAACTCATACTATAAATGAGCTAAACGGATGACGATACACTTGTTTCAAAACAAGGGGCTCGATCTTGCCACCCATGGGGAGGCGGGTATGGAGGTGGGACTGCTGGGAAAATGGCAGAATCAGGGGGCAGGTGCCCAACCCGCCCCATGTCATCTTGCCAGGAGGCGGGTAGCCGACCCACGCTGGGTCCCATCTCCTTGGAGGCAGGAAGGGGATTACTGCCACTTATCTGCCTGTTAACAGGTAGTTAACGGGCAGATAAAAGGATTATCCCCATTTTACCCACACAAGTGCAGGCTTACCAAAGGCTCCTAACCCCGCCAGGGTCACTGAGGCGAGCAGAGGGTCTACGGGGGTCAGTGGGATGCAAAAGTGTGCTGTGAAGGTAAGTGATGGGTGCAAGTGTGGAAAGGTGAGTATGTGAGGTAAGTGGAAAATTTTAGTAAATGTTTACTTACCTTCGTTTCTTCCTGCAGACTTCAATCGGTGGGTATGCGGAGAGTCTCGCACCTCCACAGCAGAGATGACAGATGGCCGTTGCATTCTCCAATGCAGCAACCATCTAATTTCTGCTAAATAAAGAGGTTTGATGTGTTTTGAATTCAAGAACTCATCAAACTACAGAGAATGTCAGTGTTTGACAGCTTCACAGAGCTGTCAAACGATGACAATTCTGAAACGTCATACGTTGACGTTCTCTGTAACTGGCTTTCCCTTAATTGGCCTGCTAAGCCCGCTGGGCGGGCTTAACAAGGTCAATATAGGGAAAATAGTGTGGGTTGGCCAGAAGTTGATGGAGGCGGGACGGAAACCGACAAGTGGGAGTCCCACCTCCAAAAGCTCCCCATTGGCAAAGTCCTGCCCTAGGTGTCAGTAAGATTGACATTAACCATTCCATTCCTTACCCAACATTACAGGATGGAGACCAAGTAGGAACACAAAACTGAAGCATCTTCCTTTCATCTTTGTGAAGAACTGATTGGTTTTTCACCTGAAAAGATAATTTCTTGTTATATTTCTTAAGAGGCATTGCTGCAGCACTGAAATTAAGTGTATTAGTGCACTCTTTGAATTCCGTTCTCTGCTCTTATAACTGAGGCGTAACCCATTTAAAATAAGTCAGTTAACACTTCTAGTCAAATAATGGAGAGTGGAATTTCAAGCAAACACCTTAAACATTTGTACGACAATATCCCACTGCATAATTTCAGGGTTGACATTTGTTACTTGTGCCTTGCCCATGTTTTTGAAGTTCGTTTTTTTCTAACTATTCTATTTAAAAAGTTATACAATTTACAAACTTCCTAGTTTTAGAAAAGTAGGCACATTCCTCAGCAAGATGATTCTCATAAATATTGCAGAGAAACACTGAACGAGAAAGAGGTCCAGGAGTATTACAGTGGATAAAGCTGTGAAACCATCATCATTGTTTTAAACTGCAGGAAAAAGGTTGATAACCTAACTATAAGGATATTGGCCCAGAAATTCGGGTCTCCACGGGTGAGTACGCGCTGGGTACTCACGGGTAGACCCAACGAAAGTGCCGGTTTCGTGCATGCACTGCGCATGCGCGGGAATCTGGAACTTCCGTTCCCTTAAAGGAAGGGTTTCAGAGGTCGAACGTGTGCGCCGGAGAGGCGGTGCGTGTGCCTGGAACTTACGGTTTTTTTGCAGGTTTCTCCAGGAGGGTAAGTCTCCAGGAGTTACACTTTTATAAAGCAGGCACAAGGCCTGCTTTTAACAAGGTAAGTGGTGAATTAATTAAAATTAAAACATTTTTTCCACAGGTTAATTATTTTTAAATACTTTAAAAGAAAGGTATGTTTATTTTTAGCCCCATTAGAAAATGTAATTAATTTTTTTTTAATAAATTATTGTTTAAAATTATTATTTTATGTAATTTATAGTTATTTTAAAAATGTGATTTAAAAAAAAAATTATTTGAAGTTTTAGTTATGTTTTGGGGCTTATAGTATTTATAGTTTTGACAGCTCTTCCTGTCAATTTTATGAATGGGCATTCCCTGCTACCATTGGCTCTCCATGGCCCACGCGGTCCCAGGGGACGCTTCGAACTAACTGCGCCCCTGGGATACGCAAGCATTGCGCGCTGGCAGTTGGAGGAGGCCCAGGATCGGTATCCCACGCGGGCCCACAACACAACGGCCGGCACGCAAGGTAAGTGCAGGTCGGAGGCTTACACCCGCGGGAGGCCCCCGACCCAAATTTCTGGGCCATTGTTGCCCTTCAGAAGGTACAGAAAGAAACAACAAAAACGATTCCAGGCATCAGAAATTTACACTGTGAGGAAAGGTTGAAGAAGTTGGAGTTGTTTCCTTTGGAAATGGGGAGACTTTGAGGTGATGTAATTTCATTTTACAGGACTAAAAAGAAAATTGAAAAAACTCATTGAAGCAATTCAAATACCATGGGGCACAGGTTAGTATTAGAAAGTTAGGAGTATAAAGCAAAATCACTCTGGACCACTTCATTCAAAAGGTAAGAGTATTGTAGAATAGGTACCAGAGAAGCGGGTACAGTGATGTCATGGTTATGATATTGGCCTCCCAATCCAGAAGTTTGGACTAATAATCCAGAGAATGATAGTTCAAATCTCACCATGGCAGTTTGAGAATTTAATTCATTTTTTTTTAAGCTATGGAAATAAAAAGCTGGCATAAGTAAAAGTGAACATGAAACTGTCAGATTGTTGTAAAAACCCAAATGATATCCTAAGGGAAGAAGACCAGCCGCCTGCTGCCCCTGGTCTGGTGAAGAACTGAAGATTCTCCCCCTGGACCCGCCCTCAAGGGCCTGAATAACGGATTTCACGCTCACTGATCCCCGGTGATAAATCCGAAAGTGAACCCTTTATCCCAGTGATTCTCACCAACTCCCGGTGTGGTGAAATATTCCGGAGCCCACTGACCTGTCCAACACTTTGAACAGCCGCGTTCCTTCTCACCGGGACACTCCTGACCCAGAACTTGCTGCCGGCACCTTGTCCCCGCTCATCTTCGGTGAGTTTGTAACCTGTGCACAGGAACAATTTGTAATAAGCGGGATCAGAGCGGGCCACTCTCTTTAATGTGTGTGGTAAACCACTGTATTGTATATTGCCACCTCTGGGTGGCACTGTGTATGGAGGCATGCCTCAGCTGACTCCACCCACCACTGTGTGGGTTTCGTTCAGACTTGTTCAGTCACTCACGAAGAAGCATGGTCTCTTCTTAGCTAATAAAAGCCTTATTCATCTCTTCTTTCGACTCATCATCTCTTCTTCGACTCATCACCTTTTATGAAGTAATTGATAAGCGTATCAATTTTATTAGCTAAAAGTTAAATGGCGACACCTGAGGAGCAACAACAGCAACGGATACAGCAGACATTGCTGAGAGCCCTCAGACCACCACGCCTGGACCTCGACCCTCAAGATGTGGGTGCATCAGCCAAGTTTGAACACTGGCTGAGCTGCTTTGAATCCTTCCTCGCAATCTCACAGGTTACAGAGGAGGATCACAAACTGAAAATTTTGACCGCCCAGGTGAGCCATCAAGTATATATGCTAATCCGGGACTCTAATACGTACGTGGCGGCCCTCGAGCTACTAAAAGGGCAATATACGCGCCCAGTGAACACAATTTACGCCCGACACCTCTTGGGATCCCACAGGCAGCAACCGGGAGAATCGGTAGGGGCATTTGCACGGGCGCTACTGGCACTCTGCAGAGACTGCGATTGTAAAGCGGTAACGGCTGTGGAGCACGCGCAGGGACTCGCCTGTGATGCCTTCGTCAGGGGCCTCCAGTCAGACCACACCCGGCAGAGACTGCTAGAAAGCAAGGAACCCGACCTGAAGACGGCCATTGCCCTTGCGCTCTCGTTAGAGGAGGCCCACCGAAACCTCGAGGCATACCCCCGTAACGGCGCCGAGACATGGCAATCGAAACCGTGGGACACGGGACCGCCGCCCCCGGCACCAACCGCTGCAGCGACCCAACCGAGACAGCAGCCTCCGGTAAGAACTGCTTCGATGCCCAGTAACCAGGCCCAAAAATGCTATTTCTGTGGCCAGTTAAAACATCCCAGAGCGCACTGCCCAGCTAAGACAGCTACCTGCTCGGGCTGCGGGAAGAAAGGCCATTACGCTAACGCCTGCAAGGGGAAGCCAGCCAGCAGCGCAGCGTGCGGGCCGTGGGAGCAGCCATCTTATCCGCCATTTTGTGTACCCCCGGCCGCATGGCATCCGCCGCCATCGTATCCAACGCACTCAACCGCCATTTCGTCACCGGAACCGACCACCGTCTCGGCGGATGACTATAGTGACTCACTAAGCCACATACTGGCCTCCGTGACGCTGGATCAAGGCCACCCTCACCATCTATCCAGCTCCATGATGGATATCGCGGTAAACGGCCGCGCCACCAGTTGCCTGATCGACAGCGGGAGCACAGAGAGTTTCGTCCACCCCGACACGGTACGTAGCCACTCCCTCACGATTCTGCCAATGCACCATCGCATTTCTATGGCGTCCAAGTCCCAGTCAATGGACATCAGCGGCTACTGTGTGGTGACCCTGTCAGTAGGGGGCACTGAATATCAAAAATTTAAACTGCTAGTCCTGCCCCGTCTTTGCGCTGCCGTCCTGCTAGGGTTGGATTTTCAGTGCCACCTTAAGAGTGTCACACTAGCATACGGTGGACCCCTCCCCCCATTCACAGTCTGCAACCAACAACTTTTAAATCGCCCGCTGCAAACCACCTGCAGCCTTTCCACATTAAAAGTCCCCCCCCCTCCCCTGTTCGCTAACCTCACCCGCGACTGTAAACCCATCGCTACCAAAAGCAGGCGGTACAGTGCCGGGGACAGAGCTTTTATCAGCTCTGAGGTGGAGCGGCTCTTGAAGGAGGGCATTATCGAAGGTAGCACTAGCCCCTGGCGAGCCCAGGTTGTAGTCGTTAAAACCACTGCAAAACGCCGCATGGTAATCGACTACAGCCAAACCATAAACCGGTACACCCAGCTGGACGCGTACCCCCTCCCTCGCATATCTGATATGGTCAATCAGATTGCGCAATACAAAGTATTCTCCACCATCGACCTTAAGTCAGCGTACCACCAGCTGCCCATCCGCCATGAGGACCGCCAGTATACTGCCTTCGAGGCAAACGGCCGCCTCTACCACTTCCTTAGGGTCCCCTTCGGCGTCACCAACGGGGTTTCGGTCTTCCAAAGGGAGATGGACCGAATGGTTGACCAGAACGCGCTGCGGGCAACCTTCCCCTATTTGGATAACGTCACCATCTGCGGCCACGACCAGCAGGACCACGACGTTAATCTAGCAAATTTCCTCCGTACGGCCCAACGGCTGAACCTAACGTACAATAAGGAAAAATGTATGTTTCACACCAAGCGCCTGGCCATCCTCGGCTGCGTGGTGGAGAACGGAGTCATCGGGCCCGACCCCGACAGAATGCGCCCCCTAATGGAGCTACCCCTTCCCCACTGCCAAAAAGCACTGAAGAGATGCCTGGGGTTTTTCTCCTACTACGCCCAGTGGGTGCCCCTCTATGCAGACAAAGCCAGGCCCCTCATCAAAGCCACCTCCTTCCCCCTGACACCAGAGGCGTGTGCAGCCTTCACTCTTATCAAGAACGATATCGCGAAGGCCGCAATGCACGCGGTGGATGAGTCCATCCCCTTCCAAGTGGAGAGCGATGCCTCCGACTTCGCCCTAGCCGCGACCCTTAACCAGGCGGGCAGACCCGTGGCCTTTTTCTCAAGGACCCTCCAGGGCCCCGAGACGAGACACTCCTCCGTCGAAAAGGAGGCCCAGGCTATTGTAGAAGCGGTGCGTCACTGGAGGCATTACCTGGCCGGGAAACGATTTACCCTGCTCACTGACCAGCGTTCAGTAGCTTTTATGTTTAATAATAAGCAGAGGGGTAAAATCAAGAACGACAAGATCTTGAGGTGGAGAATCGAACTCTCCACCTACAATTATGATATCTTGTATCGGCCAGGGAAACTCAATGAGCCCCCAGATGCCCTATCACGTGGTACATGCGCCAACGCGCAGAGTGATAGGCTGCAGTCCCTCCACAATGACCTCTGCCACCCGGGGGTCACCAGGTTTTTCCATTTTATCAAATCCCGTAACCTGCCCTACTCCATCGAGGAGGTCAGGACCATGACCAAGAGCTGCCAAATCTGCGCCGAGTGCAAACCGCACTTCTATAGGCCGGACAGAGCAAGCCTGATCAAGGCCACCCGCCCCTTCGAACGCCTGAGCGTCGATTTTAAAGGGCCCCTCCCCTCCGCTGACCGCAATGTGTACTTCCTCAACATAGTTGATGAGTACTCCCGTTTCCCCTTTGCCATCCCTTGCCCAGACATGACCAGTACCACGGTCATCAAGTGTCTGAATGACATCTTCGCTCTGTTCGGGTTCCCCAGCTATATACATAGCGACAGGGGCTCATCGTTCATGAGCGACGAACTTCGGCAGTACCTGCTAACAAGAGGTATCGCCACGAGCAGGACCACCAGTTACAACCCCCGGGGGAACGGCCAGGTGGAAAGGGAGAACGCGACGGTTTGGAAGGCAGTCCTCTTAGCACTAAAATCTAAGGGCCTTCCGACCTCCCGCTGGCAGGAGGTCCTCCCTGCAGCGCTTCACTCCATTCGGTCACTGCTTTGTACTGCCACTAATGCGACCCCTCATGAGAAAATGTTCGTTTTCCCCCGGAAGTCTACATCGGGAACCTCGCTACCGGCATGGTTGACTTCTCCTGGGCCCGTCCTACTGCGGAGGCACGTGAGGACGCATAAAACGGACCCCCTGGTCGAGCGGGTGCACCTCCTACACGCCAACCCCCAGTATGCCTGGGTGACATACCCAGACGGGCGGGAGGACACGGTCTCCATACGAGATCTCGCACCCTCGGGTACCCCTGAATTACCACCGTTATCCCCCTTACCACCGTTATCCCCCTTACCACTGTTATCCCCCACCACCCCTCCCAACCCAACCCCTGCAGACGGCATGCCAAAGCCCCAGGAATCTTCGCCAACCACCCAGACACCAGACCCGACGTCGGATGCTGCAACACCACCGCCGCCACCACCACGATCAGGACGTCAGACAAGGCCTCCTGATAGACTTAACTTGTAGTACCCTTCACCCCGCCGGACTTCACATTAAACAAGGGGTGAATGTGGTAAACCACTGTATTGTATATTGCCACCTCTGGGTGGCGCTGTGTATGGAGGCATGCCTCAGCTGACTCCACCCACCACTGTGTGGGTTTCGTTCAGACTTGTTCAGTCACTCACGAAGAAGCATGGTCTCTTCTTAGCTAATAAAAGCCTTATTCATCTCTTCTTTCGACTCATCATCTCTTCTTCGACTCATCACCTTTTATGAAGTAATTGATAAGCGTATCAATGTGGAGTTAATGGACACACAACAGGAAGGGGAAACAACAGCCGCGAGGGGGGGAGGAAACGAAAGTAATTTTAAGTTCCACAAAATGGATACAATAATGGGCGGGACCGAGAGAGTGAAACTCTGCGAGGGACAGGTGGGCGTATCGGTATAACTGCAACTCATTGAGGTATCTGCAGCTCCAAGTTGCCTTTTCTTAATGAAACTATCAGGAGACACTGAGTCATCAAACGAAAAACCAAACATAAGTGTCCCCCTTTAGAGGGGCGCAACTAATAAAGAACTGAAGCAAAAACAAATGAACTTAAATAATATGGTGTGGAGATGCCGGTGTTGGACTGGGGTGGACAAATGTAAGAAGTCACACAACGCCAGGTTATAGTCCAGCGGTTTTATGTGAAATCACAAGCTTTCGGAGCGCTGCTCCTTCGTCAGGTGAAGTGGAGAGATGCCCCAATTGTCTGTTTTCTTGCTCACTGCTCCCCTGTGTAGAATGTGTCTCCTGGTTCTGTATCGTAGATGCAGTATCCAAGTCCCAGTTTCGAGGTTCATTCCCACAGTCCAAGAGCAAGGCGAGGCTCTTGTCACTCATGGGGGTTTCGAGCAGGCGAGAGAGAGAGAGAAAATGGCAAAGCTGCCTTCTTTATATCCTAAAAGTTCACTCTCCTTTGTGAACTTTTAGGATATAAAGAAGGCAGCTTTGCCATTTCTCTCTCGAAAGCTTGTGATTTCAAATAAAACTGTTGGACTATAACCTGGTGTTGTGTGACTTCTTACATTAAATAATATTGTTTGCTTTACCCACCACGCCCTCCAGTCCCTGCGGTGCCCACCGGTCTCAGAAGGCCTCAACATAAGAATCAGGAGCAGGAGTCGGCCCCTCGAGCTTGCTCTGCCATTCAATAAGATCATGGCTGATCCTCGACCTCAACTCCACTTCCCCATATCCCTTGATTCCTCTGGAGTACAAAAATCTATCTATCTCGGCCTTGAATATACTCAACGACTCAGCATCCACAGCACTTTGGGGCAGAGAATTCCAAAGATTCACAACCCTCTGAGTGAAGAAATTCCTCCTCATCTCGGTCTGAAAAGGCCGGCCCCTTATCCTGAGACTATGCCCCCTAGTTCTAGACACTCCAGCCAGGGGAAACAATCTCTTGGCATCTACCCTGTCAATCCCCCTCAGAATCTTATATGTTTCAATGAGATCACCTCTCATTCTTCTAAACTCAAAGAGAGTATCGACCCATTCTTCTAAACTCCAGAAAGTATAGGCCCATCGACTCAATCTCTCCTCAGGACAACCCTCTCGTCCCAGGAATCAGTCTAGTGAACCTTTGTTACACCGCTTCAACGGCAAGTATATCCTTCCTTAATAAAGGAAACTATGATGGTCTGAGGAGCGAGTTGGGTAGGATTGAGTGGGGAATGGCGCTCAAAGGGTTGACGGTGGATAGGCAATGGCAAACATTCAAAGACCAAATGGATGAGCTACAGAATTTGTTCATCCCAGTTTGGCGTAAAAATAAAACAAAAAAGGTGACTCGACCGTGGCTAACAAGGGAAATTAGGGATAGCATAAGATCCAAGGAGAGAACATATAAATTGGCTAGAAAAAGCAATAATCCTGAGGATTGGGAGCAGTTTAGGAGTCAACAAAGGAGGACAAAGGGATTAATTAAGAAAGGGAAAATAGAATATGAGAGTAAGCTAGCAGGGAACATAAAAACTGACTGTAAAAGCTTTTATAAATATGTGAAGAGAAAAAGATTAGTGAAGTCAAGCGTAGGTCCCTTACAGTCAGAATCAGGGGAATTTATAATGGGAAACAAGGAAATGGCAGGCCAACTAAATGCATACTTTGGTTCTGTCTTCACAAAGGAGGACACAAATAACCTCCCAGAGATGCCGGGGAACATAGGGTCGGATGAAAGCGAGGAACTGAAAGAAATCAGTATTTGTAGGAAAATGGTGTTAGGAAAATTGATGGGACTGAAGGCCAATAAATCCCCAGGGCCTGATGGTCTACATCCCAGGGTACTTAAGGAAGTGGCCCTAGAGATGGTAGATGCATTACTGATCATCTTCCAGAACTCGATAGACTCTGGAACGGTACCCATGGATTGGAGGGTAGCTAATGTTACCCCACTATTCAAAAAAGGTGGTAGAGAAAAAGCAGGGAATTATAGCCTGACATCGGTAGTGGGGAAAATGCTAGAGTCTATTATAAAAGATGTAATAGCAGAGCACTTGGAAAGCAGTGACAGGATCGGACAAAGTCAACATGGATTTACAAAAGGTAAATCATGCTTGACTAATCTACTGGAATTTTTTGAGGATGTAACTGGTAAAATAGATAAGGGAGAACCAGTGGATGTGGTGTATTTGGACTTTCAGAAGGCTTTCGATAAGGTCCCACACAAGAGATTAGCGTGCAAAATTAAGGCACATGGGATTGGGGGCAAGGTATTGACTTGGATAGAGAACTGGTTGGCGGACAGAAAGCAAAGAGTTGGAATAAACAGGTCATTTTCCGAGTGGCAGGCAGTGACTAGTGGGGTACCGCAAGGATCGGTCCTAGGACCCCAGCTGTTCACAATATATATTAATGATCTGGACAAGGGAATTGGATGTAATATCTCCAAATTTGCAGACGACACAAAGCTGGGCGGGAGGGTAAGCTGCGAGGAGGATGTCGGGAAACTCCAGTACGATTTGGACAGGTTGGGTGATTGGGCAGAAACATGGCAAATGCACTATAATGTGGATAAATGCAAGGTTATCCACTTTGGTGGCAAAAACAGGAAGGCAGATTATTATTTGAATGGCAATAGATTGGGAGAAGGGGAAGTGCAAAGAGACCTGGGTGTCCTTGTGCACCAGTCGCTGAAGGTAAGCATGCAGGTGCAGCAGGCGGTTAAGAAGGCAAATGGTATGTTGGCCTTCGTAGCAAGAGGGTTCGAGTACAGGAACAAGGATGTCTTGCTACAGTTGTACAGGGCCTTGGTGAGACCGCACCTTGAGTATTGTGTGCAGTTTTGGTCACCTTACCTGAGGAAGGACGTTCTTGCCATGGAGGGAGTGCAGCGAAGATTCACCAGGCTGATACCTGGGATGGCAGGAATGACGTATGAGGAGAGATTGTGTCGATTGGGCTTATACTCACTGGAGTTTAGAAGATTGAGAGGGGATCTCATCGAAACCTATAAAATTCTGTCAGGTCTGGACAGACTAGATGCAGGGAGGATGTTTCTGATGGCCAGAGAGTCCAGAACCAGGGGTCATAGTCTAAGGATAAGGGGTAAGCCATTTAGGACTGAAATGAGGAGGAATTTCTTCACCCAGAGAGTGGTGAACCTGTGGAATTCTCTGCCACAGAGGGCGGTGGAGGCCAGTTCATTAAATATATTCAAGAAAGAGTTGGATATATTTCTTGAGGCTAAAGGGATCAAGGGATATGGGGAAAAGGCAGGGACAGGGTACTGAATTGGATGATCAGCCATGATCACATTGAATGGCGGAGCAGGCTCGAAGGGCCGAATGGCCTACTCCTGCTCCTATCTTCTATGTTTCTATGTTTCTAAAACTGTGCACAGTACTCCAGGTGTGGTCTCACCAAGGCCCTGTACAATTATAGCAAGACTTCCTTACTCTTATACTCCAACCCCCTTGCAATAAAGGCCAACATGCCATTTGCCTTCCTAATTGCTTGCTGTACCTGCATGTTAACTCTCTGTGTTTTTTGAACTAGGACACCTAAATCAAGCATACCGAGAGGCAGGCAGCCAAAGCGACACCCTACCCTCAATGCTGCCTGCTCCCCACAGGCCGCCACCAACCTGTACCTGTGGATGGCTACCTGGTGTTACCTGGGTTCAGGGGAGGTTTAAATGGTTATAGCAGAAGAGGAGGGAAGCATGGAAAAGCTCGTGAATCGGAGAACAAAAGTACAGCTATCAGTTGGATTTTCATCGCTGCTGTTTTTCATCAGATAAAGTGTATCTAAACCGGTTTCAGGAAAACCTATCCAAATGGTGCAATCATGCAACTGACTCACCAACATCTTCTCTTAGGCAGTCTCTCAGAACAGAGGATGACTTGCTTCCACACTAGAAATGAGTTCTCAGGTGACTGATGAGTCCAATGCAGGACCTACAGTCTCTGTCACAGGTGGGGCAGACGGTGGTTGAAGGGGCGGGTGGGTGGGGTGCTTGGGTTGATTTGCGCTGCCTGCGCTTGGCTTCCGCTTGCTCCCGGCGAAGAGGCTTGAGGTGTTCGGCGCCTTTGCGGATGCTTCTCCTCCACTTTGTGCGGTCTTGGGCCAGGGATTCCCAGGTGTCAGTGGGAATGTTGCACTTTTTCAAGGAGGCTTTGAGGGTGTCTTTGAAGCGTTTCCTCTGCCCACCTGGGGCTCTCTTGCCATGTCGGAGCTCTGAGTAGAGCGCTTGTTTTGGGTGGAGCATTGGAGCATTTGGGGTGTATACCCTTCCTCAGAAGTGGAAGAGAAACAAGACCCCATAAGACAGGAGATAAAGAATCAAAAGCATACACTACGGATGCTGGAAATCTAAAAAAAAAAACAGAAAATGCTGGAAACACTCAGCAGGCCAGGCAGCATCTGTGGAGAGAGAAACAGCATTAAGGTTTCAGATCGATGAGAGCAGGAAGTGGCACAGGCACAGTCATCAATGTCCCAGAAAAAGCTCAGGCAGGTGGCCCAAGTAACACTGGAACAAAAAATGTTCTACCTATCCCACAAAAAGACAGGTATAGCTAGCACCCATGTGGGTTCCCGTTGCAATACCTTTTATTTGAAGGAAGTGTAGCCAGTTCCTGCAGCAAGACCGGGAGAGAGAGGCATAGATGAGGCAAAAAGGAAAGCGGTACAAGAGTTACCGATACCGGAGGATGTTTCGGCTTTAAGGTCATTTTTAGGACTGACGGGATATTGCCGTGAGTTTATAGAAAATTATGCAGGTATAGCTAGACCTTTGTACACATTAACACGAAAGTCAGTCAAATGGGAGTGGACGGAGGTATGTCAGAGGGCTTTTTACACACTTAAGGAAACAGCCCCAGCCTTGGGAGCGACAGACCCTACACAGAATTTCGGGTTAGAATGCGCAGCTACAGAAGCTAGTTTAAGTGCAGTACTGTTACAATCAGCCCATGGGAAACTTAGACCAGTAGCGTACGCTTCTCAGACATTAACTCCAGTAGAAATGGCATACTCATCATGTGAGAGACATCTGTTAGCTAAATATTGGGCAGTTAAACACTTTGCTGTACTTACGGGAACTGCCACGGTAAACCTGAGAACGGGACACACGCCAACGAGATTATTGATAGATGGGAGAATTAAAGAAGGGACGGTGTCCAGCAGTGCTTTTAGTAGCTGGACCATGTTATTGGAGTCATATGATCTGAAGGTGGAACCGTTGAACCACCTGACCCTCGCCGTAAATATGGGGTACATGGGAAAACCCCATCAATGTACCGTAGAGGGGGTGTGGGAAATAGAAGGAGGATTTAAGAAAGGCATTCACCCGCAGGGGAGAGACTTCTTTGTAGATGGATCCAGTTGTATGGAAAATGGAGAAAGACAGATGGGATGTGGGGTTTGGGATCGGAGTAATGAGATAGCCGTGTCATTGAGATTACCGAATCATCTGAGTGCACAGCAAGCAGAGTTGGCTGCTGTTGCATGTGTAGTAACCCACCCAACTGAGTTCCCACCACCATATACTATCTGTTCGGATTCTATGTTTGTTTGTAATTCACTGGCCGAGTTTCTAGCGATTTGGGAAAAGCGAGAATTTAGATCAGCAGACGGGAAACCACTCTTAAGTGGCCCTAATAACAACAGAAAATGCTGGAAAAAATCAGCAGGTCAGGCAACATCCGTGGAGAGAAATTTGAGTTGATGTTTCGGGTCGAAACCCTTCTTCAAAACTGGAAAGAAAAGAAAATAGATCGAAAGCAAGACTGCGATTCAACAAAAGAAGAAAAAGAGACAATAAAAGGTATTCGAAGCCAGACGAGATGGTAATAGGCCCGTGGAGACAAAAGGCAGCTGAGATTAGGTGTGAGGTGTACTGGCAGGTAAGAGACAGCTGCCAGGTGAGAGAGAGAAACAAAAGGAAAGGAGGGGGGGGAAAGGAGGACCCACAACAAAGGGGTGGAAAAAGTTATCAGTAAAAAAGTAATAGGGGCCAAGGTTATGATCTGAAATTGTTGAACTCGATATTGAGTCCGGAAGGCTGCAAAGTGCCTAATCAGAAGATGAGTTCTTGTTCCTCGAGCTTACTATGTTGCAGACAGTGCTGCAGGTGATCAGGAACAATGAAGGGAAATATGACTATTTTATACACAAAGTGAAGGCTCACTCTAAGGCAGAGCCAAGATGGGAAAGAAACAGGAAAGCAGACATGCTAGCAAAGAAAGGCGCTGTAGGCGGAGTGCCTTGGGATCCCATGGAAGGAATGGGAGAAATAGCAATGTTGGCAGCGGTTGAGCCAGTGAGAGTGAGTGATCTTACGGAAGTGCAAAAGGCGGATCCAGTACTCAGGGAGGTATTAGGCAAACTAGAAAAGGGGGAGACTGTTGAGGGACCCTATGGAAGACCGGAAGTGGGAATAGAAGAAGGGATGTTGTTTAAGAATGATAAATGGGTGGTGCCCAGAGGGAGGATCTTCTCCAATTAGTACATGGGGGACCGGGAGCAGGGCATCCTAGTGTAGAGGAAACATGGAGAAGAGTAAATGCAGTGGGATGGTGGTCTCATCAGTGAGAGGATGTGGAGGATTTTTGTCATAATTGTCTGATTTGTGCGGCCAGTAATCCAGACCCACATGGGAGAAAGGTACCTTTGGGGCACACCCGAAGGTCAGAAGGGCCTTGGCAGTGTGTGCAGATAGATTTTATAGGACCTCTCCCAACTTCCAGCAGAGGGACTAAGTACTGTTTAGTTCTGGTAGATAACTTCACCAAATGGATTGAGGCGTTTCCATGTAAGGCGGCTACTGCCCTAACTACAGCTAAAATCCTGGTGAAGGAGGTATTCGCTAGATGGGGACTACCATGGATCGTGGAATCAGATCAGGGAAGTCACTTTACTGGAGAGATAATGCAAGCGACATTGAAACTGCTACGTATTGTAGGGAAATGGCATGTAAGCCATAATCCGTAGTCCTCGGGGATTGTAGAGCGCATGAATAGAACCTTAAAAGAAAGACTTAGGAAAGAACTGGGAGACCTGAAGAAGCAGTTAGAGGAGCTCTGTAGACAAGCTGCAGGGAATTTTGGTAGAAAACATCTAACCAATAAAATGAATTTAGAACCACATAAACCACAGGAATGGGACATAGGGGACCAGGTGATGGTAAGGAATTATGCTCAGGTAGGAATGTTTGAACCGCTGTTTAAGGGACCGTACAGTATTGTGGAAAAAGCAAGCTTGATGGTATACGTGATACAACTACCCAAGAAGATAAAATGTGGTTTCACATCAATCAAATGAAACTGTACAAACCCCAAAGGAAACAACAGAGAGCGGAAGGGACTGTTATGAGTATGATAAAATGGTGGACCATGGAAGATGAGGGTGTACCTATGGTGATACCGCCACAAAGACAGCCACAAGGGCCATCAGTATCAGTCCCTGCCCCTCGAAGAATAGCAACAGGAGGTGCCAACAGAAAGGGAGAAAGCCCAAAAGGCGCTAACCCTAGAGGCCCAAAATATAACTTGAGGCATCATAAATGCCAAGAGCACGCATGTAAATTCTGTAAATGAATAAGTTGCTTATTTAACCAATCGGAGCTGCGTAGCCTGAATAGTGAAGATGGGGCCAATGCAGAGTGAACCTTTGCCTATTTTATTTTACAGGGAAAAAGGAGGAAAAAATGAAGTGTGTTAGCACTTCTTTTGGGGGTTGTGTGACCTCTGAAGTAGATTGGTGCTCATCGAGGGTTACCTACCTGGGGATAACTGCCGAAGCTGAAACATACTCTAAAGAACTGTACTTTGCCTGTCCTTTTGACAGTAATAACAGCTCTGAAAAAGGGGCAACAGGATGCAAGGGTAATTTAGCTCTGGTAAAGGTGATAGAGGTAAAGGAAGGGAGACAAATTTGTGTAAAATGGAGCTTTGAGTCACCCGGGTCTTATGTTCATTAATAAATAGACATTCTTATTATGAACACAGCTAGCTTTTGCTAGACACTTTTATTGAGCACATGTGGACTAGGTACAGTATCTGTAGAGGCATCCATCTTGACTGCTGCCTTGTGGGTAGCCTAGTGCCTCATGGGTAATGTAGTCTTAATATACATACAGCTGGGTAGTGTAGTCTTATATACATACAGCTCTACACAGCTCTACGGCTCCACCTAGTGTCCACTATAGAATGACATGTTATTGATCATCACATCCCCCTTTCTTTGAGGCTTAACAAAATGAATATCAATCAACTTTCAAGAAAACAATAAAGATAATATCAGTAACACTTTTGTTAGTGCTCTATAAACATAAACATTTTCAAAACAGTCAACACATTTTCAAAGCTTTACATTGTACTCAAAGATTAAGTCTATCAGGCTTTTTTACTTCACGTGTGGATCTTCTCAACATGGGTAAGTCTGATGTGTCTTCATGAGATTGTTCCGGTGGTGAATGACAAGATGCAGTTGCGGCATTGTCATCAATCTGGTCTTGAATAGTCTCTTGTGTTTTTAGGAGGGAACGGCGGTTCCTCCTGAGAATCTGTCCTTCCTCAGTTCTAACAGTGTATGACCTTGGTCCTACTTCCTCAAGAACTGTAGCTTTCCTGTTCCATGCATCTGGATCCTCAATCCTGACAACATCATCCCTTGTCAATGGTTTTAGAGCTTTGGATGACTTGTCATAGTATGATTTCTGTTTCAGCTTTAACAGTTGAAGTCTCTGTCTCAGTTCCCCACTTTGCTGTTCTTTTGCACAGCAGGGTAGTGTGGTGCGCAACTTGCGACCCATTAGTAGTTCAGCAGGTGAAGAACCACAGTCCAAAGGTGAGGCTCGGTAACTCAGCAGGGTGAGACAAGGATCAGACTTGCTTTCTGTTGATTTCTTCAGTAGCTGCTTGAGAACTTGAACACCTTTCTCTGCTTTACCATTTGACTGAGTATACAAAGGACTGGATGTGATGTGCTGAAAGTCATAATGTGCTGCAAACTGTTGCCACTCCCTACAGTTGAAGCACGGACCATTGTCGCTAACGGCAATCCTGGGAATTCCATGTCTGGCGAAGATGGATTTCACATGCATTATGACACTGCTTGCTGTGGTGCTTGAGAGCAGCGCCATCTCAGGATAGTTAGAATAGTAGTCAATCACTATTAGATAGTCTTTACCATTTAAATGAAAAAGGTCCATACCAACCTTTTGCCATGGTGCTGTTGGTATGTCAGCTACTATCATTGGTTCCTTTGCTTGTTTGTTTTGGTGTTTCTGACATGTCTCACATTTGCCTATCATGTTCTCAATGTCCTTTTTTATGCCAGGCCAATAAACAGTGTCTCTTGCTCTCCTTTTGCATTTTTCAATTCCGAGGTGTCTCTCATGAATCCTTTTGAGCATGTCTTGACGTAGAGCCTGTGGAATGACTATTCTGTTCTGTTTTAGTAATAGTCCACTTGCGACACTCAATTCTGACCTTATGTGAAAATATTTTGGACAGGAACCTTTTGGCCAACCATGATGAATGTTCTCTATTACTGTTTGTAATACTGTATCTTTTACTGTTTCTTCTGCTATCTGCTTTGATTTTGTGTCTGACACGGGCAGCGCAGCAGTGACCATAATCACATGAACATCCATGTCTTCTTCAGTAGAGCTCACATGACTCATTGTGGGTGCTCGGGATAGTGCATCTGCTAACACTATGTATTTGCCTGGTGTGTAGATCAGTACAAAGTCATATCTTTGCAGCTTCATCACGAGTCGTTGAATCCTTGGAGACATCTCATTCAGGTTCTTTTTTATGATGGCAACCAGTGGGCTGTGGTCTGTCTCAACTGTGAAGGTGGGAAGTCCATATATGTAGCCATGAAACTTTTCTAGTCCAACTACCAAGCCTAGACATTCCTTTTCAATCTGGGCATATCGACACTCAGTATCAGTCATAGACCTGGAGGCATAGGCAACAGGCTTCCAATCTTCACCCTCTGCTTGTAGCAAGACCGCACCTAGGCCATCTTTTGATGCATCCGCTGACACTTTGATTCTTTTTGTTGGGTCAAAGAAGGTGAGTACAGGTGTGGTTGTCAGCACTGTTTTGAGGTTTATCCACTCTTGTTCATGTCTTTCTGTCCATGCGAACTCATTTGTTTTATGTAGCAGGTCTCGCAGACAGGCTGTCTTGGCTGACAAGTTAGGAATGAACTTTCTAATGAAGTTTATCATCCCCATGATGCGTAGCACTCCTTTTTTGTCAATGGGTCAGGGCATTTTGAGTATGGCGTTTACTTTTTCCATATCTGGCTCTATTCCTTTACCAGATAGATTATCTCCTAGGAAAGTGACTTCCTGGACGCCAAACTGACACTTGGCTCTGTTGAGCTTCAGTCCATTCCGGCGTATGCTCTGTAGCACTTTAGTCAGTCTCTCATTGTGTTCTTTCAGTGTGGAGCCCCAGATGATGATGTCATCAACATAGACCCGAACTCCTTCCAGACCTACAATTATGTTTTCCATGGCTCTATGAAAGATTTCAGATGCAGATATTATCCTGAAAGGCATTCTGAGGAAAATATACCTGCCAAATGGTGTGTTGAAGGTACAGTATTTGGTGCTCTCTTCATCCAGTTTTAGTTGCCAAAATCCTTGTGAGGCATCGAGCTTTGTAAAGTATCTGGCACCTGACATTTCACTGGTGATTTCTTCTCGCTTGGGAATCTGGTAGTGTTCACGTTTTATGTTTGCATTTAAGTCCTTTGGATCCATGCATATTCTAAGATCATTGTTCTTTTTCTTTACACATACCATGGAGTTAACCCAGTCTGTTGGCTCTTCGACTTTCCTGATGACTCCTAGTGTGGTCATTCTGTCCAGTTCATTCTTGAGCCGGTCACGCAGGGGTGCTGGAACTCTTCATGGAGCATGTACCACTGGCTGAGCATCCTCCTTTAGCTGGATCTTGTAAGTGAATGGTAGAACTCCAAATTCTTTGAACACATCCTGGAAATTATTCACTACAGAATCCACCAAGTCATCTGGTCTGCTTATGGCACAGTTTATACGGTAGACTCTCTTGACCAGTTCTAAGTCCTCACAAGCTTTGTCACCCAGTAGTGAATCAAGTCTTTCAGCCACAACAGAAAACATGAGATGATGCACTTTGTCTTTGACTGTCACTTTGAGTCTGCATACACCTAAGCTATCTATTTTCTGTCCATTATAGTCCTTCAGTAGTACTGACTTTTTCTGTATTTTGGGCTTTTCTTTCATATTGTTAATGTCACTCATACTGATTAAGTTTGCTTTTGCCCCAGTGTCTAGTTTCAAGGTAACTAATGCTCCATTTACCTGCAGTGGGATCATCCATTTGTCCTCTTTTACTGCATTAACTTTATGTTCAGCATTGTCCATTTCTGAGGGCTGCACATTTTCTGTATCCTTTTTGATATTGTCACATGACACCATTCCTACAAAAAATGTCTCACTTAAATCAGTGTCCTCAATTACATTAACTCGTTGCCCTTTCTTAGTTTTTACTTTTGAAAAGCATTGTTTGGCAAAGTGATTCTTTCCATTACACTTTCTGCACATTTTTCCAAACGCTGGGCATTGTCTTAACTGGTGTTTGTAACCACAGCGTTTACAATTAAAAATTTCATCCTCCGATTGCTTTTCATTTCTGTTCTGCCCACGTTTCTTCCCCTTGTAGGACACAGCACCGACAGCAGCATTATCACTCATTACAATCACATCATTATTGATTTCACTGAAAGTCTTCGCGTGCTTTCGAGCTAGCTCGCTGGCTTGGCATATTTTCACTGCATTTTCCGAATTTAGTTCGGTTTCTCTCAACAGACATTCCCTGACTTTTCTTATCATGAATACCAAACACAATCTGGTCACGAATCATGGATGATTTCAGCTCAGAGAAATTACATGTCTGTGCTTTCAGTTTCAGATCAGTTATAAAGCTATCAAAAGTTTCATTTTGCTGCTGTGTCCTTGAACAGAACATGTATCTTTCATAGGTCTCATTCTTTTTGGGAGAGCAATGTGCATCAAATTTTTTTAGCACATCTTCTAATTTTTCTCTGTTCTCCTCTGGATTAAATACAAATGTATTAAATATCTCTATCGCCTGTGGGCCTGCAACCGTAAGCAGCAACGCTATCTTCCTTGCGTCTGGCTTCGTACCGAATCCGATGGCTGCAATGTAGAGTTCGAATTGTTGTTTAAGAGTCTGCCAATTGTAGTCGATATTTCCTGTGTGTTTCAAACGCTCTGGTGGCTTCAAATTCTCCATGTCGCTTTTCACAATTTTCAGCAGATCTTCACCATCCTGGTACCATCTTATGTTCATTAATAAATAGGCATTCTTATTATGAACACAGCTAGCTTTTGCTAGACACTTTTATTGAGCACATGTGGACTAGGTACAGTATCTGTAGAGGCATCCATCTTGACGGTTGCCTTGTGGGTAGCCTAGTGCCTCATGGGTAATGTAGTCTTAATATACATATAGCTGGGTAGTGTAGCCTTATATACATACAGCTATATACAGCTCTACGGCTCCACCTAGTGTCCACTATAGAATGACATGTTATTGATCATTACACCGGGGTTGGTAACAAGTGCACAATACCTAAATTAACTAATGCCACAGACGTGATACCACCCACGCCAGCACCGGGAAAACCTAGTGTGTAAAGGTTAAAAGTAGAACCGGCTGTATCTGTAAGATTGTACGAAACAAATCACTCTGTGAGTGACGTTATAGTCTACTGTTGGCCGAATTGGTAGAAGTAATACGAAGGCAGATATTATTGTGAGTGTAGTGCATTTGAGAATAATGTAGCAGGAAAGAGTGCAAGTAAAGAAGTAAACCATCAAGCTATAATAATGTATCAGTTAATTACGACACCAAAGAAAACACCCAAATTAAAACAACACAAATCTCCTGAGTGTCCAAAGCAAATACCAGGACCCAACCAATCAGATTTTATAATAAAATGCACTTTACCAGATAATTCCAGTTATTTTGAATTTGACCGAGGCAAGATGGCGAGCTGGTGTAAAAGAGACACCTGAAAGCTCATAGATAAAATGCGGCAACAAGTAGTTAAAGATTTTTGGGGGGACACTGGAGATTCATGCGAATCCAGAGATTTGAAAAATCATGACGAGGTCACAATGCAAAGCCCACAAGGAAAGAGGAAGAGAAGGAGTTTGATTAATGAGATACTGACGGGAGTCAATATGGCAGGAATGGCTTATAATGGATTAGATTTAGTAACAATGGATAGTGAATTAAGGAAAGCGAAGCAGCAAATTAAAAGTATCTTACAGCAAAGCAAGAATTTAACACAACAGCAACTATACGAGGACCTGATAATGACTCTTCATTTAACAATGTTAGAAAAGTGGATCAACTCATCAAGGAAGAACGAAATGCGAGTACAGAGGCAGCTCAGAATGACGTGTGCATGATGTATGGGAGTTGGCTAGTAGAGCAAACCCACCATCATTTAGAGAAATTAGAGGAGGGACACGTACCTCATTGGATTAGCTTCTTCTTAGGCAGTCCCTCGGAACCGAGGATGACTTGATTCCACATTAAAAATGAGTTCTCAGGTGACTGATGAGTCCAATGCGGGACCTACAGTCTCTGTCATAGGTGGGGTAGACGGTGGTTGAAGGGTCGGGTGGGTGGGGTTCTTGGGTTGACGTGCGCTCCTTGCGCTTGGCTTCCACTTGCTCCCGGTGAAGAGACTCGAGGTGTTCGGCGCCTTCCCGGATGCTTCTCCTCCACTTTGTGCGGTCTTGGGCCAGAGATTCCCAGGTGTCAGTGGGGATGTTGCACTCTTTCAAGGAGGCTTTGAGGGTGTCCTTTAAGCATTTCCTCTGCCCACCTGGGGCTCTCTTGCCGTGTCAGCGCTCCGAGTAGAGCGCTTGTTTTGGGAGACTCATATCGGGCATGTGGACGACGTGACATAGAAACATAGACATAGAAGATAGGAGCAGGAGTAGGCCATTCGGCCCCTCGAGCCTGCTCCGCCATTCAATGAGATCATGGCTGATCATCCAAACTCAGTACCCTGTCTCTGCCTTCTCCCCATATCCCTTGATCCCTTTAGCCTTAAGAAATATACCTAACTCCTTCTTGAATATATTTAATGAATTGACCTCAACTACCTTCTGTGGTAGAGAATTCCACAGGTTTACCACTCTCTGGGTGAAGAAATTCCTCCTCATCTCTGTCCTAAATGGCTTACCCCTTATCCTTAGGCTGTGACCCCTGGTCCTGGACTCCCCCGCCATCGGGAACAACCTTCCTGCATCTAGTCTGCCTAGTCCTGTTAGAATTTTATATGGTTCAATGAGATCCCCTCTCATTCTTCTAAACTCCAGCGAGTACAAGCCCAATCAACCCAATCTCTCCTCATACGTCATTCCTGCCATCCCAGGTATCAGTCTGGTGAATCTTCGCTGCACTCCCTCCATGGCAAGAACATCCTTCCTCAGATAAGGCGACCAAAACTGCACACAATACTCAAGGTGTGGTCTCACCAAGGCCCTGTGCAACTGCAGCAAGACACCCTTGTTCCTGTGCTCGAACCCTCTCGCTATGAAGGCCAACATACCATTTGCCTTACCCTCCCGCCCAGCTTTGTGTCGTCTGCAAACTTGGAGATATTACATCTAGTTCCCTCCTCCAGGTCATTAATATATATTGTGAATAGCTGGGGTCCTAGGACCGATCCCTGCGGTACCTCATTAGTCACTGCCTGCCACTCGGAAAAAGACTCGTTTATTCCAACTCTTTGCTTCCTGTCTGCCAACCAGTTCTCTATCCAAGGCAGTACCTTGTCCCCAATCCCATGTGCCTTAACTTTACACGCCAATCTCTTTTGCGGGACCTTATCAAAAGCCTTCTGAAAGTCCAAATACACCACATCCACTGGTTCTCCCTTATCTATTCTACCAGTTACATCCTCAAAAAATTCCAGTCGATTAGTCAAGCATGATTTACCTTTTGTAAATCCATGTTGACTTTGTCTGATCCTGTCACTGTTTTCCAAGTGCTCTGCTATTACATCTTTTATAATGGACTCTAGCATTTTCCCCACTACCGATGTCAGGCTTACCAGTCTATAATTCCCCGTTTTCTCTCTACCACCTTTTTTGAATAGTGGGGTAACATTAGCTACCCTCCAATCCATGGGAACTGTTCCAGAATCTATCGAATTTTGGAAGATGACCAGCAATGCATCTACTATTTCTAAGGCCACTTCCTTAAGTACCCTAGGATGTAGATTATCAGGCCCTGGGGATTTATCGGCCATCAATCCCGTCAATTTCCCTAACGCCATTTCCCTACAAATACTGATTTCATTCAGTTCCACCCTTTCATCAGACCCTATGTTCCCCGACATCTCTGGGAGGTTATTTGTGTCCTCCTTTGTGAAGACAGAACCAAAGTATGTATTTAATTGGTCTGCCATTTCTTTGTTCTCCATTATAAATTCCCCTGATTCTGACTGCAAGGGACCTACGCTTGACTTCACCAATCTTTTTCTCTTCACATATCTATAGTGACCCATCCATCGGAGCTGATCAAGCGTGGTCAAAGCTTCGATGCTGGGGATGTTGGCCTGAGTGAGAACACTGACATTGGTGCGTCTATCCTGCCAATGGATTTGCAGGATCTTGCGGAGGCAGCGTTGGTGGTACCTCTCCATTGCTTTGAGGTGCCTGCTGTATATGGTCCATGTCTCTGAGGCATACAGCAGGGCGGGTATCACTGCTGCTCTGTAGACCATGAGCTTAGTAATGGAGCACCGAGATAATGCTCCTCACGTAGCCCATAACGTCTCTACGAGTAAAGCAGATAGGTGGATTCCCACTGACCTAGTGGGATGTCAGCAAGTGAGAGAGACAGTAATTTGTCCCTATAGACTACATGAACATGAAGGATCAGCATGTGGATTCTCTGGGAAGAGGGCAAATTGTACCATGCAATCTACATCAGGAAGACATGGAGTTGTTAACTCCGCTTATAGAAGGAATGGAATGTATTGTGTAACCGCTACTGTAAAATCTTTTATTTATGGAAATAATTCGACATGCCCGGTTATACAACCAACCTTTTGTATTGAGCCTGCTCATGTGGTATTGATCGGACCTAGGATCCTACAACCCTTACACCCAGGAAAGGAAACTGGTATCGATGTATCAGACCCACTCTCTAATTCAAACATGGAAGAATTTGTTAGTAAAGTTGGCTATGATATAGATTTACTTGAACCCGAAGTTCAGGCCAAAATAATTAAATTACTGAATGATCTTGATGTAACCCAGCATGTATTGTGGAACTTAAAACAAAGACAATGTGAAGTGGGGAAAGACATACAAAACATTGAAATTATCCCATGATGGAAACAATTTTGGAATTGGGGAACTACAGTCGAGATAAATCCTTGGATAAGAATCGTGTCTCATGTATTGGTTATAATCCAATTGATCATTGTAATCTATTTGTTATGTCTGGCGATGGCAGAGAAAAGACGGCGGAAGAAGAAGAGACAGCAAAAGTTGATGCGTGAGGTCTTGGCTCAGCAAGTACAGGAGAGGTTGGTTTAAAAGTGGCTGATTCCCTGAGGAGTCAGTACATCAGCCACTTGGGGGTGGGTTCCTGTAACCAATTCCTGCAGCAAGAACACATTCAACTTAAATGATACCAACATTGAAGGGTCAAATGGCTGTACTGTAAAGGCAGTTTTGTGAAATTGACCAAACATAAGAAACTGACCAAACTTCGTATCCTGGCATAACATGAGGAAAGATGAAAATGTTAAAAGGAATTTGTAATACACGCTCTGGATTAAACAGCAGAAGAACCACAGACACGACTCTATTTTTACTTCATGAATATGCTAACCAAGGAAGTGACTGAAGCAATCAAACCACACAATGGCATGTGTTTGTGTAAATTCAACTGACTATGCTGTCCAGTGAAACTCCTTGGTCCAGCTGTTAACCAGACTTACAATTGGTTCCACCGAGTCTGGAACAGCTCCCTCATCTTTTGGAAATGTTAATGCCAGATTGTCATTGGATTGAAACCCATTCACTAACCTTTCAAACTGATAAGCAACGAAGTGTCTAATCAAGACATTTTGTTGTGTGATAATGGTCGAATGTCAAACAAGACGAAGACATTTCTTTTTGTATTGTATGGTTTGAAATCGAACAGAATGGCTGAAAGATGAGATTAAGATGGTGCAATCAAAAGGGGAAGGGCTTGCGTCAATCTATTGTCACGGGGTTTTGATCTCTTTATTATAAAAGGGTGTGTTTAGAAACAGGGGGCGGCAACTTGCAAGGAAAACTGCGGAGGGTTTGATCACCGTACAGATGGAAACAGACTCCTCCACTTGATCGCCGGGGTGAATGGTGTTTGAAATTAAATAGTTAAAGGGAATGGTGTATGTTAGTATTGTTTGGAGTTATAAGAGAATAGTGCATTGACATTTGTATGTTATTCGTAGTACAATAAATAGTTAAAGGCATACTGAGTTTGTGAGCCTTGACTATTTTACTCCAAGTTCAAGTCGGATTCTGGAATTATAAGACGGGAGGTGTGGGTTCACCTACCTACAGAAGTGAGTAGATTTAAGGAAAAGTTATTCAATGTGAAACCAAGTTCAACCAGGTAGAGGAGGGTAGTCGTGGATGGGTTGGTCTGCCGTGCAAGGAACAAGAAGAGCACCTGCAGGCTGTCCTGGAGGGAGGGGTGGAGGTGTAGAGGGTCTGAACGTCGATGATGAAAAGGAAATGGTTAGGGCCAGGAAACTGGAAGTTGTTAAAGTGGCGGAGGGCATCAAAGGAGTCGCGGATGTAGGTCGGAAGAGACTGGACAAGGGGAGAATAAAGATTTGAGATAAGAAGAGAGTTTCCATGGGGCAGGAACAGGCTGAAACTGTCTACTGGGACAGTCCTGTTTGTGGATCTTGGGAAGGAGGTAGCAGCAGGTGTGATGTTGGAGGACAGTGAGGTTGGAGGTCATGGGGAAAAGAGCTCCGGAGAAGATGAGATCAGTGACAGTCTGGGAAACGATGGGTTGATGTTTGGTGGTGGAGTCATGGTCCATAGGGAGGTAGGAAGATATATCAGAGTTGGTACTCAGCCTTCGCAAGGTAGAGGTCTTTTTGCCAAATAACAATAGTGCCTCCCTCTTCAGCAGGTTTAATAACGATGTTAGGGTTGGACCCGAGAGAATGAGTGCTGCAAATTCAGAGGGAGATAGATTAGAATGAGTGAGAGGAGAAGTTGAGAAGGCCGATGTCTAATGAAAAGATCAAGAGTGGGTAAGAGACCAGAGCGTGGGGTCCATGTGGAATGAGAATTCTGAAGACAGGAGAAGGGGTCTGCTGTGCGGGAGGAAGCCTCCTGGCCAAAGAAATGGACGTGAAGCTGTAGTGTATGTACCCGTCTATCTTTAAGGGAACTATTGAATTTAACCGTTCACCTTTAAGGGAACTACTTTAGGTGTGGCACTATTTGTTTGGCTTCTGTATACTGTAATACCGATAGTGACCACACCAGTATATAAGTGTTGTGCCAGGAGTTATTGGGCAGATTCGCCCGGACCTTCGAATAGTAAAGACCTGTTTTGTTTGTTACTTCTGAAGTCTGTGTATTTATTAACTGCACAACCCACAGACTTTACAGTGGCGACGAGTCCGATCGTACCCTGCGGCAAGATTACCAAAGCAAGAAGAGCGTCGAAGAGAGGCAACCGCCCTCGTCGTGCTGCTGGAAGAAAACACGAGGCTGCAGCAGGAGAAAGGTGGAAGACTTTAGCAACAAAAGCTTCCATTAGCAACAGGCACTGACTACCCTTCTACCACGGTGCAGAGTGAGCCGATCAGCAGGGAACAAGGCGGCCGAAGAGACTGTGAGTAGGGGAAGGTGTAGAAGTATCCGGAGGATAAGGGCAGAGCACTCGACCTCGGTCGAGGGGGAGCTGTGCCGGCCAAAAGTCGGGTCCAACGGTGTCGGGTGACAGCCGGACCGCGATCGGCGGGAAAAATCCGGGCGGCGACCGTAGCCACGAAGCGCTGAGCCTGCGAGTAGGCGCGGGAAGAGAAACCCAGCCACAGCCGGGGAGGGAAACACCGGTCTGCGAGAGGGCTGGGGAGGCGAACGGGAACCGTGCGGGTGAGAGCCGGGTGTGGAGAGAGAGACTGCGAGGAGCCAGTCCAGCGGCTGAGCTGTTCTCCACCAACGGGGTACTCAGAGCCGGCAAAACCGAACGTGCGGGAGTGGGTGAGAGACACAGCCGAAAACGGGGTGAGAGACTGCGCGAGAGCCAGTCCAGCGGCTGAGCTGTTCTCCACCAACGGGGTACCCAGGGCCGGTAGCACCGAACGTGTGGGTGAGAGAGCGACAGAGCCGGGTACGGAGAGAGAGACTGCGCGAGAGCCAGTCCAGCGGCTGAACTGTCCTCCGTTAACGGGGTGTACCCAGCACCGGTTGGGCCGTGCGGGCGGGAGGAAAAGACATAGCCGAGTAAGGGGAGCTGTGCGGAAGCCAGCCAGCGGCTGAACCTGTCCGCTGTGGGGGAAGCGTACCCCTTCCACCGGGAAGAAACGCGGGAAGCCGCCATTAGGCGGAGAAGACGCCAGAAGCGGGGAACCGCCATTGAAGTGGGCGGGGCGAGAAAGGAAGAGCGGGAAACCGCCATTTTCACGGGAAAACCGCCATCTTGATTGACATACCGCCATTGAAGTGGGCGGGGAGAGAAGGAAATAGCGGGAAACCGCCGATTTCGCGGGAAAACCGCCATCTTAGAAACAAACAAATAAATAAGAATACTTAAAGAAATACTGGTGCTGCTCCCAAGGGAAGAAAAATGCCTAAGCGAGGGAATATTAACGACTTTAATTCGGAAATAGAAGACTGGGCCACGTACGTGGAACGCATAGAGATCTATTGCGAAGCCAACAAAATAGAGGAAGACGACAAGGCGATAACATTGCTAAACTCGATGGGGGCAAAAACATACGGGCTCTTGAAGCATCTAATAGCACCAAATAAACCAGTGGATCAGACCTTCGAAGAGATTGTGGCTGTGCTGAAGGACCATTTGAACCCCACACCGCTGATGCTGGCTGAACGATTCAAATTCTACGCAAGAATGCAGAAGAAAGACGAAAGCAATGTGGAATACTTGGTCGAACTGCGTAGGCTAGCGAAATACTGCCAGTTCGGAGGGAATCTGACAGAAGCGCTGCGGGACAGGTTCGTATGCGGATTGTCCAAAGAAGGGACGCAGAAGCGACTACTGGAAGAGAACGACCTCACACTGGACAGGGCTGTCCTTATAGCTGCATCGCACGAAGCCGCAGCGAAAGGAACGGCGGAAATGCAACTAAAGGCGGCGGCACTTGGGGTGGACCAAATTACTTCAAGCACAACAAAATGCTACCGTTGTGGGAAGACCACGCATGACCAGAATCAATGCTGGTTTAAGAACCAAGAGTGTAGGAAATGTGGCAAACTGGGTCACATCGCGAAGGTATGCCGGTCCGGGAAAAAGACCAATAATCAAAGGAAGCCACCACAAGAAAAGTACAACAAGGTACACAAGGTGGCTGAGAAGAGTTCAGACGAACAGAATTCAGACTCAGACCCAAACAACCAGGAGCTGGGTAGGCTGAGAATCCACAATGTGGGTAAAGAAACGGATCTACAGGCCATCTGGGTCATACTAATAATAGCTGGAGTCCAAGTAAGAATGGAGCTGGACACTGGATCAGCTCTTTCAGTCATCAACCGAAGGGACTACCACCGGCTATTCTCTCACATACCTTTAAGAAATACCAAGTTCATATTACAGACATACACGGGGCATAACGTATACCCCGTGGGGAAAATAAGAGTCAAGGTGAGAGATAGGGGTAAAGAACACCCAAGAATGAACTTGTACGTATTACCTGAGGGAGGACCACCACTTCTAGGATAGGAGTGGATTAAGAAAATAGACATGGAATGGCATTACCTAAAAGCCATAATGAGGGAGGACTCGGTGCAAGCTATTAGCTCAGTTTCTGAAATGGATGATGATAAGACCAAGTCGAATACGGAAGACAAGGCTAAAAGGGACTTGCCGACGATGGGAAAGAAAACGAAGACATGCAGAAGGACTTATGGTACCAAGAAGAATAAAGCTGCAGAGCAGAACTCCAGGTTGACAGAGAATTCTGAGCCTGTTCAAGCAAAGGATTCATCCATGACGGAAGAACACCGAGCTCGGACGCAAACTTATGTCAAAGTACGACAACAATTAGAACAGTTGAGTGACCGTCTCGTACAAGAGATGAAAAATATGGAAAGGTTCTGGGACACCGAATGGGAGAACCTGGAAAGACTACAGAGACAGCTAGCTCAAGCAGAGAGCGACCATAGAGCCATCGTGGTCAAATACCAATCACATTCCCCTGATGCTGTTCAGGAACTAGAATATTTACAGAATGAACCAAAGGAAGAGGAATCTTCAGGGAGCCAGGATTTTATTCCAGTTCTTCTCTACGACTCCTTACAAGCAGAGTGTGAGAAGTTGAAAGAACAGTATGAACAGGCCCAGGCTACAATTCTGGAGGGGGTTAACTCGGCTGCCTCCGAAAAGCTAGTTTCAGTAGAAGCATATGAACAACTAAAGGTTGAACATGAGCAAGAAGTCCAAAGGCTGCAGGAAATTCTTGATGAGCTCAAGGCCAAGACAGACTCATCGGTAGGAGATCCATCCATAGATGAGAAATTAGAGGTGAGAATCATGGCAGAGCATGAAAGACAGGATGTCCAAGAACTTATAAAAACATTGAAGGACACCCAAGACAAATATGAGGCGGCAATGACCGAGGTTCAACAACTTGAAGAACAGATTCAACTGGGAATCCTTTCAGTGGAAGAACAGGACACTGTAAGAATGGTCCCTGAACATGAACTAGAGAGCATCAGGGCGCAACTTTTCCGAGCGCTGAAAGCCAAAGTTCAAGAGGAACGTAAGGTGGAAGTATTGGAGAAAGAGGTGGAGGAAATGGAGAAGACTCTGATCCACCGTGTTCCCAGGGAAGAGTTAACGGTCAGCCAACTCCTTCATATGCTGAAGGACAAGACTCTGCAAGGGGAACAATCTGAACATGAGCTTCAATCTTCAGGGGGAATGAGTTCGGAGCTCTCAAAAGTCACGGAGATAGCTGAGGTGGCAACATAAATTTTACAAGGATGCCAAAAGTACGTTGAATCACGTCAAGGTGAACAGAAGAATGTGGAAACCGTTACTTCAGTAGAAGGGTTAAATAGCCTGATAACGCAATTACCGATGGAAAGGAAGGTATTGAACTCACAAATGAGGTCCGTCGTGAAGGAATGGCAGATAACCCAGGAAGAGCGGGATGAATATGAATGCACGAAGAAGGCTTTTCAAGAAAGATGTTTAGGGAAGGAACCACCGTCAGCTAACGTCCAGACGGGTGAGGAGGAAGAAGAAGTCTCTCTCGCTGGCCTAACTCAGGACGAACCCGAATATTACCATGACCTGTTGAGTGACACTGAATATTACGAGGATGTGGTCTGCCCAGCTTGTGATGAGAACTCTCAAAGTGCTGAAATCCGGAGGAAGCACTTAAGGTCTAAGGAACATAGAGAGTTGGTGGCGCTACAGCTGGCAGCTGAGAAAGGAGCTCAGAGAGTTTCAAAAAGGCAGAAAAGAAAAAGAAGAAGCAGAAGATAATAACTGTCTAAAATATTAGCACTTCTACCATTCCAGGCGGGACATTACGAAAGGAGCTAAATTAGTTGAAAAACTGGAAAATGTCAAGACAGCCAGTTGGTTGTAAAAGTCCGCACTGCTGGTTCAACAGGATGAAGGTTCAAGCTGTTACGTCAAGAAAAAGGCTATGGAGGAGTCATGCTAGCCAGGTAATCCGGCTACACCAAAGAAATGTTGTTCGGAACGAGTCAAGATCAGAGACTGAATCTATTAACTGTTTCCGCAGAGACTGAACCTGTGAACTGTTTCCACCGAGATTATATTTGTAAATTGTTTTATATGACATTGACTCCACCGAGATTATATCTGTAATTTGTTTTATAGGAAGTTGAAGATATGTATGTTTAACGGGGACTCTGTAAGTAATAAGCTAAAAAGGGAGGATTGTACTGTATGTACCCGTCTATCTTTAAGGGAACTATTGAATGTAACCGTTCACCTTTAAGGGAACTACTTTAGGTGTGGCACTATTTGTTTGGCTTCTGTATACTGTAATACCGATAGTGACCACACCAGTATATAAGTGTTGTGCCAGGAGTTATTGGGCAGATTCGCCCGGACCTTCGAATAGTAAAGACCTGTTTTGTTTGTTACTTCTGAAGTCTGTGTATTTATTAACTGCACAACCCACAGACTTTACAGAAGCGAAAGCGCGGAAGAAGAGCTCGGCATCTTAGCACACTCAAAATGAATTCAAGTGGGGATGTAAGGAAATGAAACTCAGGCCTTTGCTGTGAACAGATCGTTCAGGGTCAGAGAGGGGAAAATCAGAGAGGATAGTGAAAACACAACAAAGGGTGAGATTGGAAGGACGGATGGGTGTCAGAAGAGCCACCTACCTTTTTGGTTAGGAATGCACCTCTCTTGTTTGACTTCCTGTATACCTAATCTTTTAATACAACCGCAATTGGATGACTTAGTGATTATTAGCTAAACAACAACAGCTTGTATTTATATAGCGCCTTTAACGTAGTAAAACGTCCCAAGGCGCTGCACAGGAGTATTTTAAGACAAGAAATTTGACACCGATTCACATAATGATAAATTAGGGCAGGTGACCAAAAGCTTGGTCAAAGAGGTAGGTTTTAAGGAGTGTCTTAAAGGAGGATAGAGAGGCAAAGGTTTAGGGAGGGAATTCCAGAGCTTAGGGCCTAGGCAACAGAAGGCACGACCACCAAAGGTTGAGCGATTATAATCAAGGATGCTCAAGAGGGCAGAATTAGAGGAGCGCAGATATCTCGGGGGGTTGTGGGGCTGAAGGAGATTACAGAGATAGGAAGGGGCGAGGCCATGGAGGGATTTAAAAACAAGGATGAGAATTTTGAAATCGAGGTGCTGCTTAAACGGGAGCTAATATAGGTCAGCGAACACAGGGGTGATGGGTGCACGGGACTTGGTGCGGGTTAGGACACGGGCAGCCGAGTTTTGGATGACCTCAAGTTTACATAGGGTGGAATGTGGGAGGCCAGCCAGGAGTGCATTGGAATAGTCAAGTCTAGAGGTAACAAAGGCATGGATGAGGGTTTCAGCAGCGGATGAGCTGAGGCAAGGGCGGAGACGGGTGATGTTACGGAGGTGGAAGTAGGCGGTCTTTGTTATGCTGTGGATATGTGGTCGGAAGCTCATTTCAGGGTCAAATATGACACCAAGGTTGCGAACAGTGTGGTTCAGCCTCAGACAGATGTTAGGGAGAGGGATGGAGTCAGTGGCTGGGGAAGAGAGTTTGTGGCGGGGACCGAAAACAATGGCTTCGGTCTTCCCAATATTTAATTGGAGAACATTTTTGCTCATCCAGAACTGTATGTCGGACAAGCAGTCTTAAATTTAGACACCGTGGAGGGGTCGAGAGAAGAGGTAGTGAGGTAGAGCTGGGAGTTGTTGTGTATGTAATATGTGTGCTACTTTGAACCTATGGACAGGACTGCACTACTTGTAGGGCGTAGTGATACGCAGTACCACTCCTGGCCATAGGGGTATAAATAGTACTGTGGGTACTGATCTCCCCTCAGTTCCCGCCTGTGGGCATGAAGTAAAGACCTACGTATAGTCCCTACCTCCAACCAGTAAAGACCTGTTTTATTGTTACTGATTAAGTCTGAGTATTAATTACTTGAACAACTCACAGATTTAACACTGGCGACGAGTCTGATTCGGACCCTGCGGCAGTCACTCCACGGCAGCTTCGTCCACAGCCAGGACGTTGCAGAGAGGTTTCCACCCTCTCCACCCCACTGGAAGACATCCTGACCTCGGAGCCTCCATCGGCGACCGTCAGCTTCTTCTCCAGCTTGGTGGTGGGTAAGCCGTTGTCTGAGTCGGGCAGCGACGCGACAGACAGTCGACCGCGTTGGCCGCACGAACGGGGCTGGGGGAGCTGGAGGAATAGGGCGCGAGAGCCGCTTCGAGCGGGAGGCGTTTCAACAGAGCGATCGCATCTCTGATAAGAGCCAAGAGCCGCTTCGCGATCCAGCGATCGCATCCGCTGATAAGGGCCGCACTCGGGCGATCGCGGCGAAGATAAGGGCCGCACTCGGGGGCTGAAGGGAGACGGCGTTGGGGGACGGGTGAAGACCGCCAAGCGCGGGAAAACCGCCATTTTGTGGGTGGAGGACGACGGCAAGAGCGGGAAGCCGCCATCTTGGATAGCAGTAAAAAATAAAAAAAATCTGAGAAATTGCAAATCTACAATGCCTAAACACGGGAATATTAGCACCTTTGATAGTGACCTCGAAGATTGGGCCATATATGTTGAAAGAGTAAAAAATTATTGTAAGGCCAATAAAATTCGTGACCAAGATAAAGCTCTAACATTATTAAATTTAATGGGTGCGAAGACATACGGGCAATTGAAACACCTGTTATCACCAGATGAACCGGCGGATAAGACGTTCGATGAGATTGTTACTGTCCTGAAAGATCATCTAAACCCCACGCCGCTGATGCTAGCGGAACGATTTAAATTTTATGACAGAAGGCAGCTACAGCATGAAAGCAATGCTGATTATTTGCTGGAATTGCGTAAATTAGCGAAATATTGCCAGTTTGGAACGGGACTGACAGAGGCACTTCGAGACAAATTTGTGTGTGGTTTATTTAAACAGGATACACAAAAGCGACTGCTCGAGGAGAATGAGCTGACGCTTGAGAAGGCGGTCACTATGGCAGCAGCACACGAAGCCGCAGCGAGAGGCACGGCAGTAATGCAGCTACGGTCACCGGAGCTCAGTGCACACAAATTGGGTGTGAGTTCTGGCAAATGTTATCGTTGTGGAAAGACAACGCATGATCAGAACCAGTGTTGGTTTAAAAACCAAGAATGTAGAACTTGTGGTAGGCTTGGACATATAGCTAGAGTATGCAGGTCAGGGAAGAAGACCAGCAACAAGAAGTCACCGCAAGGAAAATACGCAAAGGTACACAAGGTGACCGAACAGGAGTCCGATTCAGACGCTAGCAGTAATGAACTGGCTAGCTTAAGCTGTAATGAACTGGCTAGCTTAAGAGTACTCAACGCTGGTAAGGGTGCAGACCTCCAGACAATTTGGGTCACTCTTCAGATAGAAGGAGTCCAAGTAAAACTGGAATTGGACACTGGATCGGCATTGACGGTCATAAATAAGAAAGATTACAGAAAGTTATTCCAACATATTCCCCTACAGGATACGGGGATTATATTGAAAACATACACGGGGCAAAGAGTGTACCCCATCGGGAAAATAGAGGTTGCAGTGGTCCACAAGGGCGAAGACAGTCAAATAATGGACTTATATGTGATATCTGAAGGAGGTTCTCCACTACTAGGACGGGAGTGGATTAGGAAAATGAATATGGACTGGCATTTCCTACAAACAATAACGAGTGAGAACTCAGTGAAGATAGTCGGCCCAGACTCTGGAACGGATGATGGTAAGCCCAACTCAGGTGCAAAAGACAAAGTTTCAGCACAGAATTCCACTGAGCAACAACAACATAGTTTAACTGTGGATTCTGAGTCTGGCAAGTCTACTGATGTGCCCATTTCTGAGGGACACCGGGCTCGAACTCAACTCCATTTCAAACTACAACAGCAATTAGAACAAATGCTTCGCCGTTGTGAGCAAGAGTTGAATGCAACGAAAGAGTTCTTTGATATAGAGTTGGAGAATCTGGAAAGACAACAGAAGCAGCTGATGGAGAAAATGGAGCAGGAGCACACAAAACGTCTGATGTCAGAGGAGTTAACGGTCAGCCAACTCCTGCATATGCTGAAGGACAGGACTCTGAAATGGGAAAAACTTGAACACGAACTTCAATATTCAAACGAAAGGGGTTCGGAGCTCTCAAAGGTTATTGGAAGAGCTGAGGTGGCAACACAGACTGAGATGACTGCAACAGAGCAGCCCTTGGATGCCAAAAGTACGCTGACTCACGTCAACGTAGAACAACAGACCGCTGAAACAGCTGCTCCGGTAGAGGGATTGAATAGTCCGATCAATCAATCTCCAAAAGAAGTTGTAGTAAAATCTCAAATGAGGTCATTAGTAAACGACTTGCTGAAAGCCCAGAAAAAGCTGGATGAAGAGGTACGCATGAAGAAGTCTCTTCAGGAAAGATGTCTGGACTTGGAACAAAAGCTGGCTAACGCCCAGCTGGGTATGGAGGAAATAGAAGACCCTCTCGCTGGCCTAGATCAGGACGACACCGAATATTACTATGTCCTGTCCTGCCCAACTTGTAACTTCGACTCCCACCATACAGAAATCATGGAGGAGCACCGAAAGTCTACGGAACATCGGGAGAAGGTGGCTCTACTACGGAAAAAGGAGGGAGAGAAGGAGGAACTGCGCATGCAGCTGGCAGCTGACAGTGGAGCCCAGAGAGTCTCCAAGAAGCAGAAAAGGAAAAGTCGAAACAGAAGATGACCCATCTGAACCATTATTACCTCTACCAGATCACACACGTGGTCCCTCCAAACGGAGCCAATTCAGTTCGGAAGTTCAAACTGTTAAATCCATGGAAGGACTATTGAATGAGTCACTCCAGCAACGTGAACCGACTACACCACAGAGATTGAATCTGTGAACTGTTTTCCGCAGAGACTGAATCTGTGATCTGTTTTGACATGAAGTTATCTATGTATCTATGTTATTCTGTTATGTAAACCTGAAGTTATATATGTATATATGTTATTACGTTATGTTAAATGGGGAGATGACTGTAAAGCTAGGAAGGGAGGAATGTTGTGTATGTAATATGTGTGCTACTTTGAACCTATGGACAGGACTGCACGACTTGTAGGGCGTAGTGATACGCAGTACCACTCCTGGCCATAGGGGTATAAATAGTACTGTGGGTACTGATCTCCCCTCAGTTCCCGCCTGTGGGCATGAAGTAAAGACCTACGTATGGTCCCTACCTCCAACCAGTAAAGACCTGTTTTATTGTTACTGATTAAGTCTGAGTATTAATTACTTGAACAACTCACAGATTTAACAGGAGTCATCACCATACATGTGGAAACTGACGCTGTGTTTTCGGATGATGTCACCAAGGGGCAATATGTTGATGAGAATTAGGAGGTGGCCAATGATAGATCCTTGGGGGACACCAGAGGTAACGATGCGGGAGCGGGAAGAGAAGGCGTTGTAGGTGATTCTCTGGTTACAATTAGATAGATAAGAATGGAACCATGCGAGTGCAGTCCCACCCAGGTGGACAACAGTGGAGAGGCGTTGGAGAAGGATGGAGTGGTCAACCATGTCAAAGGCTGCAGACAAGTCAAGAAGGACGAGGAGAGATAGTTTACCTTTGTCACAGTCACAAAGGATGTCACTTGTGACTTTGATGAGAGCCGTTTCGGTACTGTGGCAAGGGCAGAAACCTGATTGGAGGGATTCAAACATGGAATTGCGGGAACGATGGGCACGGATTTGAAAGGCGACAACACGTTCAAGGACGTTGGAGAGGAAAGGGAGGTTGGAGATGGGGCGGTAGTTTGCAAGGACGGAGGGATCAAGGTTTGTTTTTATGAGGAGGGGGTGATGATGGTAGATTTGAGGGAGAGGGGGACAGTACCTAAGGAGAGAGAACCGTTAACAATATCAGCTAACATGGGAGCCAGAAAAGGAAGTTGGGTGGTCAGCAGTTTGGTGACAATAGGGTCGAGGGAGCAGGGGGTGGGTCTCATAGACAAGATGAGCGCAGAGAGATCATGAGGGGAGATCGGAGAGAAACTGGAGAAAGATGCGAGTTCAGGGCTAGGGCAGGGGGGAACCTTAGAGGAAGTTTGGCCCAGTGGGCTAGGGGAAGGAAGGGAAGTGGCAGAAGCAGCTGAACGGATGGTCTCAATCTTAGAGACAAAGAAGTCCATGAGCTCCTCACACTTGTTATCAGAGGTGAGGGGAGAGGAGACAGGGGAGAGAGGTTTAAGAAGACGGTTAACAGTAAAGAATTGGAGCCGGTGTTTATCTCTGCATTCCAGAATGATTCTGGAATAGTGAGCAATTTTGGAAGAGAAGAGCAGGGCCCGATAGTGCTTTATGTGGTCCAGCCAGATCTGGCAGTGAACGGCTAAACCAGTTGTCCGCCATATCCATTCAACTCTGCGTCCTTTGGACTTAAGGGAGCGAAGATGAGAGCTGTACCGGGGGAATTGCCAGGGTGAGAGAGGGTGATTGTTTTAGTAGGGACTAGGGCATCAATGTTAGTGGTGAGGGTGTGGTTGAGCAGATCGGTAGCTGCAGAAATGTCATGGTGAATGGAGGGCCAGAGGCTTGACAGTTGGGATTTCATAAGTGCAGTTGTAAGAGAGTTGGGAGAGAGTTTTTTTCCAGGGGCGGACACAGAAGGAAGTAGGGTTGGGAGAGGTGGGCGGAAGGGGAATGTGGGTCGAGAGCGATACGAGGAAATGGTCAGAGATGGCCTTATCTGCAATTGACACGATGGGAGTAGCGAGGCCATGAGAGATGGCAAGGTCGAGGGGGTGGCCATGAATATGGGTTGGAGAGTTTACATGGAGGGAGAGATTAAGGGAGGATAGGAGGCTAGTGAACTCAGAGGAGAGACAGCATGATGAATTGAGATGGAGGTTGAAATCACTGAGGATGAGAAGTCATTCGGTGCAGAGGCTGAGGGAGAAGAACAGTGAAGCTATCTCAGTAATAACATTTTTATGGTACTTGGGTAGGCAGTAGAGAATGAGAATTTTAATTGAGAGGTGACAGGGGTGGAATAAGGTGAGATGCTCAAAGGCGGAGAAACTGCCGGAGGAATAGGGGGACAAACCAAGGTGTGATTTGGTGATGAGAGCCACACTGCCACCATGGCGGTCTGAGTGGGGCATGTGGTGGAAGGTATAGCCAGGTGAGAAGGCTTCATTTAAGGTAATGGTGTCATCACCCCTCAACCAAGTTTCCGTCAGGGCCATGATATTGATGCAGTCATCCACGATAAGCTCATGGATGGCAAGGACCTTGTTCACAAGTGAACGGACATTCTGGAGGGAGATGCGAAGAGGTGATGGCTGCCCCACTGCCAGCATCCACAGGGTCAGCGCTAGGGGGATGGGGAGGAGATTGGTAAGATTTGCCCCCAGTGAGTGTGCTGGACAGGAAGGTCGGTGAGAGAGTAGGATGGGACAGTTGGGGTTGCTGCTCGTAAAGTGGCAGCGACGAGTGCCTCGATGGGCCCTTCGTAGGATGCCAAGAAAGGCACAGCGGGAAGCTGTGGGCTCATCTAAGAGGGAGTCAAGCCTGGGACAGCGGCAGGAGAGTAGGAAGGTCGAAGAATAATGAAGGATTAGGGTAGTGATTTGGGAGGGCAGTGTATCCAAGAGAGGAGAGATGAAAGGAGGCATGACAACAGGAGAGCGCGGTCAGGGAGGGATAGAGAGAAAAGGAAAATAGGGGGAAAAAGTGGAGTGGCTCGGGTCCGGAGCGGCAGTCAAAGTGCGCACGTGAATGGTCACGGGAAAAGCTCAGGTTACATAGGCCTGTTTAAATGTAATAATTAATGGAATACATTTTTCCTAAAGCGCATAACACTCTCTGCTGCACACACCTTGTATCTCTCAGTCCCCCACAGTGGGAAGGAAACTGAAAGAAGAAGGGAAAAGAGGAACCCTTCCTTCCCATGGAAATCTGCGTGCTTTACTCTGTAACCTTTAATGTTCAAATAAAGTATCTCCCTTCTGGCTTTTTTCAAGGTTTCCTTGGATGACCTTTTTACCCACTCAGAGTGACTATTGACAACGCAACTGTAGTGTATGTGCCTTTAAGACAGAACTACTTTTACAGCTCCTGTATACTGTAGTACCGGCAGTGACCACACCTGTATATAAGCCTTGCGCATGCCTCTGTACCCCCAGTCTTGAAACTACCCTCCTCCAGTAAATACCTGTTTATCGTTAAGTTACAGCATCCGTGTGGTTATTGAAAAACAGCATACTCTCAGAATCACGGATCTAACAGTGGCAACAAGTGTCGATTCGAATCTACCTGCAACTCTGCATTTCCCTTCGAGGATTCGCTCCGGGAGGGCGGTGTAACAAAAAAAAAAGTCGAGGCCAGGAACATGGGCGTCGACCACGAGCAACCGCCCAGTCGTCCGGAAGAGAGTGATCATCGCAGGGGAGGCTGTGGAGAGCCGGGCTTGATTCCCCAGCCACGACGATCAGCAAGAGACTAACGACAGGTCCAGCGCAGACCCTTCCCGGACAGCGGCGGCTGGAGCCGACCAACGGCGGAGAGAAAGCCGAGCAGCGTCGACGGGGTAAGACAGAGGGTGAAGCGCACAGGGCGCAGCCGGGGGTTGAAAACCGAGTGGCGTCGAGAGAAAAAAAAAAAATTAAACAAACCGGAGAGAGAGAGGGTAAAGCAACAGCTGGGTTCAAGACCGAGCGGCGTCGAGAAAAAATAAAATAAAAAGAAGAACGCGCAGAGCACAGCCAGGGCTCATGGGCTGAACAGTGTCCGCGGGGAAAAGAAGGGAGAGCGCGGGAAACGCCACTGAGCCGCAGAGAAGAAGGAAGAGCACGGGAGACGCCATTGAGCCGCGGAGAAGAAGGAAGAGCGCGGGAGACGCCATTTTTAGAAGCCGCAGCAGAGAAGAAGGGCGAGCGCGGGAAGGAAGGAAAGCGCGGGAGACGCCATTTTGTGCCAGCGGAGAAGAAGGGGAAGCGCGGGAGACGCCATTTTTGACAGTTAAATCACACCCAGGGATGCCGAAGAGTGGCAGTATCTCTACGTTCGACAATGAAGTCGAAGATTGGGCGACATATGTGGAACGTATTGAGGTGTACTGCAGGGCAAATGAAGTGCCAGATGCTAGTAAAGCACTGGTTTTGTTAAATTCCATGGGTGCAAAAACTTATGGGTTACTGCAAAATCTAATAACCCCAGAGAAGCCGGTGAACAAGAATTTCGAAAGCATAGTAGAAATCCTACAGGACCACTTAAACCCCACACCGCTGCTGATAGCAGAATGATTTAAGTTCCATAAAAGGAACCAACAAAAAGACAAAAGCAATGCTGAGTACCTAACGGAACTGCGCAAGCTATCGAAACACTGCCAGTTTGGAGCGGGATTAGCAGATACGTTAAGGGACAAGTTTGTGTGTGGGCTACAAAGTGAAGGAACCCAGAAACGGCTTCTATCAGAAAAGGATCTTACGCTGGACAAGGCTTTCAGTATGGCACTATCACACGAAGCAGCTGCAAGGGGAGCTGCAGAGATACAACGGAGACTGCAAGAATATGGCACCAATGAAATGTCCTATGGAACAGGGAAGTGCTATCGCTGCGGCAGAACAACACATGACCAGAAGGATTGTTGGTTCAAGGACCAAGTGTGCAGACAGTGTGGAAAAGCAGGACACATAGCAAGGGTCTGCAGGTCTGGGAAGAAAACCAACAGTAAGAAATCTCCACAGGAGAAGTACAAAAAGGTACACCAGGTGATGGACAGTGGTTCAGACGAACAGAAAAGTGACACAGACTCCGGAAGCAAGGAGCTGGGTTGTCTGAAACTACATAAGGTAAGCAAAATGGAGGATCACCAGACTATCTGGGTTACACTCAAGATAGACGGAGTCCAAGTGAAAATGGAATTGGACACAGGATCAGCCCTAACAGTCATAAACCAAAGGGACTACAAGCGGCTATTTTCACATATACCCTTGAAAGCTACAGAGATTGTCTTGAAGACGTATACGGGGCAAAAAGTCTACCCCAAAGGAAAAATAAGGGTGAAAGTGATAGATAAGGGCCAGGAAATACCTAAAATGGATATATATGTATTGCCAGATGGAGGACCACCACTGCTAGGACGTGAATGGATCCGGAAGATACAATTAGATTGGCATTCCATACAGGCACTGAAGGTTGAGGCCAAAAAGGATGACGAAGTCACACCTGGACGACTGTCAAAAATGCTAACTGACGCACAAGAAGTGTTCCAGGAGGGACTAGGAACAATAAAAGGCATAACAGCAACGATTAAAATAGAGGAAAATGCAAGCCCAAAGTTTCTTAAGGCCAGACCAGTGCCTTAAGCTGTCAAAGCAGAGCTGGAAGGGTTGGAATGTTCAGGAGTACTGTCCAAAGTGGACTGGAGCGAGTGGGCTACACCCATCGTTCCTGTAATGAAGAGGCCGTTGAGTAATACACCTGGGGAACAAAAGAAGGTCTGCATCTGTGGGGATTTTAAGGTGACAGTGAACCCAGTCCTTCACATGGTGCAATATCTGCTTCCACGAATTGAGGATATTTTCGCCTCGCTATCTGGAGGTAAACGCTTCACCAAAATTGATCTAGCCCAGGCGTACTTGCAAATGGAGGTAGAAGAAGCTTCGAAACAATGCCTTACGATTAACACTCATAAAGGTCTCTATCAATACAACTGGCTGGTGTTCGGGGTAGCCTTGGCTCCGTCTATCTGGCAAAGGGCAATGGATCAAGTCCTGCAAGGGATTCCAGGGACCCAGTGTTATTTGGACGACATCTTGGTCACGGGCAAAAATGACAGTGATCACCTCGCCAACTTGGAGAAGGTGCTCACCAGATTAAAGGAGTATGGGCTACGAGCTAATCGCCACAAGTGCGAGTTTTTCCAGAAACAGATCTCGTATTGTGGCCATGTCATTGATGAAGAGGGGTTACATAAGTCCCCTGAAAAGATTGAGGCAGTAGTCAAGGCTCCAGCACCGGAAAATGTGTCACAACTGAGGTTGTTCCTCGGGCTGGTAAACTACTACCACAAGTTCTTACCAAATTTGTCCATGGTATTACACCCACTGAACACCCTACTGCAAACAGGGGTACCATGGAAGTGGGATGACGAATGTAGACGAGCTTTGCAGAAGTGTAAAGAATTGATCACATCAAAAGAGGTGTTGGCCCATTTCAACCCAGCGCTACCAATTCGTTTGGCATGTGATGCATCATCCTATGGTATTGGAGCAGTGCTGTCGTTCAAATTCCCAGACGAGTTGGAGAGGCCAGTAGCCTTTGCGTCTCGGTCACTAACCTCAGCCGAGCGCAACTACACCCAGATTGACAGGGAGGCCCTCAGCCTAGTATGGGGAGTAAAAAAATTCAACCACTATCTGCATGGGCAGAAGTTCACCTTGCTGACTGAGCACCAACCACTTGTCTCCATCTTTAATCCTAAGAAGGGCGTTCCAGTGATGACTGCACAACGGTTACAAAGATGGTCCCTGTTTCTAGGGGTGAATCAATATGAAATAGAATATAAAGGCACAAAACAGCATGGGAACGCTGATGGGCTATCGCGCCTGCCACTGCCTACTGTGGAGGAAGCACCAGCAGTGGACCCTATCGAGATATTTTATTCGTCAATAATTGAACGATTGCCAGTAACGAACGCGGATATAGAGAAGGAGACCCGCAATGATCCGACGCTGTCTTGGGTATATGATTTGACGGTGAGGGGATGGCCAACACATGGCGACTCACTGTTGCCAGCATTCTCATCCAGAAGAGAACAGCCGTCAGTATGCCAGGGGACAGTGATGTGTGGAGCCAGAGTGGTGATTCCACCCAAGTTAAGGGAGAGAGTGCTAAATGAGCTACATGAAGGTCATCTGGGGGGGAGTGAAAATGAAAAGCCTTGCTAGGGCTTATGTGTGGTGGCCGGGAATCGATCAACAAATCGAAGACCTAACTAAGAGCTGCTTAGGATGCCAGAAGGTCCAAAATGCACCACCACATGCCCCTCTACACCCATGGGAGTGGCCCTCCTCTCCATGGCAATGGGTGCATATTGATTTCGCTGGTCCATTCATGGACTCAATGTTCTTAATAGCAGTGGATGCTCATTCGAAGTGGCCTGAGGTGATAAAAATGTCCTCAACCACGACAGAGAAAACGATTGCAGTCCTACGGACCATATTTGCCAGAAACGGTTTGCCAGAGCAGATTTGCTCTGATAATGGACCACAGTTTGTGTCCGAAGAGTTTCAAAAATTTATGAAAAGGAATGGGGTAAGGCATTACACATCCGTCCCGTATCATCCAGCCACAAATGGATTGGCTGAGAGGTTCGTACAAACCTTTAAGAAGGCGATAAAGGCCATGTGCGACGATGAAATTCCACTACAGCATAAGATGGACAATTTCTTATTAGCCTACCGAAACGCGACACATGCAGTTACCAACCAGACCTCGGCCATGATGTTCTTTAACCGAAGGTTGAGATCTCGTCTGGACTTGCTCAGACCAAATGTGCGAAGAAATGTTGAGGACAAACAATTCCAGCACATCAATGAGAAGCCGACAAGGGGCTTCAATGTAAGACAACCAGTCTTGGCCCGTGACTATCGAACAGAGAAATGGCAACCCGGAATGATATGCACAAGGCAGGGGCCATTAATGTACACAGTGGATGTCGGGGAGAACATTGTGAGATGCCACGTCGATCAAATCTTAGCGTCACAGGAACGCGTCAACCCCATGTCTCGAGTACCTGGGGATGAACCCGACATACTGAGCATCTACCTCAGAATCAGTAGCAGTGGAACCCGATGAACTACCCGATGAAAAGGGGTCAGAATCGCCTCTGCACCAAGAACAAGAACCTCAGGAAAGGCGCTATCCCGAAAGGGTCAGGAAGCCGCCCCAAACACTGAATCTATAAATGGACTATTGTTGTTTAATGTACATGTTAAAGTGTTAATTGTTATTTGAATATTAGGGGTACTACTAATCTAAAAGGGGAGGAATTGTAGTGTATGTGCCTTTAAGGCAGAACTACTTTTACAGCTCCTGTATACTGTAGTACCGGCAGTGACCACACCTGTATATAAGCCTTGCGCATGCCTCTGTACCCCCAGTCTTGAGACTGCCCTCCTCCAGTAAATACCTGTTTATCGTTAAGTTACAGCATCCGTGTGGTTATTGAAAAACAGCATACTCTCAGAATCACGGATCTAACAGCAACGACCTGTGTCATCGGTGACATCACAATGGCTACTAACACCACAACGCTACCCTGCATCGTTTTGACATTGCACGACCAATGGTTACAGCATCCGTGTGGTTATTCGTTAGCGGTTCGTGCTAGTGGTTAGACTGTTAGGGGCTGGGATTAGGGTGTTAGCCTTAGGATTAGATTTGAAACCACTGTTGAAAATGCCATTGTTACTGGATGTGACCTATTTCATGGAAAATTTTGCCTGAAGCATTGCATACAAAATCTATACAGCAGAAAAATCTCTTCCAAATCAGCATTAATCTCTCCTCTGCCCTTATTCCCTCTCCCGATTCCCAGTCTTAGTAAAATGCCTGTTTGACTCTCAGGCTGGTGATGGGTGCACCGAGAGACATCATAGACTGTCTTTTTCTCTTTGTAAATGCGATACTATTTCATCCAGATGTGACTGGGAACTGGGGCTGGATCCACCCAGAGAAACATAACACCAGCCATTTGAATTAGGAAGTACCGAAACTGGTCATGGCTTCCAGACAGCTCCTTGACATTTATAGCACGTCTGTGTTTTAGGGTGAACGGCTATAATCATTAAGACAATTCAGTTTAAACTAATCCCCCACCCAACGCCCTTTCCCCAGAGCCCTGCAAATTTTTTCCCTTCAAGTATTTTTCCCATTCCCTTTTAAATGTTACTACTGAATCTGCTTCCACCACCCTTTCAGGCAGTACATTCCAGGTCACAACTCGCTGTGTTAAAAAAAGTTTCCTCATGTCACCTCTGATTCTTTTGCCAATCACCTTCACTCTCTATCCTCTGGTTACCAGCCCTTGTGCCATCGGAAACAGTTTCACCTTATTTACTCTATCAAAACAGTTCATGATTTTGAATACCTCTATCAAATCTCCTCTTAATCTTCTCTGCTCTAAGGAGAACAACCCCAGTATCTCCAGTCTCCCCACATAACTGAAGTCCCTCATCCCTGGTACCATTCTAGTAAATCTCTTCTGCACCCTCTCTGAGGCCTTGACATCCTTCCTAAAGTGTGTTGCATAGAATTAAACACAATACTCCAGCTGAGGCCTAACCAGTGTTTTATAAAGGTTTAGCTTTCTTCCTTGCTTGTGTACTCTATTCCTCTATTAATAAAGCCATGTGCTTTTTTAATAGCCTTCTCAACTGGTCCTGCCGCCTTCAAAGGTTTGTGTACATGCACCCCTTTAAAATTGTATCATTTAATTTGTTACCTCTCCACATTCTTCCTACCAAAATGTCACACTTCAGAGTTAAATTTCATCTGCCATGTGTCTGCCTATTTCACCAGTCTGTCTATGTACCGCTGAAGTCTATTACTATCCTTGTGCACAACATTTCTGAGTTTCCTATCCTCTGCAAATTTTGAAATTATGCCCTGGAAACTCAAGTCCAGGCCATTAACATATATCAAAAAGAGCAGTGGTCCTAACACCAAACTCTGCGAAACACCACTGTATACTTCCCTCTAGTCTGAAAACCAACCGTTCACCACTACTCTGTTTATAGATCTAGATCTTGCAGTGTTTCACCAGATGGTTTGTAGTCTGCAGCGAGTTCAGTCTGAAGCAAAGTCGTCTTCTTCTTCTTAGTCAGTCCTTCGGAATCGAGGATGACTTGCTTCCACACTAAAAATGAGTTCTCAGGTGACTGGTGAGTCCAATGCGGGACCTACAGTCTCTGTCACAGGTGGGGTAGACGGTGGTTGAAGGCGCGGGTGGGTGGGGTGCTTGGGTTGATGTGCGCTCCTTCCGCTGTTTGCGCTTGGCTTTGCTTGCTCCCGGCGAAGAGACTCAGGGTGTTCGGCGCCTTCCCGGATGCTTCCCCTCCACTTTGTGTGGTCTTGGGCCAGGGATTCCCAGGTGTCGGTGGGGATGTTGCACTTTTTTAAGTGTGAAGCAAAGTGCATTGGAATGTCGATCCCCGCCCATATTTGCTTCCTCTCTCCAATCCCCATCCCCCAATGCTCACCTTCCATCGACCTTCACTCTTCCCGCCTGGATTCAAATAGTCCCCTCCGTCCTCTTATCCTGTTTATCCTTTATACTGCTCTAGGTTTTGTTTCCCCGTGTAAAAGTCGATGGGACATAGACTAGTGTATAGTAATAATAATTCCCTGAGTATTGCAGTGAACTTCATCGGGAAATCGCTGAACTGAGGCTGTTCGGCAGCGCAGTAACAGTTAAACTGAAAGCGGTTTGAATCAGGAAGTGCTGAGGATGAACATGGCTTCCAGACAGCAGGCCGAGAGTTGGACCAATGAGACAATTTGTCCCATTTGTCTGGATTTCTTCACCGATCCGGTAACACTGGAGTGTGGGCACAACTTCTGCCGCTCCTGTATCACAGTGTTGGGAACAGGAGAAGGCAAACTCCTGCCCGGAATGTAGAGAGGAGTTTCCAGAAAGGAACCTCAGAGCCAGTCGGGCCTTAGCGAATCTGGCCGAGAAAGCGCGAAAACTAAACCTGAATACGAAAGAGAAGGAAAGTAAACCTCACTGTGAGGAACATGAGGAGGAACTGAAGCTGTTTTGTGAAACTGACAAGAAATTGATCTGTGTGATTTGTAGAGATGCGCGGGAACACAAATCTCACAACTTCATGCCCATTAAAGAAGCTGTTGAACTCTACAAGGTGAAAGGGAGCAGAATTGTTCACCTGATTATTTTATCACATTTTCATGGTCTAACACTTTTATTCTGTGATTTTTCTCTCCCAATCCCAGGGTCTGCTGCAATGTTCCTTAGATTCTCTGACAGAGAAGAAATCGGCGGCTCTAGAAACGGAATTAAAACAGAAACAGCAGATTTCCGCAGTTAGGGTAAGGGCTCCCTGTGCTGATTTTCTGGGATCTCGGTTAGTTGTGTTCCCTTTATCGCGGTACATTAATTATGTTTCACATTTCATTTGGCAGGAACAGTCGAGCAGTCTGCAGACCCGCATCACATCTGAGTTCGCTAAAATACACCAGATTCTCAGTGAGAAAGAGCAGCGATTAATCCGAGATCTCAGGGAACAAGAGGCGAGGATTCTAGAAACAATGGAGGAAAATCTTCGACAGATTCAAGAGAATTTAAATTCTATTCAGGAGAAACTCTCAAAGTTGCAGAAACAGATGGAGCAAAAAAACAAGCTGACATTTCTGAAGGTGAGGATTATATTTCAGTTTAGTTCAGTGAAAGTTCACAGTCACAAAATGACGGGTGAGAATTTTTTAAATAATGCAACATTTCCCCAATAATTCGGCACTGATTTAAACCGATCAATTGTTTTGTACATTCAGGGGCGGATCTGCTATTGTCACCAAACTAATCAGCCTCCACAATATCTACAGGATCCCGGGAATACCTGCAACCTTCCCGGGAATGAATTGCCGTGATCTTGACACTTAGCCTGTAACTATGTCCGTGGTGCCCAAGTTTAATATTCTCCTGAAACTCAATATAATTCAGTTATAGTTCCACGTGGTACTGTGGGTGTGAGAGTCACTGGCCTAGAAATTCACTTTGGGGCGCCCAGCTCGCCTGGGCGCCGGAATTACCGCTGCGCGCGGAGCCACTTCCGCCAGCGGGAAATTCAGTTTCAGCGCCCCAAGTGGAAGCCGGCCACTAAACAAGGGTTTCGGCGGCCCGCTTGGGGCGCTGAAACTGAATATCGGCGTGTAAAGTGCCGCAGCGCCACCCGCTGCGGCACGGCAGCCTGCGGTACTGCAGGCCCTCCTCTCATTCTTGAGGGGGAGGTGCCTGCAACAGCGCGATCCCCGCTCGCGAGTGCCGGCAAATGAGCCCGGCACCAAGGAGAAGTGCCGGGCTCTCTGGAAACAGCCGGCAATGCCGCGGGGGGGGGGGGGTGTAGGAGGCCGGGGAAGGAGGTGCGGGCAGGCGGCCGCCGAAAAAGCGGCCGGCCGCACCTCCACCTTAACTCGCCCCACTACCGGCACAGGTAGGCCCCGTGTACCGGTCGCTGTTTGCGGCCGGCGCGGGGGAGGCGGTGGCAACCAAATATGGCCAGCGGGGCGATAGCGGGGCGCTGCGCACACCAATGACGTCATCGGTGGCGGCGCAGTGCTAATGGCTAACGCCGCCATTAGCGCCCCGCTAAATATCGCGGTAGGTTTGCACAGTGGCGCAAAAGCCCTCTTTGGGCGCAAACTGGTGGCGCAGGCCACTGAATTTCTAGGCCACTATGTCTGAGTGGCACTAATGTTGATTTCCAGTACCTGACACACAAACAAGATTTTTCAATTATATCCTGTTGCCATCGAATCTGCTTTTAATATGTTTGCTGTAATTTCTGCAGCCTGATTGTCAAATATATCCTCTTTCTATCTGTGTGTCGGTAGCAGTGAGAATTGGGAATTATCAGCAGCTTGTAACAATCTGGGTGTAATTTCTGCTGTCCGGTATAGACGCTCAGTCTCTGTCAACTCAGATTGTGTTTTATTTATTTCAGGAGGAAGCTTGTCAGATGAGGTAAGACATGCTCTTTACTGAAACTCTGCACAGTTTGGTAAAATAACTCAAAGGTATTTATGGTGAATTTATAACCTATTGTTTGATATTTGCAGGATTAGCAAGGACGGTAATACACTGACATGAGCAGATGCCGCCCTGTGTATCGAAAAATTCAATGGCCCTTTACAGTACGCAGTGTGGAGAGAAATGATAGACGCCATTAACCCGGGTAAAATCAGATAGTTCCTCTGTTCTGATTTATAACTCATTTTTATGTGTAACGAATCAAATTATATCAAAGACATTATCTTTAAGTAGTTGCAAGGGATCGCGGTTAAAAATGGCGCTGAGTGGAATTAAAGTTATTCATGCACCAAATCCACTTTCTAAAAAGCATCGCCTCAACTAGTCAGCTGAGAATTTCAGCTCTCCCAACATGACCAATACAGGGACTGTTGTGTATGTACCTTTAAGGGAATAACTGGTCTAGGACTGCAGTACCGGCAGTGACCACCCCTGTATAAAAGGCCCTAGCAGGCTTCTGTAGTTTCAGTTTCCAGGTTGTCTCCATTCAGTAAAGACTTGTTATAATCAACTCCTGCAGTCCGTGCCTCAATTATACACGGACATAATACTGGCGACGAGTAAGAAACGAACTTACCTGCAACTCGGCAGCACCTCAGACGACGTTATTGAAGGTTGAAGCCAGAAGAAAGAAAAAAAAAAAAAAATAATCCAAAGAAACTCGAGAAACGGGCGTCGACTGTGAGCAACCGCCCTCCAAATCATCGAATTGAAAAGTGCAGGAGAAACTGTCGAGAGCCAGGCTTGGTTCTCCAGTCTGTGGTTTCCCAGCTAATCGGGCTGGTGGCAGGTAGTGCACTGATCCTTCCTGGGCTGTGGCGGGCTAGAGCTCGATCGGGTGGCTCTGCAACGCGGCCGGGCAGCGAGTCGGGAAGCAGAGAGAGAGAGAGAGGGTGGAGCACACAGGGCGCGGCTGGTGCTTCAAAGCCCGGCAGCGTTCGGACCTAAGAAGAGGGAGGGAAGTGTCCCAGAGGGTCCGCTCCACGACGGGAATGGTTCTTCAATTAACGGAGCAAATATTGAAGCGCGATAGAAAAATAAAAATACCGCGGAGAGCGGCGTTGGCAGCAGCGATCGGGGAGGCGCGAAGACCATAGGGCGTCGCCATTGCAGGATAGTAAAATAAATATAATCACCAGCAACAGCGTTGGCAGCAGCGGCAGCGGCAGGAAAGCGCGGGCGGCGCCATCTTAACTCGGCGGGGATGAAGGAAAAGCGCGGGAGGCGCCATTTTGATCCGTCGGGGACGAAGGCAAAGCGCGGGAGGCGCCATTTTGTTAAATCGGGGGCGAAGGCAATGCACGGGAGGCGCCATCTTAGATTTTCAAGATGCCAAAGACTGGCGATATCACTGCCTTCGATAATGCAATAGAAGACTGGACCACGTATGTGGAAAGAGTCGAGGTATATTGCGAGGCAAACAAAATAGCCGATGAGAAAAAGGCATCGGTATTGCTAAATTTAATGGGCGCAGGAACGTACGGCCTATTGCGGGACCTGATTACTCCAGCCAAACCGAAGGCGAAGAGTTTTAACGAAATTGTTGCTATCCTACAGGAACACTTAAATCCTACACCACTGCTGATAGCAGAAAGATTTAAATTCCACAGGAGAAATCAGCATAAAAATGAGAGCAATGCTGATTACCTTACGGAACTACGCAAGCTATCAAAGCACTGCCAGTTCGGAGCAGGACTGGCAGATACCTTACGGGACAAATTTGTCTGTGGACTCCTGAGTGAAGGAACCCAGAAGAGGTTACACTCAGAGAAAGAGCTGACGCTAGATAAGGCTTTCAGCGTGGCAGTATCGTACGAAGCAGCAGCAACGGGAGCTGCGGAAATACAACAAAAGCCACAGGAATACGGCACCTACGAAATGACACGGGGATTTGCAAAATGTTATCGCTGCGGCAGAACAAACCATAACCAGAAGGACTGCTGGTCCAAGGACAAAATATGCAGGCAATGCGGAAAGATGGGACACATTGCACGAGTATGCAGGTCTGGGAAGAAGACCAACGACAACAAAAAGGTTACTAAGGAACCGTACAGGAAAGTACAAAAGATGACGGACAGTAGTTCCGAAGACCAGATGAGCGATAGTGAATCCGGGAACAAGAGACTAAGCTGTCTCAAACTTCACAACGTAATCGCAAAAGAGGATCACCGAACCATTTGGGTCACCCTCACGATAGCAGGGTCCCAAGTCAAAATGGAATTGGATACAGGATCAGCTCTAACCGCCATGAATCGACGAGACTACGAGCGGCTATTCTCACACATACCCTTGAGAGAGACATCCATTGTCTTGAGGACGTATACGGGGCAAAAAGTATACCCCAGAGGAAAAATAAGGGTGCCTGTTGAATACAATGGCAAGAAAATACTGAAATTGTATCTCTACATTCTGCAAGATGGTGGACCACCGTTATTGGGACGTGAATGGATCAGAAAGGTAAGTTTAGACTGGCACTCCATTCAGGCACTGACGGTGGCTGGTAAAAAGGATGACGACGTCACTCCTGGACGATTGTCAACAATCTTAGCTGACGCCAAAGAGGTATTTCAACAAGAACTGGGCACTCTTAAAGGCGTAACCGCCTCGATAAAAATAGAGGAGAATGCAATTCCCAAGTTTTTCAAAGCAAGACCGGTACCATATGCAATTCGCCCAGCCGTCGAGGCAGAGCTGGAGAATCTGGAATATGCAGGCGTGTTATCTAAGGTAGACTGGAGCGAGTGGGCGACACCCATCATTCCTGTCATGAAGAAAACGTTAAACAATAAGTCTGAGGAGCCAAGGAAGGTTCGCATCTGTGGGGACTTCAAGGTGATGGTGAACCCAGTCCTTCACACAGTACAATATCCTCTTCCAAGGATAGAAGATATCTTCGCCTCACTATCTGGAGGGAAGCATTTTACAAAAATTGACCGAGCACAAGCATATTTGCAGATGGAGGTTGAAGAATCCTCTAGGAAGTATCTCACGATAAACACTCACAAAGGTCTTTACCAGTATAATCGACTGGTATTCGGAGTAGCATCAGCTCCGGCGATATGGCAAAGAGCGATGGAACAAGTCCTGCAAGGGATTCTGGGGACTCAGTGTTACTTGGACGACATCCTAGTGACAGGTGAAGATGACAGTGAACACCTTGCCAACCTAGAGCAGGTGCTCACTAGACTACGTGCCAATCGCCCCAAGTGTGAGTTTTTTAAGAAACAGATATCGTATTGTGGCCACGTGATTGAAAAAGAGGGGTTACATAAGTCCCCTGACAAAATTGATGCGGTAGTTAAGGCTCCAGCGCCTGAAAATGTGTCGCAACTGAGGTCATTCCTCGGATTGGTGAATTACTACCATAAGTTTTTGCCGAATTTGTCCACAATTCTGCATCTACTGAACACCCTACTACGAACGGGAGTAGCATGGAAATGGAGCGATGAATGTAAGCGGGCCTTTCAGAAGAGTAAGGACCTAATCACTTCAAGAGAAGTATTAGCTCACTACAACCCATCACTACCGATAAGACTGGCGTGTGATGCGTCTCCCTACGGCATTGGGGCGGTACTGTCACATAAATTCCTTGATGGTTCAGAGAGGCCGATAGCTTTTGCGTCACGCTCGTTAACTTCAGCCAAGCGTAACTAAGCCCAGATTGACAGAGAGGCCCTCAGCCTGGTGTGGGGGGTGAAGAAGTTCAATCACTACCTGCACGGTCAGAAATTTACTCTACTAACTGATCATCAACCTCTCGTCTCCAATTTTCAACCCTCAGAAGGGCGTACCGATAATGATGGCACAACGGCTACAGAGGTGGTCCCTTTTCCTAGGGGCACACCAATATGACATTGAGTACAAAGGAACTAAACAGCATGGGAATGCTGATGGATTGTCGCGCCTACCGTTGCCGACGGTGGAAGAAGAACTGGCAGTAGATCCAGTGGAGTTATTCCACTCGACTATAGTCGAATGTCTCCCTGTGACGAATGCAAACATAGAAAAGGAAACATGAAATGACCCGACACTCTCCAGGGTCTATGATTTAACGGTGAAGGGATGGCCAGCACATGGCGAACCGCTGCTGCCAGCATTCTTGCCGAGAAGAGAACAGCTGTCAGTGTGCAGAGGAACCTTGATGTGTGGATCCAGAGTAGTAATTCCACCCAAATTGAAGGATAGAGTGCTCAATGAGCTTCATGAGGGTCATCTGGGAGGGGAAAAAATGAAGAACTTAGCCAGAGCGTTTGTGTGGTGGCCGGGAATCGATAGAGAAATCGAAGAGATGACCAAAAGCTGTACAGGATGCCAGAAGGTCCAAAACGCCCCACCACAAGCTCCTCTACATCCATGGGAGTGGCCCTCATCTCCATGGCAAAGGGTGCACATTGATTTTGCTGGTCCCTTCATGGACTCGATGTTTTTAATTGCGGTGGATGCACATTCAAAGTGGCCAGAGGTAATAAAAATGTCCTCAACCACCAGAGAAAGAACTATCACAGTCTTACGAACCATATTCGCCAGGAATGGGCTGCCTGAACAGATTTGCTCTGACAATGGACCACAGTTTGTGTCTGAAGAGTTCCGGAGGTTCTTAAAGAACAATGTTGTTAAGCATTACACATCCGCCCCATATCATCCAGCCACTAATGGATTGGCCGAGAGGTTTGTTCAAACATTCAAGAAGGCTATCAAGGCAATGTGTAATGAAGATATACCCCTACAACACAAGGTGGATAACTTCTTGTTTGCCTACCGGAATGCGACACATGCAGTTACCAACCAAACTCCAGCCATGATGTTCTTCAATCGAAGACTACGATGCCGCTTGGATTTGGTTAAACCAAACGTCAGAAGAGATGTGGAGAACAGGCAGTTTCAGAATATGAATGAAAGGCCGACCAGGAGTTTTAAGATAGGTCAACCAGTTTTGGCCCGGGACTACCGCACAGAGAAATGGCAGCCAGGAATGATCTGTACACGGCAAGGACCTCTAATGTATACCGTGGACATTGGAGAGAGCATTGTAAGACGCTATGCTGACCAGATTCTAGAGTCACTGGAAAACGTCAACTCCACACCACGATCTGATACACCTGGCGATGAAACCGAAGTACCAAATGCATCTACCGCAGAATCGGTGCTATTGGAAGCAGACGAACCAAACAACGACATTGATCCCGACTCAACCTTGCCAGAAGAACCTGATATCCCAAAGAGGCGTTATCCAGACAGAATCAGGAAGCCTCCTCAAAGACTGAACTTATAATTGCTTAACTTCAACCAATGTATCTAGCAACCGTAATTGTAATTAGTTATTATTTAGTTGTTAAATGAATGTTATGTACTGTTTATCTAAAAGGGGAGGAATTGTTGTGTGTGTACCTTTAAGGGAATAACTGGTCTCAGACTGCAGTACCGGCAGTGCCCACCCCTGTATAAAAGGCCCTAGCAGGCTTCTGTAGTTTCAGTTTCCAGGTTGTCTCCATTCAGTAAAGACTTGTTATAATCAACTCCTGCAGTCCGTGTCTCAATTATACACAGACATAATAGGGACCCTCGGATGAACCACTGCCTCCAGAAACCTGCAATACTTTGCTTGATTGTGACTAAGTTAAGTGTGTTTGTGTCCTTGTCCCCAGCACATAGTGCGGGGTTTCAGTAATGGGAGAGTAAGCTCCGTGATTAGGACCTTGTAAAACCCGGGCGGGGAGCTATTAGTTGCTGTTGGACCAGGTCACTACTTTTCCCCCGAATTGCTCCGACGGCTTGTCCTAGTGCCCTGTGTCCGCTGGAAGCTTGTCCCATTGGGAGTGAAGAGCACAGTTTAGGTCTCCACTCATGGTTACTGTGCTGTCCATACGTGGGGCGAGTGTGAGGATTGCTGATGTGGGGAATGTGCGGACACCTCATTCAGGACACAGAACTGAAGCATCACTTTGAGTTCTCCTGTTATTCGAATTTCATTAGGGTGGAGCGGCCTCCTTCTGCAGGAATGTGGATCTCTGAAGTAATGGGAAGGTTCCTGTTGATTAGTGTGACTATCCTCTGCTCTTGGGTCAGTAGAAGGCGGCCGGCATTGGTCCCACCCACTCACTCACAAACTTGGTGTGTTCTGAGGGCGGTGAGGAGGGTGTCCTGTAGCCATGTCGCTTACACCTGTCCTTTTATGTAGATCAATTTTATTTTGCCTGATTCTGTGTTGGAGGCATCGGAACATTAGAACAGGAGCAGGCCACTTAGCCCCTCGAGCCTGTTCTGCCATTTAATGAGATCATGGCTGATCTGCGACCTAACTCCATATACCCACCATTGCCCCATATCCTTTGATACCCTTGGTTAATGAAAATCTATCAGTCTCAGATTTAAAATTAACAATTGATTTCGCATCAGTTGCCATTTGCAGAAGAGAGTTCCAAACTTCGACCACCCATTGTGTGTAGAAGTGTTTCCTAATTTCCTAACTTCACCCCTGAAAAGTCTGGCTCTAATTTTTAGACTATGCCCCCTAGTCCTAGACTCCCCAACCAGCAGAAATGGTTTATCTCTATCTGCCCTATCTGTTCCCCTTAATATCTTGAAAACTTCGATCAACTCACCCCATAACCATCTAAATTCTCAGGAATACAACCCTAATTTGTGTAATCTCTCCTTGTAATTTAACCCTTAGAGTCTCTGTGTCATTCTGGTAAACCTACACTGCACTCCCTCCAAGGCCAATATATCCTTCCCACATGGGGTGCCCAGAACTGCTCACAGTACTCCAGGTGCAGTCTAACTGCAGCATAACTTCTACCCCCTTGTATTCTAGTCCTCTAGATATAAAGGCCAACATTCCATTAGCCTTTTTGATTATTTTTAACAGTTTAATGATCTATGTACCCGGACCCCCAAGTCTCTTTGGACCTCCACTATTTTTAGTTTTAAAACACAACGTGGTAGAGATTGGTCTTGGGTCAACTTCCACCTCCATAACATTACCTGACTCCGCCCCTGCGTCAGCTCAGCTGCTGCTGAAATCCTCATCCATGCCTATGTTACCTCTAGACTTGACTATTCCATTGCTCTCCTGGCTGGCATCCCATCTTCCACCCTACATAAACTGGAGTTCATCCAAAACTGCTGCCTGTATCCTAATGGTAGCACACTCGAGTCGGAGTCAACTCCACCTTCCCACACTATCCCCATAGCCCTTGATTCCCTTAATATCCCAAAAATCTATTGCTCTCAGTCTTGAATATACTCAACAACTGAGCATCCACAAATGGGATAGAGAATTCCAAAGATTCACAACCCTTTGAGTGAAGAAATTTCTCCTCATCTCAGTCCTAAATAGCCGACCCCTTATTCTGAGACTGTGACCCCTGGTTCTACACTGCCCAGCCAGGGGAAACATCCTCCCAGCATTTACCCTGTCAAGCCGTGTAAGAATTTTATATGTTTCAATGAGATCACCTCTCATTCTAGAGAATGTAGGCCTAGTCTCCTCTATCTCTCCTCATAGGACAATCCCCCCATCCCAGGAATCAATCTGGTGAACCTTCGTTGCACTCCCTCTAAGGCAAGTATAACCATCCTTGGGTAAAGAGACCAAAACGGTACACAATACTCCATACTCTCACCAAGTCCCTATATAATTGCAGTAAGACTTCTTTACTTTTATACTCCAATTCTTTTGTAATAAAGACCAACATACCATTTGGTTTCCCAGTTACTTGCTGTTCCTGCATGTTAACTTTCAGCGATTCGTGTACAAGGATACCCAGGTCCCTCTGAATCCCAACATTTCCCAATCTCACAGCATTTAAAAAATATTCTGCTTTTCTATTTTTCCTACCAAAGTGGATAGCTTATGACTTCTCCGCATTATATTCCACCTGCCATTCTTGCCCACTCACTTCACCTCTCTATAACCCTTTGCAGCCTTCTCACAACTTACTTTCCCACCTAGCTTTGTATCATCAGCAAACTTGGATACATTACACTCAGTCCCCTCATCTAAGTTATTGATATAGATTGTAACTAGCTGAGGCCCAAGCACTGATCCTTGCAGTACCCCACTAGTTACAGCCTGCCAGCCAAAAATTACCCGTTTATTCCTACTCTGTTTTCTATCTGTTAACCAATCCTCAATCCATGCTAATGTATTAACCAATGAGCCCTAATTTTGTGTAATAACCTCTTGTGTGGCACATTATTGAATGCTTTTGAAAATACAAATACATTACATCCACTGATTCCCCCTTATCTAGCCTGCTAGTTAAAACCTCAAAAAACTCTTAATGCTCATTAAAACCCACCTTTTTGACCAAGCTTTTAGTCATCTGTGCTAATATCTGCTTATCATAATCATAATCAACTTTATTGTCATTGTTAGTGCAGAAGTGCAGTACAACGAAATGTAGGCTTGCGGCTCCCGAGAGTGTACATTTAGAATAAGACATTTAAACATTCAACATTCATTTGGCTTGTAATACATTAACATAAACATAACCATAATAAAGTGCATTGTCAGATGTGCAGGCTTTAGAGTTTATTTGTGGAGTTCAGTAGGATGACAGCCCTGCGAAAGAAGCTGTTCCTAAATCTGGTCGTTCGGGTGCGAATGCATCTGTAGCGTCTCCCAGATGGCAGGAGGGCGAACAGACTGTGGCTGGGGTGGGTAGGGTCTTTGATGATGGTCCGTGACCTCCGTAAACGACGTTTCTGGTATATGTGCTCTATGGTCGGTAGCCGGGTGCCGGTAATGTGTTGGGCAGTTTTGACTACCCGCTGCAGGGCTTTCCGGTCATAGTAGCTACAGCTGCCATACCATACTGTGATACAGTTCGTCAGGATGCTCTCTATTGTGCAGCGGTAAAGGTTAGAGAGAATCAGGGGTGACAGGTTACATCCCTTCAGCCTCCTTAGGAAATATAGGTGCTGCTGGGCCTTCTTCACCAGAGAGGAGGTATTGAGGGATCAGGAGAGGTCTTCAGTGATGTGGACTCCAAGGAACTTAAAGCTCGGTGTCAAAATTTGTTAACACATGTGAAGCGCTTGGAGACATTTTACTGTGTTAAAGATGCTATAAAAATGCAGTTGTTGTTGGGTGGTAGCACTAAACCGGTGGTAGCGTGTCAACTGCCTGTTATACTCCCAGCCCGATATTCAGTTCCAATGCCTTCAAAGCACTGAATATCACACGCAGCGTATAATAGCAGCCGGTGAGACACCAGCTATTTAACTCTACCACCCAAGACTAATTTCTACCCCAACGTGCGCTCAATCCCTGCTCTGCACTTACTTGGTTGGAAAGCAGAGCGGTTCCAGGAGTGTAAACTCCTGAGTGGTAAAAGATTTCAATAACAGGACCGCGAGCCTTTATAAACACCAGAGTTCCCGGAAACCCTCCAAGTGGGCACTTTAAAAGGGAAAGTGTTTGAATAAATCACAGCTACAACCTAAATAACTCACTATTATTTTACCTTCCCGCCTCCCCCCCCCCCCCCCCCCCCGCCAGCTCCAGCCTCTCTGACTCTGGATCCAAACACAGCTCATCGCCAGCTTATCGTGTCCGAGGACCGGACCAGTGTGAGACTCGGAGAGTAACGGCAGAAGCTTCCCAACACCCCAGAGAGGTTCAGTCGCTGGACCTATATCCTGGGATTGGAGGGATTCACATCAGGGAGACACTACTGGGAGGTGGAGGTGGGGAACAAGACTGAATGGGAGATCGGAGTGGCCCGAGAGTCTGCCGAGAGGAAAGGGGAATTCGCCCTAAGCCCTGAGGCCGGATACTGGATTGTGGGGCTGGATCCCGAAAGTGAATATTTTGCCTACACCACCTGCTCCATCATCCCCCTCACCCCGAGTGTGGAGCCTCGGAAGATCGGGGTGTACCTGGACTATGAGGGTGGACAGGTTTCATATTACAATGCGGACAACATGTCCCATTTCCACACTTTCACCCACACTTTCACTGAGCGAATCTTCCCGATCTTCGATCCCGGACCGAATGACGGTGGGAAAAACTCAGCACCGCTGACAATCTGCGGGGTTAAAAGTGGCTAACAGGTCCATCCCATAATTCCACACTGTCTCCTGCCAGCTGCAGACTGATGGACGTCGATCTCAGTCACAGGTGGTGCGGAATTTCCAAATGTCACCTGAGACCAGGGCATGTACCACTGCGTGACAATGGGGCAGACTTTGCGGTGGGCATGACAGTGTACTGAGAGTAGGCTGTCATACCACCTTTGAAATTATCCCTAACTTACAATCTGTCAAGTTACGACTGGACAGATGATCCGCACCGACGGGGAAATACTCATTGCTGGCGCAGAGTTGGGCTGATTGCCCACCGCCTGCCCAGAAGTTACGGCTGAAAATGTAATGGTTAGTGAAAGCAGGCGCAGGATATTTGTGATGATTAATGAATCCGTGTTAATAAATCCCCTTTAGACGTGGTTCAGCAATAGCTGAAATGCTTTAAGGAGTGTATTTTTTAATTAATCAAAACTTTTTTTCATTTTAGACAGGCAGTAATATAATTTGATATCTTGAATAAATACGGTACAATTTACTGTAATACACTTTAATTAATGAAAAGAAAAAATCTAAAATCAATTCCCCCCCCACCCAATTATATGTAAAAGCACCCTCCTTTCTCCTCTGTCACCTTATTCTGTAACTTTATTCCCGTGTACCATTGAACAATTAACTGTAAAACCCTGATGCTGGTTCCCAGATATCTGTCAAGAGGAAACTCGGCACTTCCACTGATTGCAGCGCCAGACCCACATGATCCCAGGTATGCTTCCACATACGCTCCGCCCCTGGGATCTGTGGGCCATTATGCTGCCCTTGAGTACGCAGCGTCGGAGAGCAAGTTCGCGAAGAATCAAAGTCCCCTTTAGGTAAATTCGTATTCTGTTTGGATGCCGGCAGCGTACTCTGTACACCGCCAACTGCAAAATCTGCCCCATTGTCTTGTTGGTGATATTTGTTTGTTTAATTGGTGCTGTGGAACAAACTTGTGGCAACTGCTCCGGAGAGCCCTGTCAGATTAAATAAAAACCTCAAGAACATCGAGAATCATCGGGACACAGAGACAGAGGAGACTTAAAATGTGGCCAGTGCTCCCTCAGTACTGCAATGAAGTGTTGGCTTGGATTATGTGCTCAAGTCTGTGGAGTGGAAGAGAGGCAAGAGTGCTCCCACTGAGTGAAGGCTGTCAGTGAGCCAAGGCACACTGAGTGAATGGGGCTGAAATAACTGAGGAGAAAGCTGAAAGACCTAGGAGAGCAAACATAATACTCATTATGGCCAAACAATGCAGAACAGCAATCAACAAGTTAATAGGACGGTAAACTACATTATCTAAATAATAGAATAAGTCAGAGGAAGTAACAAACAAACGGTATAGTACTCTGGTCCGAATACCTTTAATACTTTTAAATAGGCAGCCTTGGTTCAGTGGGTAGCATTCTCACCTCTGAGAATAATTGGCTGTAAAGCGCTTAGAAATGTCCTGAGGTTGTGAAAGGCGCTATATAAATGCAAGCTCTGTCTTTCTTACTGCGTTCACTATGAAACAAGGGAGACATTCAAAGGCTGCAGGCAGTGCAGAGAAGAGCCACAAAACTGGGCCCCAGTGTCAGGGGTCTGATTTACGAGAAAAGTCTGGGTACTTCAGACTGGAAAGTAGGTGGTTGGAAGGTGATTAGGAGATAGGTAAGATTGTTCAACGTGTAGAAAAAGTAAACCTACAATACTACTTGAAATTGTGCTGAGGGAGTAGAATCAGGGGGTACATGTTCGAACTAGAAAAGCATCATTTTAGGAGTGATACCAGGAAATTCATCTCCACACAAAGGTGGATTTTCACCCAGAGCTGAGGGTGGAGGTCCATTTTGAGGACCAGACCTCTCAGTATCGGGATGGTGGGCTGCAATAGCAGATTGAGCACCCTGGCCTTGGGACCTGAAGAAGGGAGGTCCATGGGGGTGGGCAGTCTCAGTGTCTAGAGGGGATACTAGAGTGGCTGTAGCAAGGATTGGTTTTGGAGAGGCTGGAAGAATGGTCCTGCTCCTCCTGGTCCCGCAGTAATGAAGGGGAACTTTCCTTTTGGATCCTCTTTGGCCGAGCTGCCAGTTGATAGTGTTCGAGCGTGCATGGTGCACACCCTGCCCAGTTCAGTCAAAAAATGGCAATCTGGGTCGTGTGTACATCATATGACCCTGATTTGCATTTTAAATGGGTCTACCACCTGACTCGGTGCTGGACTTTTTGGGGGACATTGCTACTTTGTTTCCGCCTGCCGGATGCCTTAAAATTCACCCCAATGAGTCATCAAATGTGGAGTGAAGTTCCAGATAGAGCAATGCAGACACTGGAATCATTTAAGAAACAATTCAATGGTACAATAGGGGATGTTAAGATCTCTCTGAATGGATCAAGATTGGCAGAATGGCCTTCCTCATCTGTAATTATCTCGGAATCTTGTTTTGGTTCCTATGTATGTTTCCAAGTGCCAGCGGGACTTACTTCCTGTCAATGTCCATATCTACACAGAAATATAACTTTCCAGATGAATTTCATTTCTGTCATTGTCCCAGCGAGAATATCGAGGCATTGATACTTTTGCAATCACTTTGATGATTGATCTTGCTACCACATGCCTGACAATCTATTAAACACAGAACACTCAGTGTGAGCGACAGTCTGTGATGCACTATCAACAACACCAAAGACTACGAGTTGAACTTATACGAAGTAGGCTTTTATTGACTAAGAACTGGAGCATGCCTCTGCTAGTGGATCCATCCTAAGAGCTCCCGGGGGAAGGGTGGTGTGTCATCTTTATACCCGGGCTTAGGGGTGGAGCCAGGGGCGGAGACATGCCAGGACCTGTACAGAGTTAACAGTGGTTTACCACACAGACATGTACAGAGTTAGCAGTGGTTTACCACATTCACCCCTCGTTTAAAAAAGAGTCCGGCGGGGTGAAGTGTTTCAAAAGTTCGTATACGAAAGTCTCTCCGGGGGTCTTGTCTGCCGTAATGATTTTCGTGGTGCCGGTTGCGGCGGTTCTTTGCCCGCGGCCGCTTCTCGCGTGGGACGGAGCACTGGCGTGTCGTCCTCTCGGGGTAGGGATGGCACCGGCATGTCGTCAGTTCGTGGTAGACACCCCGGTGGTGCGTCGTGGGTAGTGGTGGTGGGTGGAGGTAGTGGATGGTGATCAATGGTGTTTCGGGTGGTACCTGAGGGTGCGAGGTCTCGAATTGAGACTGTGTCCTCCCGCCCGTCAGGATACGCCACGTAGGCGTACTGTGGGTTGGCGTGGAGGTGGTGAACCTTTTCAACCAGGGGGTCCGTCTTATGGCTCCTCACGTGTTTCCTGAGCAGGACGGGTCCCGGAGACGTCAGCCATGGCGGTAGTGATGTCCCCGAGGTGGATTTCCTGGGGAAGACGAACATCTTCTCGTGAGGGGTGGCGTTTGTGGCAGTACAGAGCAGTGATCGTATGGAGTGGAGCGCATCGGGGAGGACATCTTGCCAGCGGGAGATTGGGAGGCCCTTGGATTTTAGGGCGAGCATGGCGGTCTTCCACACCATTGCGTTCTCCCTCTCTACCTGTCCGTTACCCCGGGGGTTGTAGCTGGTAGTCCTGCTCGTGGCTATGCCCTTCTCAAGCAGGTACTGGCGCAGCTCGTCGCTCATGAACGACGAGCCCCTGTCGCTGTGGATGTAATTGGGGAAGCCAAATATGGCGAACAGGTCGTTGAGGCACCTGATGACTGTGGCGCTGGTCATGTCCGGGCAGGGGATCGCGAAGGGGAAACGGGAGTACTCGTCAATAATATTGAGGAAGTACGTGTTGCGGTCAGAGGAGGGAAGGGTCCCCTTGAAATCGACGCTGAGACGTTCGAAGGGGCGGGTGGCTTTAATCAGGTGTGCCCTGTCTGGCCTATAAAAATACGGTTTCCATTCGGCGCAGACCTGGCAGTTCCTGGTCATGGTCCTGACCTCCTCGATGGAGTAAGGCAGGTTGCGAGCTTTAATAAAATGGAAGAACCTGGTGACCCCCGGGTGGCAGAGATCATTGTGGAGGGTCCGTAGCCTATCGACTTGTGCGTTGGCACATGTCCCACGGGATAGGGCGTCTGGGGGCTCATTAAGTTTCCCGGGCCGGTATAAGATATCGTAGTTGTAGGTGGATAACTTGATCCTCCACCGCAATATCTTATCATTTTTGATTTTCCCCCTTTGTCTGTTGTTAAACATAAATGCTACTGACCGTTGGTCAGTGAGCAGGGTGAAACGTTTACCGGCCAGGTAATGCCTCCAGTGCCGTACAGCCTCCACTATCGCCTGGGCCTCCTTCTCAACTGAGGAGTGTCAAATTTCGGGGCCCTGGAGGGTCCGTGAAAAGAAGGCCACAGGTCTCCCCGCCTGGTTAAGGGTTGCGGCTAGGGCGAAGTCGGATGCATCGCTCTCCACTTGGAAAGGGATGGACTCATCCACTGCGTGCATTGTGGCCTTCGCAATGTCCTCTTTTATGAGGGTGAAGGCCGCACGGGCCTCTGCCGTCAGGGGGAAGGAGGTTGACTTGATGAGGGGCCGGGCTTTGTCCGCATAGTTGGGCACCCACTGGGCGTAGTAAGAGAAGAACCCTAGGCATCTCTTCAGGGCTTTTAGGCAGTGGGGGAGGGGTAGTTCCAGGGGGGGGCGCATTCGGTCGGGGTCGGGGCCGATGACTCCGTTTTCCACCACGCAGCCAAGAATAGCGAGGCGCGTGGTGCGGAACATACATTTTTCTCTGTTGTATGTCAGATTCAGCCGTTGGGCCGTACGGAGGAATTTTTCTAGGTTGGCGTCATGGTCATGGCCACAGATGGTGACGTTGTCTAGATAGGGGAAGGTGGCCTGCAGCGCGTTCTGGTCAACCATCCGGTCCATCTCCCTTTGGAAGACCGAGACCCCGTTGGTGACGCCGAAGGGGACTCGGAGGAAGTGGTAGAGGTGACCGTTGGCCTCGAAGGCCGTGTACTGGCGGTCCTCAGGCCTGATGGGGAGCTGATGGTATGCCGACTTCAGATCAATCGTCGAGAATACCCGGTATTGTGCTATCTGGTTGACCATGTCAGATATGCGGGGAAGTGGGTATGCGTCTAATTGCGTGTATCGATTGATTGTCTGGCTGTAATCAATAACCAGGCGCTGTTTTTCGCCGGTCTTCACTACCACCACTTGGGCTCGCCATGGGCTGGTGCTGCCCTCGATAATCCCTTCCCTCAGGAGTCTTTCTACTTCTGATTTAATAAAGCTCCTATCCCCGGCACTGTACCACCTGCTTTTAGTAGCAATTGGCTTGCAGTCTTTGGCGAGGTTAGCGAACAACGGGGGGGGGGGGGGGGGGGTTTGACCTTCAGGGTGAACAGGCTGCATACTTTGCGCGGCGCCGTGTTTAAATTCTGCCGGCTGCAGACTAAGTGGGGGCAGGGGCCCGCCATATGCCATCGTGACGCTCTCCAGATGGCACTGGAAGTCTAATCCTAGCAGTATGGGAGTGCAGAGCTGTGGCAGGACGAGGAATTTAAAATCTCTGTACTCCACGCCGTTCACTGTCAGAGTCGCTACACAGTAGCCGCCGACGTCCGCCATATGGGACTTTGAGGCCATAAAGACCTGGTGGCGTGTGGGCATAACCGATAGGGAGTAGCGTCGCACCGTGTCGGGGTGGATGAAGCTCTCCGTGCTTCCGCAGTCGAAAAGGCAATTTGTGGCATGGCCATTTACCTTTACGTTCATCATGGACCTGGCTAGTTGATGGGGCCTAGATTGGTCCAGGGTGATGGAGGCCATCGTCGAGGTCGGTGGGTCGCTGTAGTATTCGCCCGCGCCGGGGGCCTGGTCTCGAAATGGTGTCTAAGATGGCGGCTCCCCCGCGGCTGGTGGTGCCCAAAATGGCGGCCCGCACGGCTCACACGTGGTTGGTGGGGTCCAAAATGGCGGCCTGCACGGTTCACACGCGGCGCTGCTGGAATTGGGGGTCGATTTCGCCCTGCACACTCTCGCGTAGTGGCCTTTCTTGCCGCATTTAGAGCAGGTCGCATCCTTTGCTGGGCATTGCTGTCTGGGGTGCTTGGCCTGGCCGCAGAAGTAGCATTTCTGGCCTCTGGTCATTGCAGCTGTAGTTGGGCTGCTGGCGGCTTGTGGCCTTACCGGGTCCCAAGATGGCTGCTCCTGTGACATCCACGTGGCCATCCGGTCAGGGGGGTAGGCGTCCATGTTCTGGAGGGCCACGTCTAACGAGTTAGCGAGGGCCACCGTCTTCTGCAGGTCGAGCCCCCTCTGTTCCAGCAGCCTCTGCCGAGTATAGTTGGACCTGATGCCGGCTACGTAGGCGTCTCAGATCAGGTCTTCCGTGCATTCCTTGGCCGTCACTGCTTTGCAATTACAGGCCCGGCCGAGGACTCTCAGTGCCAGTAAATATTCGGCGCCCGATTCCCCGGGGCGCTGTTTTCGGGTAGCCAGGAGGTGTCTGGCGTAGACCTCGTTAACAGGCCTCACGTATTGTTCCTTTAGCGTCGCGATGGCGGCCACGTAAGTTGTGGCGTCTCGGATGATCGAGTAGACTCGGTGGCTCACCCGTGAGTTCAAGACAAGCCGTTTCGCGTCATCTGTAGTGATGGTAGTGCTGGAGGCCTCCAGGAAGGCTTTGAAACAGCTCAGCCAGTGTTCAAAGTTATTGGCTGCATCTGCTGCTTGAGGATCCAGGTCTAAACGTTCCGGCTTCAAGATTTGCTCCATGTCGAAAATTTAGTCAATAAAATTGATGCACTATCAACAACACCAAAGACACAGGGCTAGATTTTCAGTTGCTTGCGCCAGCAGTTAGCGCCTTAAGAGAAGTGATTTTCGGGCGCTATGCGTGTAGCGCCTGGGCGCAGCGCAGTTTGCGCCCCGCCCCAAATTAAGTTGCCCGTTAGCGCCGGCGCAAAGTTTAGCGGCCGCCCGGATGCGCGCGCAGAAAATGACGTCACATCCTCGTGCAACGCCCTTTGGCCGCCCCGAATCCAAACTTCAGTCAGACCGCCCCATTGTGCGGCTGGCGTCCAGAGCGTTTGTAAAATGGAACGCAACACACCCTGGGGAGCGCTAATTAAAGGGCACTCTGCATGTGTTGTGTGGAAGTATCCAGTGTTGTTGTTGTTGTTGTTGTTCCTCCTCCTCCTCCTCCTCCTCGACGTTGCCTTTCAAAAAAACACATGCACCCTTTAAGAGCTCACTGGCACCAGAGTGTGTGCCATGCGCTGCGCCCGAGCTCGGGTGTTGCGCTCTCCACCGCCAGCTTAGCGCCTAAAGATACTAGTGGAACGCCTCTTTTAGCGCTCCACCAACCTCTTAGGGCGAAGCCACTGAATTTCCAGCAACGGGGCGCTACTTTGGGGCGGGCGCTAAGCTTAGCACCCCAAAACTGTCTATACTGAAAATCTAGCCCTACGAGTTGAACTTATACGAAGTAGGCTTTTATTGACTAAGAACTGGAGCATGCCTCTGCTAGTGGATCCATCCTAAGAGCTCCCGGGGGAAGGGTGGTGAGTCACCTTTATACCCGGGCTTAGGGGTAGAGCCAGGGGCAGAGACATGCCCGGACCTGTACAGAGTTAACAGTGGTTTACCACACAGACATGTACAGAGTTAGCAGTGGTTTACCACAGTCTGTTTATTAGATTAGAAGGCAGCTTATCAGAACGGAAAGTAATGTATGCTCTTTGCATAAGCTTTATGCAACTATCATTTACCAAAATGTTTCTATACCCATTTTATTATGCCAACTATGTTATACTGTATTAATAAAGTTAGTGGCCATGGTTCTATGTTGTCATCAGTCTGCCCTTTGTAAGAACTTGGAAAATAAAACTTTAAATCCAAAATATTCAAAAATATCTCTACATTTCCCCACATGGTCCACCAATTTGGTTTATAGAAGCTGCCTGAACACCACCAGTGAAGTAATGTCTGGTGCATTGCAAAGTCCTTTGGCCTAGAAATTGGGTATAGCCCCGCTTGGGGCGGTAGAATTGGCGCTGCGCAAATTTAATAGCCAGACGCAACTTATCACCACCTCGCGCGATATTGGGTTGCAGCGCCCCTAAAGTTGATTGCGGCGCAAAATCAGGTGTTACATGGGACTCCTAAGGCGCTAGCCTGGCGGCGCTACTCAATATCGGTGCGGGCGGGCGCAGTGCAGGTGCTGTCAATAATCGATGACCACGAGACTTTCAGGCGCCGGCCAGCTCTTAAAGGGGTGGGTCAGTAAGGATCAGCAGCCACACTCTGCGCCTTGTAGGCCTCAAAATCGGTGCTGGGCATTCTGTGGCATTACAAACTTTGAGAAGATGGAGAGGGTGAGGCAGAGAGCGGAGCGCTTTACCAATGGGGCATTGGATGCTTTGGTAGGTGCAGTGGAGCGCCGGCGAGCTGTGCTCTACCCCGACAATGGCAGGAGGCCTAATCAGAAGGAATACTGCAGAGCTTGGAGGGAAGTTTCTCAAAAGGCCAACTCCAACAGCATGGTGACCAGGAGTCCTGTGCAATGCAGGAAGAAATTCAACGACCTCACTCGGGTCGTTAGGGTGAGTGGTGTTTTGGCAATCTTCTTCATCCCTCCATCTGCACCTGACTTTATGGCCAGAGGGTGCGCGATGCCCCAATGGCCATCTGTCAACAAGCACCCATGGCCCTTTCTGGGAACACACATGCACATTAAACTCAGGGCATCATGTAAGAGCTATTCCACCATGGGGGGCATGAGATGACAGTTCAGGGCATCATGTTTCATCACTTCCCGTCCTTTCTCCTGCAGGCCAAGCTGGCCAGGAACTTCAAAGAGCAGCTTCGGACCGGAGGAGGACGTCCTCGTCTCCAGACCCTCACGGACCTCGAGGAGAGAGTTCACCAGATCGTTGGAGGCCGGATGACTGGACCTGTCACCACTGGAGCTGCCGACCCCATTGTGCACAGCGATGGTAAGGTCATCACCTTTTTGATCTGTCTCCTTCCACTTGTTCCCCCCACCAGCATGCTTTTCACTCTGGACCCATGTCATAGCATTGCAGCAATCTTGCATCCCTTGCTGCCACCCTGTCCTTTCGCTAAAGCCACTCTTCAACCTCCCTGCTTTCAGATGCTGCATCACCAGCTCGGGAGATGGGCCCTCAAGCTGCCAGTGCCACTGACTCCGGAGACGACCAATAGGAGGAAGCCGGAACATCCGTGCCAGCCTCAGGCGAGCCAGCCCATCTGGAGACTGGGGATAGTACTTCCCTGGAGGGGAGCGGGGGGTGGGGGGGTGGCTCTGATGAAGAACCAGTTCCAGGAACCAGCGGGCTGCAGCAACGTAAGGGGGGTAGGGAAGCTCAGGGGCACGCGTCTCCCCGGAGGGCGAGTCAGGCCGCGAGTACTGCTGCACAGAGCGCGGAAGAGGTGCGGTCCCTCGCTGAAATGAGCGCCCAGGCTCGGCTCAGGCACGCTGAGCTGATGGCTGCAGTGGCAAGGATGCCTGAATCCGTCGAGACACTGGCAAGGAGTGTCCAAGACTTCGGGGCAGCACAGGCAAGGAGTGCGCAGGACTTCAGGGCAGCACAGGCAAGGAGTGCACAGGACTTTGGGGCAGCACTGGAAAGGACAGTCCAGGACGTCGGGCCATCACTGGAAAGGACTGTCCACGGCTTCAGGGCAACACTGGAAAGGACTGTCCAGGGCTTCACTGAAGCAGTGGAAAGGACTGTCCCGGCCTTCAGCGAAACACTGGAAAGGACTGTCCAGGGCTTCACCGAAGCACTGGCACCTGCCATGCAAGTGCTGAGTGCTGCCACGCAGTCACTCGCTGGCCTCATGCAGACGCAGATTGAGGCCACACGAGCACTGACTATTGCCACCCTCGATGGATCAGGCAGGATTATCCGGGGCCCTTGCAGCACCACAGCAGTCCATCAATCTGTGAACCAGCAGATTGGGGCGCATGCTGCGGTGCTGCCCCGTCAGAGTGTCAGTGTGTCGGCTGACCATGGAGCAGGTGTCCGCTCTCAGGATGTCAGCATTCCTGATGCCACCACTGGGACGTCTCCACTGCAGCTGCCACCACCTGCAGGACAGACTGCTTCCACCCATGCACAGTTGGAGCAGTCAGCATCCGGGCCCTCCAAGCCCAGAGGTCGTCCACGCCATCCCTCAGGGGCTTCTGCGCTTTCGGACACTCAGCAGGCATCCCCCAGCCTTGATGCAGCCACTGGGGTCCAATTACGGAAGAGCTGCAGGGAGGGAAGGGGCCGATCTCGTAAGAGAAGTAGATCACCATCAAGGGGTAAAGCGTAGAGGGAGCTGCTGAGACGTCTTATTTGTAGAATTCAAGGCCGTATACACCTGCTGTGAATGTTGGTAATGTTTTGGGTAGTCTGGTGGGTTTGCGAGACAGTTATGTGTTATTTCGTTAGTTATGTTTTCGGTTGCCATTGCTTTGTCATGTTGGAAGGAAGCACATTTTTGAAAATAAAGAAAAGGTTTCATTTACAATGGCCATCTATACTATTTGCAATCATTCTGACCTTCATAGGGTTTGGGTGACCCGGACGGTTCTCTCCCAATGACACCAAGCAATCCGTCAGAGGGGCCGAGAACCGACCCCTTATGAGCCTCTGACGGACGGCCCTTCCAGTTCCTGAAATCCTCACGTCTTCCTCCTCCTCCTCTGCTGGTCCTTCAAGGTCGGCTGGCATTGGCTGGGTGAATTGGATGGCGAAGTTGTGGAGCATGCAGCAGACAACGACGACGTGGGCGACTCGCTCCGGCGAGTACTGCAGGGCGCCCCCTGAATGGTCGAGACAGCGGAACCGCTGCTTGAGCACACCGATTGTGTGCTCTACAATGTTCCGCGTCGCCTGATGGCTGGCGTTGTACTGCTCCTCTGCCGGGGTGCTGCGCGAGCGGAGCGGGGTCATAAGCCAGGGGCACAGAGGATAGCCCTTGTCTCCGAGAAGCCAGCCTCGTGGGTGAGCCGGGGCCTCGAAAAGGTCTGCACTGAGGTCTGTCGCAGGATGAAAGCGTCGTGGCTGCTGCCAGGGTACTGTGCGTTGACCGCAAGGATCAGCTGCCGGTGGTCACAGACCAGCTGTACATTGAGGGACTGGAACCCCTTGCGGTTGCGGAACTCCTCGGGATTATGTACAGGCGTGCGCAAAGCCACGTGCGTACAGTCAATGGCGCCCTGCACCATGGGGAAGTCAGCTATTGCCGCGAAGCCCTGTGCGCACTCCCGCTGCTTCTCCGGTGTCAAAGGGAACGAGATGAATTGCCGCCTCCTCTTATATAGGGCATCTGTAACTTGGCAGATGCAGCAATACACCGCAAACTGGGAAATGTTAGCAATGTCCCCAGTTGCTGCCTGAAACAAGCCGCTGGCAAAGAAATTCAGGGCTACAGTAACCTTTACGGCCACCGACAGTGAGGTCCTGCACCGTATCTTCGGCTGCAAATCGTCCTGAAGCAGGTGGCACAGCTCAGTCACCACCTCCTTGTGGAGTCGCAGCCTTCTGACACAATGCTCCTCTGACATGTTGTGGTAGGAGAACTGCCTGAAAACCCTCGCCGCGTAAGGTCTGCTGTGGCGACGTCTGTTGGCCTTCCCCCATCTGGCCACTCCTGGCCCTCTCTCCCTCCGTCTCTGTGCCCTCTCAACATGGTCGACCAGCAGGACGTTCCCCTCCAGAGCAGCCCCCATAATAAGAGCGAACAAGGTAAAGGTTGTAATGTCTCACCAGCAGCAAGGTAATGTTCACAGGGCTGACGGTCCTCTGGCACCGCTGGCTGAATGGCAATAAGGCTCTCCCACTGCAGCTCTGCAACTCTCTGAAACCAACCAACAAGTTGCGCTCTCAAAATGGCTGACGCTTTGATAACAGTGCAGTCCCCTTTAAAGAGTGCCCCCCTAGCCCGAGAGTGCCTGGGGAACGTTCCAGTGAGCTGTCACTATTAGCGCCAGGCGGAACGGAGGCGGGCAGCACTCAATTTCTGGTCCGGGGCGCCAAAAAGGCATTGCACACTGAAATAATGTCATGATCAGCCTGCGCCCACGAGCGGGCGGTAAGTTTTTGCGCCGGCACTAAGAGCCCACTCAATATGGGACGAGGCACTCGCCTCACGGCGCCCGGCCGCTAGCTGCTTAGCCCCCCGCTCCGCGGCCTCTTTAGGCGCTAAGCCCTGGCGCTACCAACCGAATTTCTCCCCCTTTATGTTTTAATGTCCAGCGCACTGCAGGGAGGGGCCGTGTTCAGGCTCTTCAAACACTGCTGAAATTTCAATTTTTTTTTAGTATATCGAACCACTTCTTTGGAAAGAACGTGCCTCAGAGCACTTGATAAAACACAGAAACAACCGCCCAGTGCTTGTCAGTTCTGCAATTTGACCAGAGGCTTATGCTTGTAAATGTTCACTGTGATATTGCAGTGAATAGTAGTGAAGACTACGATTAGTCTAGACTAGTAACCAGCGCTTCCTGCTTTAGTTTTGACTGACAAGACTGTTTTCTCTTTTAATTGGCTTTATTTAAATTGTTAGATTAATGAAAGTAATGAAGATGGTGAGTCTGCTCTAAATCCATGTGATCACAGGTTGGCTCACCAGTTAAGATGAAATTCTAGGAGTGAAATTGGTTTTGGGCAGTAGTGCAAAATTGACTTAAATGGAAAAGAAAATCGGCAGGTGTAAAATGGGCCTGTTTTGTGCTCCCGCCCAAAGAACAATGTCACCCCAATTCAGTCTGGTTTCTTGGGACGATATGAACTTGAGGTGAAATTTCTGGCGGTCTCTCTCACCAGTGGGGCCTCACAAGTAGCGCACGGCTGATCACAGCATTGCGGGAGTTTCCTCCCACTCACATCACGATGCAAAACCGTGGCACTGAAAGTGCAATTTTCCAATAAGCTGCCCACACCATGTGAGGCTCTGCCAGTTACACACGGCCTCATAAAATTCCACCCTGGTGCTTCAGAACTCTGGTACCAAACATAAAAATACTTGGGACATCTACACAGAGGAAATAAAAATAAAACATAGTAACACCTGATCTGAAATAAATTCTGAGGACAATGCCAACTGTGGAAAGCAACCTCTTGGTAAGTCAATTTCATCACTTTAGTTGTTTCGCTAAAGAAGGTTTTCATGCTCTATTTGCATAAAATTATTATTGTTGGTGAACCAGAAACCAGTAAGCATGAAATTAATAACCATTCCCACAACCTGAACAATAAAAATAATAAAAACAAACAGCTGAAAATCTGATAGACAAATGCTGGAAATACACAGGGGAATGTGAGTCAAGTGAATGGGAAAAGAGACAGAGATACATTCCGGGAATACCCTGTACTCCCTGCCTCGGAACTGGGAACTGAAAGATCAGTGAGGGCCTCTGTAGAGCTGAAGGGGAGAGAAGAAGCAAATGGATGCTGAATTGTAGAGGGACTCACTGGGTGGAATGAGCTGTGAACTGCAGGAACCCGATTACCTTGCTGCCTGGAATGTTGCTCCACAGAAGGAAGGTGGTGCTACATCGCCGTGTTCCCGGTGGTTTACCACGGTTCGGGTCTTCAATTCCATTTAATCCTTCGCCTCATCCAACGCTTTAACAAAACAACTTTTAGTTTCTTCCTCCCAGGTGTCTGGGACCACGTGCTTCACACACTTAGACCGGGGGTGTCCAACACAGTTTTTTATCACAATCTGATACCACCGTGATATCTCCCCCCATCCCCCGCCTTTCACCTTCACTCAAGCTGCTTTCCCACCATGGCCATTGCCCACACTGAGGCACACAGAATCTCACTTTATAGTCTCGGTGTAGTTGTTCCTGGATTTGGTCCCCCGGTGTAAGTGGTCCCTGGATTTGGTCTCTCAATGCAAGTGGTCTTGGGATTTGGTCTCCCAGTGTAAGTGGTTTCTGGATTTAGTCTCTCGGTGTAAGTGGTCCCTGGATTTTCTCTCTCGGTATAAGGGGTCCCTGGATTTTCTCTCAATATAAGCCCAATCGACCCAATCTCTCCTCATACATCATTCCTGCCATCCCAGGTATCAGCCTGGTGAATCTTCACTGCACTCCCTCCATGGCAAGAACATCCTTCCTCAGATAAGGCAACCAAAACTGCACACAATACTCAAGATGTGGTCTCACCAAGGCCCTGTACAACTGCAGCAAGACATCCTTGTTCCTGTTCACAAACCCTCTCGCTACAAAGGCCAACATACCATTTGCCTTCTTAACCGCCTGCTGCACCTGCATGCTTACCTTCAGCGACTGGTGCACAACGACACCCAGGTCTCGTTGCACTTCCCCTTCTCCCAATCTATTGCCATTCAGATAATAATCTGCCTTCCTGTTTTTGACACCAAAGTGGATAACCTTGCATTTATCCACATTATACTGCATCTGCCATGCATCTGCCCAATCACCCAACATGTCCAAATCATACTGGAGTTTCTCGGCATCCTCCTCCAAGTACACACGCCCACCCAGCTTTGTCTCGTCTGCAAACTTGGAGATATTACATCTAGTTCCCTGGTCTAGATCATTAATATATATTGTGAATAGCTGGGGTCCAAGGACCGATCCCTGCGTACCCCACTAGTCACTGCCTGGCACTCGGAAAAAGATGTAAGTGGTCCCTGGATTTGGTCTCTCGGTGTAAGTGGTCCCTGGATTTGGTCTCAGAGGGGAGGTTCGCTGTCACCACCTCCACGTCCGCTTCCCTTATCAGCTTCTCATCTTTTTCTCAGCTGTCTTTTTTCAGCTTTCCTGTTTTGGCTATTTTAATGCGGGGACGAAGCTGAACCTCTGCCCGTCGAACCCCCTCTGCTTCGCCATTTCCCTGCTCCACCTTTTATGTTCAGATGTGTTTAACTTTAAGCGGTGTTTAACTGTCGAGCAGAGGAGCGAGTGAAGGCGGCGGGAGAGCGGGCGGGGCGGAGTGAGTGAAGGCGGCTGGAGAGCGGGCGGGGCGGAGCGAGTGAAGGCGGCGGGAGAGCGGGCGGGGCGGAGCGAGTGAAGGCGGCGGGAGAGCGGGCGGGGCGGAGCGAGTGAAGGCGGCGGGAGAGCGGGCGGGGCGGAGCAAGAGAAGGCGGCTGGAGAGCGGGCGGGGCGGAGCGAGTGAAGGCGGCTGGAGAACGGGCGGGGCGGAGCGAGTGAAGGCGGCGGGGGAGCGGGCGGAGCGAGAGAAGGCGGCGGGAGAGCGGGCGGGGCGGAGCGAGTGAAGGCGGCGGGAGAGCGGGCGGGGCGGAGCGAGTGAAGGCGGCGGGAGAGCGGGCGGGGCGGAGCGAGAGAAGGCGGCGGGAGAGCGGGCGGGGCGGAGCGAGTGAAGGCGGCGGGAGAGCGGGCGGGGCGGAGCGAGTGAAGGCGGCGGGAGAGCGGGCGGGGCGGAGCGAGAGAAGGCGGCGGGAGAGCGGGCGGAGCGAGTGAAGGCGGCGGGAGAGCGGGCGGAGCGAGTGAAGGCGGCGGGAGAGCGGGCGGAGCGAGAGAAGGCGGCTGGAGAGCGGGCGGGGCGGAGCGAGTGAAGGCGGCGGGAGAGCGGGCGGGGCGGAGCGAGTGAAGGCGGCGGGAGAGCGGGCGGGGCGCAGCGAGAGAAGGCGGCGGGAGAGCGGGCGGGGTGGAGCGAGAGAAGGCGGCGGGAGAGCGGGCGGAGCGAGAGAAGGCGGCGGGAGAGCGGGCGGAGCGAGTGAAGGCGGCGGGAGAGCGGGCGGGGTGGAGCGAGTGAAGGCGGCGGGAGAGGGGGCGGGGCGGAGCGCTCAAAGCGCAACGGTCAAAGCACGAGCGGGGGGAAATGGGAGGCTGTGATTGGAGGAGCGGCGAGCATGCGCGGGGGAGGAGCCGGTAAACGCCTCAGAGCCCCGGGACAGAGCGGCTTCAGAAAGTCCCAGAGCCCAAATTCACCGGTCGCGACTCCGGGGGGCATTTCTCGATCGTCAGTCCGCCTCTGAGGGGAGGTCGGCGGGCCGGTGTGTTGGACACCCCCCATGGTCCGATGGTGAGTGAAGCTGGCGGCCCTTGGGGAAGTGTGGCCAATGGCCGCGGTGGGGAAGCAGCTGGAGTGAAGGGGGAATGGGAGAGATATCAGGGTGGGATCAGATGGCGATAAACTGTGTGTTGGACATCTCCCCGGTCTAAGAGTGAGTGAAGCCCGTGGTCCCCGACACCCGGGAGAAAAAACTACAATAACAACAGAAAACGCTGGAAAAACTCAGCAGGCCAGGCAACATCCGTGGAGAACGAAACAGTTAACGTTTCAGGTCGAAACCCTTCGTCAGAACTAGAAAAAAGCAGGAAATGAAACAAATAAAGAAGCAAGTTTGGGGGCTGGGAAATGGGGGAGGGGATGAAGAACAAAAGGGAAGGTCTGAGAGGTGAAGAGACATTGAGATATTCAAGGCGAGACGAGGTGGTAATAGGACAGGTTAAGAAACAAAGTATGGCTCTAGATGAAGTGTGAAATGCGCTGGCAGAATGAGAGGCAGCTGCCATGTGGGAGAGAAAAAAAGGTAAAGGCACAACCCAAAGGTGTGGATAAATAAACAATATATAAAAATATGATTGGGGCCGAGGTTATGATCTGAAATTGTTGAACTCGATATTGAGTCCGGAAGATTGTAAAGTGCCTAATCGAAAGATGAGGTGCTGTTCCTCGAGCTTACGCTGAGCTTCCGTGGAACAATGCAAGAGGCCAAGGACGGTGAGGTCTGAGTGGGAGTGGAGCGGTGAATTGAAATGACAGGCGACCGGAAGCTTGGGGTCACCTTTACGGACTGAACGGAGGTGTTCCGCAAAGCGGTCACCCAATCTGCATTTGGTCTCCCCAATGTAGAGGAGACCACATCGTGAGCAGCGAATACAGTATACTAGATTGCAAGAAGTACAAGTAAATCGCTGTTTCACCTGGAAGGGGTGTTTGGGGCCCTGGACAGTGGGAAGGGGGAGGGATATGGGCAGGTGTTGCACCTCCTGTGCTTGCACGGGAAGGTGCTGGGTGAAGGGGTGCTGGGGGTGATGGAGGAGTGGACTAGGGTGTCTCGGAGGGAGCGGTCCCTAAGGAATGCTGAATGGGGAGGGAAAGATGCGTTTGGTGGTGGGATCACGTTGGAAGTGGCGGAAATGGTGGAGGATGATCCGTTGAATGTGGAGGCTGTTAGGGTGAGAGGTGAGGACAAGGGGAACCCTATCATGGTTCTGGAAGGGAGGGGCAGGGATGAGGGCAGAAACTAAAGTTTTTTTAAAGCGCCCGATGAGGTGACGGATGAAACGGAAGTGAAGACCCGGACCGCGGGAATCCACCGGAAACACGCCGATGGAGCGCCACCTTCCGCTTGTGGAGCAACATTACAGGCAGGAAGGTCACCGGGTTCCTGCAGCTCACAGCTCATTCCACCCAGTGAGTCCCTCTCTACAGTCCAGCATCTGTTTGTTTCTTCTCTCCCCCAGCAGGTGGCGATACTGCAGTGTAATACTTCACAGATCTTTCTACAGCTCGCCATCACCAGCTTCTGGCTGAAAGTGGCTTAGAATGAATTGCAAGGGAACGTTATACACTCGTGAATTTTCATTTTCACCACCGTGCGCAAAACCAGCTTTTGCGGATCGGCTGCCCGTTTTACACCCCGTGCGGCAGTAAGTGAACAGTCAGCCTTTGAAACCGAAGATTTCCAAGCTGTCCAGCCAAGAAATTCAGAGGTTTAGTGTCTGACATTAAGGGTCGTTTCGAAGGAACAATGGTGGGTGACTTGTTTCTGCCCGCTTCCAGCGGGTCCCGTAGCGGCCACCATTTTGGGGACATTGCCAGCAGTGGTTCCAGATACTTTCTGTGACATTGGCCTTCTCCATTTCTCTGCTCCCCTCACTCACTCCATCCTACCTCCCTCTGAACTTGCAGCATGCCATTCTCTTAGATCCAACCTCGACATTGTCATTAAACCTGCTGACAAGGGTGGTGCTGTTATTGTTTGGTGAACCGACCTCTACCTAGCGGAAGCTGAACGCCAACTCTTCGACACCTCCTCCTACCTCCACCTGGACCATGACCCCACTACCGAACATCAAACCACCGTTTTCAAGACTGTCACTGTCGAGGAAATTAACTATCAGACGGAGACTTCGAGGTTCGCTTTGGGAATTTATTACATGATATCACGGAGAGTCTGCAGCAGTCCCTGCTGCTCACCAGCACTCTAAATTACTATTGTACAGCGCTCCTAGTTATACAGCAAGGTAAACAACTTCATGTGATTAGCTTATATTACATTTCAACATATGGTTTCATAGGTTCCATTGTTCTCAAGAAACAGATTAATATGTTCACATTTTATCACCAGATGTCCTAAGCCAAAAGGTCAGCTTGACTTTATTATGGCAGTCAGCAGTTTTTTTTAGTTTTAACTAGTTTAGTGTCCTTTGTTCAATTAGTAAAGTGGTCAAGTATCCCAGCATGCCTTAATGTTTAATACGTTTTCTCCCACAGTCACTGACCTCCTCTCCTTTGGAGATCTTCCCCCCATGGCCGCCAAGCTCATAGTCCCCCAATCCTGCACAGCCCGCTTCTACCTCCTTCCCAAGATCCACAAACAGGACTGCCCTGGTAGACCCATCGTTTCATCCTGTTCTTGCCCCACGGAACTTATCTCTTCCTATCTCGACTCTATCTTTTCTCCCCTTGTCCAGTCTCTTCCCACCTACATCTGCGACTCTTCTGACGCCCTCCGACCCCAACCGCCTCCTTTTCACCATGGACGTACAATCTCTCTGCACCTCCATCCCCCACCAGGATGGCTTGAGGGCGCTTCGCTTCTTCCTTGAACAGAGGCCCAACCAGTCCCCATCCACCACCACCCTTCCCCGCCTGGCTTAACTTGTTCTCACATTGAACAACTTCTCCTTTGACTCCACTCATTTCCTCCAAATTAAAGGTGTTGCTATGGGTACCCGCATGGGTCCTAGCTATGCCTGCCTTTTCGTGGGATATGTGGAACACTTTGTTCCAGTCCTACTCGGGTCCCCTCCCACACCTCTTTTTCCAGTACATTGATGACTGTATCGGTGTTGTTTCCTGCTCTCGCCCTGAACTAGACAATTTCATTCACTTTGCCTCCAATTTCCACCCTTCCTTCACATGGTCCATCTCCGACTCTTCCCTTCCCTTCCTCGACTTCTCCGTCTCTGGGGATAGGTTATTGACCAACATTCACTACAAGCCCACTGACTCCCACAGCTACCTGGAGTACACTTCCTCCCACCCCGCCTCCTTTAAGGACTCTATTCCATTCTCCCAGCCTCTCCATCTCCGCCGCATCTGCTCCGACGATGTCACTTTCCACACTAGTGCTTCCGACATGTCTTCCTTTTTCCTCAACCGAGGATTCCCCTCTACCGTGGTTGACACGGCCCTCGACCATGTCCGTTCTATCTCCCGCACTTCTGCCCTCACCCCTGCCCCTCCCTCCCGGAACCACGATAGGGTTCCCCTTGTCCTAACCTTTCACCCCACCAGCCTCCACATTCAACAGATCATCCTCCGCCATTTCCGCCACATCCAACGTGATCCCACCACCAAATGCATCTTCCCTTCCCCTCCCCTTTCAGCATTCCGTAGGGACCGCTCCCTCCAAGACACCCTAGTCCACTCCTCTATCACCCCCAGCACCCACTTCCCCTTCACCCAGCACCTTCCCATGCAAGTGCAGGAGATGCAACACCTGTCCATATACCTCCCCCCTTCCCACTGTCCAGGGCCCCAAACACCCCTTCCAGGTGAAACAGCGATTTACTTGTACTTCTTGCAATCTAGTATACTGTATTCGCTGCTCACGATGTGGTCTCCTCTACATTGGGGAGACCAAACGCAGATTGGGTGACCGCTTTGCGGATCACCTCCGTTCAGTCCGTAAGAGTGACCCCGAGCTTCCGGTCACCTGTCATTTCAATTCACCGCTCCATTCCCACTCAGACCTCAGCCTTCCGGACTCAATATCGAGTTCAACAATTTCAGATCATAACCTCGGCCCCGATTATATTTGTAAATAATTTTTATCCACACCTTTGGTTTGTGCCTTTACTTTTTTTTCTCTCCCACATGGCAGCTGTCTCTCATTCTGCCAGCGCATTTCACACTTTATCTAGAGCCATCTTTTGTCTCTTTACCTGTCCTATTACCATCTCGTCTCGCCTTGAATATCTCTTAATGTCTCTTCACCTCTCAGACCTTCCCTTTTGTTCTTTCATCCCCTCCCCCATTTCCCAGCCCCCAAACTGGCCTTTTAATGTTTCATTTCCTGCTTTTTTTCTCAGTTCTGAAGAAGGGTTTCGACCTGAAACGTTAACTGTTTCTCTCTCCACGGATGTTGCCTGGCCTGCTGAGTTTTTCCAGCGTTTTCTGTTGTTGTTCCAGATATTTAGATTAGGTAGATCGTGATGTCAATGAGTGTGCAACGCACAGACTGTTATTTTGGACATCACTGCTCCATTTAATGCCCTCTCTAATTACGACCAGCTGACCAAGCGTGCAGCAGGAAGGAGCCCCAATTTCATCCTCCAGATGTTTAATTTACTTTTTTTTTAGTCTTCTGACATTTACATATTTTTTTAATATAGTCTCACTGGGATTTTACAATGTATAATTTTGAAATTAAATGAGGCGCATTTAGTAACAACCTGTTAATGGCGGTTTTGGACGCCCACCCCCGACCTCTGGTCCTGACCCTATTTGCGCGGGGTCAGGTCATTGTGATGTCATGGGTGATGCGGACTGCAACAATGCCCCGCCCCTTTTACAGGACCAGATCGGAACCAAAGCAGATTCTCAGATACTTGTTAACATCCAAGGTCCAGAAGAAAGGATATAGTTTCTGTGAATTTATTCCCAGTGAAAGTGTGGAGATGGGACTTGGTGTCTGCACAGTAAAATGAAACTGTCCCAGACTCATAACTGAGATAAACTCCCACCTTTCTGGGGCTCTGACTGACGGGGAGAGAGGATTGAGGGAAGGTGTTTACATTAAACTCATCATCAAACTGCGCAATGGTCCACAATCCATCCTCTGGTATTACTTTGATCCCTCTCTTCCTCTCCACAGATTCTGCGGCTACTCCCAGACTCCAGCAACGATTCCCTGCTACCTCCACCTCCCAGTATTGTCTCCCTGATGTGAATCCCTCCGATCCCAGCACACAAGGCCAAGATGTAAACCTCTTCTCGATGTAATGGAGACTCCTTCCGGTCTCAGTCCGTCGCACACTCTTCAGATCCTCAGACACCTCGAGCAATGGTTTTGCTGTTTCCTAATCCAGGGTCACAGAGACTGGGAGAAAAAACAGAATTAGAGAGACTCGCTGGCAATCCCGAGGAGAGACTCACTGGGAATCTGGAGAAATGCTCTCACCATAGTGTATAGTGGTTATGTTACTGAACTAGTAATCCAGTGGCCTGGACCAATGATCCGGAAACGTGAGTTCAAATCTCACCCTGGCTGCTGTGGAATTTAATTTCAGGTAATTAAATAAATCTGGACTAAAGCTAGGATCAGTAATGGTGGCCACGAAACTACTGCATTGTTGTAAAAACCCATCTGATTCACTCACTAGTATCCTCTAGGGAAGAAAACCTGCCACCCTTACCTGGTCTGGCCTATATGTGATTCCAGACCCACAGCATTGTGGTTGATTCTTAACTACCCTCTAAAATGGCCTAGCAAGCCACTCAGTTGTATCAAACCGCTATGAAAAACAATGAGAATAAAACCAGATGGACCAACCAGCATCGACCTAGGCACTGGATTTGGACACTGCAAAGGCACACCCAGCCGAGTCAACTCTGCAAAGTCCTCCTCACTAACATCCGGGGACCTGTGTCAAAATTGGGAGAGCTGTCCCATAGACGAGTCAAGCACCAGCCTGGCAATCATACTGCCAGGATCATACCTTTCAGCCAATGTCCCAGACTCCTCCATCACTATCTGTGGGTATGTCCTGTCCCACTGGCAGGACAGACACACCAGGGGTGGTGGTACAGTGTTATATAGTTGGGAACGAGTGGCCCTAGGAGTCCTCAACATTGACTCCGGGCCCCATGAAGTCTCATGACATCAGGTCAAGCATAGGCAAGAAAACCTCCTGCTGATTTCCAGCTACTACCCTCCCTCAGCTGATGAATCAGTTCTCCTCCATGTTGAACACCACATGGAAGAAACACTGAGGTTAGCAAGGGCACAGAATGTACTCTGGGTGGGGGACTCCAATGCCTATCACCAAGAGTAGCTCGGTAGCACCACTACTGACCAAGCTGGTAAAGTCCTGAAGGACATAGCTGCCGGAGTGGGCCTGCGGCAGATGGTGAGAGCACCAACATGAGGGAAAAACCTACTTGACCTTCTCCTCACCAATTTGCCTGTCACCAATGTTCCCGTTAAGCTGCGCAGACATACAGCAGTCTAGAGGTCCTGCACAGGCCACTCAACAGATTTACAATTGAAAATACCGTACATGCGCAAGAAATTGAATGGGCCAGGCAACCCATTATAGGGGCCATGCACCCAAATAAAATTTAGCAGGAATATTGCTTGTCGCAGGTGCATCTCTCCTTGACACTATTAGTAGGAGTGACCATCGCACAGTCCTTGTGGAGATGAAGTTTCATCTTCACACTGAGGACACCCTACATCATGTGGTGTGGCATTACCACTGTGCCAAATGGGATAGATTTGGAACAAATCTAGTGATCAAAATTGGGCATCCATGAGGCGCTGTGGGCCATCAGCAGCAGCAGAATTGTAAACCACCACAATCTGTAACCTCATGACCTGGCATATCCCTCATGCTGCCATTACCATCAAGCCAGGAGACCAACCCTGGTTCAATGAGGAGTGTAGAAGAGCATGCAAGGAGCAGCACCAGGCGTACCTCAAAATGAGGTGCCAACCTGATGAAGCTGCAACACAGGACTACATACATGCTATAAACAGTTAAACAATCCCAAAACCAACGGATCGGATCAAAGCTCTGCAGTCCTTCCACATCCTGTCCTGAATGGAGGTGGACAATTAAACAACTAATGAGAGGAGGCGGCTCCAGGAACATTCCTATCAATGATGGAAGAGCCCAGCACGTGAGTGCAAAAGACAAGGTTGAAGCATTTGCAATCATCTTCAGCCAGAAGTGCCGAGTGGATGATCCCTCTCGGCCACCTCCTGAGGTCCCGACTATCACAGAAACCAGTCTTCAACCAATTTGATTCATTCCATGTGATATCAAGAAATGGCTGAACACGCTGGATACAGTAAATGCTATGGACCCCGACAACATCACAAATGTAATGCTGAAAACCTGTGCTCCAGAACTAGCTGCATCTCTAGCCAAGCTGTTCCAGTACAGCTACAACACTGGCATCCACCTGAAAAAGTGGAACATTGCCCAGGTATGTCCTGCCCACAAAAAGCAGGAAAAATCCAATCCAACAATTACCGCCCCATCAGCCTACTCTCAAACATCAGCAAAATGACGGAAGGTGTCATCAACAGTGCTATTAAGGGGCACTTATTCCTTACTCACCAATAACCTGCTTACCAATGCTCAGTTTAGCTTCCGCTGGGACCACTCGGCTCCAGACCTCCTCATAGCCTTGGTCCAAACATGGACTAAAGAGCTGAATTCTAGAGGTGAGGTGAGAGTGACTGCCCTTGACATCAAGGCAGCATTTGCCCAACTGTGGCATCAAGGAGCCCTAGTAAAATTGAAGTCAATGGGAATCGGGAGGAAAACTTGCCATCGGCTGGAGTCATACCTAGCACAAAGGAAGATGGTTGTGGTTGTTGGAGGCCGATCATCTCAGCCCCGGGACATCGCTGCAGGAGTTCCTCAGGGCAGTGTCCTAGGTCCAACCATCGTCAGCTGCTTCATCAATGACCTTCCCTCCATCATAAGGCCAGAAGCGGGGATGTTCACTGATGGTTGCACAGTATTCAGTTCCTCAGATATTGAAGCAGTCTGTGCCCGCATGCAGCAAGACCTGGATGACATTCAGGCTTGGGCTGATAAGTGGAAAGTAACATTCATACCATGCAAGTGCCAGGCAATGACCATCTCAAACAAGAGGGAGCCTAGCCATCTTCCCTTGACATTCAACCGGATTACCATCACCTAATCCCCAACCATCAACATCCTGGGGGTCACCATTTACCAGAAACTTAACTGGACCAGCCACATAGAGGCTGGGTATTCTGTGATGAGTGTCTCACCTCCTGACTCCCCAAAGCCTTGCCACCATCTACAAGGCAGAAGTAAGGAGTGTGTTGGAATATTCTCCAATTGTCTGGGTAAGTGCAGCTGCAACAACATTCAAGAAGATCGACACCATCCAGGACAGTGCTTGATTAACACCCCATCCACCAACTTAAACATTCACTCAAGATGCACTCCAGCAACTCGCCAAGGCTTCTTCAATGGCACCTTCCAAACCCTCGACCATTACCACCTAGTAGGACAAGGGCAGCAGGCTCATGGGAACACCAACACCTGAAAGTTCCCATCCAAGTCACACACCATCCTGACTTGGAAATATATCGCCGTTCTTTTATTGTCACTGAGTCAAAATCCTGGAACTCCCTCCCGAACAGCACTGTGTGAGTACCTTCACCACACAGACTGCAGCGGTTCAAGAAGGCGGCTCACCACCACCTTCTCAAGGGCAATTAGGGATGGGCAATAAATGCTGGCCTTGACAGTGATATCCACACCCAACGAATGAATTTTTTTTAAAAACACCCTTTCTGATTTGATTTTCCATTATTCAACATCAGAAAAGAGCCGCCCTGAAGGGAGGAAACAAGGCTCTGACAACAGCAGAAAACACCGACTTCTACAGAGGGATATCAAAGATTAAACCCACCCGCCTCAGCACTGTGGTATTTTGTGGGGATATAAATAATAAAATGAACAAGCTGGAACTGGAGCCTCAATGTACAACTAACATAGAAACATAGAAGATAGGAGCAGGAGTAGGCCATTCGGCTCCTCGAACCTGTTCTGCCATTTAATGAGATCATGGCTGATCATCCAAATTCAGTACCCTGTCCCTGCTTTCTCCCCATATGCCTTGATCCCTTTAGCCTTAAGAAATATATCTAACTCCTTCTTGAATATATTTAATATACCTTCTACTACCTTCTGTGGTAGAGAATTCCTCCACATCTCAGTCGTAAATGGCTTACCCCTTATCCTTAGACTGTGACCCCTGGTTTTGGACTCCCCCGCCATTGGGAACATCCTTCCTGTATCTACTCTGTTTAGTCCTGTTAGAATTTTCTAAGTTTCAATGAGATCCCCTCTCATTCTTCTAAACTCTAGCGAATATAAGCCTAATCGACCCAATCTCTCTTCATATGTCATTCCTGCCATCCCAGGTATCAGTCTGGTGAATCTTTGCTGCACTCCCTCCATGGCAAGAACATCCTTCCTCAGATAAGGCGACTGCAACTGCACACAATACTCAAGGTGTGGTCTCACCAAGGCCCTGTACAACTGCAACAAGACATCCTTGCTCCTGTACTCAAATTCTCTCGCTATGAAGGCCAACATACCATTTGCCTTCTTGACCACCTGCTGCACCTGCATGCTTACCTTCAGCGACTGGTGCACAAGGACACCCAGGTCTCATTGCACTTCCCCTTTTCCCAATCTATTGCCGTTTAGTCTTTACAGTAGAAGACACTAAGAATATCCCAATACTGGACAAACAGGGGGCTAAAGGGGGGGGAGGAGCTAAACATGATCAAAATCACTAAGGAAGTGGTACTCGGTAAAATAATGGGACTCAAGGCGGATAAATCACCTGGACCTGATGGCTTACATCCTAGGGTCTTGAGGGAAGTGGCGGTAGGGATTGTGGATGCATTGGTAATTTTCCAAAACTCCCTGGATTCAGCAAAGGTCCCGGCAGACTGGAAAACTGCTAATGTAACACCCTTATTTAAAAAGGGCAGTAGCCAGAAGGCTGGAAACTATAGACCGGTTAGCCTAACATCTGTGGTAGGTAAAATTTTGGAGTCCATTATTAAGGAGACAGTAACAGGACATTTGGATAATCATAATTTAATAGGACAAAGTCAGCATGGTTTTATGAAGGGGAAGTCCTGTTTGACAAATTTGCTGGAGTTCTTTGAGGAAGTAACATATAGGGTGGATAAAGGGGAACCAGTGGACGTAGTGTATTTAGACTTCCAAAAGGCATTTGACAAGGTGCCACACAAAAGATTATTGCTTAAGATAAAAAATCACGGGATTGGGGGTAATATTCTGGCATGGATAGAGGATTGGCTATCTAACAGAAGGCAGAGAGTTGGGATAAATGGTTCATTCTCAGACTGGCAATCAGTAACTAGTGGTGTTCTGCAGGGGTCATTGCTGGGTCCCCAACTCTTTAAAAATCTATATTAACGATTTGGAGGAGGGGACCGAGTGTAACATATCAAAGTTTGCAGATGATACTAAGATGGGAGGGAAAGTAGTGAGTGAGGAGGACATAAAAAACCTGCAAGGGGACATAGACAGGCTAAGTAAGTGGGCAGAGATTTGGCAGATGGAATACAATACTGGAAAGTGTGAGGTTATGCACTTTGGCAGGAAAAGTTGTAGAGCAAGTTATTATCTTAATGGCAAGAAACTGGAAAGTACTGAAGTACAAAGGGATCTGGGGGTCCTGGTGCACGAAACTCAAAAGGTTAGTATGCAGGCGCAGCAAGTGATTAAGAAGGCCAATGGAATGTTGGCGTTCATTGCTAGGGGGATAGAATATAAAAATAGGGAGGTATTGCTTCAGTTGTACAAGGTATTGGTGAGACCGCACCTGGAATACTGCGTACAGTTTTGGTGTCCATACTTAAGAAAGGACATACTTGCTCTCGAGTCAGTACAAAGAAGGTTCACTCGGTTAATCCCGGGGATGAGGGGATGGACATATGAGGAGAGGTTGAGTAGATTGGGACTCTACTCATTGGAGTTCAGAAGAATGAGAGGCGATCTTATTGAAACATATAAGATTGTGAAGGGGTTGGATCGGGTGGATGCGGGGAGGATGTTCCCGATGATGGGTGAAACTAGAACTAGGGGGCATAGTCTTAGAATAAGGGGCTGCTCTTTCAAAACTGAGATGAGGAGGAACTACTTCACTCAGAGGGTGGTAGGTCCATGGAATATGCTGCCCCAAAAAGCTGTAGAAGCTACATCATTACATAAATTTAAAACAGAAATAGACAGTTTCCTAGAAGTAAAGGAAATTAAGGGTTACGGGGAGCGGGCAGGAATTTGGACATGAGTCTAGGTTCGGATCGGTCATGGCCCTTTGGGTAGCGGACCGGGCCCAGGGGCCGTGTAGCCTGATCCTGCTCCTATTTCGGGTGTCTAATTCTGTTAGATTCAGGAGATGGTTCTGTGATAGTGGATTGGCGGTTAGGATCAGATCAGCCATGATCTTATTGAATGGCGGAGCAGGCTCGAGGGGCCGATTGGCCTACTCCTGCTCCTATTTCTTATGTTCTTATAATCTGTCTTCCTGTTTTTACCACCAAAGTGGATAACCTTGCATTTATCCACATTATACTGCATCTGCCCAAATCACCCAACCTGTCCAAATCATACTGGAGTTTCTCTGCATCCTCCTCACAGCACACACGCCCACCCAGCTTTGTGTCGTCTGCAAACTTGGAGATATTACATCTGGTTCCCTCGTCTAGATCATTAATATATATTGTGAATAGCTGGGGTCCTAGCACCGATCCCTGCGGTACCCCACTAGTCACTGCCTGCCACTCGGAAAAAGACCCGTTTATTCCAACTCTTTGCTTCCTGCCTGCCAACCAGTTCTCTATCCAAGTCAGTACCTTACCCCCAATCTCATGTGCTTTGACTTTGCACGCCAATCTCTTATGCAGGACCTTATCGAAAGCCTTCTGCAAGTCCAAATACACCACATCCACTGGTTCTCCCTTATCTATTCCAACAGTTACATCCTCACAAAATTCCAGTAGATTAGTCAAGCATGATTTACCTTTTGTAAATCCATGTTGACTTTGTCCGATCCTGTCACTGTTTTCCAAGTTCTCTGCTATTACATCTTTTATAATGGACTCTAGCATTTTCCCCACTACCGATGTCAGGCTTACACGTCTATAATTCCCCATTTTCTGTCTACCACCTTTTTTAAATAGTGGGGTTATATTAGCTATCCTCCAATCCATGGGAACTATTCCAGAGTCTATAGAATTTTGGAAGATGACCAGCAATGCATCTACAATTTCTAGGGCGACTTCCTTAAGTACCTTAGGATGTAGATTATCAGGCCCTGGAGATTTATCGGCCTTCAATGCCATCAATTTCCCTACAAATACTGATTTCATTCAATTCCTCCTTCTCATTAGACCCTATGTTCCCTGACATCTCTGGAAGGTTATTTGTGTCCTCCTTTGTGAAGACAGAACCAAAGTATGTATTTAATTGGTCTGCCATTTCTTTGTTCACCATTATAAATTCCCCTGATTCTGACTGCAAGGGACCTACGCTTGACTTCACCAATCTTTTTCTCTTCACATATCTATAGAAGCTTTTACAGTCAGTTTTTATGTTCCCTACAAGCTTACACTCATACTCTATTTCCCCCCCCCCCCTTAACTAATCCCTTTGTCCTCCTTTGCTGAATCCTAAACTGCTCAGGTTTGCTGCTTTTTCTGGCCAATTTATATGTCCTCTCCTTGGATCTTATGCTATCCCTAATTTCCCTTGTTAGCCACGGTTGAGTCATCTTTTTAAAATTTTTATGCCAAACGGATGAACAAATTCTGTAGTTCATCCATGCGATCTTTAAATGTTTGCCATTGCCTATCCACCGTCAGCCCTTTAAGTAACGTTCCCCAATCCATCCTAGCCAACTCGTGCCTCATACCATCGTAGTTTCCTTTATTTAAATTCAGGACCCTGGTCTCTGAGTCAACTACTTCACTCTCCATCTTAATGAAGAATTCTATCATATTATGATTGCTCCTCCCCAAGGGGCCTCGCACAACAAAATTGCTAATTAATCCTATCTCATTGCATAATACCCAGTCTTAGATGGCCTGAGCTCTAGTTGGTTCCTCGACATATTGGTCCAGGAAACCATTCCGTATACACTCTCGGAATTCCTCCTCCACAGTATTGTTACTAATTTGGTTAGCCCAATCTACATGTAGATTAAAGTCACCCATGATAACTGCTGTGCCCTTGTTGCATGCATCTCTAATTTCCTGTTTAATGCCATCCCCAACCTCCGCATTACTGTTTGGGTGTCTGTATACAACTCCCACTAATATTTTCTGCCCCTTGGTATTTCTCAGCTCTACCCATACAGATTCCACATCATCAGAGCTAATATCCTTCCTTACTATTGTGTTAATCTCTTTAACCAGCAATGCTACCCCATCTCCTTTTCCTTTTTGCCTGTCCTTCCTGAATATTGAATACCCCTGAATGTTGAATTCCCAGCCTTGGTCACCCTGAAGCCATGTCTCCATAATTCCAATTACATCATATCCGTTTACATCTATTTGCGCAGCTAATTCATCCACCTTATTACGAATGCTCTCATTAAGGCACAAAGCCTTCAGGCTTGTATTTTTAACACTTAGTCCTTTTAGAATGATTTACTGTAGCCCTGTTTGATTTACACCCTTAATTTCTCTGCCTTCCACTTTTGCTTTTCTCCTTCCTGTCTTTTGTTTCTATCTTTGCTTTCCTTTCCTCTGTCTCCCTGCACAGGTTCCCAACCACCTGCCATTTTCGTTTAAACCCTCCCCAATGGCACTAGCAAACACTCCCCCCAGCACATCGGTCCTGGTCCCGCCCAGGTGAGACCAGTTTGTACTGGTCTCGCCTCCCCCAGAACCGGTTCCAATGTCCCAGGAATTTGAATCCCTCCCCCTTGCACCATTCCTCTAGCCATGTATTCATCTGAAATATCTTTCTATTTCTACTCTGACTAGCACGTGGCACTGGTAGCCATCCTGAGATTACTACCTTTGAAGTCCTAATTTTTAATTTACCTCCTAACTCCCTACATTCAACTTTTAGGACCTCATCCCATTTTTTACCTATATCATTGGTACCTATATGCACCACGACAACTGGGTGTTCACCCTCCCCCCACCAGAATGCCCTGCAGCCACCCCGAGACATCCTTGACCCTTGCACCAGGGAGGCAACATACCATCCTGGAGTCTCATTTGCGGCTGCAGAAATGCCTATATTCCCCTTACAATAGAATCCCCTATCACTATAGCTCTCCCATTCTTTTTCCTCCCATCCTGTGCAGCAGAACCACCCATGGTGCCAGGAAGTTGGCTGCTGCGGCCTTCCCCCAATAAGCCATCTCCCTCCCCCCAATAAGCCATCTCCCTCAACAATATCGAAAGTGGTATATCTGTTTGAGAGGGGGATGGCCACAGGGGACCCCTGCACTACCTGCCTGCACCTACTAATCTGCCTGGTGGTCACCCATTTTCCGGCCTGTGCAGCCTTTACCTGCGGTGTGACCAACTCCCTGAACGTGTTATCCACGGTGTCCTCAGCATCGCGAATGCTCCAGTATGTATCCATTCGCAGCTCCGGCGCCGCAATGCGGTCTGTCAGTAGCTGCAGCTGGATGCACTTCCTGTACACGAGTGCCCCTGATTTCCCACATAGCGCAGGAGGAGCTTGCCACGGGGCCGAGCTGTCCTGCCATGACTTACCCTTTAATTAAATTAAATCAAATCAATACTACTAATTACACTACAATTAAATGATATACTCCAGGGCCCTTGGTTACTAGCACACCCCGATACACAACAGAGGCCTTAGAAACTATAACCACAAAAATTTAAGACCTTCTAAATTTTATAAACTATTAATCTTAACTGTCAAACTATAGAGTAGTATAAATACTCACTTGGCCGTACTCACCCAATCAACTGCTTCCTCTTGCCCGCGTCACTTTTTGAATCGTGATGTGGCTCCGGAACGCCGCCGCCAGGCTGTGAGATTGGTAAGCCTCTGTAAAAAAGCCTGCAAAAGTGAGTTTAAGTACTCACTGTACTGCCGCTCTCTGCTCCTCCTGACACTGGCCTCTGTAAAAATAAAAGCCCACGAAAGTGAGTTGAAGTACTCATTGTACTGCCGCTCTCTGCTCCTCCCGACACTGGCCTCTGTATAAAAAAAAAAAAAAATTTAAAGCCCGCAAAACTGTGTTCAGAGATGATTCACTAGGTTAATTCCAGAGATGAGGGGTTTGACTTATGAGGAAAGGTTGAGCAGGCTGGGCCTATATTCATTGAAATTTAGAAGAATGAGAGGTGATCTTATTGAAACATAAGATACTGAGGGGGCTCGACAGGGTAGATGCAGAGAGGATGTTTCCCCTCATGGGGAAATCTAGAACTCGGGGGCACAGTCTCAGAATAAAGGGCCGCCCTTTTAAAACTGAGATGAGGAACTTCTTCTCTCTGAGGGTCGTAAATCTGTGGAATTCTCTGCCCCAGAGAGCTGAGGAGGCTGGGTCATTAAATACATTTAAAGTGGAGATAGACACATTTTTGCAAGATAAGGGAGTGAAGGGTTATGGGGAGCGGGTTAGGAAGTGGCTTTGAGCCCTAGATCAGCCATGATCTTATTGAATGGTGGAGCAGGCTCGAGGGGCCAAGTGGCCTATTCCTGCTCCTATTTCTTACGTTCTTATGTTAGAAGAAATTCCTCCTCATTTCCGATTTAAAAGGGTGCCCCCTTATTCTGAAATTATGCCCCCTAGTTCTAGATTCCCCCACGAGGGGAAACATCCTCTCTGCATCTACCCTGTCAAGCCCCTTCAGAATCTTATATGTTTCAGTAAGATCCCCTCTCATTCTTCTGAACTCCAATGAGTATAGGCACAACCTGCTCAACCTTTCTATATAAGACAACCCCTTCATCTCTGCAATCAACCTCGTGAACCTTCTCTGAACTGCCTCCAATGCAAGTATATCCTTCTTTAAATAAGGAGACCAAAACTGTCTGCAGTACTCCAGGTGTGGTCTCACCAACGCCCTGTACAGTTGTAACAGGACCTCTACTTTTATACACCATACCCGTTGCAATAAAGCCCAACACTCCATTTGCCTTCCTAATTACTTGCTGTACCTGCATGCTAGCTTTTTGGGATTCATGTACAAGGACCCCCAGATCCCTCTGTACATTAGCATTTTGTAATCCCTCCCCATTTAAATAATTTGCTTTTTTATTTTTCCTACCAAAGTGGATAAACTTGCATTTTCCCACATTAAACTCCATCTGCCAGATTTTTGCCCACTCACTTAGCCTATCTATAATCCCTTTGGAGATTCTTTGTGTCCTCCACACAATTTGCTTTCCCACCTATCTTTGTATCATCAGCAAATTTAGCTACATTACACTCGGTCCTTTCATCCAAGTCATTAATATAGATTGTAAATAGTTGAGGCCCCAGCACTGATCCCTGCGGCACCCCACTAGTTACAGTTTGCCAACCGGAAAATGACCCATTTATCCCAACTCTCTGTTTTCTGTTAGTTAACCAATCCTCTATCCATGTTAATATATTACCCCAACCCCATGAGCACTTATCTTGTGTAATAACCTTTTATGTGACACCTTATCGAATGCCTTCTGGAAATCGAAATACACGACATCTACTGGTTCCCCTTTATCCACCCTGCTCTTTACATCCTCAAAGAACTCCAGCAAATTTGTCAAACATGATTTCCCTTTCTGACTGCTTGACTATAATGGCCCAGAAATTTGGGTCGGAGGCTTCCCGCGTTTGCAAGCATCCGACCTGCACTTACCTAGCGCACCGGCCGTTGTGCTGTGGGCCCGCATGGGATTCCGATCCTGGGCCTCCTCCAACTGCCGGTGCACAGTGCTTGCACATCCCGGGGCGCAGTTAGTACAAAGCGTCCCCTGGGATCATGTGGGCCATGGAGAGCCAATGGTAGCAGGGAGTGCCCATTCATAAATTTGACAGGAAGATCTGTCAAAACTATGAAAACAATTCAGCCCCAAAACAACTAAAACTTCAAATAATTTTTTTAAATCACATTTTTAAAATAACTTTAAATTACATAAAATAACTATATTAAACAATAATTTAAATTTTTGAACAATTAATTACAGTTTCTAACGGGGCTAACAATAAACTTACCTTTCTTTAAAGTATTTAAAAATAATAAAGCATTGGAAAAATGTTTGAATTTTACTTAATTCACCACTTAGCTTGTTAAAAGCAAGCCTTGCACCTGCTTTTTAAATGTGCAGCTGCTGGAGACTCACCCTCCCAGTGAAACCTGCAAAAAAAAATGGAAGTTCCAGGCGTACGAGCTGCCTCTCCGGCGCATGCGTTCGACCTGTGAACCCCTTCCTTTAAGGGGACGGAAGTTCCGGTTTCCCACGCATGTGCAGTGCATGCACGAAACCGACACTTTCATTGGGCCTACGCGTGAGTACCCAGCGTGTACTCACCCGTGGGGACCCGAAGTTCTGGTCCACTATGATTTTCTAAATGTCCTGCTATCACTTCCTTAATGATGGACTCCAGCATTTTCCCAATGACAGATGTTAGGCTAACTGGTTGATAGTTGCCTGCTTTCTGTCTCCCTCCTTTCTTAAATAGGGACGTTACATTTGCGGTTTTCCAGTCCGCTGGGACCTCTCCCGAATCCAGGGAATTTTGGTAGATTACAACCAATGCCACCACTATCTCTGCAGCCACCTCTTTTAAGACTCTAGGATGCAGGCCATTGGGTCCAGGGGACTTGTCCACCTTTAGTCCCATTAGTTTGCCTAGTACTTTCTCTCTAGTGATAGTGATTGTTTTAAGTCCCCCCGCCACCCCAATATCCCCTTGATTATCCATTATTGGGATGCTTTTAGTGTATTCTACCATGAAGACCAATACAAAATATTTGTTCAAAGTTTCCGCCATTTCCCTGTTTCTCATTATTAATTCCCCAGACTCATCCTCTAGGGGACCAACATTTACTTTAGTTACTCTCTTCCTTTTTATATACCCGTAGAAGCTCTTACTGTCTTTTTATATTTCTTGCTAGCTTACTCTCATAAGCTATCTTCTCTCTCTTTATAATTTTTTTAGTCGTCCTTTGCTGGTATTTAAAAATTCCCCAATCCTCTGGCCTTTCACTATTCTTTGCAACATTGTATGCTTTTGTTTTCAATTTGATACCATCCTTTACCTCCTTAGTTAGCCACGGATGGTTCATCCTCTCACTGGAATATATCTTTGCTGAGAGTTATGAAATATCTCCTTAAATGTTTGCCACTGCTTTTCTACAGTCTTACCCTGTAATATATTTTCCCAGTCCAGTTTAACCAAGTCTGCCTTCATACCTTTGTAATTACCTTTGTTTAAGTTCAGGACACTAGTTTGAGACCTAGCTTTCTCACCCTCAAACTGAATTTGAAATTCTACCAAGCTATGATCACTCTTCCCAAGAGGATCCTTCACTTTGAGATCATTAATTAATCCAGCCTTGTTACACATTACCAGATCTAAAATAGTCTTCTCCCTGGTTGGTTCCACAACATATTGTTCCAAGAAAACATCCCGTATACACTCTAAGAACTCTTCCTCAAGTCTACCTTTGCCAATTTGCTTTGTCCAATCAATAGAAGATTAAAACCTCCCATGATTATAGCCGTACCTTTCTTACAAGCCTCTATTATTTCTTGATTTATTCTCTGTCCTACAATGTGGCTACTGTTTGTGGGCCAGTAGACCACTCCCACCAGTGACTTTTTACCCTTATTATTTCTTATCTCCACCCAAACTGATTCTACGTCTTGATCTTCTAAGCCAATATCATTTGTCATTACTGCACTGATCTCATCCCTTATTAACAGAGCTACACCACCTCCTTTTCCTTTCTGCCTATCCTTACGAAATGGCAAATACCCCTGAAAATTCAGTTCCCAGTCTTGCAACCACATCTCTGTAATGGTGGCTGTGCATCCAAAAAAACAAGTTTAATTTGAAGAGCTGCCTCAAATGGGTGCAAACTCACCATGCTGATTATTTCTATCTGGGGCCTGGCCAGTTTTGTGGGTGGGGCCGATATGCAGTGCAATGTTTTTTAACCCAGTGTTAAAGATGGCAGAAACTCGATTTATGCTTGGCATAACTTACATTTCAAATTCCGCAATCTTTTGCGCTAGTATTGACGATTTCAGCCAGAGTGCGCTGATCAGCACAAATTTTAAATAATAAATGGTACAACACAAAAAAGCTCAAATGGACTTGGACTTCTAGCTTTGACCAGCACAAGCAGATTAGAACTACACATTTACAACTTTTCCTCATGTGTCCTCCCGTGACTATCCGTCTCTACCAGTAATCGCAAGGTCACTGTATGGCTTCTCTGTACTGGTAATCTCATGGTCACTGTATGATCTGTACCATCACTTGACATTCAATGGCATTACCATCGCCGAATCCCCCACCATCAACATCCTGGGGGTCACCATTGACCAAAAACTTAACTGGACCAGCCACATAAATACTGTGGCAACAAGAGCAGGTCAGAGGCTAGGTATTCTGTGGTGAGTGTCTCACCTCCTGACTCCCCAAAGTCTTTCTACCATCTACAAGACACAAGTAAGGAGCGTGATGGAATACTCTCCACTTGCCTGGATGAGTGCAGCTCCAACAACACTCAAGAAGCTCGACACTATCCAGGACAAAGTAGCCCGCTTGATTGGCACCCCCATGTACCACCTTAAACATTTACTCCCTCCACCACCAGCGTACCATGGCTGCAGTGTGTACCATCTACAAGATGCACTGCAACAACTCGCCAAGGCTTCTTTGGCAGCACCTCCCAAACCTTCGACCTCTTCCGCCTAGAAGGACAAGGGCAGCAGATGCATGGGAACACCACCACCTCCAAGTTCCCCTCCAAGTCACACACCATCCTGACTTAGAAGTATATTGCCGATTCTTCATCGTCGCTTGGTCAAAATCCTGGAACTCCCGACCTAACTGCACTGTGGGAGTACCATCACCACACGGACTGCAGCGGTTCAAGAAGGTGGCTCACCGCCACCTTCTCAAGGGCAAATAGGGATGGGCAATAAATGCTGGCTTTGCCAGTGACGCCCACATCCCATAAAGGAATTTTAAAAAAGTACCAGTAGTCTCACGGTCACTGTATAACTTCTCTGTACTGGTAATCTCACAGTCACTGTATGATCTGTCTGTACCAGTAATCTCATGGTCACTGTATGATCTGTACCAGTAATCTCATAGTTACCATATGATCTGTCTGTACCAGTAATCTCATGGTTGTAACGATCAATTACATGTCATTCTATAGTGGACACTAGGTGGAGCCGTACAGCTGTATATAGCTGTATGTATAAGACTACACTACCCAGCTGTATGATATTAAGACTACATTACCCATGAGGCACTAGGCTACCCACAAGGCAGCAGTCAAGATGGAAGCCTCCACAGATACAGTACCTAGTCCACATGTGCTCAATAAAAGTTCTAGCAAAAGCTAGCTGTGTTCATAATAAGAATGTCTAGTTATTAATGAACATAACATGGTACCAGGGTGGTGAAGATCTGCTGAAAATTGTGAAAAGCGACATGGAGAATTTGAAGCCACCAGAGCGTTTGAATCTCGAGGGAAATGTCGACTACAATTGGCGGATTTTTAAACAACAATTTGAACTCTACATTGCAGCCATCAGATTCGGTACGAAGCCAGACGCAAGGAAGATAGCGTTGCTGCTTACGGTTGCAGGCCCACAGGCGATAGAGGTATTTAATACATTTGTATTTAATCCAGTGGAGAACAGAGAAAAATTAGAAGATGTGCTAAAAAAATTTGATGCACATTGCTCTCCCAAAAAGAATGAGACCTATGAAAGATACATCTTCCGTTCTCGGACACAGCAACAAAATGAGACTTTTGATAGCTTTATAACTGATCTGAAACTGAAAGCACAGACATGTAATTTCTCTGAGCTCAAAGCATCCATGATTCGTGACCAGATTGTGTTTGGTATTCATGATAAAAAAAGTCAGGGAACGTCTGTTGAGAGAAACCAAACTAAATTTGGAAAATGCGGTGAAAATATGCCAAGCCAGCGAGCTAGCTCGAAAGCACGCAAAGACTTTCAGTGAAATCAATAATGATGCGAATGTAATGAGTGATAATGTTGCTGTCGGTGCTGTGTCCTACAAGGGGAAGAAACGTGGGCAGAACAGAAATGAAAAGCAATCGGAGGATGAAATTTTTAATTGTAAACGCTGTGGTTACAAACACCAGTTAAGACAATGCCCAGCGTTTGGAAAAATGTGCACAAAGTGTAATGGAAAGAATCACTTTGCCAAACAATGCTTTTCAAAAGTAAAAACGACGAAAGGGCAACCAGTTAATGTGATTGAGGACACTGCTTTAAGTGAGACATTTTTTGTAGGAATGGTGTCATGTGACGATATCAAAAAAGATACAGAAAATGTGCAGCCCTCAGAAATAGACAATGCTGAACATAAAGTTAATGCAGTAAAAGAGGACAAATGGATGATCCCACTGCAGATAAATGGAGCATTAGTTACATTGAAACTGGACACTGGGGCAAAAGCAAACTTAATCAGTATGAGTGACATTAACAATATGAAAGAAAAGCCCAAAATACAGAAAAAGTCAGTACTACTGAAGGACAAAAATGGACAGAAAATAGATAGCTTAGGTGTATGCAGACTTAAAGTGACAGTCAAAGACAAAGTGTATCATCTCATGTTTTCTGTTGTGGCTAAAAGACTTGATTCGATACTAGGTGACAAAGCTTGTGAAGACTTAGAACTGGTCAAGAGAGCCTACCGTATAAACTGTGCCATAAGCAGACCAGATGACTCAGGTGATGAAGCAGAGAGCCCATCAAGGATGAAAAGGCCAAAGGGTATCCATGTCTTCAAAAAGCCTAGTTTCTCCAAGAAGAAAGAAAAAGACTTCAAGGTCAAAGAGAAGCCAAAGGAAGAAAAGCACAAAGAGGAAAAACACAAGGAGAAAAAGTCCAAAGATATAACCGCAGTAGATGTTGTTAAGCAGTGGAAAGAGAAAAAGAAAAAGAAGAATCCTGCACCAGAGCAGGAAGCAGTTCCGGTGGATACTCCTTCTTCCCTCAGGCCAATCTTTGGTGTTCCATTAGCCGAGGCTGCTGAGAGGACTATGCTGTATGATGGGATCCAGCTGCCAGCAGTTTTTCGAGAGTGCATTGACTACATTGAGAGTTATGGCATGAAGAGTGAAAGAAACACTGAAACCCTCCAAGCAAAGATCACAAGGAGACCTCGATCTATACAAGAGCAGATTGATGACAATGCCGCAACTGCATCTTGTCATTCACCGCCAGAACAATCTCATGAAGACACATCAGACTTACCCGTGTTGAGAAGATCCACACGTGAAGTAAAAAAGCCTGATAGACTTAATCTTTGAGTACAATGTAAAGCTTTGAAAATGTGTTGACTGTTTTGAAAATGTTTATGTTTATAGAGCACTAACAAAAGTGTTACTGATATTATCTTTATTGTTTTCTTGAAAGTTGATTGATATTGATTTTGTTAAACCTCAAAGAAAGGGGGATGTAACGATCAATAACATGTCATTCTATAGTGGACACTAGATGGAGCCGTAGAGCTGTATATAACTATGTATAAGACTACACTACCCAGCTGTATGATATTAAGACTACATTACCCATGAGGCACTAGGCTACCCACAAGGCAGCAGTCAAGATGGAAGCCTCCACAGATACAGTACCTAGTCCACATGTGCTCAATAAAAGGTCTAGCAAAAGCTAGCTGTGTTCATAATAAGAATGTCTAGTTATTAATGAACATAACAATGGTTACTGAATCCTGTACCAGTAATCTCATGGTCACTGTATGATCTGTGTACCGGTTATCGCACGGTCACTATATGATCTGTGTATACCAGTAATCCCATGGTCACTGTATGATCTGTCTGTACCAGTAATCACACGGTCACTGTATGATCAGTCTGTACCAGTAATCGCACGATCACTGTATGATCTGTGTGTACCAGTAATCTCGTGGTCACTGTATGATCTGTTTGTACTAGTTATCTCATGGTCACTGTATGTCGTGGGTGGTATAATATAATTTCAAAAGTATTAAAAGGGGATTTGAGGAAAAACTTTTTCACCCAGAGGGTGTTTGGAATCTGGAACTCACTGCCTGAAAGGGTGGTAGAGGCAGGAACCCTCACAGCATTCAAGAAGCATTTAGATGAGCACTTGAAATGCCATAGCATACAAGGCTATGGACCAAGTGCTGGAAAATGAGATTAGAATAGACAGGGCTTAAAGGCCGCCACGGACTCAATGGGCCAAAGGGCCTCTTTCTGTACTGTTACCGACCTCTCATTGTCTCCTAGTTTTAAGCTTGTTTAAAGGGGTCTGGATAAAGATTATTCTGTAAAACCCAATGTATATTTAGCAAAAACCTAACAGCAACAAGAACACATCCCGCAGCAAGAGGGAGGAAAAGAGCTACCACAGGGTAAAAGGAAGGAAAGAGAATAAAGAATTCAAGGGGGAAAGTAGAAAAGCAAGAGGATAAAGAAGCTGTGGCCCACAACTCGATCGGTCCAACAGCCTGAACAGGAATGCAAGCAATACTGGAACCACCAGGCAGGCCCCAGATTCAGAGATACCCCCACCCCGTTCCCCCAACAGGATAAAACACCCTAGACACAGCAAACTGACATCACTCTGAATACAGTCCATCAACAAAATTATATCCACGAATCTCAGACTCCAGCACATAATCAGGCAAAACAAAACTAATCGACATAAAAGGATAGGTGGAAGTGCCATTTTTGCAGGAGACCCTCCTCGCTGCTCTCAGAACACACCAAGTTTATGAGTGAATGGGTGGGACCAATGCTGGCCGCCTTCTACTGACCCAAGAGCAGAGGATAGTCACACTAATCAACAGGAACCTTCCCATTACTCTGAGATATACATTCCTGGAGAAGGAGGGCGCTCCATCCTAATGAAATTCGAATAACAGCAGAACTGACAGTGATGCTTCAGTTCTGTGCCACAAATGAGGTGTCCCCACATTCCCCACATCAGCAATCCTCACAATCGCCCCATGTATGGACAGCACAGTAACCATGAGTGGAGACTTAAACTGTGCGCTTCACTCCCAACGGACACAGAGCACTAGGACAAGCAGCCGGAGCAATTCAAAGGAGAAGTAGTGACCTGGTCCAACACGAACTAATAGCTCCCCAACTGAGTTTTACAAGGCCCTAATCATGGAGCTTACTCTCCTACTGAAACTGCTACACCATGTGTTGGAGACAAGGACACAGACACACTTACCTTAGTCACAATCATGTTGATAGATATGAACAGAAAGGTCATTGCCCATCGTACAAAACTAAATCCTTCCTCAATGCTGACTAGAAAATATTGGCCAAGATCTTAACCTCCAGATATCTCCATGCAAACAAATAGGCTTCTTACAGGGCCGCACTTGGAGGCGATTCAATGTATTGCACCACTGTCATACCTCTACCCCGATACTTCCCTTGAATGCCGAGAAGATTCTTTATCGAAGGCGAGTGGAATGTTTCCTCCAGAGAATTGAGAGAATAAGCTTTAGTGACATTTTCAGGAAGTGCTACTCACGTCCACAATGAGCACCAGCTAACTCTATACCCCTCGCCACTTCTCGCTCAACAGGCAGAGAAAGTCTCGTTCCCAGGCTTCCTGTCCCGACTTTGGTCACGGACATGAGTTTGACACACAAGAGGGAGATGGATCAGGAGATGAGTATTGTAGAGGAGGAAAGGTTCAGCTGGGAAGGGCGGTGTTTCCTGTTGCTGAAGTGTGCAAAGTATCGATGGGTTCTGGAGGCTGTGGTTCATCTGAGGGTCCCTGTGTTGGTCATGTTCGGGGAGCTGACATTTTCAGCTAACCAGTTGATGCTTTTTAGAAGATGGATTTGGTGTGTGAATAACACTTTTAACTCCATTCAGGCCCGCTTTTAACCACGTTCCTTTGCAACTACTTAGTACTAAAAGATGCTCGCTATATTTTGATGTATAACAAATCAAATTATGAGATATAAATCAGGACAAAGGAACCTATATGAATTTTACCGGGGTTAATAGCATCCAGTATTTCTCTCCACACTACATATGGTAAAGGGCCGTTGAATTTTTCGATAGACAGGGGGGCATCTGCTAATGTCAGTATATAACCGTCCTCACTAATCCTGCAAATATCAAACAATTGGTTATAAATTGACCATAAACACTTTTCTGAGTTATTTTACCAAACTGCAGAGTTTCAGTAAAGAACATGTCTCACCTCCTCTTCTGACGAGTTTCCTCCTAAATAAATAAAGCACCAATCTTGAGTTGACAGAGACCGAGCGTCTATATCCGGACAGCAGAAATTACACCCAGATTGTTACAAGCTGCTGATAATTCCCAATTCTCACTGCTGCCCACACAGATAGAAAGAGGATATTACAAAAAGGATATAGAAGAACAGGAGAAAGTATAAAAATGATTTACAAGAATGATACCGGAACTGCGATAATAGAAATCAACATCAGTCCCAAATGACCTCCTTCTGTGCTGTGTCATTCTATGATTCTGTGTGTGTCAGCCGTCAGGTGTGGAAATCAACTTCAGTGCTACTCAGACACAGTACCCCTCACACCCACCATACCAGATACACCCACACACTCACAGCATGGAATTATAACTGGATTGTAATGTGAGTTTCAGAAGAATATTAAACTTGGGCACCACAGAAATCATTACAAGCTAAGTGTCAAGATCACGGCAACTCATTCCTGGGAGGTTGCAGGTATTCCGGGGCTTCTATAGATATTGTGGAGGCCGATTAGTTCAGTGACAATAGCAGATCCGCCCGGGAATAGACAAAACAATCGATCAGTTTAAATCAGTGCCGAATTATTGAGAACATGCTGCATTTATTTCAAAATTCCCGTTTGGCATTTCGTAACTGTGAACTTTCACTTAACTAAACTGAAATATAATCCTCACCTTCAGAAATATCAGTCCGTCTTTTTGCTCCATCTGTTTTTGCAACTTTGAGAGTTTCTCGTGAATAAAATGTAAATTTTCTTGAATTTCACGAAGATTTTTCTTCATTATTTCTAGAACCCTCTCTTGTTCCCTGAGATCTCGGATTAAATGCTACTCTTTCTCAGTGAGAATTTGATGCATTTTAGCGAACTCAGATGCGATGTGAGTCTGCAGGCTTCAACTGTTGCTACGAAATAAAATGTTAAAAATAATATTTTTTCCGCAATAAAAGCAAAAAAAATCAAATTTCGAAAATCAACACAGGGAGACTTTACCCTAATTTCGGAAATCTTCTGTTTCTGCCGTCGCTCCGTTTCTTGAACCGTCGATTTCTTCTCTGTGAGAGATCTAAGGAACATTGCACCAGACCCTGGAATTGGGATAGAAAATCACAGAATAAAAGTGTTAGACCATGAAAATGTGATAAAATAATCAGGTGATCAAATCTGTTCCTTTTACCTTGTAGATTCCAACAGCTTCTTCAATGGGCATGAAGCGGTGCTCTCTGTGTTCCCGCGCATCTTTACAAATCACACAGATCAATTTCTTGTCAGTTTCACAAAACAGCTTCAGTTCTTCCTGACGTACCTCACAGTGAAGTTTACTTTCCTTCTCTTTCGGATTCAGGGCATCTTCAAGAAAGGTGACCAGTCCGATTGCGGTAATTACAGAGGAGTTTCCCTGCTGTCTGCCACAGGGAAAGTCATCGCAAGAATCCTCCTCAATTGCCTTCTCCCAGTGGCTGAAGAGCTCCTCCCAGAGTCGCAATGCGGATTCCGCCCACTAAGGGGCACAATGGACATGATCTTCGCCGCACGGCAATTACAAGAGAAATACAGGGAACAGCACCAGCCGCTGTACATGGCCTTCTTTGATCACACAAAGGCCTTCGACTCTGTCAACCATGAGGGATTATGGAGTGTCCTCAAATTTGGCTGCCCTCAAAAGTTTGTCACCATCCTCCGCTGGCTTCAAGATGACATGCAAGCCGTGATCCTGACCAACGGTTCCACCACAGACCCAATTCACATATGAACCGGGGTCAAGCAAGGCTGTGTTATCGCATTGATGTAAGCCCCGAAAGTGCGGACCAAGTGATATACAAGGTCGACGTCACTGGCTTGTTGAAAGAAAGACAGACCAACTAATTGAAGTCAAAACGGTTTACTCAGGCCTGAGGAGAGCCTTCCAGATCACGTCTGGATCCAACTCCAACAAGCCTCTCAAAGTCCACACAGTTATACAAAAATTAAGGCCCTGCCCTAGAGGCGGGGATAAGTTTATTAGCATATACAGAGTTATAGCTAAATTGTAATTATAAAACCATGACATTCCATCCTTCCAGCCGCTTACAAATCCCACATTTCATTATCAGTTGGTCCCGTCACCCCTTGTGACCATGGGCCTCATCTTAATTACTTTACAACCATCCATTTGCCGTGGTCAGATGGTTCGGTCTGCTAAGTGTTTTCTTAAGATAGCAGTTCTTTTCAAAGCGGGCAATCCGCAGACTTTCTGCCTTACTCTTGGGTCACTTCTGCAAAGAAAAAACACTTTAGTTAATCCTCAGTATACTTTGAAGAATAGAACCTTGTTGTGTTTTACACTAAACAGACCCTTAAGTGCATAGGTGTCGATTCACTTGGCCGAACATACACATCTCTCTCAATCTTTCCAGGAGTTGTTTTGGCAGATTTAATCTCTCAGCATTTGACCCTTAATCATGTTTAAACTTAACTGGGTTTATACAATTTTACAGACCTCTATTGTTCAACTCAAGAGCATGAATTAACCCATTCCCTCCACCTTGTATATTGATGTTGCAAGTGAATCCTGGTTTGTCTTGCCCTGTTATCTAATTTTTAATATCTTACTTCAGTCCCCCCTTTTGACCTTTTGGACAATTGTTCCAAAATAGGTCAACATGTATTTCCACTTCCTGGTGTCTGCCAGAGTGTGCACTCCCTGGCCCTCTACCAGTCTAGGTTATACATGCGTATATATCCTATCAATTTGGAGGCCGACTTCCCCCTCCACACGGTATGGTGGTCTTTCCTTTACGGTGGGCTTTCCTTTATGGTGGGCTTTCCTTTATGGTGGGCTTTCCTTCCGGGGTAGCCATTCCCGGGGCCCCTTAGACCCTGCATAATGGTTTAGGCTTTCTGCTCAGGCCTGACCCTCATTCCCACGTTGGGTGCGTGACGTGCCAATTCGAGACTGTCATCACTCACCAATCCTCATTCATCACCTTCCTTCTGCCACCCTCCTTCTGCCACCTCCGTCTTATGGTTGGCCGGCCCGGTCCTTAATTACCATGCCCAATTAATCCCTCATAATTTCAGGGCTTCCTATCACATCTTACACCATTTGCCTTGGAGAAGCGGGGGAGTTTTCCATTCTTAACTTCGCTACCTGCCTCTCCTCAGGCTCGACTTCTTTTACTGCACCAATTTCGACATTACTCATTCTGGTGCAGAGGCACTGGAGCAGTAAAAATATACAATATATTGTAATAACAATCATGAGGAATATCATTATGCCTTGTACCACGGAGGTGCCCAATGTCCCCGACCATCCTGATCCCCAATTATCAAAATAGGAGGAAGTGGGTGAGTTTACTCTAATGTTGTACTAATGTCTTTTTGTTGTTTCTTTAAGCCTTCTTCTATTTTATGATAAAACTTTAAAATTTCCTTTGTTTCCTGCTGTAACTTCTGCCAAGCTTCCTCTAACTTAGGAATTGCCTTGGGCTCTGGTATGACATAAGTTTTGACCTTTTTTAGTAAGTCCCATATTATCAAATGACCAGGTTTCCCTATCTGTATAGGTATCTTTAGACCAAAACAAAGGTTTGGTTGGGGAATGGTACAAGCCATATCTTGATATTCATATTTCTGTTCAATTGTGGTGACACAACATGTCCCGTTGTTCCTTGGTGCTACCCAGGTCCGGTGTATCCCCCTTGGGTGTACCTCGAGGGTGCAATTGGTAATTTTCACAAATCTGCACTCGGATGTGTCTCCCTCGGTGGGGGGGGGGGGTTGTGTGCACACCCATGTCCTTCTCTTGTGGTGGCACCCGTCCATTACCACCCCCCTTAAGGTTCCATTCTTCTGGTTATTCTCTTCATCCCTTTCCCAAAGTGCCTTGGTAGGGACATCATGATATTTAACCCAACTTTCCCTTTGTACCTCTCCTATATTAATCACATCGTATAGGGGCTGTCCCTCTTCTGGGAATTGTGGGATGGCAGTACAAATCCAATCATCTTAGCCCATGGGGTCAGACAATCGCCTGTCCCATTTTACACTCCTTGCATAGGCTTTTATTTGTGTCAATCCAAGGTTCCAGATCCTCATTAGTAATCCAATCAGGGATCTGTCCATTATTTATTTGCCTCATGTTTTGTTGAGCATTCGACAATAGCCATTATCCATACATGACACATATGAGTTCCTTATCGGTTTGCCGTGAAGCATTATTAAGTCGATCAATAATGGTATTGATTGTTTCTGCATGGGGGGCTACTATCTCTTCCACCCCCAACAATTGCATTATTGTTTGGTTTCCCTGCCAGTGTCAATTGCTGGCTATTTCCGGTAGCTTGTTTTAGTAACGTCTCTATTTTTGCTCGTAGTTCTTCTACTCCTTTGTTTACTCCTTCTATGTCCGAGCTATTAACTGTTGCTAACCTGGCCGCATACCCTGCTCCGGTCATTTCCAATACTCCCCGTTTCTTACATCTTTGTAAGATAGATTTTCCCTGTGGACCCTCTAATTGTTTTACCCACAGGGAGTTCCATGTTTGTTTTGTATCTCAAAAGTACTCATATTAATGGCAAGCTTAGTAACTCTATGTGCCACCCTAAAATACACCTCATCCTGTGTTCTCCTTATTACTAATCCCCCTCGACAATGGCAATACTTATGTTCATCCCTAGGATCAAGGCGAGGATGCTCCATCTCATTCCGGACGTCCAATGTTCCTGTAATTACAAAAAGGGGGCTGGTCGTCACCAGCCAGTTAGAATTATTCGGCTCTTATCCATTTTATCAGTTTAAAATGCTGTACATCTGGTTCATTTCTTGTTCTGTGGCTCTGTCCCCAGACATACCTGAAGATGCAAACTATGGCATATACCATTATCATCATACACAGCCCTATCATTGATATATGTAGTAACTCCCCTTCCCATTCTTTATATCTTCTAGTATACTCCTCACTCTGCTCAAAAGGGCACCATCTCTGGTTTACTCATTGTCTTTGTTATATATTTTAACTGAGTCCAGTGCTTCCACCTTCCTTTACCCGTTCCGGACCCATCTACACGAGCGCATGTGTCACTATTCATTAATACTTCATAAGGTCCTGACCATCTGGGTGCTAGCCCTGGTTTGGCTGGTATTATTTCTGCCATCACTTTGCACTTTGCACCCTAGGCAGATACACATCAAGATGGCGGACGGAACGGTCCGGTGCTGAGATCGCTCTCCCTGTTTCGGGCAGCCAGCTCTCGCCGCTCGCTCCCGCAACCGGAGCGAGGTGCTCGGCAAGTCGGGCAGAGGCAGCGCAGTGCGATGAGCAGCAGCAGCAGCCAATCCGACCCGCTGGAATGCATCGGCCGGCAACTCCCCGGCGGGAAGGAATTCCAACTGGGAGGAGGGGAGCCGAGCATGGCGGCCAGAGGCCGACCCGTGAAGAGAGAGAAATGGGCCCCGGGTGGTGGAGCGTGGAGCCGGCGATGGTGAAGAGGAGGCCGCATTGGAGCATTCACATCCCGACGATGTGTTCGGCAAGTCGGGCAGAGGAGCGCAGCACAACGAGCAGCAGCAGCAGACTCACGACACGCTGCAGCACGTCGGCCGGCAGCTCCATTTCGGGTAACTCGCAGTCCGGATGGGAGGAGGGGAGCCGGGCATGGTGGCCAGAGCGGGAGAAGCAGGCCACCACACGTGGAGCCGGCAACAGTGAGGAGGAGGCCGCGGTGACGAGGAGGACAGAGCGGCTGAGGGACATCGTGCTCCCACTGCCACGGGAAGCCATTGTATTGACTCTGAACGCGGCGCTGTATGTATAGCTGACGCGTCCCTACGGGGAACAAGCATTCCATTGTACTTGTTACATATGGCAAATAAATCTAATCTGAATCTGAATCTATCTATTGCTAGGACCTCCTTCTGGTTGTCCCGTGTATCCTGTTCTTGATCCCGTATAATCTGTTGGCCTTTGGCCTCATGTCTCTAACTATCTGTCTAGATTTATCTTTGGGTAACAGGACAGCCTCCCAAGCAGTCTCCCGGCCATTTGAGATGGTGGTGCAATTAGTTTATAAGATAACTTCCATTTATCAAATCATAATTCTCCTTCTATCACTGTGGGGAAATATTAACTTAACATTAAGAAACTTAAATTTAATAATGTCCAATATCTTTAAATTCTATTCAGTAATACTGAAGTTGTTGCTTGGTGAACTCAAACAGCTGTCAGTGGAAAGGGTTAACTCCTTCACAGGCTTTTGAAGGTGGAGCTTAACATTATTGCGTCACTTCACGCAACCCAAAAAACATCCCTGACTGAAAGACAGTTGTGGTTTCACACTTTAACTCAACATGAACATTTGGGCTTCCTTGGTCAGATTCCCTTTCTCAGCTGCTTGCTTAGCTGCCTCCTCTGTCCATGCATTGCCCTGTTGGTGTTGGTCAATAATCCTCTTGTGTGTTTTAATTTATTGGCCCAGAACTTGGTGTCGGGGGCTTGCCGCGCGTGCAAGCCCCCGATGTGCACTTACCCGGCGCGCCGACATCTGAAACCTGGCCCGCAGTGGATTTCCTGTCAGTGGCTCGGTTCTGATGTCGGCGCGCTGTGCTAACCTGACCCAGCGGCGTAGTTAGTGCGATGTGCCGGCTGGGATCAGGTGAGCACTGTTCAGCCAATCAGGGGAGGAGAAACTTCATTCATAAGTATGAGAGTAAGAACTGTCAAACTCATGAAAAGTACTGCACCCCAAAACACTACTTAAACTTTAAATAAAATTTTTAAAAAACATCCCAATCATTAAATTAAGTATAAATAAGTTTAAAAAAATAATTTAAACAATAATTTTTTTTTTTGAATAAAATAAATTTTTAGTAAAAAGGGTCTAAAACTAAACTTACCTTATTGTAGATTCTTTAAAATAATAAACCTGTGGAAAAAAAATTCTAAATTGCACTAAAACACCACTTACCTGTAAAAATAAATACTTACGTGTGCTTTTTACAAGCGTAAAGACCAGAGGTCTTTACACATGCGCAAATCCCCCAAAACAGAGGAAATCCAAGACGCACGCGCTGCCCCCTACAGCGCACGCGCTAGCCTCTTCACCTCTTGGGTTAGAGGAGAGGAAATGCCGGTTTTCAGTGCATGCGCTGTGCTTGCTGAAAGCCGGCATTTCCTCCGGCCAGACGCGTGAGTACCCCTTCCGTACTCACGCGTTTGGGGAGGAATTACTGCCCCATTATTACACACTCTTTGGGTTGGAGAGAGGTTCCTACTAATTCCTTGATTATATTCTTGTGTCTTACGGGTCCTCCTCCTCTTCCTGGTGTCATATATCCTCGCCTACTCCAGGCTATCATCAGACACCACCCCAAATGCATTCCGACTATCTATATAGGTTTACACTTTTTCCTTTGGCTACCCCCCTTTGATCGAATCCTGTATAGGCTGGGCCATTTCTGCTTTGTTTCCCGGGCCTGCCTGTTTGTTTGACTTATAATCTGGGGGCTAGTACACTTCATTCACTTTAGGGTCGACTGAAGCTCCTACTTCTCGCAGTATATCTATCCCTAGGATTGTTCCTTCGGTGTTCTCGCATACCCACAACTGTGTAGGTATTATTATACATCCAATTTCTAGTAAGACGGTTTCGCTCTTATAAGCCCTGATTCTTCGTCTACCGATTCCTGCTATACTAACTGAAAGTTTCGTTCGGGGCAAGGGTAAGTCTGTCAATGAGATTGTGGCTCCTGTGTCTATTAACATTTTGCACTGTCGGCCCCCTACCAATGCGACAACAAACATCCTTGGATCCCCCTCCCCTCTCTGGTGCAGTCCCTTCCTGCTGCCATCTCTGAGGGCTTCCCCCTTTCATTTCACAAACCTTGCCCTTTGGCTTATTCATTACCCCGATATCCCTTTTATCTGTATGGCGCACCTCAAAGCGCAGTGTCGTTTCCTCACAACTTTGGCCTTTGTATTTACCCCATCTTCTGGATCAAAATCTGACCACAGCTGCTTGCAAATACTGGACTGATAAATCAAAGCACGCAGCTTAGTAATTGTGTGCAGCTCAGCTGGCTGTCCTCTGGGCCCTAATGCTCCTACCATATGTGCCACAGTCTGTCGGCACATGCTGCCGGAGTCTCATTTGCTCTACGTCTGCTATAGCCTTTAAAAGGATCCCTTCCTAGCCCCAACTTATTCATATTACTGGACGATTTCCCTTAAATCCTCTGTATTACGCCAAATCACAACCCCCCCGATCGAGCAGCCCTAAGTCTTTAATCTGCTTCCTTTAATGGCCACACGTCACACTGATTCTGATTACTTATCCCCTGGCTCTCAAGGTACTGTTCTTTATTAACCCACCTTTCTGTCTTCGGGTATTTGTCTCTTCCCTTGTGTTACTATGTATCCCAGGTAGATTACTTCATCCTCCCCTACCTGTACCTTTCTAAGGTTTAACTCTAGTCCCACATTCTATAGGGCTCCTGTTAAGTCCGTGAATGATTGAGACACGGACGAGCAGGAGAGAAACAACAAGTCTTTACTGGTGGAAGGCATAAATGAATCTAACAAAACAGAGGCTCTCTAGCGCCTTTTATACAGGGGTGGTTACTGCCGGTATTGCAGTCTGAGACCAGTTATTCTCTTAAAGGTACATACACAACAATTCCTCCCCTTTTAGATAAACAGTACATAACATTCATTTAACACTAATGATAACGAATTACAATCACAATTACTGTTGCTAGATACATTGGTTAAGTTTAAGCAATTATAAGTTCAGTCTTTGAGGAGGCTTCCTGATTCTGTCTGGATAACGCCTCTTTGGAGTATCAGGTTCTTCTGGCAATGTTGAGTCGAAATCAATGTCGTTGTTTGGTTCATCTGCTTCCAATATTACCGGTTCTGCGGTAGCTGCAATTGAAACGTCGATTTCATTACCAGGTGTATCAGATCGTGGTGTGGAGTTGACGTTTTCCAGTGACTCTAGAATCTGGTCAGCATGGCATCTTACAATGCTCTCCCCAATGTCCACGGTATACATGAGAGGTCCTTGTCATGTACAAATCGTTCCTGGCTGCCATTTCTCAGTGGGGTAGTCCCAGGCCAAAACTGGTTGACCTATCTTAAAACTCCTGGTCGGCCTTTCATTCATATTCTGAAACTGCCTGTTCTCCACATCTCTTCGGACGTTTGGCTTAACCAAATCCAAGCGGCATCATAGTCTTCGATTGAAGAACATCATGGCTGGAGTTTGGTTGGTAACCGCATGTGTCGCATTCCGGTAGGCAAACAAGAAGTTGTCCACCTTGTGTTGTAGGGGTATATCTTCAGTACACATTGCCTTGATAGCCTTCTTGAATGTTTGGACAAACCTCTCGGCCAATCCATTAGTGGCTGGATGATATGGGGCAGATGTGTAATGCTTAACAGCATTGTTCTTTAAGAACCTCCGGAACTCTTCAGACACAAACTGTGGTCCATTGTCAGAGCAAATCTGTTCAGGCAGCCCATTCCTGGCGAATATGGTTCGTAAAACTGCAATAGTTTTTTCCGTGGTGGTTGAGGGCATTTTTATTACCTCTGGCCACTTTGAATGTGCATCCACCGCAATTAAAAACATCGAGTCCATGAAGGGACCAGCAAAATCAATGTGCACCCTTTGCCATGGGGATGAGGGCCACTCCCATGGATGCAGAGGAGCTTGTGGTGGGGCGTTTTGGACCTTCTGGCATCCTGCACAGCTCTTGGTCATCTCTTCAATTTCTCTATCGATTCCCGGCCACCACACAAGCGCTCTGGCTAAGCTCTTCATTTTTACCCCACCCAGATGACCCTCATGAAGCTCATTGAGCACTCTATCCATCAACTTAGGTGGAATTACTACTCTGGATCCACACATCAAGGTTCCTCTGCACACTGACAGCTGTTCTCTTCTTGACGAAAATGCTGGCAGCAGTGGTTCGCCATGTGCTGGCCATCCCTTCACCGTTAAATCATAGACCCGTGATAGTGTCGGGTCATTCCGTGTTTCCTTTTCTATGTTTGCATCGTCACAGGGAGACATTCGACTATGGTCGAGTGGAATAACTCCATTGGATCCACTGCAAGGTCTTCTTCTTCCACCGTTGGCAACGGTAGACATGACAACCCATCAGCATTTCCATGCTGTTTAGTTCCCCTGTACTCGATGTCATATTGGTGTGCCCCTAGGAAAAGGGACCATCTCTGCAGCCGTTGTGCTGTCATTATCGGTACGCCCTTCTGAGGGTTGAAAATGGAGACAAGAGGTTGATGATCGGTTAGTAGAGTAAATTTTTGACCTTGCAGATAGTGATTGAACTTCTTCACCCCCCACACTAGGCGGAGGGCCTCTCTGTCAATCTGGGCGTAGTTACCCTCGGCAGAAGTTAACGAGCGTGACGCAAAAGCTATCGGCCTCTCCAAACCATCAAGGAATTTATGTGACAGTACCGCCCCAATGCCGTAGGGAGACGCATCACACGCCAGCCTGATTGGCAGTGCTGGGTTGTAGTGAGCCAATACTTCCTTCGAAGTGATTAAGTTCTTACTCTTCTGAAAAGCACGTTTACAATCATCGCTCCATTCCTATGCTACCCCCGTTCGTAGCAGGGCGTTCAGTGGATGCAGAATTGTCGACAAATTCGGCAAAAACTTATGATAGTAATTCACCAACCCGAGGAATGACCTCAGTTGCGACACATTTTCAGGCGCTGGGGCTTTAACAACCGCTTCAATTTTGTCAGGGGACTTATGTAACCCCTCTTCATCAATCACGTGGCCACAATACGATATCTGTTTCTTGAAAAATTCGCACTTGGGGCGGTTGGCTCGCAGCCCATGTTCCCGTAGTCTAGTGAGCACCTGTTCTAGGTTGTTAAGGTGTTCACTGTCATCTTCACCTGTTACAAGGATGTCGCCCAAGTAACACTGAGTCCCTGGAATCCCTTGCAGGACTTGTTCCATCGCTCTTTGCCATATCGCCGGAGCCGATGTTACTCCGAATACCAATCGATGATACTGGTAAAGACCTTTGTGAGTGTTTATCATGAGATACTTCCTAGAGGATTCTTCAACCTCCATCTGCAAATATGCTTGTGCTAGGTCAATTTTTGTAAAACGCTTCCCTCCAGACAGTGAGGCGAAGATGTCTTCTATCCTTGGAAGAGGATATTGTACTGTGTGAAGGACAGGGTTCACCGTCACCTTGAAATCCCCACAGATGCGAATCTTCCTTGGCTTTCCGGACTTATTGCTTAACGTTTTCTTCATGACAGGAACGATGGGTGTCGCCCACTCGCTCCAGTCGACCTTAGACAACACGCCCGCCTTCTCCAGATTCTCCAGCTCTGCCTCGACGGCTGGACGAATTGCATATGGTACCGGTCTCGCTTTGAAAAACTTGGGAACTGCATTCTCTTCTATTTTTAACAAGGCGGTTACGCCTTTAAGCGTGCCCAGTTCTTGTTGAAATACCTCTTTGGCGTTAGCTAAGATTGTTGACAATCGTCCAGGAGTGACGTCTTCATCTTTTTTACCGCCCACCGTCATTGCATGAATGGAATGCCAATCTAAGTTTATCTTCCTGATCCATTCCCATCCCAATAACGGTGGTCCACCATTTGGCAGTATGTAGAGATACAATTTCCGTATTTTCTTGCCATTGTATTCGACAGGCACCCTTATTTTTCCTCTGGGGTATACGTTTTGCCCCGTATACGTCGTCAAGACAATGGATGTCTCTCTCAAGGGTATGTGTGAAAATAGCCGCTCATAGTCTCGTCGATTCATGACGGTTAGCGCTGATCCTGTATCCAATTCCATTTTAACTTGGGACCCTGCTATCGTGAGGGTGACCCAAATGGTTCGGTGATCCTCTTTTGCGATTACATTGTGAAGTTTGAGACAGCTTAATCTCCTGTTCTCGGATTCACTATCGCTCATCTGGTCTTCGGAACTACTGTCCGTCATCTTTTGTACTTTCTTGTACGGTTCCTTAGTAGCCTTTTTGTTGTCGCTGGTCTTCTTCCCAGACCTACAAACTCGTGCAATGTGTCCAATCTTCCCGCATTGTCTGCATATTTTGCCTTTGGACCAGCAGTCCTTCTGGTCATGGTTAGTTCTGCCGCAGCGATAACATTTTGCAAATCCCCGTGTCATTTCGTGGGTGCTGTATTCCTGTGGTTTTTGTTGAATTTCTGCAGCTCCCCTGGCTGCTGCTTCATACGATACTGCCACGCTGAAAGCCTTATCTAGCGTCAGCTCTTTTTCTGCGAGTAACTTCTTCTGTGTTCCTTCACTCAGGAGTCCACAGACAAATTTGTCCCGTAGGGTATCTGCCAGTCCTGCTCCGAACTGGCAGTGCTTTGATAGCTTGCGTAGTTCCGTAAGATACTCAGCATTGCTCTCATCTTTGTGCTGAGTTCTCCTGTGGAATTTAAATCTTTCTGCTATCAACAGCGGTGCAGGGTTTAAGTGCTCCTGTAGAACAGCAACAATTTCATTAAAACTCTTCGCCTTCGGTTTGGCTGGAGTAATCAGATCCCGCAATAGGCCGTACGTTCTAGCGCCCATTAAGTTTAGCAATATTGATGCCTTTTTCCCCTCCGCTATTTCATTTGCCTCGAAATATACCTCGACTCTTTCCACATACGTGGTCCAGTCCTCTAATGTATTATCAAAAGCAGTGATACAGCCAGTCTTCGGCATCTTGCAAATCTAAAATGGCGCCTCCCGCGCTTTGCCTTCTTCCCTGATTTAACAAAATGGCGCCTCCCGCGCTTTGTCTTCTTCCCCGCTGTTGTTAGCGCTGCTTTCCACGGTTTCCTGCGCGTTAAATATTAATTCGTTTTCTTTTATTATCTTCCCGTCGTGGAGCGGACCCTCTGGGACACTTCCCTCCCTCTTCTGAGGTCCGAACGCTGCCCAGCTTTGAAACACCGGCCGCGCCCTGTATGCTCCACCCTCTCTCTCTCTCCTTGCTTCCCGACTCGCTGCCCGGCCCCGTTGCAGCCCAGGAAGGATCAGAGCACTACCTGCCACCAGCCCGATTAGCTGGGAAAGCACGGACCGAGGAACCCAGCCTGGCTCTGGAAAGTCGCTCCTGCAAAGCCTTGAACCCGATGATTGACGGTCGACGCCCGTTCCTCGAGTTTCAATGGACTCTTTTTTTTTTCTTCCGACCTTCAACGTCGTCGGAGCTGCTGCTGAGTTGCAGGTAAGTTCTTTCTACCTCGTCGCCAGTGTTAAGTCCGTGAATGATTGAGACACTGACTAGCAGGAGAGAAACAACAAGTCTTTACTGGTGGAAGGCATAAACGAATCTAACAAAACAGAGGCTCTCTAGCGCCTTTTATACAGGGGTGGTCACTGCCGGTATTGCAGTCTGAGACCAGTTATTCTCTTAAAGGTACATACACAACAGCTCCCAGTACCATAGTCAATTAAATATTGTAGAGGGACCTGCCACTATCGGATATTCTTGCGGAGTGGAGGTATCTTATTCAATTTGGACTACACCAATTTACATCAACCAGAATTTCTTGTGGCCACAATGAAACTCTGGTTTTAACAAGTTAATTTACCTCATAACTCCAAGGTTAGATTTTAGACTGGAACTTAATCTTTCGTTAAACAAACTTTTTGTTGCTCTTCTCAGTTTTTACACTCCAGCTTAACTTAAATTGTAATAGGTTTTTTCATTCTGAGGGCACAATCTTATTCGCACCTTCTTAAACTTCCAAAATCCGAGACAAGAAAAAGGGTTAAATGCTTTTCTTTCACACAGAGAATTGGGTGGAGCTACAACACACACAGCAGACATTTCTTTTTTCCTAAAGGACAGATTTGCAGACAAAGGAATATTGTAACCTCTTAAACATTCCTAGTCAGGGAAACATTCACACTTTAACACACAATTTTATACAGCCTTCCAAATCCCTGTTTGTTTGTTTTTTCCCTTGCTGGGGTTTCAACTTGGTTCGCCTGCAAATTAGATCTTTTTCCTTCTTTATCTCTCCCTTCTGTTTCGATTTCTTACATTGTCTGTAACAAGCTTAGATTACTAGTGCCTCTTTATCTTTAGCTCCTCCCCTCCACGGCTCACTGCAATGTTTTAAAAAAAAATTATTTTATCTGCCAGAAGTCGGGTTATAGAATCCAGGTCCCCTAAGGATTCTTTTTCCACCCTCTTAACTCAGTGCTATGTTTAATGCTTAATTCACGGTGTTGGTGAATTAGGTTTATACACTACGTTGCTCACCCCTATAGCGTTACTCTGATTAATTGCTCACTTCCTGTCAATCACTCCATTTCGTTAAACACACACCAACCCTTTAGTCCCGAGGTTTTGAGTTTTAACCTCTTTGTGATTGTAGGGGTTTATTACATTCACTCACTACGGTGCACCCATTCATTCGTTTGTTGAGGTTTCGCCGCCTCTCGGCTTAAAGGATTTCCCGACTCCCGGGGTAGGGGTCTTTCCACCCCTCTTGGTTTGCTGCCACTCGGCTAAAAGGATTTCCCGCCTCCCGGGGTAGGGGTCTTTCTGCCCCTCTCGGTTTGCCGCCACTCAGCTTAGGGAACGCCCTGCCCCTATCTGAGGTTTCACCGCCTCACGGCTTTAGGGAACGCCCTGCCCCTAACTGCAGTTTACTTTTTAACTGCCTTCAATTAAAGGTGTCTTTCTTTTTATAGTTCTTTTATACGTCGATTCTGACTTAACGTCTCGCCAGCGATTAACCTCTAATTTTACAGGTGGTAATTAAAACATACTCACCCGTCTTAGGTTATCGTTGTCCAAGAGTCTTGTTCAGATCGCCTATCCCATCCTCATCGCCAATTGATGTAAGCCCCCAAAGTGTGGACCAAGTGATATACAAGGTCGACGTCACTGGCTTGTTGAAAGACAGACCAACTAATTGAAGTCAAAACGGTTTACTCAGGCCTGAGGAGAGCCTTCCAGATCACATCTGGATCCAACTCCAACAAGCCTCTCAAAGTCCACACAGTTATACAAAAATTAAGGCCCTGCCCTAGAGGCGGGGATAAGCTTATTAGCATATACAGAGTTATGGCTAAATTGTAATTATAAAACCATGACATTCCATCCTTCCAGCCGCTTACAAATCCCACATTTCATTATCAGTTGGTCCCGTCACCCCTTGTGACCATGGGCCTCATCTTAATTACTTTACAACCATCCATTTGCCGTGGTCAGATGGTTCGGTCTGCTAAGCGTTTTCTTAAGATAGCAGTTCTTTTCAAAGCGGGCAATCCGCAGACTTTCTGCCTTACTCTTGGGTCACTTCGGCAAAGAAAAAACACTTTAGTTAATCCTCAGTATACTTTGAAGAATAGAACCCTGTTGTGTTTTACACTAAACAGACCCTTAAGTGCATAGGTGTCGATTCACTTGGTCGAACATACACATCTCTCTCAATCTTTCCAGGAGTTGTTCTGGCAGATTTAATCTCTCAGCATTTGACCCTTAATCATGTTTAAACTTAACTGGGTTTATACAATTTTACAGACTTCTATTGTTCAACTCAAGAGCATGAATTAACTCATTCCCTCCACCTTGTATATTGATGTTGCAAGTGAATCCTGGTTTGTCTTGCCCTGTTATCCAATTTTTAATATCTTACTTCAGCACCAATGCTCTTCTCGATCTTCCTTGCTGCAATGCTCCATCTCACCCTCAGTAAGCTCCCCGCTGGAGTGGAGCTAATTTACAGAACAAACAGGAAACTGTTCAACCTCCTTCACCTCCAGTCCAGATCCAAGGTCGTTCCATCCTCTGTCATCGAATTACAGTATGCAGACGATGCTTGTGTCTGCGTTCACTCGGAGGTCGAACTCCAAACCATCATCAACAACTTCACCGAAGCGTATGAGAGCATGGGCCTTACACTAAACATCCGTAAGACAAAGGTCCTCTACCAACATGCCCCCACCACACAGTACTGCCCCCCAATTATCAAAATCCACGACAAGGCCTTGGACAACGTGGACCACTTTCCATACCTTGGGAGCCGACTGTCAACAAGGGCAGACATTGGCGACGAAGTCCAACACCGCCTTCAGTGTGCCAGTGCAGCCTTTGGTCGCCTGAGAAAGGGAGTGTTTGAAGACCAGGACCTCAAACCCGGCACTAAGCTCATGGTCTACAGAGCAGCAGTGATACCCGCCCTGTTGTATGCCTCAGAGTCATGGACCATGTACAGCAGGCACCTCAAAGCACTGGAGAGGTACCACCAACACTGCCTCCGCAAGATCCTGCAAATCCATTGGCAGGATAGGCGCACCAACATCGGTGTTCTTGCTCAGGCCAACATCCCCAGCATCAATGCTTTGACCACGCTCAATCAGCTCCGATGGGTGGGTCACATTGTTCGCATGCCCAATACGAGACTCCCAAAACAAGTGCTCTACTCGGAGCTCTGACACGGCAAGAGAGCCCAGGTGGGCAGAGGAAATGCTTCAAGGACACACTCAAAGCCTCCTTGAAAAGGTGTAACATCCCCACTGACACCTGGGAATCCCTGGCCCAAGACCGCACGAAGTGGAGGAGAAGCATCTGGGAAGGCGGCGAACACCTTGAGTCTCTTCGCCGGGAGCAAGCAGGCAGCGCAAGGAGCGCACATCAACCCAAGCACCCCACCCACCCGCCCCTTCAACCACCGTCTGCCCCACATGTAACAGAGACTGTAGGCCCTGCATTGGACTCATCAGTCACCTGAGAACTAATTTTTAATGTGGAAGCAAGTCATCCTCGGTTCCGAGGGACTGCCTAAGAAGAGAAGAATTTTCGGGCTTTCTCGGCTGTAAGGGGTGGTGTGTGTGGTCAGCTTCACCTCTGACTCCCTGAGCAGTTCGAATCGCTCCCACTCCTTTGGTTCTAGACCTTGGACTTATTTGGGGGTTGTAATGAAATTGCAACAGACACCTGAGTTGGTCAAAAGAATTTAGATTTTATTTTGAGACAGGAAAATATACAATACAATAAATCTTATACTCTAAAAGGAGGAACACTCGGAATATGCGAGGGAGAATTACAATAGACAAAATTCCCTTACCCTCCCAACCCCACTATCCTAACTAGGTTGAAGTCCAGAGGACCAGGAAATGCTCACCAAACGACTTTCTTGACAGATTGTAGAGGTTCGCGATTTCGGGGTTCTCTTTAGTTGTGGCGGTTGGGGCCTGCCATACCCTAGACATGGTGGAAGACTGCACCTGCGTTGGGTCTTTAGTCTTGGTCAGTCTGCTGATGCGGTTAGCTGCGTAGTTGGATTTATCGGGTAAGTACCCAATTTTCTTTGGTTAGGTAAAGTTTTTAGGGTCTTTTGTGTCAAATCTTACCCAGGGGTAAGTCAGACTAGCCTGTAGAGTGGAAACAAGTTTGTGATTTTCGAATTCTCGGTGGTTGGTTTCTTGTTGGTCGCGGTGGCCCAATATTACCTGGTTGGTGGTAATATTGGTAGTTGTTGGTTTCTTGAGGCCCTTGGTTGCCGCAATTTCCTTTTTCTTTTGTTTCATTCTTCTTTCTTCAAGTCTCTGATTGAACTGTACTGTCTTTCGAACGCAGCGATGATGTTGACCTCTCCTGGATGTTACCATGCTGTCTTGCCTTTGTTGAACTTGAACCGACGTCTGTTTGAACTGTACTGTGCTGCACTGTCCGTTTCACTGAACAAGCAAGCCGTAATTATACTGTTTTGAGGCCTGGCTTATCTGACCGCCAAATCTCTGATTCTTTTGTTAATTTTGGCCGGCTCGTTATTTTTAATATGTTTTAAATCTTTAATGAGCTTCGGGGATGGTCCATCTATCTTTAAGGAGCTTCGGGGATGGTCCATCTATCTTTAACGAGCTTCGGGGATGGTCCATCTATTTTTAACGAGGTTCGGGGATGGTCCATCTATTTTTAATTGGCCTTTAACTGGTTTCGGGATTGCCTTGAAACCAGTTTAAAATGTGTAAAGCGTTTTGGAAATCTTTCTGATTGGTTTTAAACTGCTGTTTGATTGTCTTTTTCCTGCTGGGGCCAGGTTTTCTCTTTGTTGACTGTCGGCATGTATTGTTTTATTCATGTTCTTGGTGGCTCTGTGAGTTTCGGCGGGAACAGTTTTTATTGTCTTTATGTAGAAAGGTTGGGGTGGCCCAGAACATTCCCAGATGATCCAATACTCAAACTGTCTGTGTTTCGGGGGCCCATCCCACCTCCCCTTTGTCACAGTTTTCCGCAGGTCTGAACATGCCTTTTTAAACTAGCCAAATCTTCCTGGGGTTTTGATTTTAAGCCCCTTTGGCCCAATATTATTTCAAACAGTCCAATATCTCTCCTTTCTTAATTGGGGGAATTTGTATAATTTTGCGAGCCTTACACGGCCAAGCTTGCTAAGGCCCGATTAACCTTGAGGTTTATTTCTGGAAATTCCTCTCTACATTCCGGGCAGGAGTTTGTCTCCTTCTTTGCCCAACACTGTGTGATACAGGAGCGGCAGAAGTTGTGCCCACACTCCAGAATTACCGGATTGGTGAAAAAATCAAGACAAATGGGACAAGTTGCCTCCTCGGTCCAACACTCAGCCTGCTGTCTGGAAGCCATGTTCACACTCAGCACTTCCTGATTCAAACCACTTTCAATTTCAGTGCACTGCCGCATACCTTCAGTTCAACAACAACAACAACTTGCATTTGTGTAGTAAAACGTCCCAAGGCGCTTCACAAGAGGGTTATCAAACAAAATTTGATACCAAGGCACACAAGGAGATATTAGGGCAGATGACCAAACACTTGCTCAAATGGGTAGGTTTTAAGGAGTGTCTTAAAGGAGGAGAGGCAGAGAGGTTTAGGGAGGAAATTCCAGAGCTTTGGTCCTCCGCAGCTGAAGGCACAGCCACCAAGGGTGGAGCGATTAAAATTGGGATGCGCAAGAGGCCCGAATTGGAGGAGCACAGATATCTCGGAGGGTTATAGGGCTGGAGAATGTTACAGAGATACGGAGGGGCGAGGCTATGGAGGGATTTGAAAACAAGGATGAAAATTTAAAAATCCAGGCGCTGCTTAACCGGGGGCCAATGTAGGTCAACGAGCACAGGAGTGATGCATGAATGGGACCTGGTGCGATTTAGGATACGGGTAGCAGAGTTTTTGATGAGCTTAAGTTTATGGAGGATAGACGAAGATGGGAGGCCAGCCAGGAGTCCCAGAAGTTCAGTGATTTTGCAACTAAATTCATTGCAATACTCAGAGAATTATTATTACTATACACTAGTCTATGTCCCATCGCCTTTTACACATGGAGGCAAAACCTAGAGCAGTATAAATGATAAACAGTGTTAGAGGGCGGAAATAATTGAACCCAGACCGGGAGAATGAAGGTCCATCGAGGGTTAGCCGTGGGGGTGGGTGAGAGAGGAGTGAGGAGGCAGGGTTGAGCGGGTATCGAGACTAGTTCTGTCAATGACAGTCATCCTGATGCTCTCCTTCATATACTTCTGCCTCAGAGCAGCTATGACCACCTCCCCAAGAATGGATGCTGAGGTTGTGCTTAGCTTTGTGGGACACGCGAGCTGAAACATGTTGCACAGCTCCTCCTGACCTGTCACAGCAAAAATGCCGTTTTAAATCCACGATGATGATGATCCTCTCAGTGGTCACTTTGATAGAAGCATGTGCCTCTGTAGCACTCGCCTGGTACCATTCATGCAACTTGTAGTGGGGCTATAATTCATATCACCCACAAGCTGTCAGTTCCTTTCAGAGTGCATGGTGAATGTACCCTGGCTACTTTCAATTAATTCCACGTTGACATGTAGGATCCTTTGCATGTTGTCGCACACAATCTAATCATTCAGCGACTGGAAAACCTTTCTGTCAAGCAATGTGGGCACCATCTGTGTACCTGGGTAAGCCAGTAACCCCATAAAACAGGATGGCGATCTAGCTTTTGTCTTGCTGTGAAGCCAACATGAATTCACCTGGCTTTTAAAATGTGTGTGATACAACTCAGGTCTAATGTCTTCCTCTTTCCATTTATGTTACCTTAACCAACATTCATCCAACACCACAAGGAGATTACAACAGGCTCTTTATTGATATGTAGGGTGATGACAATTATAGAAGTCAGTTAATAGTTTTTAAGGTTACTTTTAGTAGAAAAAAACATTTTACAATATTACATCAATTTTGATCAATGTAATTGACATGCTAAAAAGAGACAAAATGAACTGTGACATTCAGCAAATGGGAGAAAACACCGATTTGAATTTTTTGAAGAGGTAACAGAGAGAGTAGACAATGGTAATGCAGTAGATGTAATTTATCTGGATTTTCAAAAGGCCTTCAATAAGGTACTCCATAATAGACTGATGAATAAGGTCCGAGAATGCGGAATCAGGGGACAAGTAGCAGAATGGATTGCTGGCTGGCATCAGGAGATGGGGCTGTAACACTACACTCTATATATGTACCTGGTATATCCCAGTGTCAGCAGGAGATGGGGCTGTAACACTACACTCTATATATGTACCCGGTATATCCCAGTGTCAGCAGGAGATGGGGCTGTAACACTGCACTCTATATATGTACCCGGTATATCCCAGTGTCAGCAGGAGATGGGGCTGTAACACTGCACACTATATATGTTCCTGGTATATCCCAGTGTCAGCAGGAGATGGGGCTGTAACACTACACTCTATATATGTACCTGGTATATCCCAGTGTCAGCAGGAGATGGGGCTGTAACACTGCACTCTATATATGTACCTGGTATATCCCAGTGTCGGCAGGAGATGGGGCTGTAACACTACACTCTATATATGTACCCGGTATATCCCAGTGTCAGCAGGAGATGGGGCTGTAACACTGCACTCTATATATGTACCTGGTATATCCCAATGTCAGCAGGAGATGGGGCTGTAACACTACACTCTATATATGTACCCGGTATATCCCAGTGTCAGCAGGAGATGGGGCTGTAACACTACACTCTATATATGTACCCGGTATATCCCAGTGTCAGCAGGAGATGGGGCTGTAACACTGCACTCTATATATGTACCTGGTATATCCCAGTGTCAGCAGGAGATGGGGCTGTAACACTACACTCTATATATGTACCCGGTATATCCCAGTGTCAGCAGGAGATGGGGCTGTAACACTACACTCTATATATGTACCCGGTATATCCCAGTGTCAGCAGGAGATGGGGCTGTAACACTACACTCTGTATATGTACCCGGTATATCCCAGTGTCAGCAGGAGATGGGGCTGTAACACTACACTCTATATACGTACCCGGTATATCCCAGTGTCAGCAGGAGATGGGGCTGCAACACTGCACTCTATATATGTACCTGGTATATCCCAATGTCAGCAGGAGATGGGGCTGTAACACTACACTCTATATATGTACCTGGTATATCCCAGTGTCAGCAGGAGATGGGGCTGTAACACTACACTCTATATATGTACCTGGTATATCCCAGTGTCAGCAGGAGATGGTGCTGTAACACTGCACTCTACATATGTACCTGGTATATCCCAGTGTCAGCAGGAGATGGTGCTGTAACACTACACTCTATATATGTACCTGGTATATCCCAGTGTCAGCAGGAGATGGGGCTGTAACACTACACTCTATATATGTACCCGGTATATCCCAGTGTCAGCAGGAGATGGGGCTGTAACACTACACTCTATATATGTAGCCGGTATATCCCAGTGTCAGCAGGAGATGGGGCTGTAACACTGCATTCTATATATGTACCTGGTATATCCCAGTGTCAGCAGGAGATGGGGCTGTAACACTGCACTCTATATATGTACCTGGTATATCCCAGTGTCAGCAGGAGATGGGGCTGTAACACTACACTCTATATATGTACCCGGTATATCCCAGTGTCAGCAGGAGATGGGGCTGTAACACTACACTCTATATATGTACCCGGTATATCCCAGTGTCAGCAGGAGATGGGGCTGCAACACTGCACTCTATATATGTACCTGGTATATCCCAATGTCAGCAGGAGATGGGGCTGTAACACTACACTCTATATATGTACCTGGTATATCCCAGTGTCAGCAGGAGATGGGGCTGTAACACTACACTCTATATATGTACCTGGTATATCCCAGTGTCAGCAGGAGATGGTGCTGTAACACTGCACTCTACATATGTACCTGGTATATCCCAGTGTCAGCAGGAGATGGTGCTGTAACACTACACTCTATATATGTACCTGGTATATCCCAGTGTCAGCAGGAGATGGGGCTGTAACACTACACTCTATATATGTACCCGGTATATCCCAGTGTCAGCAGGAGATGGGGCTGTAACACTACACTCTATATATGTAGCCGGTATATCCCAGTGTCAGCAGGAGATGGGGCTGTAACACTGCATTCTATATATGTACCTGGTATATCCCAGTGTCAGCAGGAGATGGGGCTGTAACACTGCACTCTATATATGTACCCGGTATATCCCAGTGTCAGCAGGAGATGGGGCTGTAACACTACACTCTATATATGTACCCGGTATATCCCAGTGTCAGCAGGAGATGGGGCTGTAACACTGCACTCTATATATGTACCTGGTATATCCCAGTGTCAGCAGGAGATGGGGCTGTAACACTACACTCTATATATGTACCTGGTATATCCCAGTGTCAGCAGGAGATGGGGCTGTAACACTACACTCTATACATGTACCTGGTATATCCCAGTGTCAGCAGGAGATGGGGCTGTAACACTACATTCTATATATGTACCTGGTATATCCCAGTGTCAGCAGGAGATGGGGCTGTAACACTACACTCTATATGTGTACCCGGTATATCCCAGTGTCAGCAGGAGATGGGGCTGTAACACTACACTCTATATATGTACCTGGTACATCCCAGGGTCAGCAGGAGATGGGGCTGTAACACTACACTCTATATGTGTACCCGGTATATCCCAGTGTCGGCAGGAGATGGGGCTGTAACACTACACTCTATATATGTACCCGGTATATCCCAGTGTCAGCAGGAGATGGGGCTGTAACACTGCACTCTATATATGTACCCGGTATATCCCAGTGTCAGCAGGAGATGGGGCTGTAACACTACACTCTATATATGTACCTGGTATATCCCAGTGTCAGCAGGAGATGGTGCTGTAACACTACACTCTATATATGTACCCGGTATATCCCAGTGTCAGCAGGAGATGGGGCTGTAACACTGCACTCTATATATGTACCCGGTATATCCCAGTGTCAGCAGGAGATGGGGTTGTAACACTGCACTCTATATATGTACCTGGTATATCCCAGTGTCAGCAGGAGATGGGGCTGTAACACTACACTCCATATATGTACCGGGTATATCCCAGTGTCAGCAGGAGATGGGGCTGCAACACTGCACTCTATATATGTACCCGGTATATCCCAGTGTCAGCAGGAGATGGGGCTGTAACACTACACTCTATATATGTACCTGGTATATCCCAGTGTCAGCAGGAGATGGGGCTGTAACACTGCACTCTATATATGTACCTGGTATATCCCAGTGTCAGCAGGAGATGGGGCTGTAACACTGCACTCTATATATGTACCCGGTATATCCCAGTGTCAGCAGGAGATGGGGCTGTAACACTACACTCTATATATGTACCTGGTATATCCCAGTGTCAGCAGGAGATGGGGCTGTAACACTACACTCTATATATGTACCTGGTATATCCCAGTGTCAGCAGGAGATGGGGCTGTAACACTACACTCTATATATGTACCTGGTATATCCCAGTGTCAGCAGGAGATGGGGCTGTAACACTACACTCTATATATGTACCTGGTATATCCCAGTGTCAGCAGGAGATGGGGCTGTAACACTGCACTCTATATATGTACCCGGTATATCCCAGTGTCAGCAGGAGATGGGGCTGTAACACTACACTCTATATATGTACCTGGTATATCCCAGTGTCAGCAGGAGATGGGGCTGTAACACTACACTCTATATATGTACCCGGTATATCCCAGTGTCGGCAGGAGATGGGGCTGTAACACTACACTCTATATATGTACCTGGTATATCCCAGTGTCAGCAGGAGATGGGGCCGTAACACTGCACTCTATATATGTACCCGGTATATCCCAGTGTCAGCAGGAGATGGGGCTGTAACACTACACTCTATATATGTACCTGGTATATCCCAGTGTCAGCAGGAGATGGGGCTGTAACACTACACTCTATATATGTACCCGGTATATCCCAGTGTCGGCAGGAGATGGGGCTGTAACACTACACTCTATATATGTACCCGGTATATCCCAGTGTCAGCAGGAGATGGGGCTGTAACACTGCACTCTATATATGTACCTGGTATATCCCAGTGTCAGCAGGAGATGGGGCCGTAACACTGCACTCTATATATGTACCCGGTATATCCCAGTGTCAGCAGGAGATGGGGCTGTAACACTACACTCTATATATGTACCCGGTATATCCCAGTGTCAGCAGGAGATGGGGCTGTAACACTACACTCTATATATGTACCCGGTATATCCCAGTGTCAGCAGGAGATGGGGCTGTAACACTGCACTCTATATATGTACCCGGTATATCCCAGTGTCAGCAGGAGATGGGGCTGTAACACTACACTCTATATATGTACCTGGTATATCCCAGTGTCAGCAGGAGATGGGGTTGTAACACTACACTCTATATATGTACCCGGTATATCCCAGTGTCAGCAGGAGATGGGGTTGTAACACTGCACTCTATATATGTACCTGGTATATCCCAGTGTCAGCAGGAGATGGGGCTGTAACACTACACTCTATATATGTACCCGGTATATCCCAGTGTCAGCAGGAGATGGGGCTGTAACACTGCACTCTATATATGTACCTGGTATATCCCAGTGTCAGCAGGAGATGGGGCTGTAACACTGCACTCTAGAAATGTACCCGGTCTATCCCAGTGTCAGCAGGAGATGGGGCTGTAACACTGCACTCCATATATGTACCCGGTATATCCCAGTGTCAGCAGGAGATGGGGCTGCAACACTGCACTCTATATATGTACCCGGTATATCCCAGTGTCAGCAGGAGATGGGGCTGTAACACTACACTCTATATATGTACCTGGTATATCCCAGTGTCAGCAGGAGATGGGGCTGTAACACTACACTCTATATATGTACCTGGTATATCCCAGTGTCAGCAGGAGATGGGGCTGTAACACTACACTCTATATATGTACCCGGTATATCCCAGTGTCAGCAGGAGATGGGGCTGTAACACTACACTCTATATATGTACCCGGTATATCCCAGTGTCAGCAGGAGATGGGGCTGTAACACTACACTCTATATATGTACCCGGTATATCCCAGTGTCAGCAGGAGATGGGGCTGTAACACTACACTCTATATATGTACCCGGTATATCCCAGTGTCAGCAGGAGATGGGGCTGTAACACCACACTCTATATATGTACCTGGTATATCCCAGTGTCAGCAGGAGATGGGGCTGTAACACTACACTCTAGAAATGTACCCGGTATATCCCAGTGTCAGCAGGAGATGGGGCTGTAACACTACACTCTATATATGTACCTGGTATATCCCAGTGTCAGCGGGAGATGGGGCTGTAACACTACACTCTATATATGTACCTGGTATATCCCAGTGTCAGCAGGAGATGGGGCTGTAACACTACACTCTATATATGTACCCGGTATATCCCAGTGTCAGCAGGAGATGGGGCTGTAACACTGCACTCTATATATGTACCTGGTATATCCCAGTGTCAGCAGGAGATGGGGCTGTAACACTACACTCTATATATGTACCTGGTATATCCCAGTGTCAGCAGGAGATGGGGCTGTAACACTACACTCTATATATGTACCTGGTATATCCCAGTGTCAGCAGGTGATGGGGCTGTAACACTGCACTCTATATATGTACCTGGTATATCCCAGTGTCAGCAGGAGATGGGGCTGTAACACTACACTCTATATATGTACCTGGTATATCCCAGTGTCAGCAGGAGATGGGGCTGTAACACTACACTCTATATATGTACCTGGTATATCCCAGTGTCAGCAGGAGATGGGGCTGTAACACTACACTCTATATATGTACCTGGTATATCCCAGTGTCAGCAGGAGATGGGGCTGTAACACTACACTCTATATATGTACCTGGTATATCCCAGTGTCAGCAGGAGATGGGGCTGTAACACTACACTCTATATATGTACCTGGTATATCCCAGTGTCAGCAGGAGATGGGGCTGTAACACTACACTCTATATATGTACCTGGTATATCCCAGTGTCAGCAGGAGATGGGGCTGTAACACTACACTCTATATATTTATTGGTATGGGGACGAACATGTCTGTATAGTTTGTTTGAACTAATGGAAGACGTCTCATGTTGGCCCAGCTTGGCTGGAGCCCGAGGGCTGAAGTATTTTCTGTGTAAGGTCTGGGCTGTAAGCGCTGGGTGTTCATTTCTAGAGCAATAGAATTGTCGCAGGGAAGTCATTTTAAACTTGTTTCAAACCTTGGTTAGACCACACTTAGCGTGCTGTGCACAGTTCTGGTCTCCAGATTACAGAAAAAGATATAGAGGCACTGGAGAGGGTGCCAAAAAGATTGATGAGGATGATACAGAACTGAGAGGTTCTAACTATCAGGAAAGATTGAACGGGCTGGGGCTCTTTTCTCTACAAAAGAGAAGGCTGAGGGATGACCTGACAGAATCTTTAAAATTATGAAGGGGTTTGATAGGGTCGATGTAGAGAAGATGTTTCCACTTGTGGGGGTGTCTAAAACTAGGGGGCAATAAATATAAGAGAGTCACTAATAAATCCAATCGGGAATTCAGCAGAAACTTCTCTACCCAGAGAGTGGAACTCGTTACCACAGGGAGTGGTTGAGGCGAATAACATCGATACATTTAAGGGGAAGCTGGATAAGTAAATGAGGGGGACAGGAATAGGAGGATATGCTGATAGGGTGAGATGAAGCAGGGTGTGAGGAGGCTCGTGTGGGGCCTTAACACCGGCATGGACCAGTTGGGCCGAATGGCCTGTTCCTGTGCTGTAAATTCTATGTAATACTATGTTTGCTGGTTTGACAGATTCTTTCTGCCTCCAGTGAAGGGGGAAGATCAGCTCTCTGTCTGCGCTGTGGCCCTACCAGTCTCTAGCTGTTGGGAGTGTGCTGTGTAAAGGTCTGGGGGGAGACAGAATGCAGTTGTGCCATTTTGTGTGACTGTATGTTGCAGGAATGCTGAATGTTGCCTCCAGATGTTGCTTTATGTCAGACTGAAGCAGCCAATGAGAAACAAGAGGTGGACTGTTACTATGTTCTGGAAGTGGAGAGATGATCTTATCAGAAGGATTTTTTTTTTTTATTCGTTTATTGGATGTGGGCGTCGCTGGCAAGGCCGGCATTTATTGCCCATCCCTAGTTGCTCTTGAGAAGGTGGTGTTGAGCCGCCTTCCTAAACCGCTGCAGTCCGTGTGGTGAAGGTACTCCCACAGTGCTGTTAGGGAGGGAGTTCCAGGCTTTTGACCCAGCGACGATGAAGGATTGGTGATATATTTCTAAGTCAGGATGGTGTGTGACTTGGAGGGAAACTTGGAGGTGGTGGTGTTCCCATGCACCTGCTGCCCTTGTCCTTCTAGGTGGAAGAGGTCGCGGGTTTGGGAGGTGCTGCCTAAGAAGTCTTGGCGAGTTGCTGCAGTGCATCTTGTACATGGTACACACTGCAGCCACAGTGCGCCGGTGGTGGAGGGAGTGAATGTTTAAGGTGGTGGATGGGGTGCCAATCAAGCGGGCTGCTTTGTCCTGGATGGTGTCGAGCTTCTTGAGAGTTGTTGGAGCTGCACTCATCCAGGCAAGTGGAGAGTATTCCATCACACTCCTGACTTGTGCCTTGTAGATGGTGGAAAGGCTTTGGGGAGTCAGGAGGTGAGACACTTGCTGAAGAATACCCAGCCTCTGACCTGCTCTTGTTGCCACAGTATTTTTGTGGCTGGTCCAGTTAAGTTTCTGGTCAATGGTGACCCCCAGGATGTTGATGGTAGGGGATTCGGTGATGGTAATGCCATTGAATGTCAAGGGGCGATGGTTAGACTCTCGCTTGTTGGAGAAAGTCATTGCCTGACACTTCTGTAGCGTGAATGTTACCTGCCACTTATCAGCCTAAGCCTGAATGTTGTTCAGGTCTTGTTGCATGCGGGCATGGACTGCTTCATTATCTGAGGAGTTGGGAATGGTACTGAACACTGTGCAGTCATCAGCGAACATCCCCATTTCTGACCTTTTGTTGGAGGGAAGGTCATTGATGAAGCAGCTGAAGATGGTTGGGCCTAGGACACTGCCCTGAGGAACTCCTGCAGTGATGTCCTGATTATTATTCATAAAAGTCAAGATTGTAAATAACCTTTGGAGACTTCTTACTGAATGTTCAAGTATTAGTACCTATGGGTTGAGTGATGCAGGATAAGTTCCTTTCTAGAATTGCCGGGGCATATCCTCCATAATACACGATTCCCCTCAGCCCCTACGAGCAGCATTTCGAGTAATTACATCCCTCCTGACAGGATGGAGATGTTGAGAGATCTCTGGAGCCACAGACTGCATCACAGTTGTGTTCGATAACCAAGGTACCAAGTGCACACTCAGCTAGAATCACAGATTCATGGAATAGTACAGCACAGAAGGAGGCCGTTCGGCCCATTGAGTCTGCGCCGGCTCTTTCGAAGAGCAAACCAGTTAGTCCCGCTCTCCCGCTCTTTCCCCATATCCCTGCAATGTTTTCTTCTTCAAGTATTTATCCAATTCCATTTTGAGGGCTACTATTGAGTCTGTTTCCACCGCCCTCTCAGGCAGTGTATTCCAAATCCTAACCACTCGTTGTGTAAAAATGTTTTTCCTCATGTCGCCTCTGGTTCTTTTGCCAATCACCTTAAATCTGTGCCCTCTGGTTATCGACCCTTCAGCCCTTGGAAACAGTTTCTCTTTATTTACTCTATCTAAACCCTTCATGATTTTAAACACCTCCATCAAATCTCCTCTCAACCTTCTCTGCTCCAAGGAGAACAACCCCAGCTTCTCCAGTCTATCCATGTAACTGTAATCCCTCATCCCGGGAACCATTCTAGTAAATCTCTTCTGTACCCTCTCCAAAGCCTTCAGGTCCTTCCGAAAGTGCGGTGCCCAGAATTGGACACAATACTCCAGCCGGGGCCGAACTCGTGTTTTATAAACTAGTTAACAACCCCCGTTTCACCAGTCTCTCCACATATTGAAGTTGTATTGAAGCCCCTACACCACTTTTATTTTAATATTTAAGATATCTGTAACCTTTCCAGGGGAAATTAATTTTAGTTTGAAAGGCAGAATTATCACAGGCTCCAAAACATAAAACAGAGTGGGCCGCTCTGGGAAGTATCTCCCACACACCCCCGGAAATAAATTTCATGTCTTCAACACCCACTGCAGTGATTTTTAAACTGATTTAACCAATTGATCTACTTTCTGTACTCGGAATACAGGTCCAGATTTTTGAATTCCGCTCTGCTGACACACACCACAAGCCCATATTGGGAAATTCCACTCCCAACCTGCGCTTTTTTGAACATTGTCTGATCAGCCGAGTGTTTCAGCATTTGCTGTTATTGGTGTTCCCGCAGTGCCGGTTTCCACCAGCAGGTGGTGATACTGCACTGTAAAACTTTACAGCTCTTTGTACAGCTCGCCATCCCCATCTCCTGGCTGAAAGTGGCACTACAATCAACTGCAAGGGAACGTCAAACACTGGGGTAGTGTCTGTGTGATAGGGTGGGGAGTTGGATGGGGTGCAGTGTCTGTGTGATAGGGTGGGGAGTTGGATGGGGTGCAGTGTGTGTGTGATAGGGTGGGGAGTTGGATGGGGTGCAGTGTCTGTGTGAAAGGGTGGGGAGTTGGATGGGGTGCAGTGTCTGTGTGAAAGGGTGGGGAGTTGGATGGGGTACAGTGTCTGTGTGATAGGGTGGAGAGTTGGATGGGGTGCAGTGTCTGTGTGATAGGGTGGGGAGTTGGATGGGGTACAGTGTCTGTGTGATAGGGTGGGGAGTTGGATGGGGTACAGTGTCTGTGTGATAGGGTGGGGAGTTGGATGGGGTGCAGTGTCTGTGTGATAGGGTGGGGAGTTGGATGGGGTACAGTGTCTGTGTGAAAGGGTGGGGAGTTGGATGGGGTACAGTGTCTGTGTGATAGGGTGGGGAGTTGGATGGGGTACAGTGTCTGTGTGATAGGGTGGGGAGTTGGATGGGGTGCAGTGTCTGTGTGATAGGGTGGGGAGTTGGATGGGGTGCAGTGTCTGTGTGATAGGGTGGGGAGTTGGATGGGGTACAGTGTCTGTGTGATAGGGTGGGGAGTTGGATGGGGTGCAGTGTCTGTGTGATAGGGTGGGGAGTTGGATGGGGTACAGTGTCTGTGTGATAGGGTGGGGAGTTGGATGGGGTGCAGTGTCTGTGTGATAGGGTGGGGAGTTGGATGGGGTACAGTGTCTGTGAAAGGGTGGGGAGTTGGATGGGGTGCAGTGTCTGTGAAAGGGTGGGGAGTTGGATGGGGTACAGTGTCTGTGTGATAGGGTGGGGAGTTGGATGGGGTGCAGTGTCTGTGTGATAGGGTGGGGAGTTGGATGGGGTGCAGTGTCTGTGTGAAAGGGTGGGGAGTTGGATGGGGTACAGTGTCTGTGTGATAGGGTGGGGAGTTGGATGGGGTACAGTGTCTGTGTGATAGGGTGGGGAGTTGGATGGGGTACAGTGTCTGTGTGATAGGGTGGGGAGTTGGATGGGGTACAGTGTCTGTGTGATAGGGTGGGGAGTTGGATGGGGTGCAGTGTCTGTGTGAAAGGGTGGGGAGTTGGATGGGGTACAGTGTCTGTGTGATAGGGTGGGGAGTTGGATGGGGTACAGTGTCTGTGTGATAGGGTGGGGAGTTGGATGGGGTGCAGTGTCTGTGTGAAAGGGTGGGGAGTTGGATGGGGTGCAGTGTCTGTGTGATAGGGTGGGGAGTTGGATGGGGTACAGTGTCTGTGTGATAGGGTGGGGAGTTGGATGGGGTACAGTGTCTGTGTGAAAGGGTGGGGAGTTGGATGGGGTGCAGTGTCTGTGTGAAGGGTGGGGAGTTGGATGGGGTGCAGTGTCTGTGTGATAGGGTGGGGAGTTGGATGGGGTACAGTGTCTGTGTGATAGGGTGGGGAGTTGGATGGGGTGCAGTGTCTGTGTGATAGGGTGGGGAGTTGGATGGGGTACAGTGTCTGTGTGAAAGGGTGGGGAGTTGGATGGGGTGCAGTGTCTGTGTGATAGGGTGGGGAGTTGGATGGGGTACAGTGTCTGTGTGATAGGGTGGGGAGTTGGATGGGGTACGGTGTCTGTGTGAAAGGGTGGGGAGTTGGATGGGGTACAGTGTCTGTGTGAAAGGGTGGGGAGTTGGATGGGGTACAGTGTCTGTGATAGGGTGGGGAGTTGGATGGGGTACAGTGTCTGTGATAGGGTGGGGAGTTGGATGGGGTACAGTGTCTGTGTGATAGGGTGGGGAGTTGGATGGGGTACAGTGTCTGTGTGATAGGGTGGGGAGTTGGATGGGGTACAGTGTCTGTGTGATAGGGTGGGGAGTTGGATGGGGTACAGTGTCTGTGATAGGGTGGGGAGTTGGATGGGGTACAGTGTCTGTGATAGGGTGGGGAGTTGGATGGGGTACAGTGTCTGTGTGATAGGGTGGGGAGTTGGATGGGGTACAGTGTCTGTGATAGGGTGGGGAGTTGGATGGGGTACAGTGTCTGTGTGATAGGGTGGGGAGTTGGATGGGGTACAGTGTCTGTGTGATAGGGTGGGGAGTTGGATGGGGTACAGTGTCTGTGAAAGGGTGGGGAGTTGGATGGGGTGCAGTGTCTGTGTGAAAGGGTGGGGAGTTGGATGGGGTGCAGTGTCTGTGTGATAGGGTGGGGAGTTGGATGGGGTACAGTGTCTGTGAAAGGGTGGGGAGTTGGATGGGGTACAGTGTCTGTGAAAGGGTGGGGAGTTGGATGGGGTGCAGTGTCTGTGAAAGGGTGGGGAGTTGGATGGGGTACAGTGTCTGTGAAAGGGTGGGGAGTTGGATGGGGTACAGTGTCTGTGTGATAGGGTGGGGAGTTGGATGGGGTACAGTGTCTGTGAAAGGGTGGGGAGTTGGATGGGGTACAGTGTCTGTGTGATAGGGTGGGGAGTTGGATGGGGTGCAGTGTCTGTGTGATAGGGTGGGGAGTTGGATGGGGTACAGTGTCTGTGTGATAGGGTGGGGAGTTGGATGGGGTACAGTGTCTGTGTGATAGGGTGGGGAGTTGGATGGGGTACAGTGTCTGTGTGAAAGGGTGGGGAGTTGGATGGGGTACAGTGTCTGTGTGATAGGGTGGGGAGTTGGATGGGGTACAGTGTCTGTGAAAGGGTGGGGAGTTGGATGGGGTACAGTGTCTGTGTGAAAGGGTGGGGAGTTGGATGGGGTGCAGTGTCTGTGTGAAAGCGTGGGGAGTTGGATGGGGTACAGTGTCTGTGTGATAGGGTGGGGAGTTGGATGGGGTACAGTGTCTGTGTGATAGGGTGGGGAGTTGGATTGGGTACAGTGTCTGTGTGTGAAAGGGTGGGGAGTTGGATGGGGTACAGTGTCTGTGAAAGGGTGGGGAGTTGGATGGGGTACAGTGTCTGTGTGAAAGGGTGGGGAGTTGGATGGGGTGCAGTGTCTGTGTGAAAGGGTGGGGAGTTGGATGGGGTACAGTGTCTGTGTGAAAGGGTGGGGAGTTGGATGGGGTACAGTGTCTGTGTGAAAGGGTGGGGAGTTGGATGGGGTACAGTGTCTGTGTGATAGGGTGGGGAGTTGGATGGGGTACAGTGTCTGTGTGATAGGGTGGGGAGTTGGATGGGGTGCAGTGTCTGTGTGATAGGGTGGGGAGTTGGATGGAGTGCAGTGTCTGTGTGAAAGGGTGGGGAGTTGGATGGGGTACAGTGTCTGTGTGATAGGGTGGGGAGTTGGATGGGGTACAGTGTCTGTGTGATAGGGTGGGGAGTTGGATGGGGTACAGTGTCTGTGTGATAGGGTGGGGAGTTGGATGGGGTACAGTGTCTGTGTGATAGGGTGGGGAGTTGGATGGGGTGCAGTGTCTGTGTGATAGGGTGGGGAGTTGGATGGGGTACAGTGTCTGTGTGATAGGGTGGGGAGTTGGATGGGGTGCAGTGTCTGTGAAAGGGTGGGGAGTTGGATGGGGTGCAGTGTCTGTGTGATAGGGTGGGGAGTTGGATGGGGTGCAGTGTCTGTGTGATAGGGTGGGGAGTTGGATGGGGTACAGTGTCTGTGTGATAGGGTGGGGAGTTGGATGGGGTGCAGTGTCTGTGAAAGGGTGGGGAGTTGGATGGGGTGCAGTGTCTGTGTGATAGGGTGGGGAGTTGGATGGGGTGCAGTGTCTGTGTGAAAGGGTGGGGAGTTGGATGGGGTGCAGTGTCTGTGTGAAAGGGTGGGGAGTTGGATGGGGTACAGTGTCTGTGTGATAGGGTGGGGAGTTGGATGGGGTACAGTGTCTGTGAAAGGGTGGGGAGTTGGATGGGGTACAGTGTCTGTGTGAAAGGGTGGGGAGTTGGATGGGGTACAGTGTCTGTGTGATAGGGTGGGGAGTTGGATGGGGTGCAGTGTCTGTGAAAGGGTGGGGAGTTGGATGGGGTGCAGTGTCTGTGTGATAGGGTGGGGAGTTGGATGGGGTGCAGTGTCTGTGTGATAGGGTGGGGAGTTGGATGGGGTACAGTGTCTGTGTGATAGGGTGGGGAGTTGGATGGGGTGCAGTGTCTGTGTGATAGGGTGGGGAGTTGGATGGGGTGCAGTGTCTGTGTGAAAGGGTGGGGAGTTGGATGGGGTACAGTGTCTGTGTGATAGGGTGGGGAGTTGGATGGGGTACAGTGTCTGTGTGATAGGGTGGGGAGTTGGATGGGGTACAGTGTCTGTGTGAAAGGGTGGGGAGTTGGATGGGGTACAGTGTCTGTGTGATAGGGTGGGGAGTTGGATGGGGTGCAGTGTCTGTGAAAGGGTGGGGAGTTGGATGGGGTACAGTGTCTGTGTGATAGGGTGGGGAGTTGGATGGGGTGCAGTGTCTGTGAAAGGGTGGGGAGTTGGATGGGGTGCAGTGTCTGTGTGAAAGGGTGGGGAGTTGGATGGGGTACAGTGTCTGTGAAAGGGTGGGGAGTTGGATGGGGTGCAGTGTCTGTGTGATAGGGTGGGGAGTTGGATGGGGTGCAGTGTCTGTGTGAAAGGGTGGGGAGTTGGATGGGGTACAGTGTCTGTGTGATAGGGTGGGGAGTTGGATGGGGTGCAGTGTCTGTGTGATAGGGTGGGGAGTTGGATGGGGTGCAGTGTCTGTGTGAAAGGGTGGGGAGTTGGATGGGGTGCAGTGTCTGTGTGATAGGGTGGGGAGTTGGATGGGGTACAGTGTCTGTGTGATAGGGTGGGGAGTTGGATGGGGTGCAGTGTCTGTGTGAAAGGGTGGGGAGTTGGATGGGGTGCAGTGTCTGTGTGATAGGGTGGGGAGTTGGATGGGGTACAGTGTCTGTGTGAAAGGATGGGGAGTTGGATGGGGTACAGTGTCTGTGTGATAGGGTGGGGAGTTGGATGGGGTGCAGTGTCTGTGTGAAAGGGTGGGGAGTTGGATGGGGTACAGTGTCTGTGTGAAAGGATGGGGAGTTGGATGGGGTACAGTGTCTGTGTGATAGGGTGGGGAGTTGGATGGGGTACAGTGTCTGTGTGATAGGGTGGGGAGTTGGATGGGGTACAGTGTCTGTGTGATAGGGTGGGGAGTTGGATGGGGTGCAGTGTCTGTGTGATAGGGTGGGGAGTTGGATGGGGTGCAGTGTCTGTGTGATAGGGTGGGGAGTTGGATGGGGTGCAGTGTCTGTGTGATAGGGTGGGGAGTTGGATGGGGTGCAGTGTCTGTGTGATAGGGTGGGGAGTTGGATGGGGTGCAGTGTCTGTGCGATAGGGTGGGGAGTTGGATGGGGTACAGTGTGTGAAAGGGTGGATGGGGTGCAGTGTCTGTGTGATAGGGTGGGGAGTTGGATGCGGTACAGTGTCTGTGAAGGGGTGGGGAGTTGGATGGGGTACAGTGTCTGTGCGATAGGGTGGGGAGTTGGATGGGGTACAGTGTCTCTGTGTGATAGGGTGGGGAGTTGGATGGGGTACAGTGTCTGTGCGATAGGGTGGGGAGTTGGATGGGGTACAGTGTCTGTGTGATAGGGTGGGGAGTTGGATGGGGTACAGTGTCTGTGAAAGGGTGGATTGGGTACAGTGTCTGTGAAAGGGTGGGGAGTTGGATGGGGTGCAGTGTCTGTGTGATAGGGTGGGGAGTTGGATGGGGTACAGTGTCTGTGTGATAGGGTGGGGAGTTGGATGGGGTACAGTGTCTGTGTGATAGGGTGGGGAGTTGGATGGGGTACAGTGTGTGATTGGGTGGGGAGTTGGATGGGGTGCAGTGTCTGTGTGATAGGGTGGGGAGTTGGATGGGGTACAGTGTCTGTGTGATAGGGTGGGGAGTTGGATGGGGTACAGTGTGTGTGTGTGATAGGATGGGGAGTTGGATTGGGTACAGTGTCTGTGTGTGATAGGGTGGGGAGTTGGATGGGGTACAGTGTGTCTGTGATAGGGTGGGGAGTTGGATGGGGTACAGTGTCTGTGTGATAGGGTGGGGAGTTGGATGGGGTACAGTGTGTCTGTGATAGGGTGGGGAGTTGGATGGGGTGCAGTGTCTGTGTGATAGGGTGGGGAGTTGGATGGGGTGCAGTGTCTGTGTGATAGGGTGGGGAGTTGGATGGGGTACAGTGTCTGTGTGATAGGGTGGGGAGTTGGATGGGGTGCAGTGTCTGTGTGATAGGGTGGGGAGTTGGATGGGGTACAGTGTCTGTGTGATAGGGTGGGGAGTTGGATGGGGTACAGTGTCTGTGTGATAGGGTGGGGAGTTGGATGGGGTACAGTGTCTCTGTGTGATAGGATGGGGAGTTGGATTGGGTACAGTGTCTGTGTGATAGGGTGGGGAGTTGGATTGGGTACAGTGTCTGTGATAGGGTGGGGAGTTGGATTGGGTACAGTGTGTCTGTGATAGGGTGGGGAGTTGGATGGGGTGCAGTGTCTCTGTGTGATAGGGTGGGGAGTTGGATGGGGTGCAGTGTCTGTGTGATAGGGTGGGGAGTTGGATGGGGTACAGTGTGTCTGTGATAGGGTGGGGAGTTGGATGGGGTGCAGTGTCTGTGAAAGGGTGGGGAGTTGGATGGGGTACAGTGTCTGTGATAGGGTGGGGAGTTGGATGGGGTACAGTGTCTGTGTGATAGGGTGGGGAGTTGGATTGGGTACAGTGTCTGTGTGATAGGGTGGGGAGTTGGATTGGGTACAGTGTCTGTGTGATAGGGTGGGGAGTTGGATGGGGTACAGTGTGTCTGCGATAGGGTGGGGAGTTGGATGGGGTACAGTCTCTCTGACAGTGTGGGGAATTAGGTGGAAGTGTTGGAATATCTGTGAACTGGGTCGGGAGGGGCCAGCGTTCCTTTATGAATTTGGATGGTGGGAGTTGGGTGTGGGACGGCGACTGGTGGTAACTTTTGACGAATTGATGATCTGGTTACCATGTTGAAAATACAAATATCACTTTTTAAATTCCTTTTTTAAGATCGACAATCTAATATAACTAAAACTGCTTAAAAGGAAACAAAAAAAGGTGATATTTAATGTAAATATTGCGATGACTACATCCCCGGACTCCCTAGAAACACACTATTTTCTCCCTTCAATATTTGGATTCCCCCTCAGGCTTTCATGTTCTGGGTGCAGAGTGAGAAATGTAAACACAGAAGAAATCACCGGTCAGATTGGGAAAGAGGTGAAGAGATGGAGGCGGCACTGGGTAGTTTGACTGACTGAAGCAGGGAGCAAATGATGGAAGGAGAGACACAAGGTATTGAATTTACTTTTTATTTTAGTTTTCTGACATTTATTTTGTTTTGGTTTTATTTACAGTCTCATTTGGATTTTACAGTGGATAATCTGGAAATTACATTTTCTAACTCCTGACCCCTGACCCGAATGGCGGGAGGTCAAGTCACTGTGATGTCATGGATGATGCGGGCCGGCCCGAGGCCCCGCCCCTTTTACAGACCCAGATCGGAGCCAGAGCCGATTCTCAGCCACTGGTTTTTATCCCAAGGCAAGAAGAAAGGATAAAGTTTCCCCGTGAATTTATTCCCAGTGAAGGTGTGGAGATGGGACTTGGTGTCCGCGCTGTAAAATGAAACTGTCCCGGACTCGTAACTGAGATAAACTCCCACCTTCCCGGGGATCGGACCGGCGGGGAGACGGGATTCAGGGGAGGAGATTACATAAAAATCATCATCAAACCGCCGGATGGCCCAGACTCCAGTCTCCGGCCTCAGTCTGACCTTTCCCTTCCTCTCCACAGACTCTGCGGCTACTCCCAGTCTCCAGCGCTCATTCCCCGCCACCTCCACCTCCCAGTAATGTTTCCCCGATGTGAATCCCTCCGATCCCAGCACACAGGCCCAGCCTGTAAACCTCTTCCCGGTGTCAGGGAGATTCCTCTCGGTCCCGGTCCGTCTCACACTCTTCAGATCCTCAGACACCTCGAGCTCTGGATTCGCTGTTTCCACATCCAGGGTCACAGAGACTGGGAGAAAAAGCAGAGAATTAGAGAGATTCACCCGGGATTAGAGAGAGACTGGCCGGGGATCGGGGGGAGAGACTGGCCGGGGATCGGGGGGAGAGACTGGCCGGGGATCGGGGGGGGGGGGGGGAAGAGACTGGCCGGGGATCGGGGGGAGAGACTGGCCGGGGATCGGGGGGAGAGAATGGCCGGGGATCGGTGGGGGGGGGGGGGGTAGACACTGGCCGGGGATCGGGGGGAGAAACTGGCGGGGGGGAGAGACTGGCCGGGGATCGGGGGGGAGAGACTGGCCGGGGATCGGGGGAAGACTCGGGAATTCCACGTTAAATAAAACCATTGAACACAGCGGGAGCTGCGGGATTCCTGCTCCCCGCGGGCCTGATCCCAGTTTCCCATTTGATCCATTTCCTGTGAATTGTTGGAGATTTCTGCTCCCAATCTCTGGGGTCGGGCAGGAGCGATGCTCTCACCGAGTTCGCCGCTTCGGACTGATTCCCTGTTTCTAAAGACTGAAGAGCCGCCCCGAGGGGAGGGAACGAGCAGCTCGATTGTAACCGGAGCAGGAATGGCAGAAAAAAAACCACAGGCCAATTCAGGAAAAAACTGGGGAATTCTCCCCCTGCCAGATTCGGGCCCATTCCCCCATCAGGATTAGATCTGCCCATTTTCTCATCTTAGACACTCCCTTTACTGGGTCAGGGTGATTTCTGAGCTGGATGGTTCGAGGAACTGTTGCTCTATGTTTCCAGCCACCTGCACCCACGTCAACAGACCCAACAACTCACACTGTTATAACACCTTTCACAAAATGAAATCCTTTACAGAGGGGGTCAGGGGGAGGGCAGGCATTAGGGGATGTGCCCCTAAAGCAGAAAGCAGGTTTTGAGGTTTCTGAAAGTGGAGAGGTGCAGCATGAGGGAGGGGTTTAGGAACAGAATCCCAGACTGCAGGGGCATGTTGACTCAAAGCTCTGCTATTGCTGTGGGAATGGGGATGAGGGGCTGCATGCAGAGAAGATCAAAGTCAGAAAAGCAGATGATGAAAATGACTGCACAGGGAGAGAGGATGAAGGCCACGGGCATTAGGTAAGGACATCGACAGATGATGTTACAAAGGTGGAATTATGCTTTGATGATGGACTAAATGTGAGGTTTGAAGCTCAGCTCAGGGTCAAGCAGCACACAGAGGCTCCATACAATCAGGTGTAGTCTCAGCGAATACCCAGGAAAGGTGATGGGTGTGGTACTGTAGTGGTTGTAATACTGTAATAACTATCCAGAGGGGAGGAGGCAATCTTACCCGAACCCACCCGTCAGGATACTGACAGGATCGGGTGTAACGCTGGTTTTACTCTCCGACTGATTTTACTCTCCATTGAAGTCAACAAAGAGCAACACTGAGCGAGGTATAAAACCGGCGTTCCACCCGATCCCGTGGGTTTCCCCGCTGGAGAGTTAGGTTAAAATTACCCGTGACTTCAAATTCACAACGGCAAGCTATGGAATTGAATTCAATGAATCTGGTAATTTGTGGGCTAGTGCCAGAAAACATGACCATGAAAGCTGCCAGACTGTGGTACAAATCCAAGTGGGTCACTGGGCCCTTCACAAGACGACAGTCCACACTACGTGGTTAACTCTTCATTTCCTCAAGGCAACTAGGAATGGACAGCAAATGTGGCCTCATCAACATTGCCCATATCCTGAGAACTAATTTTAAAATCTCAGGAGTTCCAATTTCTAGTTGAAGCTGAACAATGTGGCCTCAGTGTTGCTGATGTTAGCTGGAGAAAGTCATCTGCGACTTGATGTTGGAAAGGCTAAAGTGGTAAAGCTGGGCATCATCCACACACACATGGAGAAGCTGAGCTTGTGCTTGCAGATGGTGTCACCAAGGGGCTGCATGTTCTTTTTATTCGTTTATGGGATGTGGGCGTCGTTGGCAAGGCCAGCATTTATTGCCCATTCCTATTTGCCCTTGAGAAGGTGGTGGTGAGCCGCCTTCTTGAACCGTTGCAGTCCGTGTGGTGATGGTACTCCCACAGTGCTGTTAAGGAGGGCGTTCCAGGATTTTAACCCAGCAATGATGAAGGATTGGCGATATATTTCCAAGTCAGGATGGTGTGTAACTTGGAGGTGGTGGTGTTCCCATGCGCCTGCTGCCCTTGTTCTTCTAGGTGGCAGAGGTCCTGGGTTTGGGAGGTGCTGCCGAAGAAGCCTTGGCGAGTTGCTGCAGTGCATCTTGTAGATGGTACACACTGCAGACACGGTACGCCGGTGGTGGAGGGCGTGAATGTTTAATGTGGCAGATGGGGTGCCAATCAAGCGGGCTGCTTTGTCCTGGATGGTGTCGAGCTTCTTGAGTGTTGTTGGAGCTGCACTCATCCAGGCAAGTGGAGAGTATTCCATCACACTCCTGACTTGTGCCTTGTCGATGGTGGAAAGGCTTTGGGGAGTCAGGAGGTGAGACACTCGTCACAGAATACCCAGCCTCCGACCGGTTCTTATTGCCACAGTGTTAGTGTGGCTGGTCCAGTTAAGTTTCCCTTCAATGGTGACCCCCAGGATGTTGATGGTGGGGGATTCAGCGATGGTAATGCCATCGAATGTCAAGGGGAGGTGGTTAGACTCTCGCTTGTTGGAGATAGTCATTGCCTGGCACTTAGGTGGCAGGTAGCATTCGCGCCACAGATCAGCCCTAGCCGGAATGTCGTCCAGGTCTTGTTGCATGCAGGCATGGACTGCTTCATTATCTGAGGAGTAGTGGATGGTGCTGAACACTGTGCAGTCATCAGCGAACATCCCCATTTCTGATCTTATGTTGGAGGGACTGTCATTGCGGAAGCAGCTGAAGATGGTTGGGCCTAGGACACTGCCCTAACGAACTCCTGCAGCGATGTCCTGGGCCTGAGATGATTGACCTTCAACCACCACAACCATCTTCCTTTCTGCTAGGTATAACTCCAGCCAGTGGAGCGTTTTCCCCGATTCCCATTGACTTCAGTTTTACTAGGGCTCCTTGATGCCACACTTGGTCAAATGCTGTCTTGATGTCAAGAGCAGTCACTCTCGCCTCACCTCTGGAATTCAGCTTCTTTGTCCATGTTTGGACAAAGGCTGTAATGAGGTTGGGAGCCGAGTGGTCTTGGCGGAACCCAAACTGGACATCAGTGAGCATGTTATTGGTGAGTAAGTGCCACTTGATAGCACTATCGAAGACACCTTCCATCACTTTGCTGATGATTGAGAGTAGACTGATGAGGCGGTAATTGGCTGAGTTGGATTTGTCCTGCTTTTTGTGGACAGGACATAACTGGGCAGTTATCCACATTGTCAGATAGATGCCAGTGTTGTAGTTCTACTGGAACAGCTTAGCTAGAGGCACGGCTAGTTCTGGAGCACAAGTCTTCAGCACAATAGCCGGGATGTTGTCGGGGCCCATAGCCTTTGCTGGATCCAGTGCGCACAGCCGTTACTTGATATTACATGGAGTGAATCGAATTGGCTGAAGACTAGCTTCTGTGATGGTGGGGACCTCAGGAGTAGGCCGATATGGATCATCCACTTGACACTTCTGGCTGAAGATGGTTGCAAACGCTTCAACCTTGTCTTTTGCACTCACGTGCTGGGCTGCACCATCATTGAGGATGGGGATATTGATGGCACCTCCTCCTCCCGTTAATTGTTTAATGGTCCACCACCATTCACGACTGATGTGGCAGGACTTTGATCTGATCTGTTGATTGTGGGATCGCTTAGCCCTGTTGATAGCGTGTTGCTTCCACTTTTTATTTGGCACCTCATTTTTAGGTACGCCTGGTGCTGCTCCTGGCATGCTCTTCTACACTCCTTATTGAACCAGGGTTGGCCCCCTAGCTTGATGGTAATGGTAGAGTGAGTGATATGCCGGGCCATGAGGTTACAGATTGTGGTGGAATACCATTCTGCTGCCCCACAGCACCTCATGGATGCCTAGTTTTGGGCTGCTAGATCTGTTCTGAATCTATCCCATTTAGCACGGTGGTAGTGCCACACAACACGATGGAGGGTGTCCTTAGTGTAAAGACAGAACTTTGTCTCCACAATGACTGTGTGGTGGTCACGGCTACCAATATGGACAGATGCATCTGCGACAGGTAGATTGGTGAGGACGAGGTCAAGTAGGTTTTTCCCTCATGTTGGTTCTCTCGCCACCTGTCGCAGGCCCAGACTGGCAGTTATGTGGCTAACGAGCCACTCTTGGTGATGGACATTGAAGTCCTCCACCCAGAGTACATTCTGTGTCCTTGCTACTCAGTGCTTCTTCCAAGTGGTGTTCAACATGGAGGAGTACTGATCAGCTGAGGGAGGACAGTAGCTGGTATGTCAGGTTGTTGCTTGACTAATCTGTGGGACAGCTCCCCCAATTTTGGCACAAGTCCCCAGATGTTGGTGAGGAGGACTTTTCAGGGTCGACTGGGCTGGGTGTGCCATTGCCATGTCCATAGCCACTGCCGAAGTTGATGCCGGGTGGTCCCTCCGGTTTCATTCTTGTTAGTGTTTCGAAGCGGTTTGCTTGTTCGGCCATTTCAGAGGGCAGTTAAGAGTTAACCACATTGCTGTGGGTTTGGAGTCACATATAGGCCAGACCAGGTAAGGACAGCAGATTTCCTTCCCTTAAGGACATTAGGGAACCAGATGGTTTTTTACGACAATCCGATAGTTACCATTACTGATACTAGTAATTATTCCAGATTTATTTAATTAATTGAATTTCAATTCCCCAGGTACCATGGTGGGATTTGAACTCATGTCATGGGATCATTAAGTCCAGGCCTCTGGATTACTAACCCAGTGACATTACCACTATGCTACCGTTCCCTATGAGGAATTGGAAAGGGTCAAGTCTGAAGCCTTAGGGCATGCTGGAGGGGATTCTAACCAGGGAAGAGATGTAAATAAGAAATCAATGGAATTAAAATCAGGCGCGATCTGTAAAGGATGAGCAATCAGCTGTGCCAGATTACCACCCAGATGTGAAAGTTGACATTCTAGCCCATAATTTCTTCCCACATACACAGACATCCTCCATCATGTTGCAGCACTACCACCGTGCTAAATGATTCAGAACAGACGTAGCAGTTCAAAACTGGGCATCCATGAGGCGCTGTGGGCCATCAGCAGCAGAATTGTATTCCACCACAATCTGTAACCTTATAGACTGGAATATTACTCACTCCTCCCTCACCATCAAATCACATAATCAACCCTGGTTCAATGAGGAGTGTAGAAGAACATGTCAGGAGCAACAACAAACATACCTGCAAATGAGCTGCCAACCTGGTAAAGCCAAAACATGGGGCTACATGCATGCTAAACAGTGGAAACAGCATGCTATAGACAAAGCTAAGTGATCCCACAACCAATGGATCAGGTCAAAGCTCTGCAGTCCTGCCACATGCAGTTGCGAATGCTGGTGGGCAATTAAGCAACTATTTGGGAGGAGGAGGCTCCATGAACATCCCCATTCAAGGACATAATGCATAATTTGCAATAAACATATATTCCTCTAGAGCATAAAAACCCAAAAGGAAAAGAGATCCAACCATGGCTAACAGAAGAAATTAAAGCTAATATTAAGTCAAAGGAGGAAGCTTATAAAGTTGCCAGAAAAAGCAGTCAGCCTGAGGATTGGGATCTTTTTAGAAATCATAAGGGGGACCAAGAATTTGATAAAGAAAGGGAAAATGGAATATGAGCACAAACTAGCGAAAAATATAAATACGGATTGTAAAACATAGAAACATAGAAGATAGGAGCAGGAGTAGGCCATTCAGCCCCTCGAGCCTGCTCCGCCATTCAATGCGATCATGGCTGATCATCCAAATTCAGTACCCGGTCCCTGCTTTCTCCCCATACCCCTTGATCCCTTTAGCCTTAAGAAATATATCCAACTCCTTCTTGAATATATTTAATGAACTGGCCTCCACCGCCTTCTGTGGTAGAGAGTTCCACAGGTTCACCACTCTCTGGGTGAAGAAGTTCCTCCTCATTTCTGTCCTAAATGGCTTACCCTTTATCCTTAGACTGTGTCCCCTGGTTCTGGACTCCCCAACCATCGGGAACATCCTTCCTGCATCTAGTCTGTCCAGTCCTGTCAGAATTTTATAAGTTTCAATGAGATCCCCTCTCATTCTTCTAAATTCCAGCGAGTATAAGCCCAATCGACCCAATCTCTCCTCATACGTCATTCCTGCCATCCCAGGTATCAGCCTGGTGAATCTTCGCTGAAGTCCTTCCATGGCAAGAACATCCTTCCTCAGATAAGGCGACCAAAACTGCACAGAATACTCAAGATGTGGTCTCACCAAGGCCCTGTACAACTGCAGCAAATCATCCTTGTTCCTGTACCCAAACCTTCTTGCTACGAAGGCCAACATACCATTTGCCTTCTTAACCGCCTGCTGCACCTGCATGCTTACCTTCAGCGACTGGTGCACAAGGACACCCAGGTCTCGTTGCACTTCCCCTTCTCCCAATCTATTGCCATTTAGATAATAATCTGCCTTCCTGTTTTTGCCACCAAAGTGGACAACCTCACATTTATCCACGTTATATTGCATCTGCCATGTTTCTGCCCAATCACCCAACATGTCCAAATCATCCTGGAGTTTCTCGACATCCTCCTCACAGCACACACGCCCATCCAGCTTTGTGTCGTCTGCAAATTTGGAGTTATTACATCTAGTTCCCTTGTCTAGATCATTTTTATATATTGTGAATAGCTGGGGTCCAAGGACCGATCCCTGCGGTACCCCACTAGTCACTGCCTGCCACTCGGAAAAGGACCCGTTTATTCCAACTCTTTGCTTTCTGTCTGCCAACCAGTTCTCTATCCAAGTCAATACCTTGCCCCCAATCCCATGTGCCTTAACTTTACATGCTAATCTCTTATGCGGGACCTTATTGAAGGCCTTCTGAAAGTCCAGATACACCACATCCACTGGTTCTCCCTTATCTATTTTACCAGTTACATCCTCAAAAAATTCCAGTAGATTAGTCAAGCACGATTTACCTTTTGTGAATCCATGTTGACTTTGTCCGATCCTGTCACTGTTTTCCAAGTGCTCTGCTATTACATCTTTTATAATGGACTCTAGCATTTTCCCCACTACCGATGTCAGGCTTACCGGTCTGTAATTCCCCGTTTTCTCTCTACCACCTTTTTTGAATAGTGGGGTAACATTAGCTACCCTCCAATCCATGTTCCAGATTCCATTGAATGTTGGAAGATGATCAGCAATGCATCTACTATTTCTAGGGCCACTTCCTTAAGTACCCGAGGATGTAGATTATCAGGCCCTGGGGATTTATCGGCCTTCAATCCCATCAATTTCCCTAACACCATTTCCCTACAAAATACTGATTTCTTTCAGTTCCTCCCTTTCATCAGACCCTATGTTTCCCGGCATCTCTGGGAGGTTATATGTGTCCTCCTTTGTGAAGACAGAATATGTATTTAGTTGGTCTGCCATTTCTTTGTTCCCCATTATAAATTCCCCTGATTCTGACTGCAAGGGACCTACGCTTGACTTCACCAATCTTTTTCTCTTCACATATCTATAAAAGCTTTTACAGTCAGTTTTTATGTTCCCTGCAAGCCTACTCTCATATTCTATTTTCCCCTTCTTAATTAATCCCTTTGTCCTCCTTTGTTGAATCCTAAATTGCTCCCAATCCTCAGGATTATTGCTTTTTCTGGCCAATTTATATGTCCTCTCCTTGGATCTTATGCTATCCTTAATTTCCCTTGTTAGCCACGGTTGAATCACCTTTTTTGTTTTATTTTTGTGCCAAACTGGGATGAACATTTTCTGTAGTTTATCCATGCGGTCTTTGAATGTTTGCCATTGCCTATCCACCGTCAACCCTTTGAGTGACATTCCCCAATCAATCCTACCCAACTCGCGCCTCAGACCATCGTAGTTTCCTTTATTTAAATTTAGGACCCTAGTCTCTGAGTCGACTACTTCATTCTCCATCTTAATGAAGAATTCGATCATATTATGATCGCTCCGACCCAAGGGGCCTTGTACAACAAGATTGCTAATTAATCCTTTCTCGTTACATAATACCCAGTCAAAGATGGTCTGATCTCTGTTTGGTTCCTCGACATATTGGTGCAGGAAACCATCCCGTAAACACTCCAGGAATTCCTCCTCCACAGTATTGTTACTAATTTGGTTAGCCCAATCTATATGTAGATTAAAGTCACCCATGATGACTGCTGTGCCCTTATTGCACACTTCCTTAATTTCCCTTTTAATGCCATCCCCAACCTCCGCCTTACTGTTTGGAGGTCTATATACCACTCCCACTAACGTTTTCTGCCCCTTGGTATTTCTCAATTCTACCCATACAGATTCCACATCATCAGCGCTAATATCCTTCCTTAATCCCTGTTAATCCCTTCTTGAACCAGTAATGCTACCCCACCTCCCTTTCCTTTTTGCCTATCTTTCCTGAATATCGAATACCCCTGGATGTTGAGTTCCCAGCCTTGGCCATCCTTGAGCCACGTTTCCGTAATCCCAACCAAATCATATTTGTTTATCTCTCTTTGCGCAGCCAATTCATCCACCTTATTACGAATGCTCCTTGCATTAAGACACAAAGCCTTCAGGCTTATTTTATTTTTTTTAACGCTCTTAGACCTATTAGAATTATTATTCACTGTGGCCATGTTTGAATTAAACCGTTGATTTCTCTGACTGCCACTTTTGTTTTTCCCCTTCCTTTCTTTTGCTTTTATCCTTGTTTCCCTTTCCTCTGTCCCCCTGCTCAGGTTTCCAACCCCCTGCCATCTTAGTTTAAACCCTCCCCCAGAACACTAGCAAACACACCCCCTAGCTTCTATAGGTATGTGAAAATGAAGAGTGGCGAAGGTAAATGTAGGTCCTTTACAGTCAGCGATGGGAGAATTTATAATGGGGAATGAGGAACTGGCAGAGAAATTAAATAAATACTTTGTTTCTGTCTTCACAGAGGAAGACACAAAAAACCTCCCAGAAATACGAGAAAAGCAAGGGTGTGGCGAGAATGAGGAACTTAAAGAAATTATTAGTAAAAAAAAGTGCTAGCAAAATTAATGGGACTAAAAGTCGATAAATCACAAGGACTGGATGACCTACATCCCAGGGTTTTGAAAGAGGTGGCCATTGGGATAGTGGACGCATTGGTTGTCATCTTTCAAAATTCTATAGATTCTGGAACGGTCCCTGCAGATTGGAGGATAGCAAATGTAACCCTGCTATTTAAGAAAGGAGGGAGAGAGAAAACGGGGAACTACGGACCTGTTAGCCTCACATCAGTAGTTGGGAAAATGCTGGAATCTATTATAAAGGATGCAATAACTGGGCACTTAGAAACTAATAGTAAGATTGGGCAGAGTCAACATGGATTTATGAACATAAGAACATAAGAAATAGGAGCAGGAGTAGGCCAATCGGCCCCTCGAGCCTGCTCCGCCATTCAATAAGATCATGGCTGATCTGATCCTAACCTCAAATCTTCTATCACTGTGCATCCACCCGAACCCATGTGATCTCCCGGGAGAGGCAAAAAACCAGATAAAGACCCAATGGCCAATTAGGGAGAAAAAAATCTGGGAAATTCCTCTCCGACCCATCTAGGCGATCGAAATTCTTCCAGGAGATCACGCTGTCCCTATATTTTCTGCAGTACTTACCTTCTGTAAAGGCGATCTCCACCCCAGCCAGGAACAGGAATAAAACCATCTCCTGAAATCTAACACAGAATTAGAACACAGTAGGAGCAGAACCAGGCTACACGGCCCCTGGGCCCACTCCACTACCCACAGGGCCATGACCATTCCGAACCTAGACTCATGTCCAATTTCCTGCCCGCTCCCCGTAACCCTTAATTCCCTTTACATCTAGGAAACTATCTATTTCTGTTTTAAATTTATTTAATGATGTAGCTTCCACAGCTTTCTGGGGCAGCAAATTCCACAAACTTACCACCCTCTGAGTGAAAGGGAAATCCTGTTTGACAAACCTATTGGAGTTCTTTGAGGATGTAACTAATGGAGTAGACAAAGGGGAACTGGTAGATGAGGTGTATCTGGATTTTCAGAAGGCCTTCGATAAGGTCCCACACAAGAGGTTGGTGAACAAAATTAGGGCACATGGAATTGGGGGTAATATATTAGCATGGATTGAGAATTGGTTAACAGACAGAAAACAAAGAGTAGGGATAAACGGGTCATTTTCAGGATAGCAGGCTGTGACTAGTGGAGTACCGCAAGGGTCGGTGCTTGGGCCCCAGCTATTCACAATCTATATCAATGATTTGGATGAAGGGACTAAATGTAACATTTCCAAATTTGCTGATGATACAAAACTAGGTGGCAGTGTCAGTTGTGAAGAGGATGTGAAGAGGCTTCAAGGGGATCTCGACAGGCTCTGAGTGGATGAGAACATGGCAGATGGAATATAATGTGGATAAATGTAAAGTTATCCACTTTGGTAGAAAAGACAGAAAGGCAGAGTATTTCCTAAATGGTGAAAGATTGGGGAATGCAGATGCTCAAAGGGACCTGGGTGTCCTTGTACTAGGCCTGTATTCTCTTGAATTCAGAAAGAATGAGAGGGGATCTCATTGAAGCATACAAAATTATTACAGGGCTTGATAGGGTGGAGAATGTTTCCCACGGCTGGGGAGTCTAGAACCAGGGGCCACAGCCTCAGGATAAAGGGTAGACCATTCAGGACTGAGATGAGAAGAAATTTCTTCACGCAGAGGGTGATGAATCTTTGGAATTCTCTACCCCAGAGGGCTGTGGAGGCTCAGTCATTGGGTATATTCAAAACAGAAGTCGATAGATTTCTGACTAGTAAAGGCATCAAGGGATATGGCGATAGGGCCGGTGAATGGAGTTGAGGCAGAAGATCAGCCATGATCTCATTGAATGGCGGAGCAAGCTCGAAGGGCTGAATGGCCGACTCCTGCTCCTATTTCTTATGTTCTTATCCTAAATGATGGTGGAGCCCAGCACGCGAGTACAAAAGTCAAAGGTTGAAGCATTCGCAACCAGCTTCAGCAGAAGTGCCGAGTGGATGATCCATCTTGGCCTTCTCCTGAGGTCACCACAATCACAGATGCCAGTTTTCACTCCACGTGATAAGAAATAGCTGAGTGCACTGGACAATGCAAAGGCTCTGGGCCCCGACAACCTCCCGGCTGTAGTGCTGATGGCCTGTAATCCAGAACTATCCACGCTTGTAACCAAGCTGTTCCAATACCACTACAACACTGGCTTCTGCCCAACAATGAAAAATTACACAGGTATGTGTTGTCCACAAGCTGCAGGTCGAAAACCAATCCAGCCAATTACTGCCCTATCAACCTACTCTCAATCATCAGCAAAGCGATGAAACGAGTCGTCAACAGTTTGATCAAGTGACACGTACTCACCAATGCTAACCAATGCTCAGTTTGGGTTCCACCGGCACCACTCCGCTCCAAACCTCATAACAGCCTTGGTCTAAACGTGGACACAAGAGCTGAACTCCAGAGGTAAGCCTAGAGGGACTGCCCTTGACATCAAGGCAGTATTTGAACCAGTGTGGCACCAAAGAGCACTAAAGTAAATGGGGATCGGGGGGGGGGGGGGGGGGGGAAAGGTGTTTGTGATTGGAGGCTAATCATCTCAGCCCCAGGACATTGCTGCAGGAGTTCCTCAGGTCCAACCATCTTCAGCTGGTTCATCAATGACCTTCCCTCCATCACAAGGTCAGAAGTGGGGCTTTTCACTGAAAGCTGCATAGTATTCAGCTAAATTTGCAATTCCTCAGATAATAAAACAGTCCATGCCCTCATGCAGCAAAATCTGAACAACCTCCAGGTTTAGGCTAAGTGGCAAATAAAATTCATGCCACACAAGTGCCGGGTAATGACCATCTACAGAGAGAGCCTAACTACCTCCCCTTGACATTCAATGACATTACCTCCTCAAGGGCAACTAGGGATGGGCAATAAATGCTGGACTTGCAGGCAATACCCATATCCCGAGAATGAATTTAAAACAAAATTTCATCACAGAATCCCCCACCATCAATATCCTGGGGGGTCACCATTGACTAGAAACTTAACTGGAGCAGCCACATAACTACCATGGGTACAGGTCAAAGGCTGGGTATTCTGTGGAGTGTGGCTCACCTCCTGACTCCCCAAAGCCTTCTCTGTCCACAAGACAAGAGGGTGATGGAATACGTTCCACTTGCCTGGATGGGTGCAACTACAACACTCGTGAAGCTTGACACCATCCTGGATAAAACAAACAGTCTGCTTGATGGGTACCCCATCTACTAGCTTACACATCCACATCCTCCACTACTGGCGTACCATGGCTGCAGTGTGTACTGTCTACAAGTTGCCAAGGCTTCTTCGGCAGCACCACCCAGACCTACGACCTCAACCATCTACTACAACAACAACTTTCAGTAGGTGCGACCAGCCAGGTTAGATGCGAGTTGGAACAACTGTTACAAGTAGTAAAAACGCACTGTCCAAGTGATTAAGGATACATTTAAGAACACAATTCTTTAAAGAACAAAGGCCTAGAAATTTGCAGGTTCAGCGCTGGCCATTAAGGCCCGTTGAAGAAAAAATGGCAGCCGCCTTCCTTCTGCCGGCAGGTCCCGTGGTGGACGCCACTTACGGCAGGTTGGCAGCGCTGCCAGTGCCTGCGCTCGCTGCAGAAATCGAAATGAGGCAGATCTTGGCATCAATGAGCATGCATCAAGTGAGCATTGCACAATCTACCATTTTCACCGTCGCCGCGCCACTTACCACTCTCTTTTAATCACGACCATCTGACCACACGTTCAGCAGCAGGAAGGAGCCTCCAGCAGCGATATTTAAAAGGAATCATCATCAACAAGTTGCAGTTGACAGTCTCTCAGTTTGACTGGCTCTGTGTAACTTTCTGCAAATCTTGCAGCTTTCTCAACTTGTTTAAAGTTCCTGAGGTGGCAGGGACTGTTGGTGCAAGTGGAGAATGCCTTCATTCTCATTTAAAGGCTTCTGCTTACTACACTTGCTCACAGTCATGGGGTTCTACTTGTAGAGCCCTTCATCCCCCTCGCACTTGAGCATCTTCGGGAGACGGAGTGGAAGACCAGGAGATGCTCGCAGAGGGAGGAGGAGGAGGGCACTTAACAAGAGGCCTTACCCACCTAGGGTTTTCCGAGGGCAGTGTATTAGGAGGCTCCTAAGGAGGTGGTCACAGAACTCTGCCACCTCCTGTAACCAGACATGCAGCCTCAAAGCAGGGTGACCACGGCTCTCCCAGTGGCCCTCAATTTCTTCGCCAACGGATCCTTCCAGTCTGCAGCAGGAGACATAGCTAACATCTCCTAGTTTGCCGTCCATTGCTGCATCCGGGAAGTCACAGAGACTCCCTACTCCAAGAGAAGGGACTACAGTACATTGTTTTCTCTCATAGAAACATAGAAGATAGGAGCAGGAGTAGGCCATTCGGCCCTTCGAGCCTGCTCCGCCATTCAATGAGATCATGGCTGATCATCCAAATTCAGTACCCTGTCCCTGCCTTCTCCCCATATCCCTTGATCCCCTTAGCCTTAAGAAATATATCCAACTCTTTCTTGAATATATTTAATGAACTGGCCTCCACCGCCCTCTGTGGCAGAGAATTCCACAGGTTCACCACTCTCTGGGTAAGAAAATCCTCCTAATTTCAGTCCTAAATGGCTTACCCCTTATCCTTAGACTATGACCCCTGGTTCTGGACTCCCCGGCCATCAGAAACATCCTTCCTGCATCTAGTCTGTCGAGACCTGACAGAATTTTACAGGTTTCAATGAGATCCCCTCTCAATCTTCTAAACTCCAGTGAGTATAAACCCAATCGACAATCTCTCCTCGTACGTCATTCCTGCCATCCCAGGTATCAGCCTGGTGAATCTTCGCTGCACTCCTTCCATGGCAAGTACGTCCTTCCTCATAAGGCGACCAAAACTGCACACAATACTCAAGGTGCGGTCTCACCAAGGCCCTGTACAACTGTAGCAAGACATCCTTGTTCCTGTACTCGAACCCTCTTGCTACGAAGGCCAACATACCATTTGCTTTCTTAACCGCCTGTTGCACCTGCATGCTTACCTTCAGCGACTGGTGCACAAGAACACCCAGGTCTCTTTGCACTTCCCCTTCTCCCAATCTACTGCCATTCAAATAATAATCTGCCTTCCTGTTTTTGCCACCAAAGTGGATAACCTCACATTTATCCACATTATAGTGCATTTGCCATGTTTCTGCCCAATCACCCAACCTGTCCAAATCGTACTGGAGTTTCACGACATCCTCCTCACAGCTTACCCTCCCACCCAGCTTTGTGTCGTCTGCAAATTTGGAGATATTACATCCAATTCCCTCGTCCAGATCATTAATATATATTGTGAACAGCTGGGGTCCTAGCACCGATCCTTGCGGTACCCCACTAGTCACTGCCTGCCACTCGGAAAACGACCCGTTTATTCCAACTCTTTGCTTTCTGTCCGCCAACCAGTTCTCTATCCAAGTCAATACCTTGCCCCCAATCCCATGTGCCTTAATTTTGCACGCTAATCTCTTGTGTGGGACCTTATCGAAAGCCTTCTGAAAGTCCAAATACACCACATCCACTGGTTCTCCCTTATCTATTTCACCAGTTACATCCTCAAAAAATTCCAGTAGATTAGTCAAGCATGATTTACCTTTTGTAGATCCATGTTGACTTTGTCCGATCCTGTCACTGCTTTCCAAGTGCTCTGCTATTACATCTTCTATAATGGACTCTAGCATTTCCCCCACTACCGATGTCAGGCTTACCGGTCTATAATTCCCCGCTTTTTCTCTGCCAACTTTTTTGAATAGTGGGGTAACATTAGCTACCCTCCAATCCATGGGTACTGTTCCAGAGTCTATCGAGTTCTGGAAGATGACCAGCAATGCATCTACTATTTCCAGGGCCACTTCCTTAAGTACCCTGGGATGTAGATTATCAGGCCCTGGGGATTTATTGGCCTTCAGTCCCATCAATTTTCCTAACACCATTTCCCTACAAATACTGATTTCTTTCAGTTCCACCCTTTCATCAGACCCTATGTTCCCCGGCATCTCTGGGAGGTTATTTGTGTCTTCCTTTGTGAAGACAGAACCAAAGTATGAATTTAGTTGGTCAGCCATTTCTTTGTTTCCCATTATAAATTCCTCTGATTCTGACTGCAAGGGACCTACACTTGACTTCACCAATCTTTTTCTCTTCACATATCTATAAAAGCTTTTACAGTCAGTTTTTATGTTCCCTGCTAGCTGGTTCTTGTGCTGCCTGGACCACTTTCAACGAATGCAGGCCAAGAGTGGCTTGGTAGCACCACTACTGACCAAGCTGGCCGAGTCCTGAAGGATATTGCTACCAAACTGGGCCTGTGGCAGGTGGTGAGAGAACCAAAATGAGGAAAAAACCTACTTGACCTCTTCCTCACCAATCTACCTGTTGCAGATGCATCTGTCCATGACAGTATTGATAGCAGTGACCACCGCACAGTCGCTGTGGAGACGAAGCTCCATCTTCACACTGAGGACACCCTCCATCGTGTTGTGTAGCACTGCCACAGTGCTAAATGGGATAGATTCAGAACAGATCTAGCAGCTCAAAGCTGGGCATCCACGAGGCACTGTGGGCCATCAGCAGCAGCAGTATTGTATACCACCACAATCTGTAACCTCATGGCCCGGCATATTCCTCATGCTACCATTACCAGCAAGCTAGGGGACCAAACCTGGTTCAATGAGGAGTGTAGAAAAGCATGCAAGGAACAGCACCAGGAGTACCTAAAATGAGCTGCCAATCAGCAACACAGGACATGCATGTTAAACAGCAGAAGCAGCATACTATAGACGCAGCTAAGCAATCCCACAACTAATGCTCTGCCACATCCAGTCGTGAATGGTGGTAGACAATTAAACAACTAATGGGAGGAGGAGGCTCCATGAATATCCCCATGCTCAATGATGGCAGAGCCCAGCATGCAAGTGCAAGAGACAAGGCTGAAACGTTTGTAACCATCTTCAGCGAGAAGTGCCGAGTGGATGATCCATCTTGGCCTCCTCCCGAGGTCCCCACCATCACAGAAGCCAGTCTTCAGCCAATTCGATTCTCTCCACGTGATATCAAGAAACAGCTGAGCACACTGGATACAGCAAAGGCTGTGGGCCCAGACAACCTCCCGGCTGTCATGCTGAAGGCTTGTGGTATGGAATTAGCTGCGTCTCTAGCTAGGCTGTTCCAGTACAGCTACAACACTGGCATCTATCCGATAATGTGGAAAACTGCCCAGGTATGTCCTGTCCACAAAAAGCAGGACAAATCCAATCCGGCCAATTACAGCTCCATCAGTCTACTCTCAATCATCAGCAAAGTGATGGAAGGTGTCGTTGACAGTACTATCAAGCGGCACTTACTCACCGATAACCTGCTCACCGACGCTCAGTTTGGGTTCCGTCAGGACCACTCAACTCTAGACCTCATTAGTCTTGGTACAAACATGGACAAAAGAGCTGAATTCCAGAGGTGAGGAGAGCGACTGCCCTTGGCATCAAGGCAGCGTTTGACCAAGTGTGGCATCAAGGAGCCCTAGTAAAATTGAAGTCAATGTTAATTAGGGGGAAAACTCTCCACTGGCTGGAGTCATACCTAGCACAAAGGAAGATGGTTGTGGTTGTTGGACGTCCTTCATCTCAGCCCCCGGACATCGCTGCACGAGTTCCTCAAGGCAGTGTCCTAGGTCTAACCATTTTCAGCTGCTTCATCAATGACCATCCCTCTATCATAAGGTCAGAAGTGGGGATGTTCGCTGATGATTGCACAGTGTTCAGTTCCATTCGCAACTCCTCAGATAATGAAGCAGTTCATGCCCTCATGCAGCAAGACCTGGACAACATTCAGGCTTGGGCTGATGAGTAGCAAGTAACATTCACACCACACAAGTGCCAAACAATGACTATCTCCAACAAGCAACAGTCCAGCCATCACCCCTTGACGTTCAACGGCATTACCATCACCGAATCCCCCACCATCAACATTTTGGGAGTCACCATTGAAAGGTACCTAACTTTTCTGCCCACTTAATTTGGGGCCAGGCCCTTTTCTTTCATTGAATTTTGCCTTTTCTGTTAAATACTGTGGCTACAAGAGCAGGTCAGAGGCTGGGTATTCTCCAGCAAATGTCTCACCTCCGGACTCCCCAAAGCCTTTCCACCATCTACAAGGCACAAGTTAGGAGTGTAATGGAATACTCTCCACTTGCCTGGATGAGTGCAGCTCCAACAACACTCAAGAAGCTCGACACCATCCAGGACAAAGCAACCCACTTGATTGGCACCCTATCCACCACCTTAAACATTCACTCCCTCCACCACCGGCGTACCGTGGCTGCAGTGTTTACCGTCTACAAGATGCACTGCAGCAACGCGCCAAGGCTTCTTTGGCAGCATCTCTCAAACCCGCGACCTCTTCCACCTAGAAGGACAAGGGTAGCAGGCGCATGGGAACACCATCACCTGCAAGTTCCCCTCCAAGTTTCACACCATCCTGACTTGGAAATATATCGCCGGTCCTTCATCGTTGCTGGGTCAAAATCCTGGAACTCCCTCCCTAACAGCACCTTCATAACAAGGACTGCAGTGGTTCAAGAATGAGGCTCACCAACACCTTCTCAAGGGCAATTAGGGATGGGCAATAAGTGCTGGCCTTGCCAGCGACACCCACATCCCAGGAATGAAGATAAAAACGAAAGCACTGCCCTGTGACATCGCCCATTTTCAGGCCTAATCCAATTTCTAGGTCATAGTTCCTTTAATTATAAAATTTTACCTTTATTTTTCTGTGCATCAAATTCCCCACATAATGAATGTATGCTGTTGCTCAGGAGCTCATCTATACCATTAAAAGTATTGGCCTAGAAATTCGGTGGGCTGCGCCACCAGTTAGCGCCCAAAGAGGGCACTTAGTGGGTTTAGCGCCACTGGCCTCGCCTCCCGCGAAATTTAGCGGGGCGCTAATGGCGGAGTTAGCCTGTAGCGCTGCGCCGCCACCGATGATGTCATCGGTGTGCGCAGCACCCCGCTACCGTGCCGATCGCAATATTTGGTCGCGCCCCCTGCTGTAATGCCAGTCGCAATTTACGACCGGTTCAGGGGGGCCTACCTGCGGCGGTAGTGGCGCTAATTAAAGGGGAGGTGCGGGGCGGCCATTTTTTTTGCTGGCCGCCTGCCAGCACCTCCTCGCGCCGCTCTCCCCAGCCTCCCGAGCGCCCCCCGGGCAGTGCCGGCTGTGTCCCAAGAGCCCGGCACTTCTCCTCGGTGCCGGGCTCGTTTGCCGGCACTCGCGATCTCTGATCGCGCTGGTGCAACCCCTCCCCTTTAAGGGGAGGAAGGCCTGCAGTACCGCAGTGTGCCGTGCCGCAGCATGTGGCGCTGCGGCACGTTGCGTTGCGATATTCAGTTGCAGCGCCCCAAGAGGGATGTGGGGCGCCTCGAGCAGCGCCCCGCTTCCATTTGGGGCGCTGAAACTGAATATCGGGCTGGCGCAAGCGGCTCCGTCCAGAGCGGTAATTCTGGCGCGCAGGCGAGCTTGGCGCCACCGAATTTCTAGGCCATTGTGTCTAGCGCACATCTATCTCAGCATGCATTTCAATTGCTACAATTCAGACTGTCTCCAGATTATTTGCATAGGATTTCATAGGATATACAGCACAGAAACAGGCCATTCAGTTCAACCAGTCCATGCCAGCCTTGATGCTCCACTCGAGCGTCCTCCCATCTTTCCTCATCTAACTCTATCCGCATAACCCTCTATTCCCTTCTCCCTCATATGCTTATCTAACCGCCCCTTAAATGCATCTATACTATTTGCTTCAACCACTCCCTGTGGTAGCGAGTTCCACATTCTCTGGGTAAAGAAGTTTCTTCCGAACTCCCAATTTGATTTCTTGGTGACTATCTTATATTGGTGGCCTCTAGTTTTGCCCCTTCCCACAAGTGGAAACTCTCTGTATCTACTCTATCATAACTTTAAAGCCCTCTAGTGGTCACCCCTCAGCCTTCTCTTTCCCAGCCTGTTCAACCTTTCCCGATAGTTATACCCTCACATTTCTGGTATCATCCTTGTAAATCTTCTCTACGCTCTCTCCAATGCCTCTATATCCTTTTTATAATACGGCGACCAGAACTGTACGCAGTACTCCAAGTGTGGGCTAACCAAGGTTCGATACAGGTTTAGCATAACTTCCCTACTTTTCAATTCTATCCCTCTAGAAATAAATCCTAGTGCTTGCTTTGCTTTTTTATGGCCTTGTTAACCTGTGTTGCTACTTTGTGACAGGATCGGACAAAGTCAACATGGATTTACAAAAGGTAAATCATGCTCGACTAATCTGGAATTTTTTGAGGATGTAACTGGTAGAATAGATAAGGGAGAACCAGTGGATGTGGTGTATTTGGACTTTCAGAAGGCTTTCGATAAGGTCCCGCATAAGAGACTAGCGTGCAAAGTTAAAGCACATGGGATTGGGGGTAAGGTACTCACTTGGATAGAAAACTGGTTGGCAGACAGGAAGCAAAGAGTTGGAATAAACAGGTCCTTTTCCGAGTGGAAGGCAGTGACTAGTGGGGTACCGCAGGGATCGGTGCTAGGACCCCAGTTATTCACAATATATATTAATGATCTAGACGAGGGAACTAGATGTAATATCTCCAAGTTTGCAGACGACACAAAGCTGGGTGGGCATGTGTGCAGCGAGGAGGATGCAGAAAAACTCCAGTATGATTTGGACAGGCTGGGCGATTGGGCAGATGCATGGCAGATGCAGTATAATATGGATAAATGCGAGGTTATCCACTTTGGTGGCAGAAACAGGAAGGCAGATTATCTGAATGGCAATAGATTGGGAAAAGGGGAAATGCAACGAGACCTGGGTGTCCTTGTGCACCAGTCGCTGAAGGTAAGCATGCAGGTGCAGCAGGCGGTTAAGAAGGCAAATGGTATGCTAGCCTTCATAGCGAGGATTCGAGTATGGGAGCAAGGATGTCTTGCTGCAGTTGTACAGGGCCTTGGTGAGACCACACCTTGAGTATTGTGTGCAGTTTTGGTCACCTTATCTGAGGAAGGATGTTCTTGCCATGGAGGGAGTGCAGCGAAGATTCACCAGACTGATACCTGGGATGGCAGGAATGACTTATGGAGAGAGATTGGGTCGATTAGGCTTATATTCACTAGAGTTCAGAAGAATGAGAGGGGATCTCATTGAAACTTATAAAATTCTAACAGGACTAGACAGACTGATGCAGGAAGGATGTTCCCGATGGTCGGGGAGTCCAGAACCAGGGGTCACAGTCTAAGGATAAGGGGTAAGCCATTTAGGACTGAGATGAGGAGCGATTTCTTCACCCAGAGAGTGGTGAACCTGTGGAATTCTCTACCACAGAAGACAGTTGAGGCCAATTCATTAAATATATTCAAGAAGGAGTTAGATATATTACTTAAGGCTAAGGGGATCAAGGGATATGGGGAGAAAGCAGGGACAGGGTACTGAATTTGGATGATCAGCCATGATCACATTGAATGGTGGAGCAGGCTCGAGGGGCCGAATGGCCTACTCCTGCTCCTATCGTCTATGTTTATGTTTCAGTGATTTGTGTATTTGTACTCCGAGATCCCTTTGCTCCTCTAACCCTATTTTTCTTATCAAAATGCAATACCTCACATTTATGTGTTGAAATCCATTTGCTAATTATATGCACATTATGCAAATCGTTAACATAAATTGTGAACAGTGGCCCCAGCACTGATACTTGTGGAACACCACTTTCCACCTTCTGCCACTCTGAATAGCTACCTTTTACCCCTACTCTCTGATTTCTGTCTTGAAGCCAGCTAGCTATCCATTCTGCTACTTGTCCCCTGACTCCGCATGCTGTGACTGTATTCATTAGCCTATTATGTGGTACCTTATCGAAGGCCTTTTGAAAATCTACAAATTACATCTAATTATTTACCCTTGTTTACTCTGTTACCTCTTCAAAAAATTTAATGAGGTTGGTCAAGCAAAACTTTCCCTTTTGAAATCCATGCTGACTATTCATTATTATATTTTTGGTTTCTAGATGTTCTTCTATTTTCTCCTTTAGTAGGGATTCTATTATTTTTCCTACCACCGATGTTAAGCTGACTGGACTATAGTTCCCTGTTCTATCTCACTTCTTAATTATAGGTATTACGTTAGCTATCCGCCAGTCCTCTGGCACTACACCTTTTTCTAATGAATTATTAAATGTGTAGTAATGCCTCTGCTAGCTCTTCCCTAGATTCTTTTAAAATGCATGGATGTAATCCGTCCAGACCAGAGGTTTTATCTTCTTTGAGTTTGATAAGTTTATTTAATATATCTCTTTTTATTTTAATGCCGTTATCTCATTTCTAATCTCATCATCCAATGTCATGTCCACCTGTTCTGTCTCCTTGTAAATACTGAAGCAAAGTAATTATTTAATATTTCTGCCATCTCTCTCGCTGCCTGTGGCATTATCCTGTCCATCCCTTAGTGGCCCTATTCCCATCCCGACTTTCCTTTCTTTATTTTTTATGTGCCTGTAAAATATTTTGCTATTTTGTTTTATGTTTCTTGATAATTTAATTTCATAGTTCCTCTTTGCGTTCCTAACTTTGTTTGACTTCTCTCCTAATTTCTTCGTATTCTCCCTTATCATGCTCTCCCCTGCTATCCATGTACTTAATGTATACCTCTTTCCTTACCCTTAATTTTTCAATTATGTCTTTATTCATCCTTGGTGCCTCATTAATGTTTAGCTTGTTCTTGTTTTGTTTTTGTTTTTTTTTATAAATCGGAGCATATTTTTCCTGGACTCTATTAATCACCGTTTTAAATGTTTCCCATTGCATTCTATATCATTGTTTGCCAATATTGTTGTCCATTTTATTTTCCCAAGTTCTCAGCTTTGCTCCAATCTATCACATAAGTATGATGAAAACCAATGTCCTTCTCAATTTTTCTTATGCCCATGCAAAGGATTGCTTCCACATGCAAGCCTATGCTTCCTGTGTGTCAAAACATGACCGTGTGTGTGTGAAGTAATGTTGGAGCTGGCATACCTGGGGTAAACAATAAACCCATTCTGATATTGATAGCCCTGTACTTTTCTAATGTCTCTGACTGATGAACACATAACACTGACAAATCTTGCATCTCAGGAGTAAAGTTAGCAGAAGCAAGAACATACAGCAGATTTCACTGGATTACAACATTTGAGTTAAATTTACAGTCCTTTTTCCAAAACAAGAAAAGTAGCTCGAGGTTCTCCCTAACGACACATAACTTGAACCAGCATCTGTAATGTGAAGCTGACAAGTGAAATTGTGTGTCCCTGCTAGATCCAGCTTCTAAACAGCCTGGCGAAACAAATCCAGTGAAGGAGAATCAATTTGGGGCAACAGTTATACCTACTCTCTACTTTTCAATCTGATTGAGAATATTAAATTTCACAATTAAATCCAGCTGCCATTCACAAAAGGTTTCAAAAGCACCAGGCTGTTTTCTCTGGAAATCTGAATCCAGCCATTCACTCCTTTCAGAAAGCAAACTGGGAGATTTGCTTGCAGGACTCCCTTATGGGACAGTCACAAGCGATTCACTTCAGCTCCTTCTCACAGCCAATTAATCAATATTAACTGCTTCTGTCAACTAACATTCATTAAACACACAACTGAAACAGAGGTGACAGATCCCTCAGTGAAGTAATATTAACAAGTGGGACAAATAAAGTGTACCAACACAGTTTGTTTTCAGCCACCAAATTCAAGTGGCTACTAGCCAGGCAGCGATTGAAATTCCATAAAGAAATATAAAAAAGAGGAACAGATTTTTCTCTTCACTGCCCAGTGTAAGAGCCCTTCTGTACATGCCCACATCATACATGCGTTGGAGATAAGTAGAATATCACATGGAACAAGTTAATCTGTCCCAAAGACAGGTATGTGTCTGATGCTATGAATTTATTTTAATCCAATTACCAAACACTTGAGTGCCCATTCTGTGTTACAATTTCCCTCCACTAAACTAATAAAAATGTAAAGAATTAGTTTAACACTTTTAAGAGCAGTCAAAAGTCTGCTGCAACATACACAGCATCTGCTACGTTGCATATTTTCAAGGCGATCAGTACAGTGTTGTGATAGTTGTTACTGAATGTTCCAATTTACTCAGTTACAAGGGAGACATAATGGACTGCCCAGAGTAGGTACTTAGACCTTCACAGACAAGCATTTTCCCCACTACCTCTCTTCTCATGCAGAAAAAACATTGCCAAAAGTGTCTGGAGGTCCACTGGAATGTCACATATACTATTTCACCTACAACGTTACTTATTTTTAAGTGGGTACTGGGGGTTGGGTTCCCCACCTTCAAAAATTTGAGAAAGGTGATTTGATGAAGTTGTTGTTGTATTTGATCAAAATACTCTTGGATTCCAGAGTGTGTCTCATGCAATAAATGCATATTTTGGTTTCCTATAATAATTTCAAATATTTTTAAATGTATAAATATAAATATATTGTTGTACGAAATAGGTTCGATAATGAGCTGAGACTATATCAATGCACTACTTCTACACCACCATGGCAATGGATTAAATTATCAGACCGTATCTCAAATTAAAATAAAATGTCTTGGTGAATGAGTATTTAGACATGGTGTATACAGTGATTTAACAGAAGCAAAAGACAAGTGACAAGAAATTAATTTATTAAAAATGAGGTTGCAAAAAAGCAAAAAGAAATGGATGGAAATTGTAGAGATTCAGTAATGAAAATGAGTGAGTTTTATTTTGAAGATGAAAGCTCAATGAATATGCCTCAGTAAAATGTTAACAGTACTCTAAACTCTTCCAGGTTATTTGATTTAAAACTTAGTCAAACCACAGATTAATTTATTGGTTATGGAATATAATCTGTTCAATGACCATTTTCTCTTGACAGCACATTTTATTTTGCACATTTATTTGTTTCATCACCATTTTGGATTGTACTGAATTTTCTAATTTAGCAAGTCCCAAGGCATTCCTCATGGATCAAAAGAACTGTACTATGCAAACAAACAGGTATGGAAAGTGGTAAAGATGCACGATTGGACTTATTTTTTGGTCCTGCTGTTGAAAGTCAGAAATTTATATGGAAAAAAGAGAAAAACGAAGAATCCTAATACGCTTCAAAATGTTGGCAAATGCTGCAAAATGGTGTTAAAAAATTCCTGGGGGACATGCCCTCAGACCCTACTAGAAAATAAATCTTCACCATCATGTCACTTCCCTCTCCAAAAGTTTCTAAATCCACCACAGCAAAAATAGCACTTATGTACTTCAGGCTTTTCCTTGAAATTACAGCTGATGGAATATTGGGTATGGCAGCCGCCTCAGTCACAACAAGTTCATGTCCTGCTGCTCTCCCATTGTAACTAGAATCATAGAATGGTTACAGCATCGAAGGCGGCCATTCGGCCCGTCGAGCCTGTGCAGTGTCTCTGAAAGAGCACTTCAGCTAGTCCTACTCCCCCGCCCTTTCACCGTAGCCCTGCAAATTTCTTTCCTTCAGATACTTACCCAACTCCCTTTTGAAAGCCGTGATTGAATCTGCCTCCAGCACCCTTTCAGGCACTATTCAATTCAAATCGCTTTATTGGCATGATAAGGTACATCTTATGTTGCCAAAGCATCAAAATACATTTATGGTTGAACACAAACGCACATCTATTCATACAGTGTATAAACAGATATATCCCCGAGTGTATAAATATACATTCGCATATAATTTATATATATTCTTTTCTTAGGTTTACTGGTTGTCCCTCTGTTTATGGCAAGCTGTAATATAGTGTGCCACTAGTGTTACACAGTTTCTCTCTTCCCCTAGTAGGTATGGGAGTTTTTGGTCGTCATTCAAATTTCTGAATTCAGGGCATATTTGTGAGAATTTTTGGTAGAAATTCTCCCTGATGCCCTGATATTTTCCACAAGCTGTGAGGAAGTGCATCTCTGTCTCCACCACTCCCTGACTGCAGTGAGAGCATATCCTGTCCTCTCTTGGCAGCCAGGTCTGCCTTTTCATTCCAGATCTTAACCACTCGCTGCGTAAAAAGTTTTTTCTTGCGTCGCCTTTGGTTCTTTTGCCAATCACCTTAAATCTGTGTCCTCTGGTGCTTGACCCTTCCACCAATGGGAACAGTTTCCCACTATCTACTCTGTCCAGACCCCTCATGATTTTGAATACCTCCATCAAATCTCCTCTCAATCTTCTCTGCTCCAAGGAGAACAACCCCAGCTTCTCCAGTCTATCAATGTAACTGAAGTCCCTCATTCCTGGAATCATTCTCTTAAATCTTTTCTGCACCCTCTCTAAGGCCTTCACATCCTTCCTAAAGAGCAGCATCCAGAATTGGACACAGTACTCCAACTGGAGCCGAACCAGTGTTTTATGCAGGTTAATCATAATTTCAACACTTTTGCATTCCATTTATGAAGCCCAGGATCCTGCAAGCCTTTTTAGCTGCTTTCTCAACCTGCCCTGCCACCTTCAACAATTTGTGCACACATACCCCCGGGTCTCTCTGTCCGTGCACCCCCTTCAGGATTGTACCATTTAGATTATATGTCTTCTCATTCTTTCCACCAAACATGTATCACTTCACACTTTTCTGCATTTAATTTCATCTGCCATGTGCCCACCCATGTCTAGGTCTTCCTGAAGTCTATCACTCTCCTCCTCACTGTTCACTATATTTCCAAGTTTTATGTCATCTGCAAATTTTGAAATTGTGTCCTGTACACCCATATCCAAGTAATTAATATATATCAAGAAAAGCAGTGGTCCTAGAACCGACCCATGGGGAACACCACTGTATACCTTCCTCCAATCCGAAAAACAACCGTTCACCACTACTACAATAGCAAAATACTGCGGATTCTGGTAATCTAACATAACAACAGAAAATGCTGGGAACACTCAGCGGGCCAGGCAGCATCCGTGGAGAGAGAAACCGAGTTAACGTTTCAGGTCTGGAACCCTTCATCAGAACTGGAAAAAGCTGGAGATGTAACAGATTTTAAGCAGAGACAGGGAGAGGGGGTGGGGGGTGGGAGGAGAGGAACAAATTGAAGGAACATTCTGTGCTGAGGTAAGAGGCAGGAAAGGTAAAATGTTCCAAATGGGGATTGCAAAATCATACAGCATGAAAAATGGGAGCAGGGGTTATAATCTGAAATTGTTAAACTCAATGTCGAGTCCAACCCTAACATTAAACCTGCTGACAAGGGTGGTGCTGTTGTTTGGCGAAACGACTTCTACTACCATGCGGAAGCTGAACGCCATCTCTCCGACACCTCCTCCTACCTCCGCCTGGACCATGACCCCACTAGCAAACATCAAGCCATTGTTTCCAAGACTGTCACCGACCTCATCTCCTCTGGAGATCTTCCCTCCATGGCCGCCAACCTCACAGTTCCCCAACCCCACACAGCCCACTTCTACCTCCTTCCCAAGATCCACAAACAGGACTGCCCTGGTACACCCATCGTTTCAGCCTGTTCTTGCCCCACGGAACTTATCTCTTCCTATCTCAACTTTATTTGTTCTCCTTGTCCAGTCTCTTCCCACCTACATTCACGACTCTTCCGACGCCCTCCGGCACTTTAACAGTTTCCAGTTTCCTGGCCCCAACCGTCTCTTTTTCACTATGGACGTACAATCCCTCTACACCTCCATCCCCCACTAGGGCGGCCTGAGGGCGCTCCGCTTCTTCCTTGAACAGAGGCCCAACCAGTCCCCATCCACCACCACCCTCCTCCGCCTGGCTGAACTTGTTCTCACATTGAACAACTTCTCCTTTGACTCCACTCACTTCCTCCAAATTAAAGGTATTGCTATGGGAACCCGCATGGGCCCTAGTTATGCCTACCTTTTCATGGGATATGTGGAACATTCTTTGTTCCAGTCCGACTCGGGTCCCCTCCCTCACCTCTTTTTCCGGTACATTGATGACTGTATCGACGCCGTTTCCTGCTCTCGCCCTGAACTAGAAAAGTTCATTCACTTTACTTCCAATTTCCACCCTGCCCTCACCTTCACATGGTCCATGTCAGACTCTTCTCTTCCCTTCCTTGACTTCTCTGTCTCCATTTCTGGCGATAGGCTATCGACAAACATCCACTACAAGCCCACTGACTCCCACAGCTAGCTGGACTACACTTCTCCCAGTTTCTCCATCTCCGCGGACCGTGTCTGTTCTGACGATGCCACCTTCCATACCAGTGCTTCCGACATGTCTTCTTTTTTCCTCAACCGAGGATTCCCCTCTACTGTGGTTGACATGGCCCTTGACCGTGTCTGTTCCATTTCCCACACTTCTGCTCTCACCCCTTCCCAGAACCACAATAGGGTTCCCCTTGTCCTCACCTTGCCCCACCAGCCTCCATTCAACGGATCATCCTCCACCATTTCCACCACCTCCAACGTGATCCCACCACCAAACGCATCTTCCCCTCACCGCCCCTTTCAGCATTCCAAAGGGACCTCGCCCTCTGCGACACCCTGGTCCACTCCTCAATCACCCCTAACAGCCCTTCCCCTTTGCCCGGCACCTTCCCGTGCAAGTGCAGGAGATGCAACACCTGCCCTTTTACCTCCTCCCTTCCCACTGTCCAGGGCCCCAAACAGCCCTTCCAGGTGAAACAGCGATTTACTTGTACTTCTTTCAATTTAGTATACTTTTTTCACTGCTAATGATGTGGTCTCGTCTACATTGGGGAGACCAAACCTAGATTGGGTGACTGCTTTGCGGAACACCTCTGTTCAGTCCGTAAGGGTGACCCTGAGCTTCCGGTCGCCTGTCACTTTAATTCTCCACTTCACTCCCACTCTGACCTCTCCGTCCTCGGTCTCTTACATTGTTCCAATGAAGCTCAACGTAAGCTCGAGGAACAGCACCTCATCTTTCGATTAGGCACTTTACAGTCTTCTGGACTCAACATGGAGTTTAACAACTTCAGAGTATAACCCCTGCTCCCATTTTTCATGCTGTATGATTTTGCAATCCCCATTTGCAACATTTTGGCCCAGAAATTCGGGTCTCCATGGGTGAGTACGCACGGGGGCCCAATGGAAGTGCCGGTTTCCTGCATGCACTGGAAACCGGCACTTCCGTTCCCCTGCAAGAAGGGGTTCAGAGGTCGAATGCGTGCGCAGGAGAGGCAGCGCGTGCGCATTGAACTTACATTTTTTTTTTTTTTTTTTTTTTTAAACGGGTTTCTCCGGGAGGGTAAGTCTCCAGGAGTTACACATTTAAAAAGCAGGCGTAAGGCCTGCTTTTTACAAGGTAAGTAGTGAATTAATTAAAATTAAAACATTTTTTCCCACAGGTTTATTATTTTTAAATACTTTAAAGCAAGGTAAGTTTATTTTTAACCCCGTTAGAAAATAATTATTTTTTTCAAAAATTTAAATTATTGTTTAAAAGAGTTATTTCATGTAATTTATAGTTTATTTAAAAAATGTGATTAAAAAAAAATTTATTTGAAGATTTAGTGATTTTTGGGGCCATAGCATTTATAAGTTTTGACAGCTCTTCATGTCAAACTTATGAATGGAGCATTCCCTGCTCCGATTGGCTCCCCATGGCCCACGTGATCCCAGGGGACGCATCAAACTAACTGCGCCCCTGGGATACGCAAGCACTGCGCGCCGGCAGCTGGAGTAGGCCCAGGATCGGAATCCCACGCGGGCCCACAGCTCAACAGCCGGTGCGCTAGGTAAGTGCAGGTCGGGGGCTTGCACCCGCGGGAAGCCTCCGACCCGAATTTCTGGGCCTTTATCTTTCCTGCATCTTACCTCAGCACAGAATATTCCTTCAATTCCTTCCTCCCCTCCCACCCCTCTCCGCACCTGCTTAATATCTGTTACATCTCCAGCTTTTTCCAGTTCTGATGAAGGGTCCCAGACCTGAAACGTTAACTCTGTTTCTCTCTCCACGGATGCTACCTGGCCTGCTGAGTGTTTCCATCATTTTCTGTTGATATTTCGTTCACTACTACTCTGTTTCCTATCACAGAGCCAATTCCGTATCCATGCTGCCACTGTCCCTTTTATTCCATGGGCTTCAACTTTGCAGGCAAGCCTATTATGTGGCACTTTGTCGAAAACCTTTTGGAAATCCATGTACACTGCATCAACTGCATTATCCTCATCAACCCTTTCTGTTACCTCATCAAAAAATTCAATCAAGTTAGTTAAACGCAATTTGCCTTTATCAAATCCGTGCTGGCTTTCCTTAATTAATCTACACTTGTCCAAGTGACTGAGATTTTTTTCCCTGATTACTGTTTCTAAAAGCTTCCCCACAACAGAGGTCAAACTGACTGGCCTGTAGTTTCTGGGTTTATCTTTACACCCATTTTTGATCAATGGTGTAACATTTACAATTCTCCAGTCCTCTGGCACCACCTCCGTATCCAAGGAGGATTGGAATATTATGGCCAGTACCTCCTCAATTTCTTCCCACAATTCCCTCAGCATCCTAGGATGCATCCCATCTGCTCCTGGTGACTTATCTACTTTAAGTACAGCCAGCCTTTCTAATACCTCCTCTTTATCCTATCAAGTATCTCCACTACCTCCTCCTTTACTATGTATATGGCAGCATCCTCTTCCTTGGTGAAGACAGGTGCAAAGTACTCATTTAGTACCTCAGCCATGCCCTCTGCCTCCATGCATAGGTCTCGTTTTTGGTCCCTAATCAGCCCCACCCCTCCTCTTTACTATTTATATGTCTATAGAAGACTTTTGGATTCACTTTTATGTTGGCTGCCATTCTATTCTCATACCTTCTCTTTGCCCCTCTTATTTTCTTTTTCACTTCTCCTCTGACCTTTCTATATATAGCCTGATTCTCAGATGTATTTGCAACCTGACATCTGTCACATGCGCTCTTTTTCTGCTTCATCATAGTCTCTATCTCTTTCGTCATCCAGGGAGCCCTGACTTTAGTTGCCCTGCCTTTCCCCCTAGTGGGAATGTACCCACACTGTCCCTGAACTATTTCCTCTTTAAAGGCAGCCCATTGTTCTATTACAGTTTTGCCTGCCAATCTTTGATTTCAGTTTACCCAGGCCAGATCCGTTCTCATCCCACTGAAATTGGCTTTCCCGCAGTTAAACATTTTTATTCCAGATTGCTCCCTGTCCTTTTCCATAGCTAATCTAATTATTTTTATATGTCATGCGGGAGGGAATTGTGTTTCACAGAAAAGCTAACTTAACTGCAGAATCTGCTCCCAAATCACCAATTAAAAATACCTGAAACCAATGTAATAAAAAGGAATGGAACTTATTTGGTTGCACTGAATCATGGTCTTGGTCAAAGGCCTTTACTGAAGGCTATTTTTCAGTATGATTTTTTTTTGTTGTTTTTGTTTTTTTGAGTTGTCAGCTTTTTTGAAGCTGTTCATCAGCTTTTGAGTTTATTCTTTCTTTTTGTGTGTTACAAAAATAAGATCTTACCTTCACGCTCACACATTCTCTTCCACCCTGAAAACAGAAACAACAAATAAGTCTTTCACATCGGGGACCAAATACAAGAACTTTGCCTGATGGCAGTGCCTATCACGAATTCAGTGCCCACGATTTTCCATCCATTCAGTTTATTAGGCAGAAAATCACGGGCTATGAAAAATGAAACCAGAGACCTCGGAATGGCAAATGGTTCGCTTGTCCGAATTCAGCTGACCCATCTTAAAGGATTCCCAAGATTGGCCTGAATAGTTATGCGGCCCAGATTGAACCGGGCACTGGAAACTCGCTGATGGGGTTGGCAGGAAATAGTTGTCCAACTGCAGATCTTAAAGTACGGATGAAGCAAGGAACAGGTCTGCTCTATTTTCTAATGCTTCTTTGGATATCCTATTGTAGGATCTGTAGCAAAGGAGACTTTGCTCTCTTTGATAGGGCAGGATACCCTCCTGTATGAAGACATGCCTGGGCTTAGCAGGAGGTGGCAGACCATCCAGAGACAATGCAGTGTCCACCATCCAGAGAGTCATGCAATAAACACCCTCAGGAAATCTGCCTAATCAGTGCTGCACTACAGAGTAAAGGCACCACTCCCACCCGCCTAGCAGGAGAAATGCTCGAAGGGCAGATGAGTTGAAGAATCAACACTACAATATTGTAGCCCTATCTTGAAGTGGATTTCCCTGCTGGGCATGAAGCAGAAAATTTACCCTTAAATGGGTAAAAGAACCACTGATGATGGGGCAATCAATGGGTAGGGGGCTATCTGAGGGTGCAACATGGTTGCCAACAGGTAAAGGAGGTCAACAGGTCGGAACATGGTGGGCCATTCTCCTGAGCCCCCACCATATAAGGCTGATAGTATTGGGGGAAGCCGGGCCTGTCAAATCCTAGCAATCCCCAATACTACCAGACACTGACTACTCCCAACACTCTTAAACCTGCTCCTCAGTCCTGCTGGATGCCATGTCCCCTTTCTACAACTTCCCTTCTCCCCCCACTCCCAGATCCTGGGACTCCCTCTCGGTGCTCACAGATCCCGAGACTGCAAAGCCAGAACTTCTTAATGCAAAGCATGCCTCCACACACCAAAACTTCCCTCCCCAATTCTCCAAAATCCCAGGACCCTGCTCCCTGATCCTACATACCATGACCTGCCACTATGTTTTCAGAACCCTCCCTGGAACCCCTTCAAAGTACTGCATCCTGAGACTGCATCCCAGTGCTGCCCGAGGCACTCTTCCCAGTGTCCCCCAAACCTTGCGAGACCCTCAATGCCAATAAGTCAATGTCCCCGGTCACCAATGGATTACTTTTGAAATGTGGTCAGTGTTGTTAAGCGACTTTTATATTATCAGAAATGATTAACAATAGTGATTGGTTTTAAGTTGTTTGAAAAAGAGAGCTTAACGTTCAAGCCATTTTAAATGTGGGGAATGTGGTACTATTCAAACACCCTATTCATAACACAGTTCTGAATAACAATGAGAAATACCATGGGAGATCTGCGAATTTATATACAACAGTTTGTGTAAAAGAGAATACCATACCCGACTCAACAAGAGGTTTCCACTGACCTACAAAATAAAAAGGAATTTAGTAAATACATTTTATTTATCTGATTATCAAACATTCAAATAGTACCACATTCCCCACATTTAAAATGGCTTGAACGTTAAGCTCTCTTTTTCAAACAACTTAAAACCAATCACTATTGTTAATCATTTCTGATAATATAAAAGTCGCTTAACAACACTGACCACATTTCAAAAGTAATCCATTGGTTGTAATGTGCCTGGGGAGGTCCCAAGGACATGATAAGGAGCTAGATAAAAGCAAGTTCTTTCTCGGTCTATTGTCAACTCTTATCTCTCTATTTCTCTCCTTTTTTTTTCTCTCCTACCCTGAAGGTGCTGACTTTTGCTGAAGTGTATTTTTATGGGCAGCCAGTATTTCACTTGTGACCATTTCTCATGTACGAGCCTAGACATTGAGTGTTGGCAGGCAAATCCATCATGGAATGCATCACATACAGCCAGTCTTGTCCTGACTTAATGTCCAGCATGCTCACACTTTCTATTAGGGTTCATTGGATAGCAATTGATTCAGATCCCTTGCGTGATGTTATCTCCTTCCCTAGCCCAAGGAGCAAGAATAAATCGTCAACTCATCGCAGACCTTGGATTGAACCTACCACATCTGGTATGAAAAGAAAAAAAAGACTTGTATTTATATAGTGCCTTGCACAACCTCAGGATGTTTCAAAGCGCTTTGCAGCCAGTTAAGTATTTTCTTTTGAAGTATAGTCATTGTTGTAATGTAGGAAACGCAGCAGGCAATTTGCACACAGCAAGCGCACAAAAACAGCAATGAGATCATGACCAGATAATCTGCTTTTTATATAGCAAAACATTCGGAAAATATTTTGAGGCAACTATGGAGTACAGCTGTAAGGAAGTTTTAATCAAAAGGCATACAATAATAACATAGAAACATGTAAGATAGGAGCAGGAGTAGACCATTCGGCCCCTCGAGCCTGCTCCACCATTCAATGAGATCATGGCTGATCATCCAAATTCAGTACCCTGTCCCTGCTTTCTCCCATATCCCTTGATCTCTTTAGCCTTAAGAAATATATTTAACTCCTTCTTGAATATATTTAATGAATTGGCCTCAACTGCCTTCTGTGGTAGAGAATTCCACAGGTTCACCACTCTCTGGGTGAAGAAATTCCTCCTCATCAGTCCTAAATGGCCTACCCCTTATCTTTAGACTGTGACCCCTGGTTCTGGACTCCCAGACCATCGGGAACATTCTTCCTGCATCTAGTCTGTCCAGTCCTGTTAGAATTTTATAAGTTTCAATGAGATCCCCTCTCATTCTTCCAAACTCCAGCGAGTATAAGCCCAATCGACCCAATCTCTCCTCATACGTCATTCCTGCCATCCCAGGTATAAAATATATTATGGCCTGTCATAAGATCTGTCTAACTGGTACAGTGGGTTATTCCTAGCCTTTTAACTCTGGGACCTGGGAACGATATCTGGCAAGATTAATGGGAGGCAAGTCTCCTCCCTCTACTAGCTATCATGGTTCTATATGAAACGACTTTGGGTCAATCTAGTTTCTAGTGGGTGTGTTTGTACAGCATAATGTGCCGACGGGCTGGTACAAATTATATTACCAATGTAAGTCTGAGTGCTCAAAAGAATTTGCGGTGTGGTAAACACAAATGTGACACTGGTAAGCAGCGTGCTGAGGTTTTCTGACTGTCCGTCTGCTGTTTGAGGCCCCTGTGGCAGCACAGGGTTTTGGAAAAGTCCTCCCAATGTATTTAAATCAAATGTCAAAGATTATTCCAAGATATCCTGGTACAGTGAATTGTGCATGAAGAATATGCAGGGGTTCGGTTTATGAGTCTTTGTTTTAAAGTATAGCCATGCTATCAATGCGCAAAAATAACTGAGCCTAACAGATAAAAAATGTAAATGTAATTAATTAAACTTGCAATTACTCCAAAAAACAACATTCTTTGTAGTTAATGAATATTTCAATGTTGGACTCTTACCAAGTTCTATGATAGATTTCTGGAGTTTTAGTTCTGGAAAGATACAACAAAACATTGTAATGAATATTAGAAACTATGACTTAATTAATCAGATGTTCTCACTGAAAAATCATCATATCTATTCAAATTATTTCTATGAAAATCACTTTCACCAATACACCATACATCCACTTCTATCATCTTTAGGTGTTAAGTGATAGATCGTGCTACGGTTCACGTGGTGCTACACTGTGCAACTGGTTTATTTCTACAGAGGATTAAGTGGGAGGTGGAAGATTAAATTAAACAACAGAACATTTTTTGCCAACAATTACTTGAAGAGATGTGGAAAGGAAGGATATCCTTATAAAAGGAAAAGTTTCCAATCGCACACCCAAGCCATAGTGGCTAAATTATTTGAAAAAGATACAAAGAAACATAAGCTGTTATGGAACCAAAAAGATTACAGAAAGAAGAGGGTGTGTGCCATTCATTGGAGGGCAAGTACCCTGAAAAAAAATGAAGGCAGCAGGAAGCAAAACATAATGGAACTGGGAGTCACTAAACATAATGAGAACTGGGAGTCACAAAAGAGTCAGATGAGGATAACATGAGAATAAGCAGAGTATAGGTAGTTAAAGAATGTCTTTGGCTCTCTTTTGGTGAAATGATAGAAGTAGATGTTAAACACCAAACGGGTCCTGTAACGGACAAGTGAATAGAAATTATGGAGTATCAGGAAATGGCAGATGTGATACATGCAATGTCCATATCAATCCTTACAAAGGCTGTGTGGACAAATTCCACACCCAAAGAGTCAAATGCAGACAGGGCACGTGGACCAAATGTGATACACCGCACAATCAAAAAGGAAATAAGCAACAAAATAGATGAGCCGCTAGTTAATATTTTTGGGAGCTTTGTAAATAGAAAGGATTAATGAAGTAACAGCAAAAATAATAAAAGTAACAATTAGGAAGGGTTCATTCTGGTTTCCCTGTTCTTTACACTAATCAGAAACTATGTAGAGGGCACTTTATGTAATATTATATAACATTGCTGATGCCAAGCTATGGGTACAATGTAAGATAATTAGTATTCAAAGTCGGAGTGATTTTAATGTAGATAAATGTACGGCAAAGTACACAGCAATGGGAAACATGAATAGATCTTATTTTATAATATGTTGTGCAATTGTGGGGTTGTTTTAAGCAAAATCAACATAAGTTAAAAGTTTGCTTGCAAAGGTTGAAAAGGGAAAAGATTTGGCCATGATTACCGACTGTTACCCAAGTATCTAATTGAAGTAAAGCAGTTATCAATAATGTAAATTGAGTACTGAATTTATCTATAGGGTAAATAACTGCAAGTTGAAACAGGTACATTTTAACTGTTTAATTGGTCACATTTAAAATACTGGGGGTGAAATTGGTCTTGGGCAGCACCGAATCGGCAGCCCCGCTTACACTCCGTCTGATATTCTTTCCCATTGATTTAATTAAGAAGGAACGTGATCTGGGTTCTTAACAAGTCAATATTCCAGTGCACCAATTCTGGAGCTGATCAGGAAACTGGGCACCCTCACCCTGAAATTTACCATCTATTACTTTAATGATTTTCTGATATTGGCTGAGGTGGGCAAGGGCTCAGGATATCTACCCTATCTTCTTGATACAGAGGCAAACATAATAATAATTTCCTGAATTAATACAACAGCAAAAAGGTGAAACAGAGCTCCATTGGTTCATATTATTCCAGATTATTCTTGCTGCACATTTGCTGAAGAAAATGTTAAAGGCATATTTACAGTAAGAGGGCCATAATCACAGAATATTCAACAGGTAACCTAACTGTGAAAGAGTTGTTAAAAATACTGAAAATTGAGAAGAGTTCTCTATTCAGCAGCCAAGTGGGAGTTGCAACTATTCCTTTCTTTTTCACTTCGATGTTCACTCCCACCCCACCCACCGCCCCCAACATTTAGTATTGAAATAAACCTGGTCTCGTTTCCACATTTCGCTGGTATAATCCTGTGGTCCTGAAATTCCACAGGGTTCTTCTTGTCTCCCAACTTAACTTCGATGGAAGATTGGCAGAACATCTAGTGAAACTTCTTTTTTTATGCTGTTTCTCCGGGGATTCCTCCGGTTATCCACCGAAGTTACAGCGGGAGACTGGGAGAATCCCCACGGGATTTCCAGGCCTGTATCTATATTGTCTTTTGTCACGGTTACATTGAGAATTTACCTTTAATGCGTCTATGTTGCTTCACATTCCAATAAATCACAGCAGAAATAGCTGTAATTAGAAGACAAATAGTCAGGAGCAATGGCAGGAGCCAGTCAGGATAAGCAGGGAAGATATCATCTGCAAAGTAAACACCAGTGAATTAGATAATGATATTATCTACAACACATGCAATGGAAATAGTTTTTTAAGAATATCTAATATTAGTAAAAGTTCATGAGGTGGAAAGCCCATGGTTGTTCCGCCAGCCCTGCCGTAACTTCAGCGGGAGTCCGCTGGAACAGCCAGAAATGCCAGCACTGAAGTTTGCTGAATGGCTTGTTGGCGATGGAGCCTCTGCCCACTTCAAACATTGCCACCGATGTTTAATATTATGGTTGCCTCTGTAAGGGCAGGGTCTCCAAAATTGGCATTCACGCAGCCAAATAAATATTTTGAGCTGTCCTCCAACACTTGTATTTCGGGACTGGTGGGACCAACACCCTCGCACTTTCCAACCTCTTTGTCCGGCAGGGTGCCCCAAATGTGCCCCTAGCCGGCCAAAGCCCTTTAAATTGTGGGACCTCCCCCTAATGCTGTGAATTTTGGTGTAATCAGCAGCAGAGCTGAGGGGCTGGTGCATCACAACACGTACTGAGATATGGCACCCTGCAAATTTTTGGGGCCTAAGTTTGTAAACTATATTTGTCTAGGCCACATTCAACAGCAACAACTTGCAAAGTGCTTCACAGAGGCGTAATCATAGGATTACATCGGATATACGGCACAGAAACAGGCCATTCGGCCCAACCAGTCCATGCCGGCATTTATGCTCCACTCCAGCCTCCTCCGGTCTTTCCTCATCTAAATCGATCAGCATAATCCTCATAATCAGACAAAAATGGATGCGAAGCCAAAGAAGGATATAATAGGGTTTTATGAAAGGTCTTAAAGAAGGAGAGGAAGGTGGAAAGGCAGAGGGCTTTAAGTAAGGAATTCCAGAGCATGGGCCTAGATGGCTGAGGCACAGCTGCCAATGGTGGGGCAGAGAGGGAGGGAAGTGCAAAATGAAAGAGGAAGAACAGAAAGTTCGGAGGGGTCTGTAGGGCTGGAGATTAGAAAGAGAAGGAGGGATGAGTTTATTAAGGCATTTAAACATGAAGATGAGAATTTTAAATCTGAGGCATTGGGGACTGGGAACCAACGAAAGTCAGCGAGGACAGAGGTGATAGGCGAGCGGGACAGTATACAGGCAGCAGATTTGGGATGAGCTAAGATTTACTGAGGGTGGAGGAGGAGAGGCCGGCCAGGAGAGCACTGGAAGAGTTGGGTCTGGAGGTGACAAAGAGCATGGATGAGGGTTTCAGCAGCAGATGCGCTGAGGCAGGGGCAGGTGATGTTATGGAGGTGGGAGTAGGTGGACTTTCTGATGGAGAGGATAAGGGGTCCAAAGCTCATCCTGGGGTCGAATAGGACACAGAGATTGCGAAAAGTCTGGTTTAGTTTAAAACAACAGCCGAGGAGGGGGATGGAATCAGTGGTGAGGGTAGAGTTTGTGGCAGGGCCCGAAGATATGACTTCAGTCTTCCCAATGTTTAACTGGAGGAAATCACGCTTCATCCAAGACTGGATATCGGACCAGCAGTTTGAGAACATAAAGGTAATGGAGGGGTCGAGACCAATGTTCCAGGGATCCCGCGCAGTCGGCTTGCTGGATTTTTAATACAAGAACTGCACATGCGCTGTATATTGAAAATACGTTAGTGGGAACATTGGTCGAGGCAGATGGTGGCAAAATAGTCGTCAGCGTACATGTGGAAGCTGACCCCAAGTCTTCAGATGATGTCACCAAAGCACAGCATGTAGATGAGAAAGATGTGGAGGCCACGGTAATGGTGCGGGGGTGGGAAGAGAAGCCATTGCTAGTGATGCTCTGGCCAAGACTGGATAGACAAGAGTGGAACTAAGTGAGGGCAAATCCCACTGAGTTGGACAACGGAGGAAAGATGTTGGAGGAGGATGGTGTGGTCAACTATGTCAAAGGCTGTGCAGAGACGGAGGAGGGTCGATGCACCACAGTCACAGTGGATGATAGAACATAAGAACTAGGAGCAGGAATAGGCCATTTGGCCCCTTGAATCTGCTCTGAAATTCAGTAAGATCATGCTTGATCTTCTACCTCAACTCCACCTACCCTTACTATCCCCATATCCCTTGATTCCCTTAGTATCCAAAATTATTTCGATCGCTGCCTTGAATATACTCAACAACTGAGCCTCCACAGCCCTCTGGGGTAGAGAATTCCAAAGATTCACAGCCCTTTGAGTGAAGAAATTTCTCCTCATCTTAGTCCTAAATGGCTAACCCCTTATTCTGAGATTGTGACCCCTGGTTCTAGGCTCCCCAGCCAGGGAAAACATCCTCCCAGCATCTACCCTGCGAGGCCCTTTAAGAATTTATATGTTTCAATGAGATGACCTCCCAAATTCTAGGGAACATAGACCTAGTCTACTCAATCTCTCCTCATAGGACGATCCCCCCATCCCAGGAATCAGTCTAGTGAACCTTTGTTGCACTAGGAGCAGGAGTAGGCCATTTGGCCCCTCGAGCAAGTATATCCTTCCTCAGGGAAGACGACCAATACTGTACACAGTACCCCAGGTGTGGTCTCACCAAGGCCCTACATATTTGCAGTGACTTCTTTACTCTTATACACCAATCCCTTTGTGATAAAGGCTAAGATACCATTTGCTTTCTTAATTGCTTGTTGTACCTGCACGTTAAATTTCTGTGATTTTTTTTATTCGTTTATGGGATTTGGGTGTCGCTGGCAAGGCCAGCATTTATTGCCCATCCCTAATTGCCCTTGAGAAGGTGGTGGTGAGCTGCCTTCTTGAATTGCTGCAGTCCGTCTGGTGAAGGTGCTCCCACAGTGCTGTTAGGTAGGGAGTTCCAGGATTTTGACCCAGTGACGATGAAAGAACGACGATATACTTCTAATTCAGGATGGTGTGTGACTTGGAGGGAAACTTGGAGGTGGTGGTGTTCTCATGCGTCTGCTGCCTTTGTCCTTCTAGATGGAAGAGGTCGCGGGTTTGGGAGGTGCTGCCGAAGAAGCCTTGGTGAGTTGCACCTTGTAGATGGTACACACTGCAGCCACGGTACGCCGGTGGTGGAGGGAGTGAATGTTTAAGGTGGTGGATGTGGTGCCAATCAAGTGGGCTGCTTTGTCCTGGATGGTGTCAAGCTTCTTGAGTGTTGTTGGAGCTGCACTCATCCAGGCAAGTGTTAGGAGGTGAATCACTCGGCGCAGAATACCCAGCCTCAGACCTGCTTTTTTAGCCACAGTATTTGTGGCTGGTTCAGTTAAGATTCTGGTCAATGGTGACCCCCAGGATGTTGAATGGGGGATTCAGCAATGGTAATGTTGTTGTATGTCAAGGGCTTGGGGGGTGGGTGATTAGACTCCCTCTTGTTGGAAATCCTGCAGCGATGTCCTGGGGCTGAGATGATTGGCCTCCAACAATCACAACCATCTTCCTTTGTGCTAGATATGACTCTAGCCAGTGGTGAGGTTTCCCCATGATTCCCATTGACTTGAAATTTACTAGGGCTCCTTGATGCCACACTCAGTCAAAATGCTGCCTTGATGTCAAGGGCAGTCAGTCTCACCTCACCTCTGGAATTCAGCTCTTTTGTCCATTTTGGACCAAGGATGTAATGAGGTCTGGAGCCAAGTGGTCCTGGCGGAACCCAAACTGATCAGCAGTGAGCACTCTTGACATTGTCTATCCAGCACTTCCTTGGTCTTCCTGGGCTTCTTGTTCCATGTACCTCTGTATTCAGGGCCACAAAAGGTATTCTAGCTGTTTCCACTCATGAAACGTGCCCAAACCATCACAGTCCTCCTTCTTGGATCTTTTGGAGAAGTGTTGTTGCTTGTCTGAGTAATGTTCGTATTATGTTTTTGATTCTTGGCATCCTGGACATGTCTAGTATTCCTCTCAACCAACTCATCTTTTCTCATGTTCCAGCACTCAGTTCCTAAATTGCTACTCTCCCATTGGAGGGGACCTCACCCTTTATGCAATTGAGCCTTTCCCTGGGATTTGAGGCAGTGTCAGTACTGGGGCAGACTGTTGGCCCGAAGTCTCACCCCGCCACACTTCTGGCAGTACTCCAGGATCATACTGCTTCCATAAATAAGTGTTTATTATAGGTACATGTAAATCAATCATCAATTCCAATACAGTTCTATCTGTTTATGCCAACATTTTGGGGACAATGTTCCTGCTAAGCTGTGTGAAATTGTGAATGGGCCACACGCACCCAAAAAAAGAGGGGGACCATTGTTTGGGGACCTTTCAAGTTTTGTTACATTGAATTTGCAGAAGTCAATCAAGAGGGTGAAGGAGTTTGTTCGTCTAGGTCGGGTGTCAAGATAAGCGGTAAATGACGTAAGCCTTTAATGCTGTCAGAGACTTGTCAACTTAAGTGGCCAGAGTTTGTCAATGTCGGCATAAATGGCAAGTTTTTTATTTAAATATACAGAGAAGGCACTGGGACTGGGACTTTTTTTCAAATGTACGCAGGATGTTGACAAACGGTTTTGAGATAAGCAAGATAACAGTGTATTAACACCTCATGGACCATCATACAGGGGCACCTTGGGGAACAGCTAGTCTTATGGTTTGATTTATGGTAGACTTTAAATCAGCTTTCCCTTTACTGATTAAACATTATAATTTACAAACCTGATATCCCAATAATTGCTTCTTGTTCTGTTTTCAACAGTTTGCTCCGTATAAGACACTTGAACCGGTTTGTTGAATCTCTTGTTATTCCAATGTTGCTCTGGACATTTACAAGACCATTAGAGTCCTGGTGGTATTGTGTTTCAGCCTGTATTAAATTATGTCCATCCCCACTAATCCACTGTATCTCCGGTTCAGGGTACCATCCACTGGATTTGCACACAAGCTGAATTCCATTTTTATGATATCCCTTCATCTGAATCCAGGGCTCGCACCCCAAACCTGCAATAGTCAGTGAACAGATTGAGAAATAACAACTGTTAGGAACAACAACAACAACTTGTATTTATATGGTACCTTATTGCAGTAAAACGTCCCAAGAACACTTTCTATAGCCTATGGGAAATATTCATTTAATGTTATTGATAGATATCTAATCATAGCCTAGTTATGACATGACTTTAATGGGATTATGAAGTAAATTTCTTCTCAAGATATGTCCTTATAGAATAGTGATGATTAAATAATTAATGTCAATCAGTTGTTCAGACTAATTAGCTCCCACTTAGACGAGGTAGCAGAGGGCACCCGATACCCATGGAATTGTACTCCAGCAAGGCATAAATACTTTCAAGAGGAGAGGAAGGGGGAAAACTGGAGAGACAAAAAAATCCATATATTACTGATTAATTATACAACCGCTGGGGGGCAGATGATACTTACAGACCCTAGAATAATAATTCTGGTGGTGCCAATGGATTTTCAAACTTCTGCCTGTCATGTTCTCCCTGCTATGACCCCATTCCAAGTCCTGGGCATGGAGTTATTTATATATTAGGGTTGGGCACTTGCATCAGTAGCAGTGCTGTGGGGTGCCCAACCAGCAGGCCTCTTGGGATATCAGTCAGGTATGTTCTCATCAGGTGGTATGTCAGAGGACCATCAAGCACCACATTTTTCGTCATTACCACTTTGGCAATGATGGATTTAAGACAGAGTTATCAGTGTTGATAAGGAAGACAAACAGCTGGATGGCAAAAGAATACAGATACGATTGATTGGCAGTACAACATTGGTAGATTTTGTCATTTTATTGGTGCCTGGAAAAATTCTGCTGAGCTCCCAGGGGCTGCCTGTCCCTTAAAGATTCTGCAAGCATCCATCTCCTGCAGCAGCAGCCATTTCTCATAATTCCTCCCCCATGACGAGCTCCCAAGCACAGGCAGGAATCCTGAATAATATTTGCATAAGGATGACCCTGGAAATGTCACCAGGGTTCGCAGTGGATCAGTCAGGCAGCACAATACACACCCTGCCACACTCAGAAGGGTCCAAGCGTAACACTGGAGGCTGAGAAATTGAGAGATGAGGTGTGTTGGTCTCAAAAAGAGCAGGAGTGGGTCCCACTAGGAGGTGGGGGTCCAGGCCTCTTACAAAGGGGAATGAGGGGCAGAACTATGGGGTTTCCAAGAAGGCAGCTAAGCGCCAGAGTTTCCAGCAGCCTGGGACAGGCAGCAACCTGAGATGTTTCCCTAGTAGCGTGGGCACCTGTCAGTCCCAAGTAATGAGGTGCCCACCTACTCGGCCCTCAAAATCAGCAGAGTCAGTGCTGGAGGGCACCCTCGAACACAAGACCAGTGTAATGGTCAGGATCACATCCTGCACATTTTCAGGATCAACACCTAATGGCACTATTCAAAGAGCTGAACGTTCTCCCGATGTTTGGCCAACACCATTCAAAGAAGGATTAACTGGTTACTTGCTATACATGGGATCTTGCTCCTTAAAACCTACCTCTTTGACCAAGTTTTTTTGTCACCTGTCCAAATATCTCCTTATGACCACATTGACCGACATCACAACAGTGACTGTACTTCACAATTAACAAACACTTGGTGCTGAGAGAGGCCGACAGGATGAGTTATTTGGCTGAGAGAAGATAAGGAAACATGTGTTGACAGAACAGGAAATCGACACCAAGACTGAACCTGAAGCGGCAAGACCAAACTAGTAAGCATGTGCATGTGGTGTTGTTTGCAGAGGATTTAAGTCGATACATAAGAACATAAGAAATAGGAGCAGGAATAGGCCAATCGGCCCCTCGAGCCTGCTCCGCCATTCAATAAAATCATGGCTGATCTGATCCTAACCGCCAATCTACTATCACAGAACCATCTCCTGAATCTAACAGAATTAGACACACGAAATAGGAGCAGGATCAGGCTACACGGCCCCTGGGCCCGCTCCGCTACCCACAGGGCCATGACCGATCCGAACCTAGACTCATGCCCAAATTCCTGCCCGCTCCCCGTAACCCTTAATTCCCTTTACTCCTAGGAAACTGTCTATTTCTGTTTTAAATTTATGTAATGATGTAGCTTCTACAGCTTTTTGGGGCAGCATATTCCATGGACCTACCACCCTCTGAGTGAAGTAGTTCCTCCTCATCTCAGTTTTGAAAGAGCAGCCCCTTATTCTAAGACTATGCCCCCTAGTTCTAGTTTCACCCATCATCGGGAACATCCTTCCCGCATCCACCCGATCCAACCCCTTCACAATCTTATATGTTTCAATAAGGTCGCCTCTCATTCTTCTGAACTCCAATGAGTAGAGTCCCAATCTACTCAACCTCTCCTCATATGTCCATCCCCTCATCCCCGGGATTAACCGAGTGAACCTTCTTTGTACTGACTCGAGAGCAAGTATGTCTTTTCTTAAGTATGGACACCAAAACTGTATGCAGTATTCCAGGTGCGGTCTCACCAATACCTTGTACAACTGAAGCAATACCTCCCTATTTTTATATTCTATCCCCCTAGCAATGAAAGCCAACATTCCATTGGCCTTCTTAATCACTTGCTGCACCTGCATACTAACCTTTTGAGTTTTGTGCACCAGGACCCCCAGATCCCTTTGTACTTCAGTACTTTCCAGTTTCTTGCCATTAAGATAATAACTTGCTCTACGATTTTTCCTGCCAAAGTGCATAACCTCACACTTTCCAGTATTGTATTCCATCTGCCAAATCTCTGCCCACTTACTTAGCCTGTCTATGTCCACTTGCAGGTTTTTTATGTCCTCCTCACTCACTACTTTCCCTCCCATCTTAGTATCATCTGCAAACTTTGATATGTTACACTCGGTCCCCTCCTCCAAATCGTTAATATAGATTGTAAAGAGTTGGGGACCCAGCACTGACCCCTGCGGAACACCACTAGTTACTGATTGCCAGTCTGAGAATGAACCATTTATCCCAACTCTCTGCCTTCTGTTAGATAGCCAATCCTCTATCCATGCCAGAATATTACCCCCAATCCCGTGATTTTTTATCTTAAGCAATAATCTTTTGTGTGGCACCTTGTCAAATGCCTTTTGGAAGTCTAAATACACTACGTCCACTGGTTCCCCTTTATCCACCCTATATGTTACTTCCTCAAAGAACTCCAGCAAATTTGTCAAACATGACTTCCCCTTCATAAAACCATGCTGACTTTGTCCTATTAAATTATGATTATCCAAACGTCCTGTTACTGTCTCCTTAATAATGGACTCCAAAATTTTACCTACCACAGATGTTAGGCTAACCGGTCTATAGTTTCCAGCCTTCTGTCTACTGCCCTTTTTAAATAAGGGTGTTATATTAGCAGTTTTCCAGTCTGCCGGGACCTTTGCTGAGTCCAGGGAGTTTTGGAAAATTATTACCAATGCAGCCACAATCTCTACCGCCACTTCCCTCAAGACCCTAGGATGTAAGCCATCAGGTCCAGGTGATTTATCCGCCTTGAGTCCCATTATTTTACCGAGTACCACTTCCTTAGTGATTTTGATCGTGTTTAGCTCCTCCCCCCCTTTAGCCCCCTGTTTGTCCAGTGTTGGGATATTCTTAGTGTCCTCTACTGTAAAGACTGATACAAAGTATTCATTCAGTGTTTTTGCCATCTCCATATTTCCCACCATTAATTTCCCGGTCTCATCCTCTAAGGGACCAACATTTACTTTAGCCACCCTTTTTCTTTTTATATAACTATAAAAACTCTTACTATCTGTTTTTATATTTTTTGCTAATTTACTTTCATAATCTATCTTCCCTTTCTTAATCAATCTTTTTGTTATTTTTTGCTGTCTTTTAAATTTTTCCCAATCCTCTATCCTCCCACTAGATTTGGCTACCTTATATGCCCTTGTTTTTAGTCGAATACTATCCTTAATTTCTTTACTTAGCCACGGATGGCTGTCTTTTCTTTTACACCCTTTTCTTCTCGGTGGAATATATTTTTTTTGGAAGTTGTAAAATAACTCCTTAAATGTACACCACTGATCATGTATCGTCTTACCCTTTAATCTATTTTCCCAATCCACTCTACTCAATTCCGCTCTCATACCTTCATAGTCTCCTTTATTCAAGCTTAGCACGCTTGTTTGAGATCCAACCTTCTCACCCTCTAATTGAATATGGAATTCAACCATGTTATGGTCACTCATTCCAAGGGGATCCTTTACTAGGACATTTTTAATTAATCCTATCTCGTTACACAGGACCAGATCTAAGGTTGCTTGCCCCCTGGTCGGTTCAGTTACATACTGCTCAAGAAACCCATCCCTAATACACTCAATGAACTCATCCTCAAGGCAGCACTGCCCAATTTGATTTGTCCAATTAATATGATAGTTAAAATCCCCCATAATTATAGATGTTCCCTTATTACAAGCTTCAACTATTTCCTGATTGATACTCCGTCCAACAGAGTTGCAACTGTTCGGAGGCCTATAGACTACGCCCACTAGTGTTTTTTTCCCCTTATTATTCCTTATCTCCACCCAAATTGTTTCATTATCCTGATCTTTTGACCCAATATCATTTCTCTGTATTAGTGATTCCTTCCTTTATTAACATAGCCACCCCACCTCCCCTTCCTTCCTGCCTGTCCTTCCTGATCGTTAAATAACCTGGTATGTTTAATTCCCAGGCAGTCACCCTGCAGCCATGTTTCTGTAATGGCCACAAGATCATACCCATATGTAGTTATTTGTGCCATTAATTTGTCTATTTTGTTACGAATGCTACGTGCATTCAGATAGAGAACTTTCAAATATGTTTTGTGACACTTAGTTCCTGCATTTGCCCTATTTATTACTTTACCTTTTACTCCATACCTTCTGCCCCTTCCTGACACGCTCTGGTTTTTAATTTCCCCACTGCTACCAAAGTCTATGACCTTCTCTGTTGTCATTTTTATTATTTTCTCTCTAGGAACCTCCCCCCCACTAGTTAGTTTAAAGCCCTCTCTACAGCCCTAGTTATATGATCCACCAGGACTCTAGTCCCAGCACTGGCCAAGTGAAGCCCGTCCCAACGGAACAGCTCCCTCCTGCCCCAGTACTGGTGCCAGTGTCCCAGGAAGCAAAACCCATTTCTCCCACACCAGTCTTTGAGCCACGCATTTAACTCTCTAATTTTATTTGTCCTAGCCAAATTCGCTCGTGGCTCAGGTAATAATCCAGATTATTACCCTTGAGGTTCTGTTTTTTAATTTGACCTCTAGCTGCTCATACTCCCTTAACAGAACCGGCTTCCTAGTCCTATCTACGTCGTTTGTACCAACATGGACCACGACAACTGGATCCACCCCCTCCCACTGCAAGTTTCTTTCCAGCCCAGAGGAGATGTTCTTAACCCTGGCACCGGGTAGGCAACACAGCCTTCGGGACTCTCGCTCTTGGCTGCAGAGAACTCTATCTATCCCCCTAATAATACTATCCCCTACCACTACATCATTTCTATTTACTCCCCCCTCTTGAATGGCCCCCCGTTCCACGGTGCTGTGGCCAGATTGCTCATCCTCCCTGCAGTCCCTGCTCCTATCCCCACAGGGAGTAAGAACCTCGAACCTGTTGGACAAGAGCAAGGGCTGCGGCTCCTCCAACACTACCTCCTGGATCCCTGTACCTGCTTCACTCGTAGTCACACCGTCCTGTCCCTGACCATGGGCTACATCTGAATTAATTATCTTCATAGGTGTGACCACCTCCTGATACACAGAGTCCAGGTACTTCTCCCCCTCCCTGATGTGTCGCAGTGTCTGAAGCTCAGACTCCAGCTCATCAACACGGAGCTGGAGTTCCTGTAGCAGCAGACTCTTGTCACAGATGTAATCACCGTGAGCCTCAATGGGGTCTACCGGCTCCCACATCTCGCAACAGTAACACATCACCTGCTCCATTCTATGTAATTAATTTTAAAAAATTATTGTTAGTTATGGACACCCTCTGCCCGATTATAGATGCTAGTATCCCCTTTAATTAATTGGATTTAAATTAAATCCATCCCTCTAATTACACCAGTTAAATGGTTTACCAACAGTCACTCTGCACCAGAAAGGCCTTATTAACTACAACCCACAGAGTTAAAGTTTGAAAAGAGCACCTAACACCCCACTTACCCTAACTCACACTTACCCAAACTCACAGCACTCTCTGCTGACTCGCACTCAATGCTTGCTTGCACTAGCAATGGTCTTTTTATACTGTTTGTTTGTTTACAGCCAAATGAGTCACCCCTGCTGATTGGTTAGAAAACTGGTTTCCACTGCCTGCTGTGCCAATTTACTCCTACTGCAGTGTTACCTTGTTTTACTCTTCTTAAACCAACAGAATCCCAAATATTTAACTTTTCCCCTTTACTTAAACTGCTTAAGTAATCTTATCAAGAATGATTTAAAGAGAAATAACAATTAAAGAACTCTCACACTTACCCAAACTCACAGCACTCTCTGCTGACTCGCACTCAGTGCATGCTCGCATACAAATGAGATCAAATCAAAGTGCAAGAGGCCAGTGGAGTGAGAAGGCAGCTGTAAGTAGCAGGAGTTTGACCTGAACTTCAGTTTGGAATTGAAGTGTATTTCAGTATTCAAATCCTTTGACTGTGTTTACTATGCCAGGTTAGTGAAAACCACATTGTATGGAATTTGCATGATGTGGGAGTTTCTGGAAACTATAAGGGAGATTTCCCATTTCCATGTTCTCAACTTGTGCCAGAAGCATCCATCAGGAATGTGTAACCCCAGCCTGGATTTACTCCCTAAGCCTCTCCACATCTCTCTCTCTCTCTCTCCTCCTTTAAGATGCTCCTTGGAACCTATCTCTTTGACCAAGTTTTTTTGTCCCCTCTCCTAATATCTCATGTGGCTCGGAGTCAAATTTTGTTTGATAACGCTCGTGTGAAGTGCCTTGGGATATTTTCCTACTTTAAAGGCCCTATATATGTAGCCTGCTCCTCTTTCAATACTGTTGGACTCTGCCCTTCAATGATCCAAGACCCACCCCCATCCTAATTGACCCTAGGATCCTTTTCCTCAGTCTCTGTTTCCCCCTCACCTCCTCCCCAGATCCCAGAACCTCCCATATCAGTGTACCAAGGCTCCCTGCAATGGTGCTACATAGATACAGAAGGCGATAAAAAGGGCAAACTGAATCTCTGGTTTTGTATCTAGCAGTATTGCTCGACCCACAGATCGCATCACAGTACTGGCAGAGTCCGGGTTCCCTTCCCAGTGCTCTTAATCTCAGGGACATACTCAATGCTGAAATGTCAGTGTCAGTAATAATTCTTGATATAACATCCCAGTTCTTTTAAACTTCTGAGTCACCGCGAGAAACCCCACTGGACATGTACATTAATTATCTAGATGAGGAATTGTAAGAACAATATTGAATTTGCGAATCTGTATCTAGACAAATACAACACAAAAGGAAGGAGGTAATGTTGAACTTGTACAAGACTTTAGTTGGGGTTGTATGTATAGTTTAGGACACCTCATTATAGGGAGATGCTAAAGCAATGGAAAGGTGTATCACAGAATCACTACGATGAGGGACTACAGTGATGAAAAGAGACTCGAGAAGTTAGGGCTTTTCTCGGGGCAGCTGAGAAGGTTACGAATGACTTGATAGAGGGTGTTTAATTTTATGAAAAATTATAATAAGGTAAATAGAGATAAGACCATTCCCATTGGTTGGCAACACCGTAGAGAGGGCTCAAATTTAAGATAAGTCACAAAGAATTAATGGGTAGTTAGAAGGGGGTAATTTTGACAAGGCAATTAGGGCTGGGCAATAAATGCTGGCCTTGCCCATGACGCCCACATCCCAGGAATGAATACAAAACCTAACCCGCCCGATTTTACTCTCCATTTAAATCAACGGAGAGCTATATTGGGCGGGGTGTAAAACCAGTGTTCCACCCAATCCCGTGGGAATCCCACCCAGTGAGTTAAGTTAAAATTACCCCCATGTCTTTACACAAGGGGTGGTTAGAATTTTTTCCAGACATGTATTAATAATGGAGAAGTAGCTAAGAACTGAAGGATAGTAAGTATAGTTCCAATATATATATTTTTTATTCGCTTATGGGATCTGGGTGTCGCTGGCATGGCCAGCATTTATTGCCCATCCCTAGTTGCCCTTGAGAAGGTGGAGGTGAGCCGCCTTCTTGAACCGCTGCAGTTCATGTGGTGAAGGTACTCACACAGTGCTGTTAGGTGGGGAGTTTTGACCCAGTGACGATGAAGGATCGGCGATATACTTCTAAGTCAGGATAGTGTGTGACTTGGAGGGGAACTTGGAGGTGGTGGTGTTCCCATGTGCCTGCTGCCCTTGTCCTTCTCGGTGGAAGAGGTCATGGGTTTGGGAGGTGCTGCCGAAGAAGCCTTGGCGAGTTGCTGCAGTGCATCTTGTAGATGGTACACACTGCAGCCACGGTACGCCGGTGGTGGAGGGAATGAATGTTTAAGGTGGTGGATGTGGTGCCAATCAAACAGGCTGCTTTGTCCTGCATGGTGTCAATCTTCTTGAGTGTTGTTGGAGCTGCACTCATCCAGGCAAGTGGAGAGTATTCCATCACACTCCTTACTTGTGCCTTGTAGATGATGGAAAGGCTTTGGGGAGTCAGGAGATGAGACACTCGCTGCAGGATACCTAGCCTCTGACTCGCTATTGTTGCCACGGTATTTATGTGACTGGTCCAGTTAAGTTTCTGGTCAATGGTGACCCCCAGGATGTTGATGGTGGGGGATTCGGCGATGGTAATGCCGTTGAATGTCAAGGAGAGGTGGTTAGACTCTCACTTGTTGGAGATAGTCATTGCCTGGCATGAAGGTTACCTGCCACTTATCAGCCCAAGCCTGAACGTCATCCAGGTCTTGTTGCATGTGGGCATGGACTGCTTCATTATCTGAGGAGTTGTGAATGGCGCTGAACATGTGCAGTCATCAGCGAACATCCCCATTTCTGACCTTATGTTGGAGGGAAGGTCATCGATGAAGCAGCTGAAGATGGTTGTGCCTAGGATACTGCCCTGAGGAACTCCTGCAGCGATGTCCTGGGGCTGTGATGATTGACCTTCAACCACCACAACCATCTTCCTTTGTGCTAGGTATAACTCCAGCCAGTGGAGAGTTTTCCCCCGATTCCCATTGACTTCAGTTTTACTAGGGCGCCTTGATGCCACACTCGGTCAAATGCTGCCTTGATATCAAGGGCAGTCACTGTCACATCACCTCTGGAATTCTGCTCCTTTGTTTGGGCCAAGGCTGTAATGAGTTCAGGAGCCGAGTGGTCTTGGCGGAACCCAAACTGGGCATCAGTGAGCAGGTTATTGGTGAGTAAATGCCGCTTGATAACACTGTCGATGACACCTTCCATCACTTTGCTGATGATTGAGAGTAGACTGATGGGGTGGTAATTGGCTGGATTGGATTTGTCCTGCATTTTGTGGACAGGACATACCTGGGCAGTTTTCCACATTGTCGGATAGATGCCAGTGTTGTAGCTGTACTGAACAGCTTGGCTAGAGGCGCGGCTAGTTCTGGAGCACAAGTCTTCAAATAAGCCTGAAACATAGAAGATAGGAGCAGGAGTAGGCCATTCGGCCCCTCGAGCCTGCTCCGCCATTTAATGAGATCATGGCTGATCATCCAAATTCAGTACCCTGTCCCTGCTTTCTTCCCATATCCCTTGATCCCTTTAGCCTTAAGGAATATATCTAACTCCTTCTTGAATATATTTAATAAATTGGCCTCAACTGCCTTTTGTGGTAGCAAATTCCACAGGTTCACCACTCTCTGGGTGAAGAAATTCCTCCTCATCTCTGTCCTAAATGGCTTACCCCTTATCCTTAGACTGTGACCCCTGGTTCTGGACTCCCCGGCCATCGGGAACATCCTTCCTGCATCTAGTCTGTCTAGTCCTGTTAGAATTTTATGTTTCAATGAGATCCCCTCTCATTCTTCTAAACTCCAGCGAATATAAGCCCAATCAACCCAAACTCTCCTCATACATCATTCCTGCCATCCCAGGTATCAGTCTGAAAGTTAAAATAAGGACTAAAGCATGACCCCAAGAATAACAGATCTAAGCTCTATAATTCTGCAGGGGTTCTCCTGGTTTCCCGCTGTAGCTTTGGTGGAGGACTGGTGGAACCTCATGAAAAAGTGTGCAAATGGTTACTAACAGTACTCTGGGGGTTCAAACAGTCTCCTGCCAAAGTTATGGCAGGACACCGGAGAAGCCCCATGGAGTTTTAGGGTCCTAGTATCCATACTGGAAAATTACTGGAGGGCATTTTTTGGGATGCTTGAAACAAGCATTTAAAAAAGGGCTTAATGTGTTGCGGACAGTATGGTCTTGCAAAGTAATATGTCAAGCCCTACAAACCACTACATTTCTTTCAGAGGATAACTAAACAGTGGAAGAAGGTAATCCAGTATATTTAGTTTACTTCCGTTATCAAAAGCATTTAACAATGTTCTTCATGTGGGGTTAGGAAGGAAGTGTTAGGGTCATGGAATAGTTGACAAGCTGTTTGGAGGGAGTGGGAATTGGCAAGAGGACAGAGAATGATAATAAATGGAAAATTCTTTCCCCGAGAAAAAGCAACCAGTGGCATTTAATCAACTTACATTTATATAGCGCCTTTAACGGTGAAACATCCCAAGGCACTTCACAGGAGCGTAATCAGACAAAAATTGACACCGATCCAAAGACGACGACGTTAGAACAGTTGGTCAACGAGGTAGGTTTTAAGCAGAGTCTTAAAAAATAAAGACTTGCATTTATATAGCACCTTTCACAACCACTGGACGTCCCAAAGCGCTTTACAGCCAATGAAGTATGTTTGACGTGTAGTAACTATTGTAATTTAGGAAATGCGGCAGCCAATTTGCGCACAGCAAGCTCCCACAAACAGCAATGTGATAATGACCAGATAATCTGTTTTTGTTATGTTGATTGAGGGATAAATATTGGCCAGGACACTGGGGATAACTCCCATGCTCTTCTTTGAAATAGTGCCATGGGATCTTTTACGTTCACCTGAGAGAGCAGACAGGGCATTGGTTTAACGTCTCATCTGAAAGATGACACCTCTGACAGTGTAGCATTCCCTCAACACTGCACTAAGCTCATGGTTTACAGAGCAGCAGTGATACCCACCCTGCTGTATGCCTCAGAGGCATGGACCATGTACAGCAGGCACCTCAAAGCACTGGAGAGGTACCACCAACGCTGCCTCCGCAAGATCCTGCATATCCATTGGCAGGATAGGCGCACCAATGTCAGTGTCCTTGCTCAGGCCAAAATCCCCAGCATCGAAGCTTTGACCACGCTCAATCAGCTCCGATGGATGGGTCATATCATCCGCATGCCCGATATGAGACTCCCAAAACAAGCGCTCTACTCGGAGCTCCGACACGGCAAGAGAGCCCCAGGTGGGCAGAGGAAACGCTTCAAGGACACCCTCAAAGCCGCCTTGGAAAAAGTGCAACATCCCCACCGACACCTGGGAAGCCCTGGCCCAAGACCGCACAAAGTGGAGGAGAAGCATCCGGGAAGGCGCCGAACACCTCGAGTCTCTTTGCCAAGAGCAAGCAGAAGCAGTGCAAGGAGCGCACGTCAACCCAAGCACCCCACCCACCTGCCCCTTCAACCACCGTCTACCCCGCCTGTGACAGAGACTGTAGGTCCCACATTGGACTCATCAGTCACCTGAGAACTCATTTTTAATGTGGAAGCAAGTCGTCCTTGGTTCCGAGGGACTGCCTAAGAAGAAGAAGACTGGAGTGTCAGCCTAGATTTTTATGCTCAAGTTCTGGAGTGGGACTTGAACCCACAACCTTCTGACTCAGCGGCAGAGGGCGCTACCAACTGAGCCACAGTTGACACTGGAGAGGGAGGTGGGGAGGTTTAGGGAGGAAATTCAACACAGATAAATGTGAGATACTTCATTTTGGTAAGGAAAATAGGGAGGTCACGTATTACTTGGAAAATAAGAATCTAAATGGGATAGAGGAGCAACCTAAATGGGATAGAGGAGCAAAGGGATCTCGGGGTACAAATACACAAATCACTAAAAGTATCGACACGGGTTAACAAGGCCACATTAAAAAAAAAACAAGCACTAGGGTTTATTTCTAGAGGGATATAATTGAACAGTAGTGAAGTTATGCTAAGCTTGTATTGAACCTTGGTTAGACCACACGGAGTACTGCGTACAATTCTGGTCGCTATATTATGAAAAGGATATCGAGGCACTGGAGAGGGTGCAGAGAAGATTTACAAGGATACCAGAAATGAAAAGGAAAGAATGAAAAGGCTGGGTCTCTTTTCTCTTGAAAAGAGAAGACTGAGGGGTGACTTAATAGAGATCTTTAAAATCATGAAAGGTTTTGATTGTATAGATACGGAGAGTGTTTCCACTTGTGGGGAAGAGCAAAACTAGAGGCCATCAATATAAGATAGTCACCAAGAAATCAAATAGTGAATTCAGAAGAAACTTCTTTACTCAGAGAGTGGTGAGAATGTGGAACTTGCTACCACAGGGGGTGGTTGAAGTGAATAGTATAGATGCATTTCAGGAGCGATTCGATAAGCATATGAGGAAGGGAATAGAGGGTTATGCGGATAGAGTTAGATGAGGAAAGATGGGACGAAGCTCGAGTGGAGCATAAACGCCGGCATGGACTGGTTGGGCCGAAGGGCCTCTTTCTGTGCTGTACAACTCTATGACTCTATGATATGGGGTCAGAAGGTCAGCTAAGGGTCAAATAGGAGGCCACGGTTGCAAACAGTCTGGTTCAGCCTGAGAAGGACATGGAATCGGTTTCCAAGGAACGATGTTTTGTGGTGGGGGCAAAAGACGGTGGGTGTAATTTTAACCTAACTCACCAGGCCGGAAATCCATGGGATTGGGTGGAACGCTGGCTTTTCACCCCGCCCAATATTACTCTCCATTGACTTAAATTACTTTTGAGGAAAAGTATTAAATCATAAATTAAAAAATGAATGTTATCAGCAGTATGTTCTTAATTAAGCCATTATAAACAAATGTCCTTAATTTGTACATCCTTTAGTTTCTGTAATTTTGAATATTTTTCTTTTACAAGCCAATGCTGAAAATGTATCCCTCATGAAATTTACTATTGCAAAATCAACTATTACTACAGGGCTAATTTCATAATCCCAAGAATGTTATTGCCCCATCTCGCCCATCCCTTTTGAGTGCAGCTTCACTACTGGGAGCTTGGGAGTGGGACACGAACAAGTATATCGAATATTACACCAACTGCTAAAGAAACCTATTTTAAAACTATTTGCAACTTAAACAGGGGTTTAAAAAGGCATAAACATATTACTTCTCCAAAGTTATTAAACGTGCAAGTAGATATTTACTAACCTAGAACTTTCAGTCTAACTGCAGTTTCTTCATAATCGGTTTTGTCATCAACTAAACATGTGTATTTCCCTTCATCAAATATTCTTGCATTCTTTATTCTAAGAGAAACGTTTCCTTTGGTCAGTTCATCTTTAAACAGTTCAGTCCTTGCTCTGTAATCTTTGTGTTGAGCAACAATGTTATCTTCTCCGTTTCTGTACTCGTGTACTGGTGAATCAAGACCTGATTTAAGCCATCGCACCACCATGTTGCTGGTGAATATATCTGGCACCAGCTGACATTCCAATACAACATCTTCACCTGCAATAGCTACAACAGGATCATCAGGTCCAAGTACGAGGAACTTACCTGGTGAACAATAACATTTAAAAATAAAATCGATTATTCATGTAATCTAAAGAAGGAAAAATGCATTTAAGGTAGCTGATTATTTAAAATATACAGTACAGTATACAATTCCTCCAGAAATGTACCTGTAAAAGAATATGAACTCAGCAGTTACTGATTCTGATTTAATACCAACAAATTGAAATGATTAATTTGGTAGATTTGAACATATATTTACATGTCGATCTTCCAGGGCTTGTAAATATTATAGAGCCCCATTAGTGTTATATGTCTCCCCCAGTGGAACCACCATAATGTCTCAGGGACCTTTTCCTGAACTGTATGCAGCATTGGGGATGGGACGTGGGTGGGATTGAGTGCTAAAGAAAACAATTGGATGGTGAAATTTCCAAGGATTGTGAAAAGTACGACAAGGATGAAGCTGGATACAGAACTCTAAACTAAAAGTGACAGGCGTAGAAACTCGTCTCGGGCAGTGCCGCAAAACGGGTGGTATGGGATCGTCCGCCTGATATTTAATCTCATTCACTGCAATGGTACTGAATATTGGGCGGTGTGTATAACAGGCAGCCGACGCGATACACCCTGTTTTGCACTATGGGCCAAATGAATTTCCAACCCAGAAAATTTGCATAAGGAGAGTTTGCTCAATGCTAAGTGCTTGAAGACCAGTGATCAAGGGATGAAAACAGGAGGCAAACGAACAATACCATGGGCTGCTTGCTATTTTATTTAGGTCTGGGGATTGTTTGCTGGGGGAGATTAACGCAAAGTTAAACATGCTCAGGTTCTGGGAAAAGTAGCAGCCCGGATTTTACGTGGCGGTGTGCGTTCCCGTCATAAGTGCTCAGAATGGCCCAGCAAGTTCCGGGTTTCCGCATGCGCTGCGCAAAAACCCGGAACTTGCGATCTGTCAAGTTTCCCATTGACAGATCCTTCGCATCCGCTGCAAAAACACTTTCACTGGTGCAGAGTTGGGCTATTTGCCCAACTAATGCCCACAAAATCCTTGAGCCTGGTAAAAGCAGGCGTAAGGCCTTCTTTTACCAGCGTACGGGTTAAAATATTTTTTTTTAATGATTAACACATACATTTACAATTAGTTTAGGTAAATTTTAAAATGTTCAAATTTATTTTTGAAAAAATGTAATTATTTTAAATGCTTAATTCAAGGGTCTTTTAATTAATTTTGAGCATGTGATCATTTATTTTTATTTAAGAGGTGTGAATTCTTATTTACTTGGGGATTTCCAATATGCTTATGGAGATTCCGTACGTAAATGGAATCCCCAGAAGCATCTTGGGAAACCCCTTTTTGATTGGTTGACCGGGCCCGCCCCTGGGATCCGTGGGCCTTTACTCAGGCGCACGCCTGCAGGCCCAGGACCCGAAGAGTCCGAAGCTCCGGAGACACCAGGTACGTTCGGATTTATTTTTTCCGGTTCGGAGGCGTATTCTTCTGCTGCGCCTCTGACCGCAAATTCAGTGGCAACGAAAATTCTCCTTTATCAACATGTCTGCCAGACAGGATATTGAGGAGGTAGAATTGATGCCACCTGGTGGCCAGGCCACAAAACTACAGGTAGACTCAAACCAAACTTTTTTTTAAAAAAGGGAATTCATTGTGTGTCTATGGGGTAGAAATTCGTCTTCGGCAGCAGCGCAAAGTGGACATTGTTGAATCGGCCGCCCGTTATATGCCCTGTCCAACTTTCAGTTCCATTGAAACTGCCGGCTCTCGAAGTTAAGTGGCTCTTTTAGCACTCCATGTAGGCCTGGAGGGGCAGGAGTGCTCCCCTAGCCCCTCAAGGAAGTCTCTGGCCTCCCTCAGCCCTGATCTCCAGCCTCCCCACTTGATATGCAGACCCCACACTAGCTTGTCTCAACTATTCTTAAGCTTTCACAGTCCAACAAAACAACAACTTTTTTTATATAGCGCCTTTAACATAGCAAAACATCCCAAGGTGGCTCAGGAGCGTTATCAAACAAAATGTGACACCGAGCCACAAAAGGAGATATTAGGGCAGAAAGAGGTAGGTTTAAAGGAGGAAAGAGAGGTCGAGAGGTGGCGAGGTTTAGGGAGGGAATCCAGAGTTAGACAGCTGAAGGCACGGACACCAATAGTTAAGCGATTAAAATCGGGGATGCGCAAGAGGCTAGAATTAGAGGAGCGCAGATATCTCGGTAGGTTGTGGGGCTGGAGGAGATTAGACAGATAGAGAGGGAATGAGGCCATGGAGGGATTTGAAAACAAGGATGAGAATTTTAAAATTGCGGCGTTGCCGGACCGGGAGCCACTGTAGGTCGGGAGCCAATGTAGGTCAGCGAGCACAGGGGTGATGGGTGAACAGGACTTGGGAACAGCCAGGGTGAAAGAGAGTAATAACAACAGAAAATGCTGGAAAAAATCAGCAGGCCAGGCAACATCCATGGAGAGAAATTAGAGTCGACGTTTCGGGTGAACCCTTTTTCAAAACTGCAAAGGAAATGAAATAGATCGAAGGCAGGGCTGCGATAGAACAAAAGAAGTGAAGAGACATTAAGGGGTATTCAAAACCAGACGAGATGGTAATAGGACAAGTGGAGACAAAAGACGGCAAGATTAGGTGTGAAGTGTACTGGCAGAAAGAGAGACAGCTGCCATGTGGGAGAGAGAAAAAAAAGGAAAGGGGGGAGGGAAAACCCAAAACAAAGGGGTGGAAAAAAAATATAAGTAAAAATGTAATAGGGGCCGAGGTTATGATCTGAAATTGTTGAACTCGATATTGAGTCCGGAAGGCTGCAAAGTGCCTAATCGGAAGATGAGGTGCTGTTCCTCGAGTTTACATGGAGCTTCCGTGAAACAATGCAAGAGGCCAAGGACGGTGAGGTCCGAGTGGGAATGCAGCGGTGAATTAAAATGACAGGCGACCGGAAGCTGGGGGTCACCCATACGGACTGAACGGAGGTGTTCCGCAAAGCAGTCACCCAATCTGCGTTTGGTCTCCCCAATGTAGAGGAGCCGCATCGTGAGCAGCGAATACAGTATACTAGATTGCAAGAAGCACAAGTAAATCGCTGTTTCACCTGGAAGGGGTGTTTGGGTCTCTGGACAGTGGGAAGGGGGGAGGTATAGGGGCAGGTGTTACATCTCCTGCGCTTGCACGGGAAGGTGCCGGGCGAAGGGGAAGGGCTGTTGGGGGTGATAGAGGAGTGGACTAAGGTGTCTCGGAGGGAGCGGTCCCTACGGAATGCTGAAAGGAGGGGAGGGGAAGATGCGTTTGGTGCTGGGATCACTTTGGAGGTAGCGGAAATGGCGGAGGATGATCCCTTGAATGCGGAGGCTGGTGGGGTGAAAGGTGAGGACAAGGGGAACCCTATCGTGATTCCGGGAGGGAGGGGCAGGGGTGAGGGCAGAAGTGCGGGAGATAGAACGGACACGGTCGAGGGCCGTGTCAACCACGGTCGAGGGCCGTGTCAACCACGGTAGAGGGGAATCCTCGGTTGAGGAAAAACGAAGACATGTCAGAAGCACTGGTGTAGAAGGTGGCATCGTTGGAGCAGATACAGCGGAGACGGAGAAACTGGGAGAATGGAATAGAGTCCTTACAGGAGGCGGGGTGGGAGGAAGTGTAGTTCAGGTAGCTGTGGGTGTCAGTGGGCTTGTTCGATATCCTATATTGGTCGATAACCTATCCCCAGAGATGGAGACGGAGAAGTCAAGGAAGGGAAGGGAAGAGTCGGAGATGGACCATGTGAAGGTGAGGGAAGGGTGGAAATTGCAGGCAAAGTGAATGGAATTGTCTAGTTCGGGGCGAGAGCAGGAAACGGCACCGATACAGTCATCAATGTATCGGAAAAAGAGGTGAGGGAGGGGACCCGAGTAGGACTGGAACAAAGAGTGTTCCACATATCCCACAAAAAGGCAGGCATAGCTAGGACCCATGCGGGTACCCATAGCAACACCTTTAATTTGGAGGAAATGAGTGGAGTCAAAGGAGAAGTTATTCAATGTGAGAACAAGTTCAGCCAGGCGGAGGAGGGTGGTGGTGGATGGGGACTGGTTGGGTTGTCTGAAAGATGATGGTTTAGATCCTCTATCTGAAACCTAATTTACACCCACCAGCCCTGCTTGCCTGTGATTTAACTCTTTGTTGAGAGCTAGGTTTAGCTCAATACCAGCATTTTCTACATATAGTACACTAATGTTCTCATCTCCCCCCTCCCCCTCCTTGCAGTCTGAAACCTTGAAACATGATAATTCCCGTAATATTATTAAAAATGGTACTTCATTGCAAGCACGTCAGACTTTGTGCATTTGTTACACCTGCAAAACAATCTTAAGATGCTGGTTTCTCCTGAACTGCCTTTCTAACCTCCAGATAGATGAGCAAAGACTCCTGACCAAGCAACAGCTAAATTCTGAAACCGTCTATGTTTACTTAATAATTAGTCTTTGCAATCTTGAGACACTTCCACCTTCACAGCAGAATACTATGTTGTGCATTGCATATTATCAATAAATATAATTAAATGAATAAATGTTAATATTCTTACCATATACAGAGAACAAAATCCCAAGGAGTGAAAGCACAATGAAGTGAGTTTCTTCCATCTTTGTGATATCTTAGCAGAATAACCATCCCTGATACACAGAAAATCGATACAGTTCTTATTATGTGTCATAAATCTTATGCTATACCTGCAGTATTGACATACCATTGTTAAACAGGCTGTGTGGCACTTCTACCAACTTTCTGGTGAAATGTAAAACTCTGACGCCACAGATTTACCCCTTTTTATGGCCAAATAAACTCTACTATGAAATCAGTTCAATAACTCTGTGAAAACATTCCTAGTTTTGCAGATTAATAGAATTCTGCTTTCAGATGCTTGACTTTACGGATTATTACAGTTATTTCGTCACACAAGAGAAAATATGTTTTTTTAAAACAGCACGAGTATCCTTTTAATTGAGAACCCAAGGTGAAGGCAGCATAAGGAGGTATTAGGACAGGTGAGCAAAAGCTTGGTCGAAGAGGCAGGTTTTGAGGTACATCTCGAAAGGAGGAGAGGAAGTTGGAGAGGTTCAGGAAGGGAATTCCCGAGCTTAGGGCCCAGGCAGCTGAAGGCACGGCCGCTGGAGTAATGAAAATCCGGGGATGTTCAATAGTAGGGTGGTTTTAGTAGAGCCTCTTGGATTAAAGGTTTATTTCAAGAGAGGAGATAGCGCAACTATCTACAGGGTCTGAACTCTTTGATTTTAAATGGAAACTCCCAGCGGGCGCGGTTTCATTTAATGGCCGTCGCAAGATTATATTCCTCCCTTTCACTTCCGTCGCTCTCTCTGACTCTGACGGTTTATGTCTAAAATGACCTCTTCCTACAGTTCCCTTATATACTGATATAAGGACCCAGTTCGAGACACTGTTGAGGTGATTAGAGACATTTTATGAAGTTTTCAACGTTTCGCTGGACAATCTCCAGCAGGTTCCCGTTCAACGCCTTGTATTAAACTGGGACCTTTCACCATTAATAAAAACAGCCCAATCCCACTGGGAATGAAACCTTTCCCTGAAATGAAAAATATTTGGGGCTCACCTCTTACTTTCCGACAATCTGATCGAAGATTTTCCGCCTTTGTCCACCAGGTCTGTGAGGCGTAAACACGTTCGCAGCACCTCGTCCCTGAAAACATTTACTTTCGTTTTTCATTGAGTAACAGTCACTGGTTCCTCACAAGTGGTGCTTGGCTGGTCTCGTGTGTCATCGCACGAAAGTTGCTCTTTAAACGATAATCCCCAGAGAATTAATAATTTGTCACTTCAACACATGTATTTAATTAATAAAGTGAAGACTGTGTGAATATGTTTCACGACAGTACCGTAGTTATTTTCTGAGCTACGTTCTGCACTTTTGAATTCCAACCCTTTGACTGGGCTGAGGCCTGTCTTGGGTAAAAACATAAGAACCATTTGTCACACCAGAACATTGTGCCTCAACCATTGACTCTGGAAGCGAATTCCACAGCCTCACAACTCTGTGTAAAGAAGTTTATCTTGCCTCGTTCGAAATCTCTTACATTTAATCATGCATCTATAGCCCCTTGTTCTTGATCCCTTAACCACTGGAAATAGTCTGATGAAAGGCCATCGACCTGAAACATTAACTCTGTTTCTCTTTCCACAGATGCTGCCTGATCTGCTGATTATTTCCAGCATTTTCTGTTTTTATTTCAGATTTCCAGCATCTGCAGTATTTTGCTTTTGGAAATAGTCTGCTATCCAGCCATAAACTGCTTTGTGTCTGAATAGGATGAGCCCCAATACAAAGGGCACAGTTAGACTGGGCTTGACACTGATCAGGAATGCACCTATCTTGCTTGATTTCCTGTCACACTACTGTTTTTTTTCTTACTTATTCTCAGGACATGGGTATCACTGGCAAGTGATTTATTGTCCATTCCTAGTTGACCTGAGAAGATGGTGGTGGACCTTCTTGAACCACTGATAACAGTTTGATACAACTGAGTGGCTGGCTTGACCATTTCAAGTGAACCATGGGACTGGAATCACTTGTAGGCCAGTGATTATTAGCTAGAAACCACAAGCACATAACAATCTCTGCTGCACACACCTTGAAAGTATTATCTCTGGGTCCTCCACAGTGGGGAGGGAACTACAAGAGCGGAAAAGAGGAGCCCTTCCTTCCCATGGCAATCTACATGCTTTATTCCGCTCAAACAAAGTATCTTCCTTTTAGCTTCTTTCAAGGATTCTTTCGATGACCTTCTGCCATTTTTGCATTTCATGTTTTTGTCTCACACAGAAAAGTCACAGAACATGTTCATGAATTGTTCATTCAAGGAATCTTCTGCTGGCACAAGTCCGATTTCCTCCCTTCATTGAAATTGCTACATTTCTCACAGAAAAAGACATGAGGGACATTAGACTTTGGGATTTTGGCCCAAGATCGAGTGGATCCCGGTGTTATACTGGTTACAGCCAGTCATTGGGCTGTCTGAAAAGGGCTTCTGACAATAACCTGTCAGCAGCTCCCACCAGTCACCATCTGATTCCACTATGAGCTTCACCCATTACCCACCTTTCTCCTTCACTAGAGCTGGTTTCTCCATTATGACCATTCTCCACACTGAGGCACTCTGATTCCCATTTTATAGTCTCAGTGTAAGTTGTCCCTCAATTTGATCTCCTATTTAAATAAAGCAATAAACAGGACTCCAGACCAAGCACCTCCTTCTCCAACCGCCTGATTTCAGACCTCTTTGCATACTCTTGACAGATGAGACGGTCATGAGCCTTGTCCACATTCAACCAGAGCCTCAAGGTGGAGATACCTCACTTCTTCCTTCTCCAATGGACCCAGAAGTGATGGAACGACTCCCGGAACCATTGGTCCTCAGAAGCAAGTTGTTGACGTGCCAGTAGGTGGACCTCACCTGCACATGGAGTAGAACAAGCTCCATCCACAGCAGGTAGTGATATGAGCACGGCACCGGCCGCATGGAAGTTGATGGAATGCAGGAGACGTGCGCCCAGGATATGCAATGGCGGTCAATTCTGGTCCACCCTCCTCCAGTCCCACGAAAGTGAAGGTGACGGAGTCGGGATGGAGACTTCATCAGACGTCCACCAAGCCGAAGGACCGGACCAGGTCCCTCAACTTCTCCATTGATGACCGGCTCTATGGAAGACCAGAGTGGTCCCGGGCCTCGAGGGTGCAGATAAAATCCACTCCCGAGGATTATGCATTTGCTAGCTTCGATGGAGTCAAGGTAAGTGGACAATTCTTCAAAAAAGCGTACTTGCTGAGCACTGGCCTGGGGTCTGTACACATTCAATAAGTGAAGGAGCACATCCCCAAGGCAAACAGCGAGATGGAGCAAGCGACCTGGCACCAGCTCCCTGACCCCTAAGATGTCCAGTTGAAAATGTGGTGCCACCCCACTTGAAGTCATGGCAAATTGAGACATGTAGACCCCCCTCTCCACTCCAGGATTACATTTGGCTTTGTCTCCCAGAGTGGTGTGGGTTTCCTGAAGGAAGCACACAGCATACTTCCCTTCCCGAAGGATGGAGCAGTTGCTAAATCTGCAGTGGGCCTCTCTGCTGCCATTAATGTTGAGGCTGGCTATGGCTATCTTCCAGACAAAAACCGAGTGCAACCTTGGCCAAAACACCAATAATGTGACGGGGGAGTGGGGCCACTACCTGACCCCTGCACCCTCAGGCAGCCCAGTGAGGAGATGCTTCAGCTACCACAGCTCAAACTAGTCAACATCCTCGCCCATGCGCAAGATCTTGATGGTGGCGGGATGGACTGGATGAGCAACGCCAGCTCTGACCAATGGTCGGCAGCCAGCTGAACCTTGTTGCAGTGATAATGGTTCCCCCGAGGAAATTCCTGGAATTGCTCAATGGGGATGAGGGGGAATTGGTTGGGGGAACTAGGGAATCCACCGCCTCACTGGTGATAGTCTCCAAATCATCCCCAGTGCCCGCCACCAATTCGCCATGCCCCTCCAGGTCACTGCCGCTTGCGACCGACCCACCCACTGTATAGAGGGCAGCTAGCGGTTTGGGTGCTCTAACTGGCCCTATCTCTGCAATCATGCCAGCCCAGGATCCTCAGCAGGGAAGTCCTCCCTAGGCTCCTCTGAGGGATCTGGGTCAGAGGGTGGTAGCAGTCCGGGCCCCTCCCCCGCCTCCAAACATTGTAATTCAGGTCCTGGGCTGTATGCCAAAACCAGGAGCGAGACAATCCCAAGCACCACCAAGGCGCCCAGCACCACGGCCAGAGATGGGGAAAGGGTGCCCTTCCCTTCCCCACCACAATCAACTAACCCAGTAGGTGGGGTAATTTTACTTACATCGTCGAGCAGTTCCTGCACGATGTCGGGTGGCAACAGGCTTAATGGCACCCAGGATGGCTAACGTGGTGACAAGTGGCGGTATGTTCTCATGATCCGTGGCCTACCCACCCCACCACATGGGCAGGGCTTCTCCCCCCTGGACCTGCCTCCAGATGCTCCTTCTTCCTCCGCACCTTCCTTCCATGAGGACACTCCAACCCCATCCTGGTCGAGGCCATGTGGTGGGTGCCTCCACCATCGACCATGCAGTCTTCCCCTCTGGCGCGGGGGCAGGGACAGGTTCCTGGGGAAGGAGCGGTCCTCTGCAGCCTTAGCTGTTTTGGTACGCTGGGCGCCAGGGCAGTTTCTGCAGAAATGCCCCACCTCCTCACAGGCTTGGCACCGCACACCGTCCGAGGTCCAGAAGGCGCAGTAGGTAAAATTGAAGTCAGTGGGAATCGGTGGGGTGGGGGTACTTTCCATTGGCCGGAGTAATACTTAGCACAAAGGAAAATGGTTGTGTTGGTTGGAGGTCAATCATCTCAGCCCCAGGACATCACTGCAGGAGTTCCTCAGAGCAGTGTCCTAGACCCAACCATCTTCAGCTGCTTCATCAATGACCTTCCCTCCATCACGTGAGGATGTTTGCTGATGATTGCACAGTGTTCAGTTCCATTCACAACTCCTCAGATAATGAAGTAGTCCATGCCCGCATGCAGCAAGACTTGGACAACATTCAGGCTTGGGCCGATAAGTGGCAAGTAACATTCGCTCCACACAAGTGCCAGGCAATGACTATCTCCAAGCGAGTGTTTAAACACCCGTCCTTGAAATTCTACAGCATTGCCGAATCCCCCACCATCAACATCCTGGGGGTCACCATTGACCAGAAACTTAACTCGACCAGCCACATAAATATTGTGGCAACAAGAGCGAGTCAGAGGGACCTTGGTGTGCATGTACATAGATCCCTGAAGGCAGCAGAACAGGTGGATAAGGTGGTCAAAAAGGCATATGGGATACTTGCCTTCATTAGCCAAGGCATAGAATATAAGAGCAGGGTGGTTATGATGGAGCTGTACAAAACACTGGTTAGGCCACAGCTGGAATACTGTGTGCAGTTCTGGTCGCTACACTATAAGAAGGATGTGATTGCTTTGGAGAGGGTGCAGAGGAGATTCACCAGGATGTTACCTGGGCTGGAGCGCTTCAGCTATGAAGAAAGACTGGACAGGCTGGGGTTGTTTTCCTTGGAGCACAGAAGGCTGAGGGGGGACCTGATTGAGGTGTACAAAATTATGAGGGGCATAGATAGGGTAGATAGAAAGGAACTTTTTCCCCTTAGTAGAGGGGTCAATAACAAGGGGGCATAGATTCAAGGTAAGGGGCAGGAGGTTTAGAGGGGATTTGAGGAAGAGCTTTTTCACCCAGAGGGTGGTTGGAATCTGGAACTCACTGCCTGAAAGGGTGGTTGAGGCAGGAACCCTCACAACATTCAAGAAGCATTTGGATGAGCACTTGAAATGCCATAGCATACAAGGCTACGGACCAAATGCAGGAAAATGGGATTAGATTAGACAGGGCTTGATGGCCGGCGTGGATGCGATGGGCCGAAGGGCCTCTTTCTGTGCTGTATAACTCTATGACTATGACTCTATGAGTCAAAGGCTGGGTATTCTGTGGCGAGTGTCTCACCTCCTGACTCTCCAAAGCCTTTCCACCATCTACAAGGCACAAGTCAGGAGTGTGATGGAATACTTTCCACTTGCCTGGATGATTGCAGCTCCAACAACACTCAAGAAGCTCAACACCATCCAGGACAAAGCAACCTGCTTGATTGGTACTCCATCCAGCACCTTAACCATTCACTCCCTCCACCACCGGCGCACAAGATGCACTGCAGCAACTCGCTAAAGCTTCTTCAGCAGCAGCTCCCTAACACGCAACCTCTATCACCTGGAAGGACAAGGCCAGCAGGCGCATGGGAACACCATCACCTGCAAGTTCCCCTCCAAGTCACACACCATCCTGACTTGGAAATATATCGCAGATCCTTCATCGTCGTTGGGTCAAAATCCTGGAACTCCCTCCCTAACAGCACTGTGGGAGTACATTCACTACATGGACTGCAGCGGTTCAAGAAGGCAGCTCATCATCACTTCTCAAGGACAATTAGGGACAGGCAATAAATGCCAGCGACGCCCACATCCCAGGAATGAATTTTAAAAAAGGTGATTCCCCGGGTGCTGGATGTAGAAATCATGCACTGTTTCCTCTTGTCGGGCCACCTGGTTAAATAGCTGGCGACAGAAGGAGAGGAGGTGATGGAGGCTCGTCTCCCTGAGGATTGGAAGATTATGGCCAGTACTTCCGCAACTTCCACCTTTACTTCCCTCAGCATTGTAGGATGCATCCCATCTGGTCCTGGTGACTAATCTACATTAAATACAGCCAGCCTTTCTAGTAGCTTACAATAATATTCAAATCTTTTCTTCAGTCATATTGAAGTAAGCCCCCAAAGTGCGGACCAAGTGATATACAAGGTCGACGTCACCGGCTTGTTGTAAGAAAGACAGACCAACTAATTGAAGTCACAACGGTTTATTCAGACCTGGGGAGAACCTTTCAGATCGCTGTCTGAATCCGACTCCACCGATATCCTAGCAACGTTCACAATTATACATAAATCAAACCCCTGCCCTAGGGGCGGGTACAAAGCTTATCAGCATATACAGAGTTATAGCTAAATGGCAATTATAAACCATAACATTTAATCCTTCCTGCCGCCTACAAACTCGCAGTTCTGTTATCAGTTGGTCCTGTCACTTTCTGTGACTGGGGCCTCATCTTAATTGCTTTACAACCGTCCGTTTGTTTTCTGGTCAGGTGGTTTGCTCGTTACATGTTTTCTTAAGATAACAGTCCTCGTTCAATCTCTGCAAAGCCCAGACTTTTGGCCTTGTCTCTGGGTTACTTCTGCAAAGCAAGCACATCCTGATTAGGCCCACCATACTTTGATGTAATGGAACAACAAACAAATTCTTAGATATGTTATCTTGTATATGTGCTGCCTCACTGGGCCGAGCAGACATCCTCCCCAATCTTCCCACAAGTTGCTCTGCAGTTTAATTTCTCAGCATTTGAAGTCACTTAATCATGTTTTTAAAGCTTAGCTGGGTAAATGCAATATACAGACCCATATATCGTTTAACTCAGGGTATGAATTAACTCATTACCTCCACCTTGTACATTGGTGCCACATTATACATATTCTAACATAAAAATTGAAGTATAATAGTAATTTGGTTACTTCAATACAAAACCACAATACCCAGTGTTCTTGCCCCTAATCTCTATCCAGTGATCACTGTTGGAATATGGACATGTGGACATTGGGTGAGGACACATCAGGCTCATCTGCAGTGTCGCAGATAGTCCACGAGCTTGCCAACTTTCTAGGTTCAAATATGAAAAACTGCCCCTTGGGCCTGGTCCACAGGAGGACCAGTGCTTGTGGATCCACACCCAGTCTGAGTTAGTGCCTTCAGGAGAGGAGAAATTTAGTTAGGATTTTTTAAAATATAAAACGATTTCTAAGTTCTCACATACCTGATATCTGGAGATGGGCCTCTCGTTTTTTGTTCAATAACCAGTTTTGCATGAAACATAAAAACTTGTTTACAGAATCACTTGTTACATCAATATGATGACTCTGGACAGCAATGAGGCCTCTGGAGTCCTTTATGAATTCTGTTTCAGACTGTGCGGTCACATCTTGTCCATTCCCATCCACCCACCATAGCTCTGGCTCAGGATACCATCCATCAGATTTACACACAACTCGAACTCCTTGTTTGTTGTTTTCCTCCAGGTGAATCCAAGGCCGGTGTCCAAAACCTGCAATTAGGATCAAAAATATTACTCATTTTTATTGTTAAATGTGCAATTGCAACAATCTACAATAATTTTAGTCTGTTAAAGTTAATATAGGACAACCTATTCCTCCATTGACTGACCCAAGTATTAAAATCAGTGGGGGTAATTTTAACTTCGCCGATAGTGTAAAACAGACAATATCGGATTGGCCTCATGATGTGACAAACTCTTCTTCCACCACCACGTCTGTGCCTTCTCTTTCAGGCAGGAGCAGTCTGTCTGTGAACCTGAATCAGACCACTTTTCCTGTCTCCAGCACTCTCAATCATTCTGGACTCCTTCATCTTGCCTTCACTCAATCTCTTCATCAACAACTGCTGCAATATCACCATTTTCTGTTTCTTTAAATTTATTTCCCTCTCAGCATTGCTGATCATCTTCCAAAATTCGCTGGAATCTGGAACTGTACCCATGGATTGGAGGGTAGCTAATGTTACCCCACTATTCAAAAAGGGTGGTAAAGAGAAAGCGGGAAATTACAGATCGGTAAGCCTGACATCGGTAGTGGGGAAAATGCGAGAGTCCATTATAAAGGATGTAATAGCTGAGCACTTGGAAAGCAGTGACAGGATCGGACAAAGTCAGCATGGGTTTACAGAAGGTAAATCGTGCTTGACTAATCCACTGGAATTTTTTGAGGATGTAACTGGGAAAATAGATAAGGGAGAACCAGTAGATGTGGTGTATTTGGACTTTCAAAAGGCTTTCGATAAGGTCCCGCATAAGAGATTAGCGTGTAAAGTTAAGGCACATGGGATTGGGGGCAAGGTATTGACTTGGATAGAGAACTGGTTGGCGGACAGAAAGCAGAGAGTAGGAATTAACGGGTCTTTTTCCGAGTGGCAGGCAGTGACTAGTGGGGTACCGCAGGGATCGGTCCTTGGACCCCAGCTATTCACAATATACATTAATGATCTAGATAAGGGAACTAGATGTAATATCTCCAAGTTTGCAGATGACACAAAGCTGGGTGGGTGTGTGTGCTGCGAGGAGGATACCGAGAAACTCCAGGATGATTTGGACAGGTTGGGTGATTGGGCAGAAGCGTGGCAGATGCAATATAACGTGGATAAATGCGAGGTTATCCACTTTGGTGTCAAAAACAGAAAGGCAGTCTATTATCTGAATGGCAATAGATTGGGAGAAGGGGCAGTGCAACGAGACCTGGGTGTCCTTGTGCACCAGTCGCTGAAGGTAAGCATGCAGGTGCAGCAGGCGGTGAAGAAGGCAAATGGTATGTTGGCCTTCATAGCGAAAGGGTTTGAGTACAGGAGCAAGGATGTCCTGCTGCAGTTGTACAGGGCCTTGGTTAGACGACACCTTGAGTACTGTGTGCAGTTTTGGTCACCTTATCTGAGGAAGGATGTTCTTGCCATGGAAGGAGTTCAGCGAAGATTCACAAGGCTGATCCCTGGGATGGCAGGAATGACGTATGAGGAGAGATTGTGTCGATTGGGCTTATACTCGCTGGAGTTTAGAAGAATGAGAGGGGATCTCATCGAAACTTATAAAATTCTGACAGGTCTGGACAAACTAGATGCAGGTAGAATGTTCCCGATGGTCAGAGAGTCCAGAACCAGGGGTCACAGTCTAAGGATAAGGGGTAAGCCATTTAGGACAGAGATGAGGAAGAATTTCTTCACCCAGAGAGTGGTGAACCTGTGGAATTCTCTACCACAGAAGGCGGTTGAGGCCAAGTCTTTAAATATATTCAAGAAGGAGTTAGATATATTTCTTAGAGCTAAAGGTATCAAGGGATATGGGGAGAAGGCAGGTACGTGGTACTGAGTTTGGATGATCAGCCATGATCTCATCGAATGGCGGAGCAGGCTCGAGGGGCCGAATGGCCTACTGCTCCTATCTTCTATGTTTCACTTGTAGCTTTCTGTTCCATTCCAGATACCATCAAACACACCAAGAAAGAGGCCACTGATGTTGTCTGGCAGAAGGGCCTCTGACAGGCTGAGGCTGAACATCAATTGTCTGACGACTCCCCCCATCTAATTACAGACCATGACCCCACGACCAAACACCATATCATAATCTCCCAGTGTTACCAAACTCATCCCTTCCAGAGACCTCCCTCCCCCACCCCATCATGCTTCCAATCTTATTGTTCCCCAACCCCGCAGCCAGTTTCCAATTCCTCCCCAAGATACACAAATAGCAGTGTCTTGGCAGATGGATTATTGAAGCTTGCTGCTGTCCCACTAGACCAATATCCTCTGACCTTAACTCTTGTCCAGTCTGTACCCACCTACATCTGTGACTCTTCAGATACCCTCTGCCACTGACGATTTCACGTTTTCCGCCAATCATTTCCTTTTACAGGAAACTTTCTGGTATCCGGCACTGACGGGACCGAGCTGGTGCCGGTCGATCAACACTGCTGGAAAAACGAGCGCTAATGTTAAAACATACGGAGCTTCTGAGCTCCGTCTGAAGCAACAAACCCTGTTGCTCAGCAACAGCTTCAATACAGTCGGCGCAGCTTGCAAGCGTCTCTGTAGCTAAGCAACAGCTTCAGTTAGACGCTTGCAGAGCCAGGACTGGAGAAAAAAAGCAACGAAAAGTAAAAAAACTTATCTGAGCCGACTCCTGAATTTTGCCGGTGGATAGAGCATTCTCCTCCGGTTAAACGAAAGTTTCCTGTACAATGCACAGTCCCTCAACATCTCCATCCCTCACCAGGTATGACTCCAATCACAGGAGAGTTATCAGCTTATCCGCATTGACTTCAGTTTTACTAGGGCTCCTTGGTGCCACACTTGGCCGAATGCTGCCTTATGTCAAGGGTAATCACTCTCATCTCACCTGTGGAATTCATGTTGACGACTCCTTCCATCAATTTACTGATGATTGGAAGTAGGCCGATAGGGTAGTAATTGGCCAGGTTTGATTTGTCCTGCTTTTTGTGCACAGGACATACCTGGGCAATTTTCCACATTGTCGATTGTCCACAATCAAATACAGATAGGAAACCGGCATTGTGGGCCACACTTTAGCCAGGGTATTGTCCTGGTAAAGAAGTATACCCATGTCATGGAGGTTGACTTTTCATGGGGTGTAAGTCAAGAGGAAGTACAGGAATTTCTGGCATCACCTCTTCAAAGTTGGCACCAGTAACTTGTGGACACACAAAGCACCTTCCCCCTTTCCTTTGGAATTTTGCTTTGTCTGCAAAATGAGGCAGAGATGCCTCAGAAATGCCATACAAGGCCCATGAATTTCCACCCAATTATATTTAAAACATGAACTGTGCAACTGAATTATATTAACGGAGTGATTAGCGACAGTGTGAATACTTCTGGTTTTCAGTCGACCCAATGACATAACCCTTCTGTACATGAACCAGGCCACCTGATGACATCTTTCTCTGTACATGGACAAAAGGTTTCCACTGGTGACATCATGCCAGTTCATGGGGTCACATATTTGAATGGGCTTAAAAGTGAATTGCTGAGTAGGCCTGGTGTTGTCTGAATTCGGGAATGTTAGCACTGTGCATTGTCTGAACTCGGGAGTGTTAGTGCTGTGCGTTGTCTGAACTCGGGTGTGTTAGCGCTGTGTGTTGTCTGAACTCGGGAATGTTAGCGCTGTGTGTTGTCTGAACTCGGGTGTGTTAGTGCTGTGCATTGTCTGAACTCGGGAGTGTTAGTGCTGTGCGTTGTCTGAACTCTGAAGGATTATGCCTGCACTGTCACTAGACATTGGTATCTCTGCATAGTCGAGCAGAGCTTGAAGTCGTCACTGCCTGCCTGGAGCGTGAGTACCACTGGCTGGATCAAATGCCAGGCAGAATGCTGGGTGAGTGGTGTCCAATTACACCCCCCACTTCACTGTGTTGTCTGTACACTAGGGGACATGACCTTATTTTAATTGCAGAGTGGTATATATTTCCAGTCTGTGCCCATTTTGAATTATTAGCAAAAATCTTGAATTTTCCAGTAAATTGTTTGTGGTTTTCATTTTCAAATAACCTGGAGCTTGCTAATTGTCATTTATGATTTTAAAAGATGCTGCAATTTGAATATTGTGCCTCATACCCATCACACATTAGTAGTTTCCAACTAGAGGGACTAACCTCCAACTCGTAGATCTATCACTGCTTCCGCATGGTATGTTTTGGAGTCAATAAAACACGTGTAGCTCCCTTCATCTGATGCTTTTATCTTCCTCAGTTTGAGAGAGGCATTTCCACAGGGAAACTCATCTTTAAAAAGTTACGTCCTCCCTTGATAAGCTTTGTCCTGCACATCAGTTCGATCCTGTCCACCGATGTATAAATGTACTGGCGAAGCAGAGTCTGATGTCAACCATCGAACCTCCAGGTTATCCAGAGATATATCTGGTACCAGTTGGCACTCTAATACAACATCTTCACCAACAGTGACTATGATGGGATAGTCTGGTACAAGCACACGGAATCTCTCTGGTAAAATATAACATTTTAAACAGCGTCAACACTCTTACTGAAGGAACAAATTTAATCTTCAGGGAGATATTTTAAAGGAAACAAATAAAATTCAATTTTTAGTGTGACTAATTCTTCCAAAAATCATTAATCTGGAAAATAAATTTGCAATAAAAGGGACAGAACTTTATAAAAACAATAACTGTTCCCTCTTGTGTTATTTACACATTTACTAGCTCACTAAATACAGTGTATATAAATAGGTAGCAGTGATAAAAGGGTAATCTGACCATTAATCTCAGACTTGCACTCAGGTAGAATGGTACAATGGTGGAAGTTAGTTAAACTCCCTCTCTTAGGATATTTGGGTTTGAGGAAGCTGGGAAGGCGGCGGCAAGAGATTGTTTAAAATTTTTCGTAATTTTAGTAGCCATTTTGTGAGTAACAAGAAGAAATGAATCATGAATAGGATCCTGGCGGTTTCAGGCAGCATGAAACTGCTAAATGATCAGCCATGATCTCATTAAATGGTGGAGCAGGCTCGAGGGGCTGAATGGCCTACTCCTGCTCCTATCTTCTATGTTTCTATGATTTGCACCGGGGGAAAACAACAAGTCACGATTTTCTCATCACCTAATGCAACAACCCAACTCCAGCGATTTCTGGGTAACTCAGTTAGTGTTTACACTTCTACTTAACATGGAAGAAATTCCAGGTGGTGGCACTGACTCTGAAGCAATTCCCAGGCACAAGAAGCAGTATATTCAGCTCCATTACTGGTATTCCGAGCAGACTTTTTGAATGAGACATTCAGCTGACTTGTTTCCAGATTAATGTGTTCCTCAGTTTTGCTTCTAATTCTGAACAAACAGCTTCTCCGTATACACTTCAATTTTCTTTAAACCCACTTTTAAGCTGATTTTTGCTACATTCGAGGCTGACTTCAGTACTTGAGCCGACACTTCAGTGCAGTACTCAGGGAGTGTTGTAGTGTTGGAGCTGCTGCCTTTTTGATGAGACATTAAACCGAAGCCCAGTCTGTCTGCCTGTTGGTGGGTGTAAAGGATCCCGTGACACTATTTAAAGAAGAATCGTGAATTCTCCCAGTGTCCTGGCCAACATTCCTCCCTCAACTCACACCAAGAACAGATTATCTGGTCAATTAACACATTTACTGTTTCTGTGACCTTACTGTGTACAAATCGGCTGCCACATTTGCCTACATTGTTGGGTTTGTTTTCTCCAGAAAAGAGAAATTGGTTCATTTAACTGAAGTGTACAAGATTATGAAGAGAATTTTTAAACTGGTTGGTCCTGATTAAATCATTCAACATACTGAAGACTTTAATACTCAGGACAGAAATGTGGATTTAGGAGTACAAGGAAAGGCAGGTGGAACTTTTTCACCCTTGGAGTGAGAGAGCCGGGGCAATAATGAGAAAGAAAAACTACAAATGATGGAAATCTGAAACAACAGAACATGCTGGAAATACACAGCAGGTCCATCAGCATCGACGAAGAGAAAGGACAAGCTCAGGTGCTGTGTGTGTATACCCGTTGTCATGGCCTTCCCTAATAACTCACTCCACATAGAGTTGTGTAAGAAGAAGCTAGTGAACGCCATTGAAGCAGACTGTATAATGGCTTCAAGAGACATTTCTGGAGAGGGATCAGAGTGAGGGATGCATAGGAACATAAGAACATAAGAAATAGGAGCAGGAGTCGGCCATTTGGCCCCTCGAGCCTGCTCCGCCATTTAATGAGATCATGGCTGATCTGATCTTGGGCTCAGCTCCATTTCTCTGCCCGCTCCCCATAACCCATCACTCCCGTATTGTTCAACAATCTGTCTATCTCCACCTTAAATATATTCAATGACCCAGCCTCCACAGCTCCCTGGGGCAGAGAATTCCACAGATTTACGACCCTCCGAGAGAAGAAATTCCTCCTCATCTCAGTTTTAAATGGGCGACCCCCTTATTCTGAAACTATGCCCCCTAGTTCTAGATTCCCCCAGGAGGGGAAACATCTTCTCTGCATCTACCTTGTCGAGCCCCCTCAGTATCTTATGTTTCAGTAAGATCACCTCTCATTCTTCTAAACTCCAATAAGTATAGGCCCAGCCTGCTCAACCTTTCTTCATAAGTCAATCCCTTCATCTCAGGAATCAACCTCGTGAACCTTCTCTGAACTGCCTCCAATGCAAGTATATCCCTCCTTAAATAAAGAGACCAAAACTGTACGCAGTACTCCAAGTGTGGTCTCACCAACACCCTGTACAGTTGTAGCAGGATTTTCCTGCTTTTATACTCCAGCCCCCTTGCAATAAAGGCCAACATTCAATCTGCCTTCCTGATTACTTGCTGTACCTGCATGCTAACTTTTTGTGTTTCATGTACAAGGACCCCCAGGTCCCTCTGTACTGCAGCATTTTGTAATCTCTCCCCATTTAAATAATAATTTGCTTTTTTCTTTTTCTTACCAAAGTGGATAACCTCACACTTTCCCACTTTATACTCCATCTGCCAAATGTTTACCCACTCACTTAGCCTGTCTATATCCCATTGCAGATTCTGTGTGTCCTCTTCACAACTTGCATTCCCACCTATCTTTGTATCGTCAGCAAATTTAGCTACATTACACTCGGTCCCTTCATCCAAGTCATTCATATAGATTGTAAATAGTTGAGGCCCCAGCATTGATCCCCGTGGCACCCCACTAGTTACAGTTTGCCAACCGGAAAATGACCCATTTATCCCGACTCTCTGCTTTCTGTTAGTTAGTCAATCCTCTATCCATGCTAATATATTACCCCCAACCCCGTGACCTCTTACCTTGTGCAGTAACCTTTTATGTGGCACCTTATCGAATGCCTTCTGGAAATCCAAATACACCACATCCACTGATTCCCCTTTATCCACCCTGCTCGTTACATCCTCAAAGAACTCCAGCAAATTTGTCAAACATGATTTCCCTTTCATAAAACCATGCTTGACTGTATTATGATTTTCTAAATGTCCTGCTACTGCTTCCTTAATAATGGACTCCAGCATTTCCCCAATGACAGATGTTATGCTAACTGGTCTATAGTTTCCTGTTTTCTGTCTCCCTCCCTTCTTAAATAGGGGCATTACATTTGCAGTTTTCCAATCGCTGGGACATCTCCAGAATCCAGGGAATTTTGGTAGATTGCAACCAATGCATCCACTGTCTCTGCAGCCACTTCTTTTAAGACCCTACGATGCAGGCCATCAGGTCCAGGGGACCTGTCCACCTTTAGTCCCATTATTTTACCGAGTACTTTTTCTTTAGTGATAGTGATTGTTTTAAGTTCTCCCCCCTCCCTATAGCCCCTTGATGATGTGTTATTGGGATGGTTTTTGTGTCTTCTACCGTAAAGACTGATACAAAATATTTGTTCAAAGTCTCTGCCATTTCCCTGTTCTCCATTATTAATTGCCCAGTCTCATCCTCTAAGGGACCAACATTTACTTTAGCTACTCTCTTCCTTTTTATATACCTGTAGAAGCTCTTACTATCGGTTTTTAAATTTTTGCTATTTTACTCTCATAATCCATCTTATCTCTATTATTTTTTAGTCACCCTTTGCTGGTTTTAAAAAAGTTCCCAATCCTCTGGCCTTCCACTAATCTTGGCAACATTGTAAGCCTTTGTTTTCAATTTGATACCATCCTTTACTTCCTCAGTCAGGCACGGATGGTTCTCCCTCCTCTAAGTCTTTCCTTCTCGCTGGAATATATATTTTTTGAGTTATGAAATATCTCCTTAAATGTCTGCCATTGCTTATCAACCATCTTACCCTTTAATCTATTTTCCCAGTCCACTTTAGCCAACTCTGCCTTCATACATTTGTAATTGCCTTTATTTAAGATCAGGACACTGGTTTGAGACCCAACTTTCTCACCCTCCAATTGAATTTGAAATTCAACCATGCTATGATCACTCTTTCCTAGAGAATCCTTTACTACGAGATCATTTATTAATCCTGTCTCATTACACAGTACCAGATCTAAGATAGCCTGTTCCCTGGTTGGTTCCACAATGTATTGTTCTAGGAAACCATCCCGGATACAGTCTATGAACTCTTCCTCGAGGCCAATTTGATTTGTCCAATCAATATGAAGATTAAAATCGCCCATGATTATTGCTGTACCTTTCTTACAAGCCTCCATTATTTCTTGATTTATACTCTGTCCAATGGTGTAATTACTGTTGGGGGCCTATAGACTACGCCCACCAGTGACTTCTTTCCTTTATTATTTCTTACCTCCACCCAAACTGATTCTATATCTTGCCCTTCTGAGCCAATATCATTTCTCACTTCTGCACTGATCTCACCCTTTATTAACATAGCTACCCCACCTCCTTTTCCTTTCTGTCTATCCTTCTGAAATGTCAAATACCCCTGAATATTCAGTTCCCAGCCTTGGTCACATTGCAACCATATCTCTGTAATGGCTATCAGATCATACCCATTTATATCTATTTGTGCCATCAACTCATCTATCTTCTTACGAATGCTGCGTGCATTCAGATAAAAAGCTTTTAATTTTGTCTTTTTACTATTTTTCCGTGCTTTGACCCCACTTTCTGATGCACTCTTATTGTTGTACGTTCTGTCCCTTCCTGTCACACTCTGGTTACCCCCATCGCTACTCTGCTCTATTGCCTTCTCCTTTCTCTTTGACTTTTTAAATTCCCGCTCACCTGAGCCCTCTCCCCCACTATTTAGTTTAAAGCCCTCTCTATAGCCCTAGTTACTTGATTCGCCAGGACACTAGTCCCAGCATGGTTCAAGTGAAGCCCGTCCCAACGGAACAGCTCCCTTTTACCCCAGTACTGGTGCCAATACCCCATGAATCTAAACCCATTTCTCCCACACCAGTCTGAGCCACACGTTCATCTCTCTGATCTTATTTACCCTATGCAAATTTGCTCGTGGCTCAGGTAGTAATCCAGAGATTATTACCTTTGTAGTTCTGCTTTTTAATTAAGCCCCTAGCTGCTCATACTCCCTCAGCAGAAACACTTTCTCTGTTCTACCTATGTCATTGGTACCTATGTGGACCACGACAACTGGATCTTTCCCCTCCCACTCCAAGTTCCTCTCCAGCCCAGAGGAGATGTCCTTAACCCTGGCAGGCAACACAGCCTTCAGGACTCACGCTCTGGCTGCAGAGAACAGTATAGGTGTAGGTGGGTTTCATCCATGAAAAAGGGCCCTTGTTTGGGCCTAATGGCCTTTTCCGGTTTGTGAAATCTCCGACTATAAATGAGCTAAGTGGATGAAGATACTGACACCTTGTTTTGTAACAAGTGTAAGATTTACATTAACCATTCCATTCCTTACCCAACATTACAGGATGAAGACCAAGTAGGAACACAAAACTAAAGCATCTTCCTTTCATCTTTGTAAAGAACTGGTTGAAGTTTTTCCACCTGAAAAGATAATTTCTTGTTATATTTCTTAATTTCAGTGCTGTAGCAATGCCTCTTAAGTGTATTAACGCATTCTTTGAATTCCGTTCTCTGCTCTTATAACTGAGGCGTAACCCATTTAAAATAAGTCAGTTAACACTTCTATCAAATAATGGAGAGTGGAATTTCAGTCAAACGCCTTAAGCATTTGTATGACAATACCCCACTGCATAATTTCAGGGTTGACATTAGTTACTTGTGCCTTGTTCATGTTTTTGAATAAGTTTGGTTTTCCCTAAATATTCTAATTCAAAAGTTATGCAGTTTACAGACTTCCTTGTTTTAGAAAAGAAGGCACATTCCTCAGCAAGATGATTCTGCAGAGAAACACTGAACGAGAAAGAGGTCCAAGAGTATTACAGTGGATAAAGCTGTGAAATCATCATCACTGTGTTAAACTGCAGCAAAAAGTCTGATAACCTAAAAATTGTTGCCCTTCAGAAGGTACAGAAAAAAACAACAAAAACGATTCCAGGCATCAGGAATTTAGACTGTGAGGAAAGGTCGGAGAAGTTGTGAAGTTGTTTCCTTTGGAATTGGGGAGACTTTGGAGGTGATGTCATTTCATTTTACAGGATTAAAATGGAAATTGATAAAACTGATTGAGACAATTTGCTCAATATAGTGAAAAATTCAAATACTGAGAGCATAGGTTAGAATTAGAAAGTTAGGAGTAGAAAGCAAAGTCACTCTGGACCACTTCATTCACAGGTTAATCCAGAGAATGAGAATTCAAATCCCACCATGGCAGTTTGAGAATTTTGATTTTTTTCTTGTCTCAGTAATATAGCAAAACTGTTAGAGGGAGGCTTTAGGACATCATTACAAACTGCTGCTGCTGTCCCAGCCTCTTTCAGTCTCATACTGGTCTAATATTGCTGCAGCGAGGACAGATGCTCAAAACAGTCAACACTAAACCCACTCCTGTGATGGCCCAACAAGTTTATTCAGTCATCATACAAACCAGAACCGTCCTAAGTTTGATCCCTGGCCTGTAATGTGTTAATTGATCTTAGCCAGGACAAGGACCAAAGTACTACAATTGGCCTCACTGCCCCTAGGTAAGGAGGAGAAAGATCAGCCAAATCTTTATCATTATGCTGGAAGTGCACAGGCTAGGGACAAGATCAGGCTTGGCTGTGATACCTGTATGGCAAATAGCCTGCCAGCATTCACGGTCAAGGGTTACACATGAATAATGGCCACTTGGATGAGATACTGGAGGGTGACTGGCACCAACACAACCATTTCAAGGAAAGGAGAAAATAAACAATTACATCTGAACAACATTGGATCAAACAGATGGTAATGAAAGTAGGAGAAGCTGGAAGTAGAACTGGATTTCTCAAGCACATTCTGCCCTATTTGTCAGCTAAGTGTTCTCGAAAGCCTACGTCTGTCTAGTCATCGCAAGAATCCTCCTCAATCGCCTTCTCCCAGTGGCTGAAGAGCTCCTCCCAGAGTCGCAATGCGAATTCCACCCTCTAAGGGGCACAATGGACATGATCTTCACTGCGCATCAACTACAAGAGAAATGCAGGGAACAGCACCAACCGCTGTACATGGCCTTCTTTGACCTCACAAAGGCCTTCGACACCGTCAACCGCGAGGGATTATGGAGTGTCCTCCTCAAATTCGTCTGCCCTCAATAGTTTGTCACCATCCTCCGTCTGCTTCACGACAACATGCAAGCCATGATCCTGACCAACGGATCCACCACAGACCCAATTCACATACGGACTGGGCTCAAGCAAGGCTGTGTCATCGCACTAACACTCTTCTCGATCTTCCTGGCTGCAATCTCTCACCCTCAGTAAGCTCCCCGCTGGAGTGGAGCCAAGCTACAGAACAAACGGGAAACTGTTCAACCTCCGTCGCCTCCAGTCCAGATCAAAGGTCGTCCCATCCTCTGTCACCGAATTACAGTATGCAGACAACACTTGCGTCTGCGCACACTCTGAGGTCGAACTCCAAACCATCGTCAACACCTTCACCGAAGCGTACGAGAGCATAGGCCTTACACTAAACATCCGTAAGACAAAGGTCCTCTACCAACCTGCCCCCACCACACAGTACTGCTCCCCGATTATCAAAATCCATGACGAGGCCTTGGGCAACGTGGACCACTTTCCATACCTCAGGAGCCTACTGTCAACAAGGGCAGACGTCGATGACGAAGTCCAACACCGCCTTCAGTCGCCTGAGGAAGAGAGTGTTTGAAGACCAGGACCTCAAACCCGGCACCAAGCTCATAGTCTACAGAGCAGTAATGATTCCCACCCTCCTGTATGCTTCAGAGACATGGACCATGTACAGCAGGCACCTCAAATCACTGGAGAGGTACCACCAACGCTGTCTCCGCAAGATCCTGCAAATCCATTGGCAAGATAGGTGCACCAACGTCAGTGTTCTCGCTCAGGCCAACATCCCCAGCATCAAAGCTTTGACCCTGCTCGATCAGCTCCGATGGACTGGCCACATCTTCCGCATGCCAGATACGAGACTCCCAAAACAAGCGCTCTACTCGGAGCTCCGACGCGGCAAGAGAGCCCCAGGTGGGCAGAGGAGACGCTTCAAGAACACCCTCAAAGCCTCCTTGAAAAAGTGCAACATCCCCACCGACACCTGGGAATCCCTGGCACAGACTGCACAAAGTGGAGGAGAAGCATCCAGTAAGGCGCCGAATACCTCGAGTCTCTTGGCAGGGAGCAAGCAGAAGCCAAGCGCAAACAGTGGAAGGAGCACACGTCAACCCAAGCACTTCACCCACCTGCCCCTTCAACCACCGTCTGCCCCACCTGTGACAGAGACAGTAGGTCCCACATTGGACTCATCAATCACCTGAGAACTAATTTTTAATGTGGAAGCAAGTCGTCCTTGGTTCCGAGGGACTGCCTAAGAAGAACGGGGCGCTGCGGCCCATTTAACAGGAAATCTCACTTCCTTCTGAATTCAATCCAATCGAAAGCCACGCAGCCCAGGGGAGCAGGGAATTCCTGCACATTAGAGTTTGAAAGTCGCTGCTGGAAACATATAAACCCCAGTATCCGGTCAGGAAGACCAGAGGAGGCAACGATTCCCTTCTCGTCTACCCCTGCAGAAGCCCCCGCCTCTTCCCATTATCCTGAATGGGGCCGCCTGCTCCCCCTGGTCAGGTAAAGAATCGAAGATTCTCCCCGGGACCTGCCCTCAAGGGCCTGTAGGGCGGGACTGAGTAGCGGATTTCACGCTCACTGATCCCCGGTGATAAATCCGAAAGTGAACCCTTTATCCCAGTGATTCTCACCAACTCCCGGTGTGGTGAAATATTCCGGAGCCCACTGACCTGTCCAACACTTTGAGCAGCCGCTTTCCTTCTCACTGGGACTCTCCTTACCCAGAACTTGCTGCCGGCACCTTGTCCCCGCTCATCTTCGGTGAGTTTGTAACCTGTGCACAGGAACAATTTGTAATAAGCGGGATCAGAGCGGGCCACTCTCTTTAATGTGGAGTTAATGGACACACAACAGGAACAGCAGCCGCTCGGGGGAGAAAGAAAAGTAATTTTAAATTCCACAAAATGGATACAATAATGGGCGGGACCGAGAGCGTCAAACTCTGCGAGGGATTGGTAGGTACATCGGTATAACTGCAACTCATTGAGATACCTGCAGCTCCAAGTTGCCTTTTCTTAATGAAACTATAAGGAGACACTGAGTCAGTTAACACTTCTACTCAAATAATGGAGAGTGGAATTTCAGACAAACTCCTTAAGCATTTGAGCGACAATATCCCACTGCATAATTTCAGGGTTGACATTTGTTACTTGTGCCTTGTGCATGTTTTTGAATAAGTTTGGTTTTTTACCTAAAACATTCTAATTAAAAAGTTATAGTTTACAGACTTTCTTGTTTTAGAAAAGTAGGCACATTCCTCAGCAAAATGATTCTCATAAATACTGCACAGAAACACTGAACGAGAAAGAGGTCCAGGAGTATTACACTGGATAAAGCTGTGAAATCATCATCATTGTTTTAAACTGCAGGAAAAAGGCTGATAACAAATATTGTTGCCCTTTAGAAGGTACAGAAAAAACAACAAAAACGATTCCAGGCATCAGGAATTTACACTGTGAGGAAAGGTCGGAGAAGTTGTGGAGTTGTTTCCTTTGGAAATGGGGAGACTTTGAGGTGATGTCATTTCATTTTACAGGATTAAAATGGAAATTGATGAAACTCATTGAGACAATTTGCTCAATATAGTGAAAAATCCAAACACCGAGAGCATAGGTTAGAATTAGAAAGTTAGGAGTAGAAAGCAAAGTCACTCTGGACCACTTCATTCACAGGTTAAGAGTGTTGTGGAGTAAGTACCAGAGAAGGGGGTACAGTGATGTCATGGTTAGGATATTGGCCTCGTAATCCAGAAGTTTGGACCAATAATCCAGGGAATGAGAATTCAAATCTCACCATGGCAGTTTGAGAATTTGAATTCATGTTTTGTTAAACTGTGGAAATAAAAAGCTGACATAAGTAAAAGTGAACAGGAAGCTGTCGGCTTGTTGTAAAAACCCAACTGATTCACTAATGTCCCCGGGGAGGAGACCAGCCTCCTTACCAGATCTGGTCTATATGCAGCTCCAATCCCACATCAATGCCAACAGCCAACACATCCCAAGAATGCATAAATTAAAAAAGGCAAATTGAAGTGAACTATAAATGGGATCAAGGGATAAATAGATGTATTTCTGAAGGATACGGTGAGAAGGTGGATAGGTGGTGTTGATCTCTGAGAAAAGGATGGGCTTGTTGCACCTGATGTACTTTTCCTTACTCCTGATGGTACAAAATTCCTTCATTTCTCCCTGTCCCTCTTTTTCCCCTGAAAGGATTTGTCAGGCATTCGGATCGGGTTTTTGGTCACATGTACTGTCTGAGACACTTGTGCAATGCCCCGATTATTCATCCCCGATTCCACCAGCTTCATGTGAGCCAAGTCCTGTCCTTCTCCCTCCATAATGCACCTCATCCCCCAACACCCCTCCACTTGTCTCAGTAATATAGCAAAACTGTTAGAGGGAGGCGTTAGGACATCATTACAAGCTGCTGCTGCTGTCCCAGCCTCTCTCAGTCTCATACTGGTCTAATATTGCTCGTGCAAGGACAGATGCTCAAAACAGTCAACACTAAACCCACTCCTGTGATGCCCAACAAGTTTATCCAGTAATCATACAAACCAGAAAAGCTTGATCCCTGGCCTGTAATGTGTTAACTGATCTTAGCCAGGACAAGGACCAAAGTACTACAATTGGCCTCACTGCCCCTAGGTAAGGAGGAGAAAGATCAGCCAAATCTACCATTCCTGATCTTTATCATTATGCCGGAAGTGTACACAGAACAGAACACAGAAACCCCACAGTGCAGATAGAGGCCATTTCGGCCCATCGAGCCTGTACCGACACATATCCCACCCGATCCCCGTAACCCCTACACCAACACATATCCCACCCTATCCCGTAGCCCCACGTATTTAATCCCCCTAACACTAAGGGTCAATTTATCATAGCCAATCAACCTAACCCGCACATCTTTGGACTGTGGGAGGAAACCGGAGCACCCGGAGGAAACCCACGCAAACACGGGGAGAATGTGCAAACTCCACACAGTCACCCGAGGCCGGATTCGAACCCGGGTCCCTGGCGCTGTGAGGCAACAGTGCTAACCACTATGCCACCGTGCTGCCCAGTGTACAGGCTGGGGACAAAATCAGGCTTGGCTGTGATGCCTGTGTGGCCAAATAGCCTGCCAGCATTCAAGGTCAAGGGTTACACATGAATAATGGCCACTTGGATGAGATACTGGTGACTGGCACCAACACAACCATTTCAAGGAAAGGAGAAAATAAACAATTACATCTCAACAACACTGGATCAAACAGGTGGTAATGAAAGTAGGAGAAGCTGGAAGAACGGGATTTCTGAAGCAAATTCTGCCCTATTTCTCAGCTATTTCAGTGTTCTTGAAATCCTACATCTGTCCAGTAATGGGGTGCTGCGGCCCATTTAACAGAAAATCTCACTTCCTTCTGGACTCATTCCAATCGAAAGCCCCGCAGCCCAGGGAATTCCTGCACATTAGAGTTTGAAAGTCGCTGCTGGAAACATATAAACCCCAGTATCCGGTCAGGAAGACCAGAGGAGGCAACGATTCCCTTCTCGTCTACCCCTAGAGAAGCCCCGCCTCTTCCCATATCCTGAATGGGGCCGCCTGCTCCCCCTGGTCAGGTAAAGAACCGAAGATTCTCCCCCGGGACCCGCCCTCAAGGGCCTGTAGGGCGGGACTGAGTAGCGGATTTCACGCTCACTGATCCCCGGTGATAAATCCGAAAGTGAACCCTTTATCCCAGTGATTCTCACCAACTCCCGGTGTGGTGAAATATTCCGGAGCCCACTGACCTGTCCAACACTTTGAGCAGCCGCTTTCCTTCTCACTGGGACTCTCCTTACCCAGAACTTGCTGCCGGCACCTTGTCCCCGCTCATCTTCGGTGAGTTTGTAACCTGTGCACAGGAACAATTTGTAATAAGCGGGATCAGAGCGGGCCACTCTCTTTAATGTGGAGTTAATGGACACACAACAGGAACAGCAGCCGCGCGGGGACTGGAGTGCATAATTAGTTTAGACAACCAAATTTTAATTTGATTGGTGAAGGGTTATTTAAAGGGTTATTGGATTTTTGTTAGTTTATTTGTTAATTTGTTTTGGTTGCAAAAAAGAGGAGGAACAGCAGCCGCTCGGGGGAGAAAGGAATGTAAGTTCCACAAAATGGATACAATAATGGGCGGGACCGAGAGAGTGAAACTGTGCAAGGGATTGGTGGGTGCTTCGGTATAACTGCAACTCATTGAGGTATCTGCAGCTCCAAGTTGCCTTTTCAGAATGAAACTATCAGGAGACACTGAGTCATCAAACGAAAAACCAAACATAAGTGTCCCCTTTTTAGAGGGGCGCAACTAACAACTGAAGCAAAAACGAATTAACTCAAATTGGCCCAGAAATTCGGGTCTCCACGGGTGAGTACGCACGGGGAACTCACGCGTAGGCCCAACGAAAGTGCCGGTTTCGTGCATGCACTGTGCATGCGCCGGAAAACCGACACTTCTGTTCCCCTGAAAGAAGGGGTTCAGAGGTGGAACACGTGCGCCGGAGAGGCAGTGTGTGCGCATCGAACCTATGTTTTTTTTTGCAGGTTTCTCCGGGAGGGTAAGTCTCCAGGAGTTCCACATGTAAAAAGCAGGCGCAAGGCCTGCTTTTAACAAGGTAAGTGGTGAATTAATTAAAATTAAAACATTTTTTCCACAGGTTTATTATTTATAAGTACTTTAAAGAAAGGTAAGTTTATTTTTAGCCCCGTTAGAAAATGTAATTAATTTTTTCAAAAATTTAAATTATTGTTTAGTTATTTCATGTAATTTATAGTTTATTTTTAAAATGTAATTTTTTTTTTACAATTTGAGGTTTTAGTGATGTTTTGGGGCTTATAGTATTTATATTGTTTTGACAGCTCTTCCTGTCAAACTTATGAATGAAGCATTCCCTGCTACCATTGGCTCTCCATGGTCCACATGATCCCAGGGGACGCATCGAACTGACTGCGCCCCTGGGATACACAAGCACTGTGCGCCGGCAGTTGGAGGAGGCCCAGGATCGGAATCCCATGCGAGCCTACAGCTCAACGGCCAGCGCGCTAGGTAATTGCAGGTCGGGGGCTTGCACCCGCGGGAAACCACCGACCCGAATTTCTGGGCCAATATTATTTGCTTTATCCATCATGCCCTCCAGTCCCTGCGGTGCCCACCGGTCTCTGAAGGCCTCAACATGAGAATTAGGAGCAGGAGTAGGCCATACGTACTGCCCCTCGAGCCTGCTCTGCCATTCAATAAGATCATGGCTGATCCTCGACCTCAACTCCACTTTCCCACATCCTGTGATTCCTCTGGAGTCCAAAAATCTATCGCTCTCAGCCTTGAATATATTCAAGGACTCCGCATCCACAGCACTTTGGAGCAGAGAATTCCACAGATTCACAACCCTCTGAGTGAAGAAATTCCTCACCTCAGTCTTAAATGGGCGACCCCTTATCTTGAAACTATGCCCCCTCGTTCTAGACTCTCCAGCTAGGGGAAACAATCTTTCAGTATTTATCCTGTCAATTCCGCACAGAATATGTTATATGTTTCAATGAGATTCTCCAAAACTCCAGAGAGTATAGGCTCAATCTCTTCTCATCGGACAACCCTCTCATCCCAGGAATCAATCTATTGAACCTTTGTTTTTTTTATTCGTTTATGGGATGTGGGCGTCGCTGGCAAGGCCAGCATTTATTGCCGATCTCTAGTTGCCCCTGAGAAGGTGGTGGTGAGCCACCTTCTTGAACTGCTGCAGTCCGTGTGTTGAAGGTACTCCCATAGTGCTCAGGGAGGGTTCCAGGATTTTGACGCAGCAACGATGAAGGATCGGTGATATACTTCTAAGTCAGGATGGTGTATGAATTAGAGGGAAACTTGGAGGTGGTGGTGTTCCCATGCACCAGCTGCCCTTGTCCTAGGTGGCAGAGGTCGTGGGTTTGGGAGGTGCTGCCGAAGAAGCCTTGGCAAGTTGCTGCAGTGCATCGAGTAGATGGTACACACTGCAGCCATGGTGGAGGGAATAAATGTTTAAGGTGGTGGTGGTGGTGAATGGGTGCCAATCAAGTGGGCTGCTTTGACTTGGATGGTGTCGAGCATTCCATCACACCCCTTACTTGTGCATTGTAGATGGTGGAAAGGCTTTGGGGAGTCAGGAGGTGAGACTATCGCTGCAGAATACCTAGCCTCTGGCCTGCTCTTGTTGCCACAGTAGTAATGTGGCTGGTACAGTTAAGTTTCTGGTCAATGGTGACCCCCAGGATGTTGATGGTGGGGGATTCGGCAATGGTAATGCCAAGGGGCGGTGATTATACTTTCGCTTGTTGGAGATAGTCATTGCCTGGCACTTCTGTGGCGCGAATGTTACCTGCCACTTATCAGCCCAAGCCTGAACGTCATCCATATCATGTTGCATGCGGGCATGGACTGCTTCATTATCTGAGGAGTTGTGAATGGCGCTGAACACTGTGCAGTCATCACCGAACATCCCCATTTCTGATCTTATGTTGGAGGGAAGGTCGTTGATGAAGCAGCTGAAGATGGTTGGGCCTAGGACACTGCCCTTAGGAACTCCTGTAGCGATGTCCTGGGTCTGTGATGATTGACCTTCGCCCACCACAACCATCTTCCTTTGTGCTAGGTATAACTCCAGCCAGTGGAGAGTTTCTCCCCCCACCCCCCCCGCCCCGATTCCCATTGACTTCAGTTTTACTGGGGCTCCTTGATGCCACACTCGGTCAAATGCTGCCTTGATATCTAGGGCAGTCATTCTCACCTCACCTCTAGAATTCAGCTCCTTTGTCCATGCTTGGACCAAGGCTGTAATGAAGTCGGGAGCCGAGTGGTCTTGGCGGTACCCAAACTGGGCATCAGTGAGCAGGTTATTGGTGAGTAAATGCCGCTTGATAGCACTGTTGATGACACCTTCCATCACTTTGCTGATGATTGAGAGTTGGATGATGGGGCGGTAATTGGCTGGATTGGATTTGTCCTGCTTTTTGTGGACAGGACAAACTTTGGCAGTTTTCCAGATTGTCGGATAGATGCCAGTGTTGTAGCTGTACTGGAACAGCTTGGCTAGAGGCGCGGCTAGTTCTGGCGCACAAGTCTTCAGCATGATAGCAGGGATGTTGTTGGGGCCCACAGCCTTTGCTGTATGCAGTGCGCTCAGCCGTTTCTTGATATCACGTGGAGTGAATCGAATTGGATGAAGACTGGCTTCTGTGATAGTGGGGACCTCAGGAGTAGGCCAATATGGATCATCCACTTGGCACTTCTGGCAGAAGATGGTTGTAAACACTTCAGTCTTCTGTTTTGCACTCACGTGCTGGGTCCTGTAAGCATACACAGACACTTAATTCTTAATTTTAATTTTGATATATATTGAAATGCTTTGCCAGGCCAAAAGTTTCTTTCAAAGTGAAATAAAGTTGCTGCTGATAAGGGACATGGGATTTGCTTTGATAGACAACAGAGATAAACAAAGCTCCTTAGTTTTGCAGACACGGTATCTCTGATGATTTTTCGGAGGTTAAAGGGGAGAAGTCAAACCGTTGACGTTTTGAAATGCAGATTACGACGTAACCCATGGACCGCAACCAAGTGGTTTTCTGCCACTTTTGTAAACTTTAGGAGTGAATGAACAATTTTGGGCTGTGATAAGGACAACTAATGGATAGCCACACAGGATGTGTGAGTATGAACGTTTGACTGCTCAAACAACTCAGACCAACATTAAAGGAACATTTCACTATCTCTGAATGATTGATTTACTGAAAAGGGCAAGGAAAGCTGTATAAAACACAATGGCTAAAGAATATCGGCACTGCAGTCAGAAGAAGGTGGTTTGGTCAGTCATTTCGCCTACGAGGATCAGGTTGCAGTCGGAAGGAGGGGCCTGGCCAGTCTTTTTGCTTACGAGGACCTACAATCAATGCTGGACCGATCATCGGCGGGAGGTTGTTTGTATGATTTCCTGTAATATTATTGGTGGACTGCTCGAATACTGGTTGGGGTTTAGACTCTGCCTTAGGAACAATAAAAGGTTAAAGACAGAACCCGTGTGTCTGGTGTAATTTCTCATAAGTCTCGAGTCCGAACTCTATAACCTGTTGGACGGGGCGAGGGGTAATTCTGCACATCTTACAGCTCCACCATCATTGAGGATGGGGATAGTCATGGATCCTCCTCCTCCTGTTAGTTGTTTAATGTTCCACCACCATTCACGACTGGATGTGGCAGGACTGCAGAGCTTTGATCCGATCCGTTGATTGTGGGATCGCTTAGCCCTGTCTATAGCATGCTGCTTCCGCTTTTTAGCATGCATGTAGTCCTGTGTTGCAGCTTCCCCAGGTTGGCACCTGGTGCTGTTCCTGGCATGCTCTTCTACACTCCTTATTGAACCAGGGTTGGTCCCCTGGCTTGATGGTAATGGTAGAGTGAGGGATATGCCGGGCCATGAGGTTACAGATTGTGGTAAAATACAATTCTGCTGCTGATTGCCCTCAGCGCCTCATGGATGTTCCGTTTGGAGCTGTTAGATTTGTTCTGAATCTATCCCATTTAGCATGGTGGTAGTGCCACACAAAACGTGTAAGGGTATCTTCAGTGTGAAGACGGGACTTCGTCTCCACAATGACTGTGCGGTGGTCACTGCTACAGATGTTCGTGTGTCATGGACAGATGCATCTGTGACAGGTAGACTTGTGAGGACGAGGTCAAGTAGGTTTTTCCCTCGTGTTGTTTCACCACCTGTCTCCGGCCCAGAGTGGCAGCTATGTCATTCGGTCAGCTCGGTCAGTAGTGGTGCAACCGAGCCACGCTTGGTGATGGACATTGAAGTCCCCCACCCAGAGTACATTCTGTGCCCTTGCTACTCTCAGTGCTTCTTCCAAGTGGTGTTCAACATGGAGGAGTACTGATTCATCAGCTGAGGGAGGGCGGTAGGTGGTAATCAGCAGGAGGTTTCCTTGCCCATGTTTGACCTGAAGCCGTGAGACTTCATGGGGTCCAGGGTCAATGTTGAGGACTCCCAGGGCCACTCCTTCCTGACTGTATACCACTGTGCCGCCACCCCTGGTGGGTGTGTCCTGTCCCACCCAGGGATGGTGATGGAGGAGTTTGGGACATTTGCTGAAAGGTATGATTGTGTGAGTATGACTATGTCAGGCTTGATAGCTCTCCCAATTTTGGCACAAGTCCCCAGATGTTGGTGAAGAGGACTTTGCAGGGTCGACTGGGCTGGGTGCACCGTTGCCATGTCCGTAGCCGGTGCCGAGTGGTTCGTCCGGTTTCATTTTTTTTAATTGTGTTTCATAGCAGTTTGTTACAACTGAGTGACATGCTAGGCCATTTCAGAGAGCAGTTAGGAGTCAACCACATTTTTGTGGGTCTGAAGTCACATATAGGCCAGACCTGGTGTTCCTAAAGGACATTAGTGAACCAGATGGGTTTTTACGACAATCCGATAGTTTCATGTTACTAGCTTCCAGATTTATTTAATTAAATGAATTTAAATTCCCCAGCTGCTGTGGTGGGATTTGAACTCACATCTCCGGATCATTAGTCCAGGGGCTCGGGATTACTGGCCCACTAACATTACCACTATGCTACCGTTCCCATTGTTGCACCACCTCTAAGGCAAGTATAATCTTCCTTAACTAAGGCGACCAGAACTGTGCGCAGTGCTCCAGGTGTGGCCTCACCAAGGCCCTGTACAATTGTAGCGAGACTTCCTTACTCTTATACTCCAACCCCCTTGCAATAAAGGCCAACATGCCATTTGCCTTCCTAACTGCTGTACCTGCATGCTGACTCTGTTGTGTTTCTTGTACTAGGACACCTACATCTCTATGGACACCAATATTTAATAGTTTCTCACCATTTAAAAAATATTCTGTTTTTCTATTCTTCCTACCAAAGTGAATAACCTCGCATTTCTCCACACTATACTCCATCTGCCACCTTATTGCCCACTCACTTAACCTGTCTATATCCTTTTGCAGGCTCTTTGCGTCCTCCTCACATCTTACTTTTCCACTTAGCTTTGTATTGTCAGCAAACATGGATACATTTCTCTACAGACGCCTGAAGGCCGAGGTCCAACAAAAAACTTGCGACTAAAAGAACAGATGGTGGGTGGAGAAAGCGCAGGAGATCCAGCAGCTAGCTGACAGCCACGACGTGTGTGGATTCTTTAGCGCAGTCAAGACCACCTACGGCCCAAGCACCCAAGGTCCTACCCCACTGCGGGCCAAGAACGGAGAGGTACTCATCAAGGACAGAGAGGCAGTCAGTGCCCCCACTGGAAGGAGCACTTCGAAGATCTCCTTAACCGTGACTCTGTCTTCGACGAGTGTCCTCGACTCCATCCCGCAGCATGCTACCCACCACCACCTCAGCACAACCCCAGCCTGACATGAGGTTGAAAAGGCTATCCGGCAACTGAAGAACAACAAGGCCTCAGGAGCAGATGGAATCCCCACCGAGACACTAAAGCATAGCGGAGAAGCACTATTGGCGCGAATACATGAACTAATTTCTCTTATTTGGAAGGAGGAGAGCATGCCAGGGGATCTCAGAGATGCCGTAATCGTGACCATCTTCAAGAAAGGTGACAAGTCCGATTGCGGTAATTACAGAGGAGTTTCCCTGCTGTCCGCCACAGGGAAAGCCATCGCAAGAATCTTCCTCAATCGCCTTCTCCCAGTGGCTGAAGAGCTCCTCCCAGAGTCGCAATGCGGATTCCGCCCACTAAGGGGCACAATGGACATGATCTTCACCGCGCGTCAATTACAAGAGAAATGCAGGGAACAGCACCAACTGCTGTACGTGGCCTTCTTTGACCTCACAAAGGCCTTCGACACTGTCAACCATGAGGGATTATGGAGTGTCCTCCTCAAATTCATCTGCCCTCAAAAGTTTGTCACCATCCTCCGCCTGCTTCACGACAACATGCAAGCCGTGATCCTGACCAACGGATCCACCACAGACCCAATTCACATAAAGACCTGGGTCAAGGGAGGCTGTGTCATCGCACCAATGCTCTTCTCGATCTTCCTTGCTGCAATGCTCCATCTCACCCTCAGTAAGCTCCCTGCTGGAGTGGAGCTAATCTACAGAACAAACGGGAAACTGTAAAACCTCCGTCACCTCCAGTCCAGATCCAAGGTCGTCCCATATCCACTGTCGTCGAATTACAGTATGCAGATGATGCTTGCGTCTGCGCACACTTGGAGGTCGAACTCCAAACCATTGTCAACACCTTCACCAAAGCGTACGAGAGCATGGGCCTTACACTAAACATCCGTAAGACAAAGGTCCTCTACCAACCTGCCCCCACCACACAGTACTGCCCCCTGATTATCAAAATCCACGACGAGGCCTTGGACATTTTCCATACCTCGGGAGCCTACTGTCAACAAGGGCAGACATCGACAACGAAGTCCAACACCGCCTTCAGTGTGCCAGTGCAGCCTTCGGTCGCCTGAGGAAGAGAGCGTTTGAAGAGCAGGACCTCGAACCCGGCATCAAGCTCATGGTCTACAGAGCAGCAGTGATACCCACCCTCCTGTATGCCTCAGAGACATGGACCATGTACAGCAGGCACCTCAAAGCACTGGAGAGGTACCACCAACGCTGCCTCTGCAAGATCCTGCAAATCCATTGGCAGGATAGCCATACCAACATCAGTGTTCTCGCTCAGGCCAACATCCCCAGCATCGAAGCTCTGACCACGTTCAATCAGCTCCGATGGACGGGCCACAGCATCCACATGTCCGATACGAGACTCCCAAAACAAGCGCTCTAGTTGGAGCTCCGACACGGCAAGTGAGCCGCAGGTGGGCAAAGGAAACGCTTCAAGGACACCCTCAAAGCCTCCTTGAAAAAGTGCAACATCCCCACCAACACCTGGAAACCCTGACACAGACCACACAAAGTGGAGGGAAGGTGCCGAACACCTCCAAGCGCAAACAGTGGAAGGAGCGCACATCAACCCAAGCACCCCACCCACCCGCCCCTTCAACCACCGTCTGTGACAGAGACTGAAGGTCCGGCATTGGACTAATCAGTCACCTGAGAACTCATTTTTAGCATGGAACCAAGTCATCCTCGGTTCTGAGGGTCTGCCGAAGAGAGAGATTTCGCTCGGTCCCTTCATCTAAGTCATTAATATAGATTGTAAATAGCTGAGGCCCACGTACTGATCCTGTGACACCCCACTAATTACAAGCTGCCAAACTGAAAATGACCCGTTTATCCCTACTCTCTGTTTCCTGTCTGTTAACCAATCCTCAATCCATGTTAATATATTACCCCCCAACCCCATGTTCCCTTATCTTGCTTAACAACCTTTTATGTGGCATATTATCAAATGCCTTTTGGAAATACTTTTCTCAATTTCCTCCAGATCCGCTGCCGATTATGACGTCACTTTGTGATTTTACTCTGGGTTTGTTCACTGTCGCTGGGCCCCTTTTAAACTGAGCCAGTTCCTGCTCTTTTACTCTGGGGCTGTGCTGTCACTGGGCCCCTTTTCAACTGAGCCGGTTCCCACTCTTTCACTCTGCGGGGCTGTGCTGTCACTGGGCTCCTTTTAAACTGAGCCAGTTCCCACTCTTTTACTCTGTAGGGCTGTGCTGTCACTGGGCCCCTTTTCAACTGAGCCGGTTCCCACTCTTTCACTCTGCGGGGCTGTGCTGTCACTGGGCTCCTTTTAAACTGAGCCAGTTCCTGCTCTTTTACTCTGTGGGGCTGTGCTGTCACTGGGCCCCTTTTCAAACTAAGCCAGTTCCCATTCTTTTACTCTGTGGGGCTGTGCTGTCACTGGGCCCCTTTTAAACTGAGCCAGTTCTCATTCTTTTACTCTGTGGGGCTGTGCTGTCGCTGGGCCCCTTTTAAACTGAGCCGGTTCCTGCTCTTTTACTCTGGGGCTGTGCTGTCACTGGGCTCCTTTTAAACTGAGCCGGTTCCTGCTCTTTTACTCTGTGGGGCTGTGCTGTCACTGGGCCCCTTTTAAACTGAGCCGGATCCTGCTCTTTTACTCTGGGGCTGTGCTGTCACTGGGCCCCTTTTAAACTGAGCCAGTTCCTGCTCTTTTACTCTGTGGGGCTGTGCTGTCACTGGGCTCCTTTTAAACTGAGCCGGTTCCTGCTCTTTTACTCTGTGGGGCTGTGCTGTCACTGGGCCCCTTTTAAACTGAGCCGGATCCTGCTCTTTTACTCTGGGGCTGTGCTGTCACTGGGCCCCTTTTAAACTGAGCCAGTTCCTGCTCTTTTACTCTGTGGGGCTGTGCTGTCACTGGGCCCCTTTTAAACTGAGCCAGTTCCCGCTCTTTCACTCTGTGGGGCTCTGCTGTCGCGGGCCCCTTTTCAAACTGAGCCAGTTCCCATTCTTTTACTCTGCGGGGCTGTGCTGTCGCTGGGCCCCTTTTCAAACTGAGCCAGTTCCCACTCTTTTACTCTGTGGGGCTCTGCTGTCGCTGGTCTCCTTTTAAACTGTGCCAGTTCCCACTCTTTTACTCTGTGGGGCTGTGCTGTCACTGGGCCCCTTTTAAACTGAGCCGGTTCCCTCTCTTTTACTCTGTGGGCTGTGCTGTCGCTGGGCTCCTTTTAAACTGAGCCGGTTCCCTCTCTTTTACTCTGTGGGGCTGTGCTGTCACTGGGCCCCTTTTAAACTGAGCCAGGTTCCATTCTTTTACTCTGTGGGGCTGTGCTGTCACTGGGCCCCTTTTAAACTGAGCCGGTTCCCTCTCTTTTACTCTGTGGGGCTGTGCTGTCACTGGGCTCCTTTTAAACTGAGCCGGTTCCCACTCTTTTACTCTGTGGGGCGGTGGTGTTGCTGGGCCCCTTTTAAACTGAGCCGGTTCCCACTCTTTTACTCTGTGGGGCTGTGCTGTCACTGGGCTCCTTTTAAACTGAGCCGGTTCCCACTGTTTTACTCGGTGGGCTGTGCTGTCGCTGGGCCCCTTTTAAACTGAGCCAGTTCCCACTCTTTTACTCTGTGGGCTGTGCTGTCACTGGGCCCCTTTTAAACTGAGCCAGCTTCCACGCTTTTACTCTGTGGGGCTGTGCTGTCACTGGGCTCCTTTTAAACTGAGCCGGTTCCCACTGTTTTACTCGGTGGGCTGTGCTGTCACTGGGCCCCTTTTAAACTGAGCCAGTTCCCGCTCTTTTACTCTGTGGGGCTGTGCTGTCGCTGGGCCCCTTTTAAACTGAGCTGGTTCCCACTCTTTTACTCTGTGGGCTGTGCTGTCACTGGGCCCCTTTTAAACTGAGCCAGCTTCCACGCTTTTACTCTGTGGGGCTGTGCTGTCGCTGGGCCCCTTTTAAACTGAGCTGGTTCCCACTCTTTTACTCTGTGGGCTGTGCTGTCACTGGGCCCCTTTTAAACTGAGCCAGCTTCCACGCTTTTACTCTGTGGGGCTGTGCTGTCACTGGGCTCCTTTTAAACTGAGCCAGTTCCTGCTATTTTACTCTGTGGGGCTGTGCTGTCACTGGGCCCCTTTTAAACTGAGCCAGTTCCCACTCTTTTACTCTGTGGGGCTGTGCTGTCACTGGGCTCCTTTTAAACTGAGCCGGTTCCTGCTCTTTTACTCTGTGGGGCTGTGCTGTCGCTGGGCTCCTTTTAAACTGAGCCAGTTCCCATTGTTTTATTCTGTGGGGCTGTGCTGTCACTGGGCCCCTTTTAAACTGAGCCGGTTCCTGCTATTTTACTCTGTGGGGCTGTGCTGTCACTGGGCCCCTTTTAAACTGAGCCGGTTCCTGCTATTTTACTCTGATAAATCTTATTTGTTCCACTCACACCCACCGTACCAGACACACCCACACACTCACAACATGGGACTGTAACTGGATTGTAATGCACGTCTCAGGAGAATATTAAACTTGGGCACCACAGAAATAATTACAATGTAAATGTCAAGATCATGGCAACTCATTCCCTGGAGGGTGCAGGTATTCCCGGGATTCTGTAGATATTGTGGGAAGCCGATTCTTCTTAGGCAGTCCCTCGGAACCGAGGATGACTTGCTTCCACATTAAAAATGGGTTCTCAGGTGGCTGGTTAGTCCAATGCGGGACCTACAGTCTCTGTCACAGATGGGGCAGACGGTGGTTGAAGGGGCGGGTGGGTGGTGCTTGGGTTGACGTGCGCTCCTTGCACTGCCTGCGCTTGCTCCCAGCGAAGAGACTCGAGGTGTTCGGCGCCTTCCCAGATGCTTCTCCTCCACTTTGCAGTCTTGGGCCAGGGATTCCCAGGTGTCGGTGGGGATGTTACACTTTTTCAAGGAGGCTTTGAGGATGTCCTTGAAGCATTTCCTCTGCCCATCTGGGGCTCTCGTGCTATGCCTTATAGAGCGCTTGTTTTGGGAGTCTCGTATCGGGCATGCGGACAATGTGACCCATCCATCGGAGCTGATTGAGCGTGTTCAAAGCTTCGATGCTGGGGATGTTGGCCTGAGCAAGAACACTGACGTTGCGCCTATCCTGCCAATGGATTTGCAGGATCTTGCGGAGGCAGCATTGGTGGTATCTCTCCAGTGCTTTGAGGTGCCTGCTGTACATGGTCCATGTCTCTGAGGCATACAGGAGGGCGGGTATCACTGCTGCTCTGTAGACCATGAGCTTAGTGCTGGGTTTGAGGTCCTGGTCTTCAAACACTCTCTTCCTCAGGCGACCGAAGGCTGCACTGGCACACTGAAGGCGGTGTTGGACTTCGTTGTCGACGTCTGCCCTTGTTGACAGTAGGCTCCCGAGGTATGGAAAGTGGCCCATGTTGTCCAAGGCCTTGTCATGGATTTTGATAATCGGGGAGCAGCACTGTGCGGTGGGGGCAGGTTGGTAGAGGACCTTTGTCTTACAGATATTTAGTGTAAGGCCTATGCTCTCGTACGCTTCGGTGAAGGTATTGACGATGGTTTGGAGTTCGACATCCGAGTGAGCGCAGATTACTTCAGTGACAACAACTGATCCGTCCCGGAATAGACAAAACAATGGATTGGTTTAAATCTGTTCAGAATTATCGGGCAAATGTTGCATTAATTTCAAAATTCTCATTTGTGACTGTGCACTTTCACTGAACTAAACTAAAATATAATCCCTCACCTTCAAAAATATCAGTGTGTCATTTTGCTCCATCTGTCATTAAGAACTTTTCCTGAACAGAATTTAAATTCTCTTGAATCTCTCAAAGATTTTTTTCCATTATTTCTAGGCTCCTCCTCTCTTGTTCCCTGTGATCTCTGATTAAAGGCTGCTTTTTTCACTGAGAATCTGGTGCATTTTAGCGAACTCGGATGTGATGCGGGTCTGCAGACTGCTCGATTGTTCCTACCAAATGAAATGTGAAAAATAATGGCCCGGAATTTGCGGTCGGCATGACAGCGAACAGGCAGCATTCGCCGTCATTCCGCCTTTGAAACTGACCGCAACTTCGGGATTTGTTGCATGCCTGAAGTTGCGGTCAGTCATTGACAGCTCCCAAACAGGCTGTGCTGTGCCCCCGACTCCTCCACCGAGCCGGCAATCTGTGTAATCAGCCAAATCATTGAAACAGACAAAAACCTCGGCTCTTCTGCAGTAAGTTCATTGTTAAATTCTCCACTAAACGTTAGACCCAAAGGGATTAGGTATAACTGGGGTTTACATAAGAACATAAGAAGTAGGAGCAGGAGTAGGCCATACGGGCCCGCTCCGCCATTCAATAGGATCATGGCTGATCCGAACCTAGACGCACGTCCACTTCCCTGCCCGCTCCCCGTAACCCCTAATTCCCTTATCAGCTAGGAAATTGTCTATCTCCGTTTTAAATTTATTTAATGTCGCAGCTTCCACAGCTCTCTGAGGTAGCAAACTCCATCGATTTACTACCCTCTGAGTGAAGAAGTTTCTCCTCATCTCAGTTTTGAAAGGGCAGCCCCTTATTCTAAGATTATGCCCCCTAGTTCTAGTCTCACCCATCAGTGGAAACATCCTCCCCGCATCCACCCGATCAAGCCCCCTCTCAATCTTATATGTTTCGATAAGATCGCCTCTCATTCTTCTGAACTCCAATGAGTAGAGGCCCAACCTACTCAACCTTTCCTCATAAGTCAACCCCCTCATCTCCGGAATCAACCGCTAAACAAATGATAAGGGCCTGGAAAACTCATTTTAATTTTGTGCAGTGTGAAATTTGTCCATTTTAATAAATATTAAAATTTTTAAGAAGTTTTTCAAAAGAATACAGTATTTTTTTTAAGTTTATCTTTATTTCAGGTTTGCCTCTTCACCATGTGAAAGCCCCAATCTTTCTTTTGCTCTCACTATTTTAAAAAGTTATAATTTTAAGCGCTTACTCACTGCCTTCTTCGTGGTCTGTGAGAATTCTGCCTTTTGATCAGCTGCTTAGACAGCTTGTTGTCACAGCAGTGCGAACAAGGGAATCCCCACTACAGTTCAACGAATTGAACTGAAGGTCAGAAAACACGAGCTTCTCAATTCCAAGATCCTTGTGCAAAGCATACTTCGGGGCCAACAGCGAACACCTTCACTTCGCTGCTGACTACGAATTCCGGGCTTTTTCTGCAATAAAAACAAAAAAATAAAATAAAATTTCAAAAATCAACACGGAGATTTACCCTAATTTGGGAAATCAGCTGTTTCTGCCATCGCTCCGTTTCTTGAACCACCGATTTCTTCTCTGTGAGAGAATCTAAGGAAGATTTCAGCTGACCCTGGGATTGGGAGAGAAAATCACAGAATAAAAGTGTGAGACTGTGGCGGATTGCCACCTAAACTGGCGCAATCCACTTTTCCGTCCGTGGACAATAAATCGGGCACCTTGCCTTTAAGAAGCATGCTGCCTTTAAGGCATGACAAAGGAGCGGGCGTCGCCCTCAGTGTGTACTCAAAGGCGTCGCCCTCATTCAGTTTTTAGGGTTTAGCAGAGAGAGGAGCTGAGGCAGCCATCTCTCAAGAGAATGTAATAAAAGCCATGTGTTCCTCAGATCGGTTCGGCCTCCATTCGTGTTCCGCGGCAGCCGCAACATTGGTGACCCCGACGCTCAGAACGTATTCCGAGCACTGCAATGGCGGACACGAACGCAGTTTCCGTAAAACTGCCGGAGTTTTGGGAAAACCAGCCCGAAGCCTGGTTCCTCCAAGCTGAGTCCCGATTCCGGCTGCGACACATCACCACAGATGGGACGAAGTATGACTACCTCGTCGCATCACTCGGTAGCTCCACAGTCATGAAGGTCTGGATAGCGCTGCAGAACTCACCAGAGGAGGGCAAGTATGCACATCTTAAGGCCGCGCTCCTTAAAAAATTTACGACCTCGACATACCAGCGAAACTGCCGCCTCCTCGACCTTCCAGGCCTCGGTGACGCCTCACCATCAGACTTCCTCTCCCACATGTTCTCACTCACCGACGAGAGCCCACCCGGGTCCCTCTTCCGCACGCTGTTCATCCGCCAGCTACCTCCCAGCATCCGCCCAGCGATCGTGGCGTCCGGCCTCACGGACCTAGAAGCCCTGGCCGACGAGGCCGACAAGCTGCTGTCCGCTCACTCCAGCCGCGACGTCGCTCCGGACCTGGCAGCCACAGCCTGGGCGCGCCCCTCACCGGCCACCACGCGGCCACAAGGCCTTCGCGCCCCACAAACCCGGGCTACTGTTATTACCACGCACGGTTCGGCGCCAGGGCACAACGGTGCACACCTCCCTGCTCCTTCAAGTCCGCCCCTGTACCAGCCCCCGCGATGGCCGTGGGCTCCCTGCTGTACGTCACGGATGACAAAACCGGCCACCGGTTCCTGTGCGACACTGGAGCTCAGCACAGCATCATCCCGGCCTCCGCCCTCGACATCCAAAAGGGCGAACGAGGACAGGCGCTGGCTGCCGCTAACGGCTCGGACATCCGGACGTACGGCACCCGCACAGTCACCCTCGACCTCGCTGGTCGCCGCTACTGATGGGAGTTCATCACTGCCAAGGTACTCTCCCCTCTCATCAGCGCAGACTTCCTGTGCGCCCACGGCCTACTGGTAGACATCCCTCGACACTGCCTCGTGGACATGAACACCATGTCCCCCATCCTGGGCGCCATGGCCCCCCGTCAACCCGCCGACATGGCGTCACAGTGCCACGCCCAGGCCACGGATGACTGCTCGGCACTCCTGGCCGAATTCCCGGCCCTCACCAACCCGACCTTCTCCGCGGAGGTCGCCAAACACGGGGTGGAACACTTCATCCCCACCACAGGCCCCCCAGTGTACGCCCACGCCCGCAGGCTGGACCCGGCCAAACTGGAGATCGCGCGGACCGAGTTTGCCACTATGGAACAGCTCGGCATCATCCGCCGCTCCAACAGTCCCTGGGCCTCCCCACTCCACATCGCCCCCAAACCAGGCGGGGGTTGGCGCCCCTGCGGGGATTACCGCCGCCTCAACGATGCCACCACCCCTGATCGGTACCCCGTGCCGCACATTCAGGACTTCTCGGCTAGACTGGCCGGCCGGTCAGTCTTTTCCAAAGTCGACCTGGTGCGCGGCTACCACCAAGTCCCCGTCCACCCCGCGGACGTCCCCAAGACGGCCGTAATCACCCCCTTCGGGCTTTTCGAGTTCCTGCGGATGCCCTTCGGCCTCAAAAATGCGGCCCAGGCATTCCAACGGCTCATGGACTCGGTCCTTGGGGACCTGAAGTTCCTGTTCGTCTACCTGGATGACATCCTGGTAGCCAGTTCCTCCAAGCAGGAACACCTCGAACACCTTCGCATCCTGTTCGGGCGCCTCAGCGACCACGGGCTCATCCTCAGCCCAGCCAAGTGCCAGTTCGGCCTGGACAAGATCGACTTCCTCGGCCACCACATCACCCATGCTGGGGCCATTCCCCTGCCCACCAAGGTGCAGGCCGTCCAGCAATTTCCCCGCCCCACCACCATCAAAGGACTCCAGGAGTTCCTCGGGATGGTGAATTTCTACAACCGCTTCATCCCCAAAGCGGCGTCCCTCATGAGGCCCCTGTATGAAGCCCTCCGGGGCAGGAGCGGCAAGATGGCGGTCGAATGGACGGCAGACGTATCAGCCGCCTTCAACTCCACCAAGACCGCGCTCGCCGACGCCACCCTGCTCGCGCACCCACGGCCCAATGCCAGAGTAGCGCTCACCACGGACGCCTCCGACCACGCGGTCAGCGCCGTGTACGAGCAGTGGGTCGACGGCGCCTGGCAACCACTTGCCTTCTTCAGCCGCCAACTACGCCCCCCGGAGGTCAAGTACAGCACCTTCGACCGCGAGCTCCTCACGCTGTACCTGGCGGTCCGCCATTTTCGGTTTTTGCTGGAGGGCCACCCCTTCACTGCGTTTGTCGACCACAAACCCCTGACATTCGCAATGGCAAAGACAACCAACTCCTGGTCCGCCAGGCAGCAGCGCCAGCTCGCAGCAGTGTCCGAGTTCACCACGGACATCCAACACGTCTCCGGCCGAGACAACGTGGTAGCCGACTGCCTCTCCCGCCCCGCCATCCACGCCGCACACCTGGCAGTCGACTACGCTCAACTCGCAGCAGACCAGCTCACGGACCCTGATCTGCTCTCCGCACCTACCAACCTACCAGGGCTACGCCTGGCCGACGTCGCCTGCGGCCCGACCGCAGTCACGGTCAAGTGCGACATATCCCTATCTCAACCTCGGCCCGTCGTCCCAGCGTCCTGGCGCCGCCGGGTATTCGAGATTCTCCACAACCTCTCCCACCCCGGCGCCCGCGCATCCATCAAATTGGTAGCCAACCGCTTTGTCTGGCGCGGCCTTCGCAAGGATGTGCGTACTTGGGCCAACTCCTGCCTAGCCTGCCAACGGGCCAAGGTGCAGCAACACACGAAAGCACCCCTCGAGGAGTTCACCGTCCCTTCACGTAGATTCGACCACATCCACGTGGACATCGTCGGGCCCCTGCCGCTGTCGCAAGGCCACACGCACTTGCTGACGATCATCGACCGCACCACGCGCTGGCCCAAGGCAATTCCACTGACCTCTACCACCACCGCCGACATCGCCAGAGCCTTCGTCAGCACCTGGGTCGCACGGTTCAGCGTCCCCTCCGACATGACGTCGGACAGAGGTCCGCAATTTACCTCTGAACTCTGGACCGCCATCGCACGCAATCTTGGGGTGACCATTCACCGCACCACAGCGTACCACCCCCAAGCCAACGGACTGTGTGAGCGGTTCCACAGATCCTTGAAGGCATCTCTTCGAGCCAGCCTCCAGGACAGCGCCTGGACCGACTGACTCCCGTGGGTCCTCCTCGGCCTGCGCTCCGCGGTTAAAGAAGACCTCCACGCATCGGCAGCAGAGCTCGTGTACGGCCAGCCGCTGTGCGTACCCGGCAAGTTCCTGCCCACCGCCACGACATCCTGGTCAGCCGACCAGCAACGCCACGACTTCGCCTCACCGGCGCTACAGTTCGCCCCAGTGCCCATTGCCCGGCACGGCGAATCCACCTCACACGTCCCGCTAAGCCTGCACCAGGCACGGTTCGTTTTCGTCCGGCACGATGCCCACCGCGGACCCCTTCAACCCCCGTACGACGGGCCCTACAAAGTGCTACAGGCTGGGGACAAATTTTTCGACCTACAAGTGGGCGACAGGACTGAAAAAGTGTCGGTTGACCGACTCAAGCCAGCACACTCGGAGCCCGGTGAGCAGGTCCCAGTAGCTCGTCCACCGCCATGCGGCCGACCTGCCCTCAAGCCAGTACACCCGGCTGCTCCACGCCCGGCCGTTCCACGTCCACCGGCGTCCTACAAGAGCCGCTCCGGCCGGCCCATCAGACCGCCGCACCGTCTCGTCCACACCTCCTAAGCGGATTCTGGGGGGAGCTGTGTGGTGGATCGCCACCTAAACGGGCGCAATCCACTTTTCCGTCCGTGGACAATAAATCGGGCACCTTGCCTTTAAGAAGCATGCTGCCTTTAAGGCATGACAAAGGAGCGGGCGTCGCCCTCAGTGTGTACTCAAAAGCGCGGGCGTCGCCCTCATTCAGTTTTCGGGTTTAGCAGAGAGGAGCTGAGGCAGCCATCTCTCAAGAGAATGTAATAAAAGCCATGTGTTCCTCAGATTGGTTCGGCCTCCATTCGTGTTCCGCGGCAGCCTCAACAAGACCATGAAAATGTGATAAATTAATCAGGTGAACAAATCTGTTCCTTTTACCTTGTAGATTCCAACAGCTTCTTCAATGGGCCTGAAGCGGTGCTCTCTGTGTTCCCGCTCATCTCTACAAATCACACAGATCAATTTCTTGTCAGTTTCACAAAACAGCTTCAGTTCTTCCTGATGTTCCTCACAGTGAAGTTTACTTTCCTTCTCTTTCGGATTCAGGGTTAATTTTCGAGCTAAAGCCCGATTAACCCAGAGGTTTATTTCCGGAAACTCCTCTCGACATTCCGGGCAGGAGTTTGTCTCCTTTTCCCAACACTGTGTGATACAGGAGCGGCAGAAGTTGTGTCCACACTCCAGTGAAACCTGATCGGTGAAGAAATCCAGACAAATGGGACAAATTGCCTCCTCGGTCCAACTCTCGGCCTGTTGTCTGGAAGCCACGTTCACCCTCAGCACTGCCTGATATCGCTTTTAGTTTGGATGTTGCTGCGCTGCCGAACACCTTCAGTTCAGTGATTTCCCGATGGAGTTCACTGCAATACTCAGGGAATTATTATAAACTAGCCTATGTCCCGGGGAAACAAAACCAAGAGCAGTCTAAAGGATAAACAGGGTAAGAGGACGGAGGGGAATAATTGTTGAACCGGAATGATTTGCAACGCATTTTTGGTTCTCTCTGCGCATGTGTACTTGACCAGTTGCTCAGCCGCAGTATCCAAAGGTGCCGCAGCTTTCCGCGGCTCTATGCAGAGCAGCGCAGGGCATCGGGGGCCAGAAGGGGGCAGAGGGGATCGAAGGGAGGTGGAGAGAGGATTGAAAGGGTGGCGGGGGGGGGGGAAAGAGAGGATTGAAGGGGGGTTGAGGGGGGGGAAGAAAGGATTGAAGGGGGGGGAAGGGGATCGAAGGGGGGGAAGGGGATGGGGATCGAAGGGGGGGAAGGGGATGGGGATCGAAGGGGGGGAAGGGGATGGGGATCGAAGGGGGGGAAGGGGATGGGGATCGAAGGGGGGGGGGGAAGGGGATCGAAGGGGGGGGGGGAAGGGGATCGAAGGGGGGGGGAAGGGGATCGAAGGGGGGGGAAGGGGATCGAAGGGGGGGGGGAAGGGGATCGAAGGGGGGGGGAAGGGGATCGAAGGGGGGGGAAGGGGATCGAAGGGGGGGGGAAGGGGATCGAGGGGGGGGAAGGGGATCGAGGGGGGGGGGAGAGGGGATCGAAGGGGGGGGAGAGGGGATCGAAGGGGGGGGAGAGGGGATCGAAGGGGGGGGAGAGGGGATCGAAGGGGGGGGAGAGGGGATCGAAGGGGGGGGAGAGGGGATCGAGGGGGGGGATCGAAGGGGGGGAGAGGGGATCGAAGGGGGGGGATCGAAGGGGGGGGAGAGGGGATCGAAGGGGGGGGGAGAGGGGATCGAAGGGGGGGGGAAGAGGGGATCGAAGGGGGGGGGAAGAGGGGATCGAAGGGGGGGGAAGAGGGGATCGAAGGGGGGGGAAGAGGGGATCGAAGGGGGGGAAGAGGGGATCGAAGGGGGGGGAAGAGGGGATCGAAGGGGGGGGAAGAGGGGATCGAAGGGGGGGGAAGAGGGGATCGAAGGGGGGGGAAGAGGGGATCGAAGGGGGGGGGAAGAGGGGATCGAAGGGGGGGGGAAGAGGGGATCGAAGGGGGGGGAAGAGGGGATCGAAGGGGGGGAAGAGGGGATCGAAGGGGGGGAAGAGGGGATCGAAGGGGGGGGAAGAGGGGATCGAAGGGGGGGGAAGAGGGGATCGAAGGGGGGGGGAAGAGGGGATCGAAGGGGGGGGAAGAGGGGATCGAAGGGGGGGGAAGAGGGGATCGAAGGGGGGGAAGAGGGGATCGAAGGGGGGGAAGAGGGGATCGAAGGGGGGGGAAGAGGGGATCGAAGGGGGGGGGAAGAGGGGATCGAAGGGGGGGGGAAGAGGGGATCGAAGGGGGGGGAAGAGGGGATCGGGGGGGAGAGGGGATCGAAGGGGGGGGAAGAGGGGATCGAAGGGGGGGGAAAGAGGGGATCGAGGGGGGGGGGAAAGAGGGGATCGAAGGGGGGGAGAGGGGGGGGGAAGAGGGGATCGAAGGGGGGGGAGAGGGGATCGAAGGGGGGGGAAGAGGGGATCGAAGGGGGGGAAGAGGGGATCGAAGGGGGGGGGAGAGGGGATCGAAGGGGGGGGGAGAGGGGATTGAAGGGGGGGAGAGGGGATCGAGGGGGGGGGAGAGGGGATCGAAGGGGGGGGGAGAGGGGATCGAAGGGGGGGGAGAGGGGATCGAAGGGGGGGGAGAGGGGATCGAAGGTGGGGGGAGAGGTGATCGAAGGGGGGGGGTGGAGAGGGGATCGAAGGGGGGGAGAGGGGATCGAAGGGGGGGGGGAGAGGGGATCGAAGGGGGGGGGAGAGGGGATCGAAGGGGGGGGGTGAGAGGGGATCGAAGGGGGGGGGTGAGAGGGGATCGAAGGGGGGGGTGAGAGGGGATCGAAGGGGGGGGAGAGAGGGGATCGAAGGGGGGGGGGGAGAGGGGATCGAAGGGGGGGGGGAGAGAGGGGGGATCGAAGGGGGGCGGGGGGAGAGGGGATTTCCAGAAGGCTTTCGACTCCATCTGGCATGACAGTTTATTCCTGAAACTTATCGAAAGCGGGGTAGGAGGGAAAACATATGATGTAATTAAATCAATGTATACAAACAATAAATGTGCAGTTAAAATTGGAGACAAACAAACAAATTACTTCCCACAGGAGCGGGGGGGTGACGCAGGGCTTGCCAATCTCACCGACACTCTTTAATATTTACATTAATGGATTGGCAAAACTACTTGAACAATCTACAGCACCCGGCCTCACCCTATATGAATCCAAGGTTAAATTCCTCCTCTATGCCGACGACCTGGTTCTGCTGTCACCAACTAAGGAGGGTCTACAGCAGAACCTGGACCTGCTGGAGTCGTACTGCCAGACTTGGGCCCTGACAATAAATCCCCAAAAAACCAAAGTCCTTGTGTTCCAGCAAAGATCCAAACAACATGGACCCACAATAAATTTCACAGTAGGAACAACCAAAATTGAACAAACCACTCACTACACATACTTGGGCGTAAAAATCAGTTCTACGGGAAACTTCAAACTGGCTGTGAATGAACTGAAAGAGAAAGCAAGAAGGGCTTTCTATGCCATCAAAAAATCAATCCAAATAGAAATCCCAATTAGCATTTGGCTCAAAATTTTCAAATCAGTAATTGAACCAATTGCACTCTATGGCAGTGAGGTCTGGGGACCACTAACACAACAAGATTTTGCAAAATGGGACAAACACCCAATTGAGATCCTACATGCGGAATTCTGTAAAAGTATCCTCCGAACTCAAAGGAAAACAGTAAACAACGCATGCAGGGCGGAACTAGGCCAATACCCATTAATAATCACTATCCAAAAAAGAGCCACCAAATTTTGGAATCACCTACAAATGAGCAACCCCCAATGCTATCACTACGACGCCCTGAAATGCCAAGAGCTGACCATAAAGAAGAATACCCTCAGTCAACTAGTCCTGGGACTCAGTGAAGTAACTAATAACAATACTAACAATAACCAGTCCCAGGACAGTGACAGGGTAACACAAAGAATTCGACCCAACACAATCGTCGCTAAGCAAAAGGAAAAATATCTGTCATATTGGGCAGAAACAACAAAAACCCAAAGCAAACTCAATTGCTACTTGGCCCTAAACAGACAATACAACATAGCTGATTACCTGACCATGGTAAAGGATAACAAACTGAGAAGAGCCTTGACAAGGTACAGACTTAGCGAACATAGCCTAGCGATCGAAAAAGGCAGACACAGGCAGACCAGGCTGCCAAGAGAAGACAGGATATGCTCTCACTGCAGTCAGGGAGTAGTTGAGACAGAGATGCACTTCCTCACAGCCTGTGGAAAATATCAGGGCATCAGAGAGAATTTCTACCAAAAATTCTCACAAATACACCCTGAATTCAGAAATCTGACTGACAACCAAAAACTCCCATTCCTACTGGGGGAGGAGAGAAGCTGTGTAACACTGGCGGCACACTATGTTACAGCTTGCCATGAACAGAGGGACAACCAGTAAACTAAGACAAGAGTATATATAAACAAGGCGAATATATATTTATAAACTCAGGGATATACCTGTTTATACACTGTATGAATGGAACCGCGTTTATGTGTTCAACCATAAATGTATTTTGATGCTTTGGCAACATAAGATGTACCTTATCATGCCAATAAAGCGATTTGTATTGTATTGGATCGAAGGGGGGGGGGCGGGAGAGGGGATCGAAGGGGGGGGGGAGAGGGGATCGAAGGGGGGGGAGAGGGGATCGAAGGGGGGGAGAGAGGGGATCGAAGGGGGGGAGAGAGGGGATCGAAGGGGGGGGAGGGGATCGAAGGGGGGGGAGGGATCGAAGGGGGGGGGAGGGGATCGAAGGGGGGGGAGAGGGGCATCGAAGGGGGGGGGGAGAGGGCATCGAAGGGGGGGGGAGAGGGGATCGAAGGGGGGGAGAGGGGATCGAAGGGGGGGGGGAGAGGGGATCGAAGGGGGGGGAGAGGGGATCGAAGGGGGGGGAGAGGGGATCGAAGGGGGGGAGAGGGGATCGAAGGGGGGGAGAGGGGATCGAAGGGGGGGGAGAGGGGATCGAAGGGGGGAGAGGGATCGAAGGGGGGGGGAGAGGGGATCGAAGGGGGGGCAGAGGGGATCGAAGGGGGGGGAGAGGGGATCGAAGGGGGGGGAGAGGGGATCGAAGGGGGGGGAGAGGGGATCGAAGGGGGGGAGAGGGGATCGAAGGGGGGAGAGGGGATCGAAGGGGGGGGAGAGGGGATCGAAGGGGGGGGGAGAGGGGATCGAAGGGGGGGGAGAGGGGATCGAAGGGGGGGAGAGGGATCGAAGGGGGGGGAGAGGGGATCGAAGGGGGGGAGAGGGGATCGAAGGGGGGGGGAGAGGGGATCGAAGGGGGGGGGAGGGGATCGAAGGGGGGGGAGAGGGGATCGAAGGGGGGGGGAGAGGGGATCGAAGGGGGGGGGAGAGGGGATCGAAGGGGGGGGAGAGGGATCGAAGGGGGGGGAGAGGGGATCGAAGGGGGGGGAGAGGGGATCGAAGGGGGGGGGAGAGGGATCGAAGGGGGGGGGAGAGGGGATCGAAGGGGGGGGAGAGGGATCGAAGGGGGGGGGAGAGGGGATCGAAGGGGGGGGGAGAGGGGATCGAAGGGGGGGGAGAGGGGATCGAAGGGGGGGGGAGAGGGGATCGAAGCGGGGGGTGAGAGGGGATCGAAGCGGGGGGGGAGAGGGGATCGAAGGGGGGGAGAGGGGATCGAAGGGGGTGAGAGGGGATCGAAGCGGGGGGGGAGAGGGGATCGAAGGGGGGGGAGAGGGGATCGAAGGGGGGGGAGAGGGGATCGAAGGGGGGGGGAGAGGGGATCGAAGGGGGGCAGAGGGGATCGAAGGGGGGGGAGAGGGGATCGAAGGGGGGGGAGAGGGGATCGAAGGGGGGGAGAGGGATCGAAGGGGGAGAGGGGATCGAAGGGGGGGAGAGGGGATCGAAGGGGGGGAGAGGGGATCGAAGGGGGGGGGAGAGGGGATCGAAGGGGGGGGGAGAGGGGATCGAAGGGGGGGGAGAGGGGATCGAAGGGGGGGGGAGAGGGGATCGAAGGGGGGTGGGGAGAGGGATCGAAGGGGGGGGGAGAGGGGATCGAAGGGGGGGGGAGAGGGGATCGAAGGGGGGGGGAGAGGGGATCGAAGGGGGGGGGAGAGGGGATCGAAGGGGGGGGAGAGGGGATCGAAGGGGGGGGGAGAGGGGATCGAAGGGGGGGGAGAGGGGATCGAAGGGGGGGGAGAGGGGATCGAAGGGGGGGGGAGAGGGGATCGAAGGGGGGGGGAGAGGGGATCGAAGGGGGGGGAGAGGGGATCGAAGGGGGGGAGAGGGGATCGAAGGGGGGGGAGAGGGGATCGAAGCGGGGGGGTGAGAGGGGATCGAAGCGGGGGGGAGAGGGGATCGAAGGGGGGGGAGAGGGGATCGAAGGGGTGGGGGGGAGAGAGGGGATCGAAGCGGGGGGTGAGAGGGGATCGAAGCGGGGGGGAGAGGGGATCGAAGCGGGGGGTGAGAGGGGATCGAAGCGGGGGGGAGAGGGGATCGAAGGGGGGGAGAGGGGATCGAAGGGGGGTGAGAGGGGATCGAAGCGGGGGGGGAGAGGGGATCGAAGGGGGGGCGAGGGGATCGAAGGGGGGGGAGAGGGGATCGAAGGGGGGGGGAGAGGGGATCGAAGGGGGGGAGAGGGGATCGAAGGGGGGGGAGTGGGGATCGAAGGGGGGGGAGAGGGGATCGAAGGGGGGGGAGAGGGGATCGAAGGGGGGGGGAGAGGGATCGAAGGGGGGGGAGAGGGGATCGAAGGGGGGGGAGAGGGGATCGAAGGGGGGGGGAGAGGGGATCGAAGCGGGGGGGGAGAGGGGATCGAAGGGGGGGGAGAGGGGATCGAAGCGGGGGGGGGAGAGGGGATCGAAGGGGGGGGTGAGAGGGGATCGAAGCGGGGGGTGAGAGGGGATCGAAGCGGGGGGGGGAGAGGGGATCGAAGGGGGGTGAGAGGGGATCGAAGCGGGGGGGAGAGGGGATCGAAGGGGGGGGAGAGGGGATCGAAGGGGGGGGAGAGGGGATCGAAGGGGGGGGAGAGGGGATCGAAGGGGGGGGAGAGGGGATCGAAGGGGGGGGGAGAGGGGATCGAAGGGGGGGGGAGAGGGGATCGAAGGGGGGGGAGAGGGGATCGAAGGGGGGGGAGAGGGGATCGAAGGGGGGGTGGAGAGGGGATCGAAGGGGGGGGAGAGGGATCGAAGGGGGGGAGAGGGGATCGAAGGGGGGGGGAGAGGGGATCGAAGGGGGGGGAGAGGGGATCGAAGGGGGGGGGGAGAGGGGATCGAAGGGGGGGGAGAGGGGATCGAAGGGGGGGGAGAGGGGATCGAAGGGGGGGGAGAGGGGATCGAAGGGGGGGGAGAGGGGATCGAAGGGGTGGAGG